>NC_141070.1:12858716-13563716 GCF_041138505.1 Cibotium barometz
ACCAATCTAGCCTTGTACTTGTTTATGCTTCCATCACTGTTATGTTTTACTTTGTACACCCACTTGCATCCAATGGCTTTCTTGCCTTCAGGCAACTGCACTAAATCCCAAGTCTCATTTCCATATAGTGCATCCATCTCCTCATCCATAGCTTTCTCCCAACACACTTTTGCAACAGCCTCATTAATGTATGTGGGCTCTACGACCTGCACAACCTTTGCCATATATGCATAGTGATGTGCCACATAACCATCATAGGTAAACCTCTACACAGGGTTTTTCACTCTCCCAGATCTTCGCAGCTTTTCATTCATGGCTTCCATAACCTTCTTTACACCAGGTGTTCTCATAGCTGGGATCCCAAGCTCCTCATCAAGACTCATATCAGAGCCACTAGACTCTCCATCAACATGAGAATGCCCTGCATAAATGTCAGGCATACCAAGGAGCTCAACCACTTTCTCTTTTCCTTTACATGATGTACTAATCACATTTGCAGGACTGGTATTATGATGCAGCTTGCCACTCCATGGTCTATCAACAGACCCACTAGATGAGGACTCTCCTGATCCACTCAAAGACTGTGATTGCTGACCTGCATTCTGTGCAACCACACTTCCACTCACATCAGCCCCAACAGCTTCTTTTTCAGCAGCATACCAGCTGCTCATCTCATCAAAGACAACATCCCTGCTTACCCTCAACTCACGGGTAGCAGGGTTATAACACCTGTATCCCTTTTGCTCAAGGGAATATCCAATAAACACACATTTTTCAGCTTTTGGATCCAGCTTAGTTCTCAGCTCATCTGGCACATGTACATATGCAATGCATCCAAAGACTTTCAAATGAGAAATCAGGTTTTCTGCCAGTAAATCTCTCCTCTGGAGTTACATCATGTATGGCTGCAGTTGGAGTCCTGTTCATGATGTATACTGCTGTAGAAACAGCCTCAGCCCAATAGCTATGCGGCATATTCTTCTCTTCCATCAATGCTCACGCAATCTCAGCAATGTGCTTGTTTTTCCGCTCAGCAACTCCATTTTGCTGCGGAGTGTATCTGCATGTAAACTGTCTCCGAATACCATTCTTCTTCAAAAATTTAGAGAACTCATTGGAGAAGTACTCTGCCCCTCCATCTGACCTTAGGCACTTTACATATTTCCCTGTTTGCTTTTTAACCAAAACTCTAAAATTCTGAAAGTGAGTGAACACCTCACTTTTCTCCTTCATGAAATATACCACACTTTTCCTTGTGTGATCATCAATGAATGTCACATAATAATACCTGCAGCCTCCCATAGACATGGTCTTCGTATAACCCCATACATTTGAATGCACAACATCTAGTACATTTCTGCTCACATATCTGTTACGTGGAAATACATGCTTTGTTTGCTTTCCAAATTGGCATGCTTTACATATTCTCTGCATACCTTCCACTTTAAACTTTGGCAGCCCTGTCACAATTCCTTTAGTCTGCATAGACTTCATTCTCTGCACATTCACATGTCCAATTCTTTTATGCCAAATGTCTGTGTCTGCAACAATTCCTGAACCATTTGCAAACATCGCAGCACTCATTTCAAGCATGTCTACATTCAACGTAAACATTCTGCCCACTCTGTTGCCTTTTGCAACCAACCTGCACTTGTCTTTAAAGTCTTCAACATAACAACCATCAGGGTTAAACCGAGCCTGCAAACCCTGCTCAATCATCTGGCTAACTGAAACCAGATTCTTTGTTATGTTCGGAACGTGAAGTAATCTGCAAGGTACTTCACTCTACCATCCTGCATAGACAATGGCACATCTCCGACATGGGCAATTGGATGAGCAGTGTCATCCCCTGTTTCCACAAAACCTGGTCTTTCAAGGTTTTTCATCTCCTTGAACCACTCCCCATGACTTGTCATGTGGTTCGAAGCACCTGAATCCACATACCATACATCATCTTTTTGTGCTGCTTCAACATTTCAGACATGGCATTCACGACATGCTGCATAACAAACAACCTTTCATTATCCTCATTGTTTCTGCTTGAGGATGCATAGTTGTTCTGCTGCACTTTCCCATTTTGCATGTCAGCCTGCTTCTTATAACATTCTGCCTGCACATGTCCAGGCTTACCACAATAAAAGCATTCACGTGCATCATTATATTGCCTTTGCCAATTTCCACGGCCTCTTTGACTCCCCTGCCTCTGAATTTGCCTCTTCCACCTATGTGTTGTTGATGTTGTTGTTGTGTATTCTGGGATTGTTGTTGTTGCTGCTGCTGGCCATAATTCTGATTACCTGTTCGGCCACCTCCTTGACCGCGTCCACGGCCTTCTCTACCTCGTCCTCTTCCTGAACTTGTGTAGAAGGCCTGTTGCTCTGAATTGTTTTTATTTTGTGAAGACTGTTGGTCTTCACCCAAGCTCTTCTCTTCTATAATCAGCATAGACACCAAATCTGTAAAGTTGGGAATGTTTTCCCGACCCCTACATGTTACAAGTGCAACCAACCAGGCCACTTTGCTACTCGATGTTGGAAGAATCTTAGACACAACTGCTCAACTACACAACATTGAAGACGTGCCCAATGATGATGGTGATTACACTCTAGATTGGTTTGAATACACACTACATGACAATGGTAATCCCAAACAAAGTGATATGCCAGGTAACACTATTTTATTCTATTCTTTGCTTAAGATGAAGGGTAAAATCAATGATCATGATATTATTGTGTTACATGATGATGATAGTACGCATGATTTTATTTCAAAACGTGTTGTTAAAAAGTTACAATTAGAAACATACCCATCACTTTATAAGGTTAAATATGTATTCCAAGGCACATGTTACAGTGGTACCAAGGAATTTAGGTAGCTAGAAATTGTCATTAGTCCTTATAAAGAGAAAAGGGATTTCTTAATTTCACCATTGCACACTAGTGATATAGTTTTGGGTATACATTTCCGTCATCAATTCAACTCTCAAATTGATTATGACACATACACGATGTGGATCACACACTAAAATGAAACTTTAACACTTCAAAGTAATGCCACAAATGAACTTTTTCCACTACTATCACACATACAAGCTAAACATGCTTTACATAAATGAGACAGGGACTCTATGATACATGTAAATAAAATAGAAGCAACTGACCATACTTTATCACCTAGCCAATAACTCTTTTTAGATCAGTTCAAAGACTCTTTTGTTGATGATCTACCCCCCAGATCTACCAGATCGCGGGCTCTCGAGGGACCAGATTATCCACTTGATCTAGGGAGGAGAGGTGGAGGGGCACGACTTCTTCTACTATTATGGTCCACCTGATGAGGGGGCCTAGCCCTCATGAGTACCTATATGGCATGACATGCTTCTCATGATGTACTTTTATAGCATGCTGCATAGCTTTTTGATTTTCATTTCAGTTTCAGTTCTAGTTTCACACATTTCAGTTTCATTATGCTAGTGCATCGACTTATGTATTCATGTATGTTCGACATGTGTCTCAGGGACCTCCTTCAAAGACAATAATAAAATTTCATTTCATTTTCTCTCTCTCATGAAATAATTAAACCATTTAAGGAAAACAATAAGAGAACTAACACTCCTTGTAGACGTTTGCCTGTCACATTCTATCTTGGCTCCCTGTATACAAGTACAGGCCTGCAACTTGCAACCACTGTATCTCTCTAGTTTTTCGTCAGAATATAGTTGAGTTGGTACTTAACATTATGGGAATAGGCCTGGTCTATAATTATTAGCGGGCCATTTTGCTAAATTCAACCGTATGCAAAAATCAACCTACTTTCTGGGGATCCTTATCATAAATATGCTATTTTTATCCATAAATTTAGTTTCTTTATATTTCTCTAATTGTTTAGAGATATTCATATACTCTCATATTTAACTATAAATTTTATTGAATAAATATAATTAAATTCTCAAGAAAGTTCACTCATATAACATTAGAAAAGTGCACACATCTTGAAAATTTTAAGAATCCATGATTACACAACATGGGTATATATCAAATATTCCATGAATTCATCCTCATAACATGCCCTTGGGGTTACAAGCAACTATTCTTAGCTGTCACAAAATCATCAATAATAATCATGGGCTAGAATCCCTATAAGATGCAATCAAGAAAGGTAGGCGGTGAGGTAACCATTGAAAATCTTTGATTGGGTGGCCTTTATATTTGACCAAATATCTATAATAAACATTACCTTTTCTTGTGGTTGTTTTCACATGGTCCAAAATAATCTCTGGTTCTATGATTTCAGAATCTTCATCTAATATAGATGGGTCATTATATACTGGATAGGCAAGAAGAGGACCTCTAAATGGTTTTAGGAGACTAATGTGAAAAGAGTTATAAATATGCCAATGTGACGAAATATCTAGATGATAGGCATTGTCATTTATTTTGGTCAGAACTTTGAATGGGCCATAAAATCTAGGGGCTAATTTAATTGTAGGGTGTTTGTCGACACTTTTAAGTCTTCTTTTTTCAACACCAAGCCATACATGATCACCTTGGTTGAAAGAAAATGGCTTGCATTTATTGTTTGCTTAGATAGTATATTTTGTTTAAGATTCAGCTATAGCCTCGTGTGCTTGTTGCAATATACGGGTGTGATATCTAGTGAAAACATCAGGCGGTAGAAACAATGTGTGAAAATCAAGAAGCAAGTATCGATAATTTCTTAGCATAGACTACTTCAAAAGGAGCTTTTCCTGTAGCTGAGTGTGGTGTATTGTTGTATGCAAATTGTAGAGTAAATGAAGATGTTGATCCCAATTTGTTGGTGTGAAAATTGTGTAAGACCTCAATAAATCTAAGATAGTACTATTAGTAGCTTTAGCCTGGCCGTTACTTTCAAGATGGAAAGCAAAGGTAAAATCAATTTTGGATCCTAGGTTTGAAAATACAGCAATCCAAGAATGATTACAAAATCTAGAGTCACGGTCAAATACAATAACTTTAGGTAGACCATGGTGTGTGAAAACATGTTTGATAAAAAGATGTGCAGCTTGTGAAGCAGTCAATGTCTTTTTTCACATGTAGTGAAATATACTTGTTTACTATATCTATTAACAATAGTCCAAAGCATATCATTTCGTGCAGAAGTAACAAGTAAACTAGCAATGAAATCCATAGATATTTCTTGCCCAAGGACTTTCTAGAATAGGCAAAGGCATAAGTAAGCCATGCTGTTTTCCATGATGTCGCTTAACTCGTTGTTGTGGTAAATAAGACATTCAGAAACAAAATTAGAAACATCATTCTTTACGTTAAGCAATAAAAATCATTGAGCACAGCTTTGAGAGTAAATGATTCCTCTATGGCCAATATAGGGTAAATTATGCAATTCTTCCAAGATAAGTTGTTGAAATGGAAAAGTTATGCATAAATGCTTCTCAAAGAAAAGAAATCCATCATGATATGAATAATTATCAATAGGCAAGTAATTGTTAGAGTTTAATTTTAACCATACATGATAAAAATCAGGATCATTCTCATAAGTATCACACATAACATCAATAGAATGCATATCAAGAATAGAAATGTTTGTAATTGAAGGACGTCTACTTAGTGCATCAACTCTACCACATTTTCTTTTCCTGGTTGATATTGAATAAGAGGATGAAAACTTTAAATAAATGATGCACATTTAATGTGATGGTCATATATCAATGGTTGGGTGAGTAGATGTCATATACTCTACTGGTTTGTTTCAATGAGAAATTCAGAGCCCATTAAATAATGTTTCCATGTACGAAGTGTATGAACAATAGCAAGTAGTTCTTTGTATTTAGTTTTGGATGGTTTAATTTTTTGACTTTCATATACAAGGGGATGACCATCCTACATGAGGACTGCACCAATACCAGATCTAATAACATTAGTGACAACAAGGAAGAAAGGTCTCAAAAAATCAGGTAATTGAAGTACAGGGCTATGTGTAAGAATATGCTTAAGCATATCGAAGGATTTTTGTTAAGATTCTCCCAATAGAAAACAATTTGTTTTCCAAGAAGGAAGGTCAAAGGTAATGCAATCAAAGAAAAATTACAAATAAATTTTATATAATAACTACACAACCCTAGAATGTTGCCATATATATAGGCAGTGATGTGTGTGAACACACTTAGGACTGCTGGGGCACTTTTTCCCTCTTTAGGAGGTTTTTTCCCCCGGCTTGTATGTACGCCCATCATTCTAGGGCTAACTTATCTTTTGTACATTGACACAATCTAATACATTGTGTGTTGTGTGCATTCTTGCTTCTTCTTCTCCAAGCTTTGTGTGCTTTCTTGCAACCCTAATTCCAACAATTGGTATCAGAGCAGGCATCAGCTCCTAGGGCTACGCTGCTAGCACCCTCGGACTCACGTTCTCCGATTGAGGTGAGCTTTCACGAGCGCTTACAGGTCCCTATACTCTGCAAATCAGTCCACAGGGCTTTGCGTTCTCAAAAATTGCATCTGAGGTCGTTTCGGGCTCCGTTTTTGCATACAAGTTCTACACAGGTGTTTTCGTCATTTTGTGCAAAAATTTTGACAGTGCAGTTTTCTGCAAAACAGGCATACGTATTCTATTGTGAACCGTGCTACATAGCACAAGTTGTTTTTTGTTCAATCTTTGCTTCATTACAAGTAGCTTTTGCATCAGTTTCAGTCAGTGGCCATGGCTGATAACAACAATGATGTATTTCGCATGTTGTTTTTGCTGATGACAAATTGGATGGAGATAGCAACTACCCACTTTGGGCATACATGATGCAGCATGTTTTGGTTGCAAAAGGAGTGTGGAACATTGTGCAGGGTATGGATGTACGTCCAGGTTCTGTGGATGTAGAATCTGTTGAGGATGTTGCAGGTTCTAGCAACTCTACTATTGCTGCTGTTTCCCACTGCTGAACAAGCTCATTGGGATGGTAAAGATGCGCAAGCTCATACCTTGATTGCACTTTCTATCGAACGTAACATCACCCCACATATTCGTTCAGCTAAAACAACAAAACAAGCTTGGGATATTCTAGGTGGTTTCTATGCAGGTCGTAACGAGGCAAAAATCTCTTACCTGCGTAAAGAGCTAGAATCGAAAATTATGTAGGAAGATGATGACATGAATGTTTTTCTTGCTGAGATTAAAGATCTCAAGGAACAGTTGATTTCTGTAGGTGATATTATTCCTGATCGTTCTCTTGTGCAGACTGTTCTTGATGCTTTACCTGAGTCATATTAGACTTTTGCTTCCACGTGGAGACTTGTTTACTGAGGACAGACCTGATGTTGTCAAGTATGATAATTTAGTCAATAAGCTCTTGCAAGAAGCGCAGTCTAGGCAAAACAGGGCTAGGCGCAACGTGCAGTTGATCAGGCATTTGTTGCTGCCCAGAAGAGAAGAAGTGGTAAGGCAGTCCCTTCCATTGTTTTTATCTCCTATTAATAGGTCTGCAACTTCTTCTCTTTCCACAGGTAGCAACAATAGGTCTGAGAAGGCTCTTGATAAAGGCAAGAAAAAGATCAGGTGCGACTATTGTAAAGCAACTGATCATGTCGTTAAGAATTGCCCTAAGCTAAAGGCTAAAGAAGCAAAGAAGAAAGAGTCAAATGCAGCCACAATAGCGGATGCTTCTATAAATGCAGATTCTGCAAATGTTGTGCAGGATATAGAATGGGCGTTTAGCGTGTATTGCCAGTATGACCCATCTATACATGATGCATGTTTGGCAGTTTCTGTTGACTCTGATGTATGGTATTTTGACAGTGGTGCTACGAAGCACATTACCTCGCATCGTGATATGTTCACTCGTCTTGAGGCTGTCCCTAATGGGAATACTGTCACATGTGCAGGGCATTGGTAAAATTATGCTTACTGCTGCAAATGGCAGCGCTTTCACACTTTCAGATGCTTTGTATGTGCTAGGGATAAAGAAGAATCTATTGTCTGTCTCTGCGCCTGCTAGACTTGGACTTGTAGTCAAATTTGTGGATGACAGATGTACTGTTCATGATTTGACTTCTGGTGATATGATTATTGTATCTGGCACCTTGTTTCGTGGGCTATATAGGCTCAATTCTTATGACAAGTGTGTGGAAGATTCAGCAAATGCAGTTTCTAGGATGAAAAGGCAATTTCAGATGCAAAACTATGGCATGCTCGTTTTGGTCATCTGAACTTTGCTAGTTTGCTGCCTTTGCAGAAATTTGATATGGTTGCTTCATTGCCCCCTCTTGAGGCACCATTGAAACATGTTTGTAAAGGCTGTATTTTGGACAAAATGCAACGTTTTGCGTTTCCAAAGGATGGTTCTGCGCGGGCCACTCACAAATTGCAACTTGTACATAGTGATGTATGTGGGCCTATGCAAACTCCGTCATTTGGTAAACACTTGTACTTCGTGACTTTCATTGATGATTACTCAAGGCATGCATGGGTATATCCACTAAAGGCAAAGTCCGAAGTGTTTTTGTGCTTCAAACAGTTTTTACTTATGGTTGAAAATGTACCCAATTGTACTATGGGCACCCTCCGTTCTGATCGAGGGGGAGAGTACGTCTAAAGAGTTTGATGCATTTCTGGCTAGTCGTGGGATAAAACACCAATGTACAATGCCGTATATCCCTCAGCAAAATGGTATTGCTGAGAGGAAAAACAAGTCACTTATGGAGATAGCACGATGTATGGTCAAGAGCCAAGCTTTGCCACATGCGTTTTGGCTTGAGGCTGTCATGTGTGCTGCATATATACTCAACAGGTGTCCCACTAAGGCCTTGCAGTCTGTTACTCCATACGAAGCTTGGCATGGCAAGAAGCCTTCTATTGGTCACTTACGTGTCTTTGGTTGCTTGGCCTATGCTTTAGTACCTGTGCAACAACGTAGAAAATTGGATGATAAGGCTGTCAAATGCATTTTTGTTGGTTACAGTGCTGAGAGCAAGGGTTACAGATTGTATCATCCGCAGTCAAAGCGTATCTTGATTAGTCGAGATGTTGTTTTTATGGAAGATGCTGTGCAGCCTTTGTTATCATAAGTTGAAATGAAAGCCAAATGGCAGTGTTGATCGCTATAAGGCTAGACTTGTTGTTACAAAGGGTTATGCTCAAGAAAAGGGCATTGATTTTGAGGCGACAATGGAGGGTCCCTCCCGAGGTGTCTCTGTCTGAATGCCCGTAATGTCCTCTGGCATCGTGAGACTAGTCTCCTGTAGTGGCCTCTATGTAGGTGCTCTATGCGTCTCTGCTCAATCATCTCATATGTACATCCTTGTGGGTACAACAGTGGTCTTTGTAGCCATGTCGGGTCCGGAATCTGTGGATCCTCCCTGTGAGTCTCAGTGTGGTCTGGTGGGCTATCTAGCTCCTCGGTCTCTCGCGCATCGTGAGTCTAGTGGCCCTGCATCTGTCTAAGTCTCTCGTCTCTGAAGTGAAAGCCTCTATGACGAATAGAGCTAGGCATCTTTGATCCTCATAGTCAATGACCCTGGAAATAGAGCCAAAGCCATCTCTAAAGAGATAGTGAAACCTCCCCCGGATCTCATAGTACCCTGGGCATTTGCATAAGAAGTGCTCCTTTGTCTCAACCTCACCCATGTCACATATGGAGCATGTTCGGTCCTGTCTGCTGACTCTCCTGCCTCTCCTCATCCGCCTCAATCTCCAATATGTGGGACGAAACTCTAAGCTGTCCAAGAGACATCTTGAGTGCATACAAGAGATGTATCCCCATGTACCCTGGAGGCTCAATGAAACCCTCATCCGAGATCCTGAGAAAATGACTGTGGTATGCAACCATCTTCACAGGCAAACGTGTGGGGAGGATCCATGTACGGAATGTGTAGAGCTGGAGCAGGTCCGCACAAATGACCTGGCTGATCTGGTATCGTGATAAGTGAGGAGCGTCGGGACTGTATCTGAATGGTGGAAGCCTGTCTAGGTCTAGGCGAAGCGAGTGAAACCATGTCAGAGTCTATGGAACCAGCATCTATGAGTACCTGCATCTGCTAGAGCCTGGGATGAAGTCAAAGCAAGCCATGGAAGCCGGGTGCGACCCTCTACTGTGTCTCCAAATCTGAGCATCCGCTGGAGGTATATGATAGTCTGGAAGGTTGTATCGAGGACCAATGGTGAGGCTCCAAACTCTGCCAGTAAAATGTGGTGGGGTACCGAAGGCTTGGCTCTGATGAGCCTCGAAAACAGTAGAAATTGTACCCTCTCGATCGCTCTCCAGTCGTCCAATCCGAGGTCGCAGGCCCAGAAAGGACTCCCATACATGGTGGCAGGTAGCACTAATGTGTCGAACAAGAGGGACTTCGTGTTCGGGTGCCGGAAATGAGACTGATGACACTATCTCTCAAGATGCGCCAGTGAAGCATATCCTCTTCGCATCCTGTCTCGAGCTGCTGGTATCATAGTGAAGGAAGGCCCTGTGAAGACCACCCCCAGGTACGTGTAACATCTGACCAGCTCAACCTGCTCTCCTCCAAACACGAATCCCTCATGTCTCTGGAATTCTGAATAAGAGGTGTTAAAGATCATGACCTTGGTCTTCCCAAGGTTAACATTCAACTCCCTCTCATGGCAGAATCTATGAAGAGCGTCTAGGTGCATCTGAAGTCCCTGTGTAGTGGACGAGATCAAGACCATGTCATCGGCATAAAGAAGAATCGGAATAAGAGCTCCTACCAACATTGATCCCTCCCCCCCCACATGTAAGTCTCTAGCTCGTCAATGCATAACCTGAATAAGCAACACATGCTAAAGTTACACGACAGCACATAAGCATTAAATCCAACACTTAGTTCCAACCATCCCTAATTTCATATCTCCTACACATGGAATATTCAGAATCACCCAAGTGCCATGCTTCGAACATAGGGTAATTAGGCATCCCCAATTAAAAGAAGGATGGATGAACAAATCGTGACATCCCTCTTGCCCGGGATAGCAACTGTACTCAGCTGCATCATATCAACTGGCCCATGTTTGAAAGTAAGATTGGGTGAGGTTGGGATAGGTGGGACAAAACCGTTCAGGTATCCATTTAAAAATTGACAAATAGAGTATAACTGTTCTGGAAGAGAATGCTTATCTTATTGTAAAAATAAAAGAAAATTTAAATGATGTGAATGGTTGGTTAAATAAAGTCAACACATACCTCCATTGTTGTGTTGTGATTGAAATTATTTGTCAAAACAATTTAACACTCCAAAAGATGTGAATTGTTATGCTTTCTTTGGATAGGGAATATAAAGTTCTTGAAGATAATTTGTGAGAAACTTAACATCATAACAATGAAAGATAAATTGATTATGGATACAAGATAATAGATACTAACCTTGAGTGTTGAAAAGTTATCTGAGAGGATGTGAGATTATAAATAAACAATAAATAGAAATGACTTTTCAATACATTGAAAGTTCAAATACAAATACAAATATGAATGACTAGCAACAATTTTAACAATCTTGATTAATAAAATAAAAACTTGAATTTAACTATTTAATAATAACTCACTCTTATGAATGAAAAATAACAAAGCTCAAGACATAAAAGAAAGATAGATCAAATTAAACTGAACAAAATAAACTTGTACAAAATGTAAGTCATAATTTCATTGAGATTTGTATAAATACCTTTATAAGATATTTATAGCAAGAATCTCTCAAATTTGAGGAAAGCAATCCTTAGGTTTGAAATGCCTCAAATCAACAAGTCTAAATATATGTACTTACCTTAATGTCAAAGGAGATGATGATGAAAAGATTAATTTCTATTTGAAGTTGAAATAAACTTGAATAATAAATATGAAACTTGGCAATCATAAGATTGAGTTAAGAGTAGGAAGGTAGCACCTTACATAGATTCGATTGCAATGATGTTCTACAAAATAGCAAAAGCACTATAGTTCAATTATTAATAGGTTAGTCCATAACCCACATCTTTGATTTTCTTTCCCTAAGCATGTGAAAAGATCTTGTACTTGGCATGTAGCTCTCATACCACTATTACAAGATCTTTTCTCCAAGTACAAGATTTCAACAAATTTTATAAATTACTTTAAATAAGTTAACTACAAGTTAATACATCAACCTTAGAAGAAGAATTAAATGAAAAACTTAAAGGCCCATAAGCACACCTCACAAAGTTCGGAAGCCATTTCAAACGACAATCTCTTGCACTTGCTTGTGAATAAACTTGATTTTAAGCCACTCATGGATAGATTAGATATCATTAACCATACCTTGAATTTAATCAACACCATGAAGAAGCCATTGAGGGTAGAATTGGTGGGTTCATGAGGGTAAGCAACCTATGCATGAAGCTCATTATGATGGTCACAAAGGAGGTAAATAAGCTATACAAGAGGCTTCCATGAAGGCTCCTTCATATAGGTTTATGATGGATGCTAGGAGACCCCTCATAAATTGAGGCCTTCTCCATTTTAGCTCGCTACTTCTCGAGTGAATAGCAAACCACCACAAGCTTCATTAAAGCCTATGGATCCATGCTAAGGGGATGCCAAGAGGGTACCATCTTATCCAGAAGAAAATTATCCCATCATGGTAGATGAGGAGATGCATTGGGATGAGGATGGGGTCGATCATGATTTGGAGCACATGTCTTTTGCACAAAGACAAGTGGAAGTTCATGATAGTTGGATTTACCTTCATTCATCAAGAAAGAGTATAAAGACTGTTTAATTTACCAACTCCTACATGCAATCACAAAAAAATAAGCCATATCATGATGACATTGATGTATCACACACACTATGCACATGATAATAATACACATGCACATGATGATACGTATGATGATAGTGATATATGTGCACATGATGACATGGACACATATGCACATGATGACATGGACACATATGCACGTGATGATGGTGTTGTGTGTGAGTTAGATCATGTGGACGTGATCTTGAGGGCAGGCATGTCATTAAACATTACGAGTGATGATATTTCTATGTCTACCTACATTCTTAGGGATCATGGGGATGTATTAGTTGATCATGAGGGTCTTTTAGATGATCATAGGCATTCAACTAGTGATACATCTATTGTTGCTCATGAGATTGATGATACTTCACATATTCTTTAGCATATGATAGACCATGAGGAGCATAGACTTGAGTTCCTGGTCTAAGATGTGTTGGGCTACCCCTCTGGAGATTTCACATTTGGAGATAGTCCTCATATAATCACTACTTCTAGTTATCATATCTTACTTGGTAGTGTTAATGTTAGGATAGTTCATGTATTTGAGCACCTAAGCATAATACATGAGAGTAGTGATGAGTGTGTTGAGGTGAGACCTTGCAGGAGAGGTAGATTTATACACATGGATCTAGAGTGTTTTACTTTTAATTTAGAGATCTTTTTAGATCTAGTATTGATAGAGATCGACTTATGGGATATAGGTTATCTAGGAGGACCATTGATGGAGATAGATCCTACCTATGAGGATGACCTTAGTGACCTTGAGGATACCATGATTAGTGATGTGGTTGATGATGCTAGTTATCTTTCATGTGTGGATACCTTGTCGGTATTCAGTGATGATTATGATGATCATACTTCTATTTGGGAGGATCGTTATATACACAAGGGATTGTACACATGAGAATATGATGCATGGTTTGGATCATGCTTGTACACTTATTAATGCAACTGGGTCATGCCTTGGATTTTTTGAGTGATGCTACATGGGACGATGGCTTGGATTCACATTTGATCTTGCATGATCCTAGCTTTGAGTCATATTCCTATGGCTTCCATGACTATCTACGTGATCCTATTTTCTTTGGAGCTGGGACATTTATCTTTGGGTGCATCATATGTCATTTGAGATATATGTTAGATGATTACGTGACATATCAGTGAGATGCACATATGACAGATCTTGGGTTGGCCTATACGCTGGCTCTTTTATACAAGGATCATTCAGCATTTTAGCTATGGGATATGATTTCATATGGTGGATACCTGGATGTCGGCTTTAGACTATTGTCTTGCGAGAGGAGGGGCCTATGATCTTTCCCTCGGACTCGAGCTTTGTTTTCGATCCAAGAGCTATTGCTACATTAGTTTCAGGGATCCACAATGCATACCACGACTATCCATTTGATCATGGTGGATACACGGCTAGCTTCAACATTGACATTAGTTTCTTTATCTTCCATTTGATCTAGGCGGATGGAGAGCCATTTCTTGGGAGTTTGCATGGATTAATTTTCTCTTTGATCCAAGTGGTTTTCTTGGTTAGCTTTATCATTGACAGGAGTCCATCATCCTTTCCATTTGATCCTAGGGGCTTTGCGACTTTGGCAATTCATGTTCAGGATATCTACCTGCTCTCTCTGACCTCGACATTGACACAATGATTGTGGGAGATTTTGGCTTCTATATGTAGCCTTTTGTATATGTATATGTTTTGCACACGACCACTCTTTGATTTTGAGGACAAAACCATTATAGGAGGGGATGGTTTGTAATGAAGTAGTAACTTCGCTAGTTAAAACTAGGGATTATGGTCATGGGGCTCAAGTATAAAAGGGGGATCATGGGTCACTATTGTATCTTTTGGACATCTTTTGACATTTGATTACTTGGACTCTTGGAGCCTTTTGGCTTTCATACTTTGGCTTATGGAAGGCTATTTCCATCCTCTTGAGAGGTTAACGTACTTAGGCATCATGGCTTTTGTATGAGATTATCTCCTTAATACATGTAATTAATCCATGGTGATTTTTCATACCTTAGCTTCTTAATCTTGCATTAGAGATTCTTCACTACTTCATTAGTTAGAATTAGGGATTATGGTCATGGGCTCATTATAAAAGGGGGCTCCTGGGTCACTATTGTATCTTTTGAACATATTTTGACATTTGATCACTTAGACTCTTAGAGTCTTTTGGCTTTCATACTTTGGCTTATGGAAGGCTATTTTCACCCTCTTGATGAGAGGTTAGCTCACTTAGGCATCATGGTTCTATGAGATTATCTCCTTAATACATACATTAATCCATGGTGATTTCTCATATCTTAGCTTCTTAATCTTGTTTAATCTTACATTAGTGATTCTTCACTACAAATCTTCTCGTCTTGATAAAGATGTTGTGCTAGAGGAGATTGAGCTAGAGGGTTCGGTGCTGTAGTTCGAGGCAAGAGAGTGGTTGGGGAGGGATGGCGAGGTTGGGTAGGTCAATAGTTACATCCATCAGGTTGTCCACCTTTCACTTAGTTTGCAAAGGTTACCTACTTTAATGGTGGCGTGCACCAAGAAGAGTGCCGCATCCACTTACTCCTTTTATTATGCCATGAAATCGATTATGTGCCCAACAATATTGTGGATCATGGAAGAGAAAGCAATGAGAAAATTTGGAAGAGGTGGCCCTGAGAGTTTAGTATGGTCTGGGGGGGGAGAAGCTCTCAATAGAGGTGAGATTTCCATCTTGGATCCACCTATGAGTTTTAGTAATATTTTGGGCTTCTTGTGCACTAGAGAATATGTTATTCCTTATACTACCTCAGCGATAGACATAAATGTGTGGGAGGGGCCACTAAAGTATGCTAACTCTTCTGGGTCCTAGTGGCTAGCACTTGTGCTTGTTGCCTGTTGTGTGGGGGTATCCATCATGCTCCTTTCTAAAAAGTTGGTAAATGTGATTGTCTCTTGATCCAACCTCTGTTTCTTGGGGTTAGGAGAGTCGACAAAAGGGAGGGCGCTACTAGGAAGGAGGCCTGCTCTCTCGAGGTGGTGTTAGCTACTAGTTCTATCCCTAAGACTTTGAGGGGGATATGCTTTTCATCCTAATAGACCGAGAGGTTTGAACTTTGTTCCTGCAGAACCCGATCAATTCAATCAGGCAATGCCACCTAATATTCGATTGTCTGATAGCATCAGCCTCGAAATTGATCTAAGAATCATTGAAAGAGTTCTGTCCCGCTTCTCCATCCATCCCTTGGATAGACAGAGAAGCGGTCAGGGGATTGTTCTCTACCTGGAAGGTGCACCTTTCCCTCTAGTTTGCCTTCTAGACTGGAGTCGTAGAGGGTTCGAGAATCTCTTCCCTTTCGGTGGCATAGTAGAGGACTTTTGTGGTGAGGATCATTACTACTGTGAACTTGCCACAACTGGGTTCTTGTGTGCTCTTGCCGCACGTGTCGGAGCTAGGGACTTGCCAAGCACCGTGTGCGAGCCACGAATGGCTGCAAGCACACAACCAGGAAACTAGCAAGCTCAAAACAGGGAGCAATGGTGTGTCACTCACCGCTCAGACCGCCGTTGTGAAGGATTCTCACGCCGTGATGAAGAAGGAGCCACTGCTGCCGCTCTACCGCCTCGCCGCCGCCGTGCCGCCACGCAATGCTCGATCGCTACACACTCTCTCTCTCTCTCTCTCTCTCTCTCACACACACACACACGCGCTCTGGAGAAGGGAGATGGAGAAGATGAAACAAGAGCACTCCTTGTATTCAACACTCAGAGAATGAGAGGTTTTATGTTACATTTGACTTTTATATGTGACCTGGCCGTTCACACATGGGCGCCCACACATGGCCGGTTGATCCTAACACTTATCCTGATGAAATTCGAGGTGCGCCTCTCATCGACGATCACCCAATCCCCTTACCCTTTTCATGTGGTGCCGATAAGCCCGGCACATGACTCAGAATACGTAAAATAATTATAGGATGTAAAAAGTAATACGTCTCAATGTCTGCCACCCCACAGGTTAACATGCCCCCCTTCCTGATGTAGATTCCGTCCTCGGAAGCTATGGTATGGTAAGCTCGACAAGGTTTGTTGTGGTAGACTGTATCTGTAAAACAGGGAAGTAGAGTGAAAGCATGCTTGGTCTTCAAAAGATATAGAGTGTATCAAAAATAAAATCAAGCATGTTAGACCACAATGAAAGTATGCCATGAGAACCTAGTTTAAGAGGTCACATTAAGGAGATAGCGTAGCAAATTAACAGGAGTTTAAAATTATTGAAAATAATTCAAGAGTTAGCAAGGTGTCGAAGGTTAATCAAGGTCTACAAACTGGCCTAAGTTAAGGAAAATTACCAAGCTTAATAAATAAACAGATGACCACAATGTGTCTATTCTAAGAACAAGCTAATCCCAAGAGCCTAAGGACATAAGAAATATCAGAGTCGTAGGAGTCTTTTGCCTTTATTTCTTTTATGTTGTGATAATTTTTATAAACAATGGTTTGGCGACCTCCCTAAAGCAAAACTAGCATCGACCCTTGTTATATGTACATTATGTGTGCTATGTTATATACACATTATGTGTGCATATACTAGGAGGCTAACCCACATTAGGCTTGTGAGCATGGGAGCATGGGAACAAGCTCTAGTGGAGCATGGGTTAGGACTAACCTTAAGGTTTAAGGTTAGGGTCAGGCATCCAAGGGTCACACATGAGGAATGGAAAGTCAAGAGTCACTTGAGGGCCCTCCTATATAATAGGGGCATGGGGCACACTCAAGGGAGCTTGGAAACTTGAGGGCTTGGAGGCTTATGCTATGGTCTCTTGTGTAGAGGTCCATATCTACTCACCTACCATTTCACACTATAGCTACATGCTATTGGATTGTGTTATACCTCTTGATGGTATGGGACATCAAGGTAGAGGTATGATGTATTTCATTCATTATTCATGTGTGCATCCCTTGGGCTCGGGGGTGGTTGGGTGGTTGAGTTTATGCCTGATTTATGCATGTTTATGCATAACAATTATCTAGAGAGATCTTAGGGTTTTAACAGTGGTATCAGAGCAATCTCTATTTAATTGTTGATTTTTTTTAAGTAAATTTTAATATTTACTAATAAAATGTTATTTTTTGTTGATTTGTGTTGATGAAATGCACATGGATCATCGTTATGGTGATTGGAACGTGTGGTACTTCAATTCAATGGACGAATCGACGTTGCGGGGGAATACTGTGAGTTAATGCTATTTTTCCCTATTTTTTATGGTTAAAATCGAGCATTAATGAAATTTTTTACAAAAATACCATAAAGTTTATGGTGGATATTTTTGTAGGATGGATTCCCTGAATTTCTAGAATTTTTAGAAAATTTTTCCTATTTTTTTAGGAATTTTTTGAGCATTTTTATGATTAAAAATGTATTTTTATACATTTTTTGCGGGTTTTTTCCGCGGGAATGCAATCAAATTTCTGTCAATTTCTACTGAAATTCAGTAGGGGACAGCATGTTGATGCATGAGATGCTCTCCCGTGTGCGTGGGACTCTCTCCGTCTCTCAAATCTGATATTTCCTTCATTTTTCCATGAAATTTCTCTTAAAAAGGAAATTTTTAAATTAAACATTAATCATAATTAATGTTAATTATGATTAGGAGTTTAATTAAAAATCTTAATCAAAGATTAAGATAACCTCTCTGATTAACAGATTAAAAGAGAGAGAGATGGGAGTAGAAAGTTGGAAAGGGAGAGGAGAGGGTGGAGAGGGTGGAGAGAAGAGAGAAATCCATCTCTCTGTCTTACGCGCAGTCGACGGGAGGGGGGGGGCTGCGCAGCAGCCGCCGGCGGAAAAACGCCCCCCCCCTAAAAAAAATCAAAACCAAGTTATAAGCTAAAAAGCTTATTTTTTCATTTTTTTTAAAAAATGAGTTTTTTATTTAAAAAAAACTTTTGAATATATTTCAGAAAAAAGCTTGGAAAAAGCCTGAAAATTACAGAAAAATTTGGGATTTGAGGAAAAAAATCCATGAAAATTCCTGGAAATTTTTTATTGAAAAATTTTGGCTTTTCATCTTCCGGAAAACCTTTGGCTTTCCGTTTTCCCGAAACCTTTTGGCTTTCCGAATTCCGGAAAAACTTTTGACCTTCCGTATTCCGGAAACCTTTGACCTTTCACATTCCGATTTTTTTTGTCTTTTCATTTTCCCAAAACTTTTGGCTTTCCGTATTCCGGGAAAACCGTTGGAATTCCGAAATTTTTTGACCGTTCGTATTCTAAATGCGTTCGGGGTTGATTAAAAATTTTAAAAAATTCCTGAAAATTAGTGGAAAATTAGACAAAGGTTATTTTAAATTTTGGAAAAATGTGAGGTTGGTGTTTGGCATGTGGTGTGTCCATTCAGGCGCCCATGACCATTCAAATTCCTTTAAAATTATATTTTTTGACCCAGAAAATTAGAAAAATCCATTAAAATTAAAAATTTTTTATTGGATTTGAGAATTGTCGGGCGGAATTGGAAATTTCGTGAACGATGGGATTCTCAGGGAAAATTAGGAATATTCTAGATATTATATTTGGAAATCCTAAAAATTGATATTTTTTAAATATCAATGGTATTTTGGCAAATTTAATTGCTAAAAATTTTCTGGAAAAATATAGGTTTGGAATGCCATGAGATAGGTTTGGTGGAATTCAAAATTATTATATTTTGAGATCCTATAAATTTGGGAAAATTAGAAAAAAATCATGATAATTCTTGTTCTCGAGAATTTAATATTTTCGAGGGTTATTTAATGTTGAAGTACGTTTCCTCGTGCTGACATTAGATAGATGCGGGATATTCCCACATTATTAATACGATTATACCTTGTATTAATGGATATTTATGTTTGGATTAATTCTAAACGATGTATTCATGATTTTTTACCATTTTTTAGCCATTCTTTTTGGACATGTTCCTTAATTTCTTTTGATGGCTATAATTTTCGTTCAAAGTGTGTTTCACCTTTGACATTTTTCCATGATAATTTATTTTGGCACTTATTAAAGTGTGGATTGTGCTTAATTTCTTAAGCCTAATATAAACTCTATCATGGATTAGTTGATCGTTCTGTTTTGGTGGATTTTTATTGGATATTTTCTAAGTTTTATATGGACTCATCAGGTTTTGCCTAGATCACTTATATCTAGGGTTTTTTATTGAGTGCTACACGCATGTGTTTCACTTTCTTACTTTGGAGTTTTATTTGAACATACACAATGTTCATATACTCCGGATTGATGAGTTGGCCACCACCAATTTTAATGCTTCTTTTGGCATGATTAAATGTCCATTAGATGGTATGCATTGTTTTTTATGATCAACTATGTTATTTATGGATTGAAGGAGCTTCTATGCTTTTATCCATGGTTTTATAAGGATCTTTTGATCTTTTAAATAATTACATGTGCTTTGAAGGTAGCATTTGCCTTCGTTTTTTTGCACATAATTTTGGAGTATATTTCTTATACTCTTGTGTATATTCCAACTCGGATACCTAGTTGCTTATATATCTAGGTGAGTTATTTTCTACCCTAACTTTATTGTGTTTTGGGTAGTTATCATTAGAAAGGCGCCAATAATTCAATTTCTTTTCTAATGATGTACTCGGAAGGATTTATTCCTTGATGTAGTCTCAGGTATATAGAGACAGGTTTAGTATGTGAAAGTCTGGATAAGGCCATCTTATTCCTTTTATACAGGATTTTATTCATATTTTCCTAGACGGCATACTAGGGAGTTTCAAATTGTTAAGGTATGTATGGGTGGTATCATGGTGGTATGGGACGCTAGTGATCCCTCACATATATTATCTTATGGGATAATTTGGGCTCAAGATTGTTGCTTTGCTTACATCACTTAGCATGTTGACCTCAACATTCAAAGACAATCTTATTTTCTAAATTCACTAGAAGTTATAGTGTGGGCATTCTATAGATAAACTTCTTTTATCTATAGCCTACATGTTTTAATGAGGGTAATCTCGTCGGCATTTTCACTTGTTGAAATCTCTTTCTTTAGAGTTCAAACAAGTTTATCTTGTTGTATTCGGATAAGGAAATTTGGATTCTTCCTTTGTTGGCATTTTTTCTCTAGTTCCGTACTTTAGGTGATTTACACAATCAACCTGATAGGTTTACGGATGGACATATGTGACTCATCGAGACGTTGATGACTCTATGTTGATATGGGTAACTCGAGACGTCGATTATTCCATATGCAGATGTGGGTATGTCGGGGCGCCGATGAATCCCTGGTTTCTGCTGTTATAATGCCATGCTTTCCTACTTTATTCCGAAAGATTTACAACGAAAAAGTTACTTTGAATGTGAATTGTTCTGATCATCCGCAGTAGTCTGATGGGCAAACAGAGTGTATGAATCAGATTATAGTGTATATGCTTTGTGCATATGTCTCTAGAAAATCATCATATTGGAAAATATCTTTCAATGATGGAATTTGCCTATAACAGTTTTAAATTTACGGCTATTATTTTAGTCCGTGCATACTTATGTATGGGTATCAACTCAGGGCACCTATTGATGTCAGTCTCTTAAGGACATCGAGCTTGATGCATCGAGGGATTTCTTGCGAGATATGTAGGAAATTCTGACCGAAGCTCGGGATTCTATCAGGAGTGCTCATGATAGGGCACGGTTGTATGCTGATAGGGGACGCTTATCTCGGTCTTTTTTGAACCAGGAGCGTTGATTTATTTTAATGTTCTTAAAGGTTCTCAGACTTTTTCAATGGGAAAATGCTCGAATTTATCTCCTAGATATTGTGGTCCATTTCGAGTTATATATCGGATTGGCACGGTTGCGTATGAACTAAAACTACCTCCAATTGTTAGAGTTCATCCAGTCTTTCATATCGATAGATTGAAAGGGAAACTGGGAGGTGAGGATGACACAGTTACTCCTCAAGAACTCGTTGAAGTCGATGAATTATCCTATGTTCCACATGAACCTGATAAGGTACTTGAATTCAGGGAAAAGAAACTTTGTAGTTGACTAATCCCTGAGGTTAAAATAAGGTGGAAAGATAGGAAAATTGAGAATTCGACTTGGGAGTCGGTTGAGATTGTTCAGCGCAGTTCTCCTTCTTTTCATTGCAAGAGTGCAATGTTTTGAGAGAGGGGAAGTATGTTATATGTACATTATGTGTGCTATGTTATATACACATTATGTGTGCATATACTAGGAGGCTAACCCACATTAGGCTTGTGAGCATGGGAGCATGGGAACAAGCTCTAGTGGAGCATGGGTTAGGACTAACCTTAAGGTTTAAGGTTAGGGTCAGGCATCCAAGGGTCACACATGAGGAATGGAAAGTCAAGAGTCACTTGAGGGCCCTCCTATATAATAGGGGCATGGGGCACACTCAAGGGAGCTTGGAAACTTGAGGGCTTGGAGGCTTATGCTATGGTCTCTTGTGTAGAGGTCCATATCTACTCACCTACCATTTCACACTATAGCTACATGCTATTGGATTGTGTTATACCTCTTGATGGTATGGGACATCAAGGTAGAGGTATGATGTATTTCATTCATTATTCATGTGTGCATCCCTTGGGCTCGGGGGTGGTTGGGTGGTTGAGTTTATGCCTGATTTATGCATGTTTATGCATAACAATTATCTAGAGAGATCTTAGGGTTTTAACAACCCTGGTGCCATGTTTACCACCACAAGGCCTTCTCCAGGAATCTACTAGCTCACCTTAGGCATGGCTACCCCCTACCAACCCAAGGCATCAGTCTGGAGTGGAATACTCCTCACCTACCAAGTGTCAATAGGCCGATAGGCCGACATGAAAGCACATAACAGACATACATTGCCATTTTTTGTAGGCCTTTCTTTTTATTTTTTATTTATCTCTTTGGATTTTTGCTCCCAAATTATCATGCGTTCTTACATCCTTTCGACAAAGGGGGGGTATGTCTTAGAGGTCAACACACACGGCCAGGTTGTTTAAGCATTAAGATGGTTTCAACCCTAGACCTAAGACAACCATATTCTAAGGTTAACTAAAGACATCATGTATTCCCAAGAATTTTTAAAATAAGGTTAAACTCAATTAATGATTTACACTAACACCTTAGGCAACTTCAAAAACTAAGTAGTGCTTGACAAATTCCATGTGGTCATGCATTATAGTTCATGTAATTAATTGAACAGTAAAAATAAAAGAGAGTGGGCATGGAAGAATTACACCTGTATTTTGGAGATCTCCTTGATTCGATGTGAGAAATGCCCGCAATTTGATGTAGATATCCATGTATGAACATTGTGGTAGTCCCAGGACTATGAAAGTGAACCCACCTCAAACTTTTCAACCTGTACAATTAACTAACAAGCACTATACCTCGAGAGGCACATCAGTGGAAAAAAATAAGGACTCATTTAAGGACACAAAACTAGAAACAACTTGAAAACACTAACCTACCTACCAGTCACCACACTAATACTGAGGATCAAGGTAAGAGGATGTTGTAGAGTTCTGGCAGTAGCCCTAAGGCTAAGCCTCTATCCGCATCATCCAAATAAATAAAATCAGCCTCGGTAGTGCCATGAGTCTCATCCACCCATTCATCGTCATATATATCTTCTTCGTCCTCCCATCCACATAGACTCGTCCAGAATGTAACTATGCGAGGATAGTCATCCTGTGGAAAAGTAAAGACTTGGGCTATATCGGGGATACATCCTCTACGGAGTAGGGGTCAGTTGTGGTCAATAGGCGAATTAGCCATTCTAATTCCTCAACATTTCCCCCGCCGGGGCTAGTACATCTATATGACCCAATTCGGTTTTAATTACAGAATAACACATGTTAAATATCTGAGAAAGGTACAGATGGTACCTCTCACCAAAGGTGGGAGTGGATGAAGTGTGTGATGCTCGTGCATCTGCCATATCTGCAAACATAGATATAGCATCAGTAGGTTCATGAAGACAGGTCAATCTTGTTTCTAATTGTGTGCGGATAACTCTCCTCTTAATGTGCTCTTACTCTTTTTACTATATTTTTTTTCTTTTCTTTTCTTTTTTGTGTATGAAGCTATATATATACATTCCCTCAAATTTGGAAGTTACATGGTCAGGGGAGAAGGTTAGGGAGGAAGCAATAGAATGTCGAACGTGAGTACATGCTCCCTCCTTCTTTGGGTAGATCATTTTTTTTACAATGATGTTGTAGCCCTTTGGAACCAATTTGTCCAGTGGGTTATAGGTGGTGATGTGGGGTAGATAGCTTTTTATGACCCTTGTGGCCACATCAAGTTGCAGAGATGGTAGTGTACGCTCCCATGAACGAACAGAGGATATGGCTTCCGACGATACATTTACAAGGGGAGACGTAGACTCATTGGTTTCTTGGTGGGTATTGACAAGGGTAGGTGTAGAGCATGCAGAAACTTCTATATCAACGTGTGAATGGCATGAGGAGCTAGAAGCTTCCTGTGACTCCCCCCTTCCTGAGCTAGGTGGTATCGATCGATATCGATTGGGAATCCAAACTAGCTTTAGAAGAAGTGGTGTGGAGTACTCCGTTACCTTTCCCTTACCACGGTCTTGAATTGTCATTGGGGTGGCAACATTTGGCTTACAAGATTTTACAGAGGATGTAGAGGAATTCAACTTATGTTTAGGGACCCAAATCTGGTCATTCCCTTCGTAGTACCCTTGGGCTGCTAATAATATTTTAGGAATCCAACGTGATGTTACCTTGCCTTTTCTAGGGCGGGTAGCTGCTTTCCTACTACGAGGCTTCTTGTTGTCTGAATGAGATTGAGCAGTAGAGGTAGCCATTAATGAAGCTTTTGGGACCCATTTGTATGTACTCTTCGATAAAGTAAGCGGAGCCTTGGGGACCACACTGCCTGTCTCCACTCTTGGCATTGAAGTGTTAGAGGGGTGGCAAACAATCAAAGATGGTGTAGTCACTTGACTTTGTGATTTTTCCTTATCTAGCATTTTGTCCAGAGTTGATGGCTTAGGTGTGGGACCCTGAGTGGTCAGGCTGAGAGCTGGTTCTTGCGTTGTAACTCGCCTGGTTGCCCAATCAATATTGCACTTGGTGGCTAACATCCATTTGCGTCCTAAGTTTTGTCATGAGAATATATTTTAAGTCCTCTTTAAGAATATTATTTTTCCCTCTTGAGTAATTTGGGGACGCCTAGGTTACTCTTGCGTCATGCCGGCTAGGTTAATATCGTGGGTGACACCACTATAAATATTAATACGTGCGGTATATGACGTATGCTTGGGGCCGTCTATGATTATTTCAGTTAGGTTTGTATTGGCAGGGTGATTCTTGGAGTACTTACGCCTGGTAGTCATGAGTTGGTTATGGTTTGTGCCTGTTTAATATTTGTGGGATTAATTTAATTATTAATTGGGCTTATATTTTCAGGTGATGAAGATTATGAGGATTGATGAATAATGTCGAGGAGAATGTTTCTTATGCGCATCATATTTATTTTTACAAGCGTAGCTTGTAACCTTAGTAGTTGATTTTTCCATTTTGATACATTGGGAAAAATACATTTATAATGTTGAATTTATTAAAGCCTAAAGGCTTTACCCTAGCCCCAATTTTTGGAACACTCTATTTTTGTTGTGGAAGAGTGTCGTGCTCTCTAAAAGCACACTTTGTATATTTTTGGGGGCTACGGCCTATTTTTGCTTGAAAGCTAATAAAAATACTCTTGTGTGGGGAGGGCCACGCACAAGGGGGGAAGATTGCACCCAGCATGTTTGTCTTGGAGCTAAGTATTATGTTTGCTATGCTCTCGGGGGGTGCACTATATGGAAGCCCCTCCTACGACGTGCGTTCAAGGGGTATTTAAAAAACCCCTTATCTGTGAATTTTGAGCTGATAAAACTATCCCTTTTTCTTTATAGACTTACGGGTTTTTTTCCAAAGTACAATTAAAATACCCCTCTTGTAATTGTATTTCTGTAAATTTATCCAATATTTTGGATTTAAAAAACCCCACCTAATGATCGCACGTGGTAGACTTACATTTTTTGAGGTGCACCCCCCGAGGCTATGCTTTTGTTTAATTTATTTGATTTTGTTGAAACTTGCAAAGCATGTGTTTTCATGGTTGAATTTGTGTGTTGACTACCGAGCATTGAACAAAATCACTGTCAAGAACAGATACCCTATCCCTAGGGTAGATGACTTACTTGATAAGCTTAGAGGTTCAAAGGTCTAAAGCAAGATTGACTTAAAGTCTGGTTATCATCAAGTACGCATGACTGAGTCAGACATATTCAAGACTGCATTTAGAACTCAGACTGGCCATTACGAGTTTTTGGTTATGCCATTTGGTTTGACTAATGCTCCAGCTACATTTAGTTGTATGATCAATCGCATTTTCCTAAAGTTTCAAAGCTTTGTTGTGGTGTTCTTTGATGATATTCTTGTTTTCAGCGAGAATCGTCAAGAGCATGAGTAACACTTGGAGCAAGTGTTAATCTTTTGAGAGAAAATGAATTGTATGTCAATCTTGAAAAGAGTTCTTTCTTTCAAAAAGAGATTGAATGCTTAGGCCATATAGTGTCAGCTGAAGGAATCCATGTGGATCCTAAGAAGATTGAGTGTATAGCCTCTTGGCCTACACCTCGAGACATTCATGACCTTAGATCTTTTCTAGGTCTATGTAGTTATTATAGGAAGTTTGTCAAGAATTTCGCTTATATTGCACATCCTTTGACGGAACTTCTCAAGAAAACTACATTTTTCCATTGGACCGAAAGTCAAGATAAATCTTTTCTAGCACTCAAGGATGCATTAACTCATGCACCAGTTCTTACACTACCTGATTTTCAAAGACCATTCTTTGTGGTAGTAACTGATGCTAGTGGCAAAGGTTTTGGTGCTGTGCTTATGCGCAAGACAACCATCCTATTGCCTATGAAAGTCGAAAACTAAAACCTGCTGAAACAAATTATAGTACATACGATAAGGAATTAGCAGCAGTTGTGCATGCCTTGAAGATTTGGAAGCATTACCTAATGGGTTCAGAATTTCTTATCAAGACTGATCAACAAACCTTTAATCTTCTTGAAGGGAATAATCAAAAACTCATAAAATATATCAAATATTAAAACAACTACTTGAATTAAATTGAAAATTAAAGCATATAACAAAACATAAGGCATTTGCTTTCGCAACTCCTTATTTCAGATAGGCATATCAAATGGGCATCTTTCATACAAAGTTTCCAACCCATGATTCAATACCAACCTGGAAAGGAAAATGTTGTTGCCAAGTAGAAGACCACATATCAACAACATTTCTGCTATTGAAAGTGAACCATTTGTACTTATGAAAGAAACTTATAAAGTAGATCCAGATTTTTTTGAGATATGAATCAAATTACGTGAAAACAATTAGACACCTCAAGGAAATTATTCTCATAATGATGGCTATCTTTTCTTTGAGAAAAGATTATGTGTTACTCAACCCTATAGACAACTTGTCTTGGAAGAGATGCACCAACCACCATTCATGGGACATAGAGGAGTTTCCGTAACACTTCAAGTAGTTTCTCGAGAATTCTTTTGGCCTCATTTGAAAAATGATGTAGCAAAATTTGTAGCTGAGTGTAACATTTGTCAAGCAATTAAAAGCTACAAAGGCAAAGCTTTGGGATTGCTTATGCCTTTACCCATTCTAGACCGACTATGGGAACAAGTGTCTATGGACTTCATTACAGGCTTTCCTACTACTTCTAGTCATCATGACATGATTTGGACAATAGTGGACAGGTTTAGTAAGCAAGCCTATTTCATTCCATGTAAAAAGACACTGACTTCTCAGCAAGCTGCGACCATATTTGTCAAGCAAATCTTTGTTCATCATGGTCTACCCAAAGTGATAGTTTCTGATAGAGATTCCAAATTTTGTAGTCACTTTTGGATTGCTCTTTTCTCAAACTTAGGCACTAAGTTAGATTTTTCTACGGCTTTTCATCCTGAATCAAATGGACAGACCGAAGTCACGAATAGCACTATCTTGGATATGCTTAGAGCCTATGTTTCCCAGCAACCTAGTTCATGGGATAAGTACATACATCTACTCCAATTTGCTATAATAATACTCCTCATTCTGCTCTACTGGTCGAGCACCATTTGAGATTATCTATGGTAGAGCTTTGCCTATTCCGGCTACTAGACTCTCACATAAGATTGAAGCTGCTGACCAATATACTCGAGACTTTGATCGCATTTTATCTGAAGTGCGTGATTGTATTGCAAGAGCTCAAGAGAAGTATACAATTCAAGCAAATAGGAAGGTGATTATGTACTTTTGAGAATTGAGAAGAGACGATTGAAGAGTGTGGAAAAATTCCCTACAGTTAAACTTACACCTAGATACTATGGACCATTTAAAATTATTGAAAAGATTAACGATGTGGCCTATAGACTAGAGTTGCCATCTAATTGGAATATCCACCACAGCTCTTTCCATATTCATCTCTTGAAACCCTTTCGAGGAACACTTTCTTCTCACCCAATTTATGAGGAACCACCTCTTGTTGAAGGAGAGGAAGATGTATTATTGATCAAGAGACGACAACAACAAGAACTGGGAACCAATACATCAAATATCTTTTGACATTCAAAAACCATCCTCAAGAAGATGTAAAATGGATGCCCGAGAAATTTTTCCGAGCTTATCCTGAGATCCTTCGTTCTTTTCAAACCTAGCAAACCCGCAATTGAGGGCAATTGCAAACTCAAGCAAGAGGGATGTCATGAGAATATATTTTAAGTCCTCTTTAAGAATATTATTTTCCCCTCTTGAGTAATTTGGGGACGCCTAGGTTACTCTTGTGTCATGCTGGCTAGGTTAATATCGTGGGTGACACCACTATAAATATTAATACGTGCGGTATATGACGTATGCTTGGGGCCGTCTATGATTATTTCAGTTAGGTTTATATTGGCAGGGTGATTCCTGAAGTACTTATGCCTGGTAGTCATGAGTTGGTTATGGTTTGTGCCTGTTTAATATTTGTGGGATTAATTTAATTATTAATTGGGCTTATATTTTTAGGTGATGAAGATTACGAGGATTGATGAATAATGTCGAGGAGAATGTTTCTTATGCGCATCATATTTATTTTTACAAGCGTACCTTGTAATCTTAGTAGTTGATTTTTCCATTTTGATACATTGGAAAAAATACATTTATAATGTTGAATTTATTAAAGCCTAAAGGCTTTACCCTAGCCCCAATTTTTGGAACACTCTATTTTTGTTGTGGAAGAGTGTCGTGCTCTCTAAAAGCACACTTTGTATATTTTTGGGGGCTATGGCCTATTTTTGCTTGAAAGCTAATAAAAATACTCTTGTGTGGGGAGGGCCATGCACAAGGGGGGGAAGATTGCACCCAGCATGTTTGTCTTGGAGCTAAGTATTATGTTTGCTATGCTTTTGTTTAATTTTTTTGATTTTGTTGAAACCTGCAAAGTATGTGTTTTCATGGTTGAATTTATGTGTTGAATTTCTCAAGTGTTCCACAAGATATCCTAGAGAACGATTCCGTTTTCAAGTTTACAGTTCCCTCCATGGTACCAGCAGGCATAACCAAAAAGCTTTGAACCATAGTCCCCTTGTCATAGGCAACAGGAGTGTGCAGAATTCCTGAGATAGTGGTTTTCTTCTTATTGATACTCTTAACTTGGATGGTACTCTTGGATAAGGGTGGTTTTCCAAGTTGACACCACACTCCATATGACAGAAAATTGTGCTGAGCTCCCGTATCCAATAATGCATTATATAGAACCTTCCCGTAAGGACTTTGTAGCTCAATTGGGTATCGTAGAGGCGGATTAGATTCTAGTGAATCCTCCTCTGCCTCCTCGAAAAATGCTTGCGTAATCTCCAAGTTGGCCTCTCGTTTGGTGCCTAACATGTTACTGACGTTCTTTAGCTTCAACTCTCGCTTGTATCTTCTTTAGCTCAACCTATTTTTTAGCTGCCTTCTTCTGATGGATTGCATGTAGTTCTTCTTGGCTTAGGGGGTCATAGTATCTTTTGAAATTACTCCCATTGAGGAATCCAACGGTTTCAACTCCATCGAGAGTCTCCACTCGGATGGTACCTTGCGGGGTAATTTCACATACTCTATAGTACAGTCCCTTGCCAGCATATTTTAGCTTCTTCTTTTTGTTATGCACTCCATATATCAGGACTTTATCCCTAACTTTGATGTCCTTGTTTTTCAGGTGGCGATCAAACCGCCAATTATCTTTCTTCGTCTAACCGCTCAAGGATATACAAACGCTCTACTAAGGTATTACCATCAAAACCCTCTTGAGTAGCAACACGAAGACTAGGAATGACAAATTCCCACGGCATGACTGCTTCTTGGCCATATACCATCTTGAATGGTGTGCAATTAATAGCCATTTTGTACGCAATACGATAGGCCCATAAAGCTGACGTAAGTTTTAGATCCCAATCCGTGCGATGAGCCTCAACTGTCTTTGTCAGAATAGAGATTAAGGTCTTGTTGGTACTCTCGGCTTGGCCATTCGCTTGTGGATAATAAGGAGTAGATTTATAATGGGATATCATGAAATTTGTTGTGAGCTCCTTAATCACTTCATTTATAAAATGCGTACCATTGTCGCTTATAAATTCAAAAGGACAACCGAAGCATGTGATTTTGTGATTATATTTTCAAAGAGGAACTTGGCTGTCGTCCTTGCATCTGCCTTACGTGTCGCTTTTGCTTTAGCCCATTTGGTCACAGAGTTAGTGGTGGCCACAATAATATAGCGAGATTGTGTGTTATGGGACCTACAAAATCTAAACCCCACTTTTCAAATGGTTGGTTTACTTTAATTGGATGTAGGGGCATCTGATCTTTTCACTGGGGTTTCTTGTAGCGTTGGCATTCATCACAACCCTTCACAAAAAGTGATGCATCTTGGAACATAGTGGGCCACCAATACCCTGATTGCAATATCTTTCGCGCAGTTAAGTCTCTTGAAAAGTGACCACCGGCTACGCCCACATGTGCCTCTTGCAAAATATATAGATACTCATCCTCTCAGGCACAACGCCTAAGAACGTCATGCTTTCCTCTTTTATAAAGAGTACCAGCCATTAGGCAATAGGGTTTGCATTCCTTGATCAGCTTTCAAGCTAGATCTTTACGAAGCTCTTTGGGTAGAAAACCATTAACCAAGAAGTTAACAATCTTCTCACTCCATTCAGGCATTGTCTCCACCATGAACAAGGAAGTGTCAGGTAAGTCATCATCAACTCCCGTAGGACCTTCACCATTAGGTATGCGAGACAAATGATCAGCCATGACATGTTTTTTGCCAGGTCTCACAACAACAGTGAAATCAAACTCAAGAAGAATCAACAACCATCGTGTGATTCTTCCTGTGGAGCATGGTTTGTTCACCAGATACAACAATGCTTGATGATCCACATAGAAAACAAACTTGGTGGCAAGAAGGTAATAACAAAATTTCTTTACTGCATATATCATTGCCAACCCTTCTCACTCCGTAGTGGCGTAGTTCATTTCAGCATCATTCAACTGGCGAGCTGGCAAAGCTAATGGGGTAGTCTAGTTTATGTTCTCCAGGTTGAGTTAGTAAACACCCAATAGCAAAGTTTGATGCATCAATATGCACATGGAAGATTAAATCCCAGTTAGCCATTCACAAGATTGGAGCACTTGCCACCAGGGCCTTCTTTAATAACTCATATGCATGGTCACAATCTTCGGTCCAAATAAACTCGATGAGAAGCTTGTACAATGGTCGAGCTATCTCAGCGAAGAATAAAATAAACCTTCGATAATAACCAACATGGCCCATAAAGCAATGGACTCCCTTATAGTTGGTGGGTGGGGGCAATTCCAGAATGATCTTGATTTTACTTTCGTTGGTGGAAATCCCATTTTTGGACACTATATGCCCTAGAATAGCTCCGTGTTTAACCCAGAATTGGCATTTGAAGGGATTCAATGAGATGCGATATAATCTACACCTTTTAAATACTTTTCGTAAACACATCAAGTGCTCGTCCCAAGAGGAATGAACACAAAGATCATCTAAGAAGGCTTCACAAAAGTCCCTTAGATATTCCTTAAAGGCTGTGTTTATCAATCGTTGGAATGTTGCAGGTGCGTTGGTTAAGCCAAAGGCCATGACGCGAAAGGCAAACACTCCAGACTCCGTTTTATAAAAGCTGTTTTAGCTTGGTCCTCTACTGCAATTGTGGTTTGATTATAACCAGTGTACCCGTATAAAAAGCTATAAGCCTCCTTGCCTGCAACTCTTTCAAGCACATGTTCCGAATACGACAAGGGGTAATGATCTCTTCTGGTGGCTGCATTAACGTTTTTGAGATCAACGTGCACTTTGAGTTTCCCATTCTTCTTTGGTATAATGACTATCGGAGAAACCCATTCTGAGTGCTCAATAGGGTATATGAATCCACATTTTATAAGCTTTTCAATTTTCTCTTGTACAATCTTTGCATACTTAGAATTCATTGGGTAGGGACGTTGCTAGACTGGTTTAGCAGTGCTAATCATTGGAATTGTGTGTTGCACCACATTGGGTGGAACACCGTTCATATCATGGTATGTCAAAGCAAATATTCCTTGAATTCTTTAAGAAGCATCTTAAGTGTAGCTTCTTCCATCTTGGTGAGGTCTTGAGTAATAAAAACTGGTTTAGACTCCTCCCCTCTGGATCTGCTAGTTCTATCTCCTTAACTACTACCGGGCCATCGTAGACACCGCTACTCCCATTGGTAGGCGTTCGTTGAGCTTTTGTGTAGATGACTTTACGTTCCCCCATGGTAAAAGATTTGAAATGCTCGGGGTGGGGTGTTAGTCTACCAGTTCTTGTTGTGCCATGCTTTTTTCTTTAAATTTCGCTTCCTTTTGTTGCTGAGCTAACTCTCAGTTTTGATGCCTTTTCGCAGTACGACTTAGTTTCGGCTTCTCTTCGATTTCTAATTGGGCGATGTCATGAGGTTGCAGACTACACCACATGACTCTTTGGAGGTATTCTTTTTCCAATTATCCACTAACTTTTGATGAGCGTCATATGCTCCCCTCTATTTCCCCATGTGTCTATGGTTGCCGCTAGGTGTACCCAATCTACGTTATCTGACTCAGTCATGCCTAGTAGGATATCCATATAAGGAGAATCTTTCCCATCATCGGTCTCTTTTTTGCATGTGTAGCAATACTTTAATGGGGCTGAGTGAATAGTGGTATCCGATCGATTATCAATGATAACCTTGCTTCTTAAAGGATGTGCGCGACCATTCTAAAGATCAACTCGAATGACAGAGTCATGGTTTTTCGACAAGTCATGCACCATTTGTGCTTCCCTCATGAAAGGTTGTCCTAAGATCATTTGATATGACATAGGATGCTTAGAGAAATCCATTACAATGAAGGTATGCCTTACCTTGTATCCTAGAACTTTGATCTTAAGGTCCCTTACATTCCAATAGGTTTAGCTATAGTTCCGTTTGCCATCTTATCCACTATGTTTGTGACTTCTAGGTGAGGTCTTCCCATAGATTCCCAGTAGTTTTTAGTCACAATGCTCACTCCAGCACCACCATCAAGGATTCCCTTTAGAGTTAATCCCTTGGTAGTAATGGGGAGGGTTGCATTAGATTCGTCCACCTTCAAAGTACTATCCCAACTTGTTAACAGGTATTTCAATGACCGAGTCTTCATCTAGGTTGGGCTGTAGATCCAAATGTTCCTCCACATCTTGAAGCATGTCAGGTCTATCCATATTTGCAAATTGTGGTAACCCCACCTTCAGTTCTCCATTGAGAAATGCCCGAAGAGCTAAGAATAGCTCAGGATCTCTGTATAACTTGGATATGATCGTGGTTTTGATTTCAGAGAACATGAAATCCATTAGTTTGGACACATTCAACGGTACTTTTTGAGATATCGGCCCTTGACTAGGGAGTGGTGAAGATGGAATCACTTCCTCTTCGATGGGGTCAACATTCTTTCAAGCAAGAAGGGTGTCTGCCCACTTCCTGATGTCCTATCCTCACTTTCTTCCCGAATGATACTAGGTATAGCTAACGGTTTATGGCTCCTGTGAGGCTGAACTTGTGTAGGAAACACTGTGTCTGGGATCTTAATTTTTTAGGTTCTGGCTCCAGTTCTCTTTGTGTTTCTTCCACCAAACCCCTTAAGTGTTGCACTCATTCAATCTTCTCTCCTGGGTTTGGGTAAGTCCCAATTTTTTTCTTGAGGGTTTTTGGCTCACGTGGCTTGTCTTTGAGAGTCTCAGTCAGTCTGGGTAGCTGAGAGGGCATTAGCTGACTTGGTTGTGGGGCAAGAGGAGTTTCCTTTTGTTTCCCCCGATTTATGTCTTTGCTTGATTCTCCTTTGTTGCGCTCCTGAGTGGGTTCCTCCCTTAAAGTAGTGGCTTTGGTCTCCATGGTTTCTATTGAATCAGAATCATCTTCAGGATCATTCATATACACAGGGTCGTCTCTTGTCCCTATATTAGTCTTTGAACTAGGTTTGGAGCTTCTGGCATTAAGCGATCTCTTCCATCGCGTTTTCTTTTTCTTTGCTCGAGCAATTGATGCAGTATCCCTCTCTTCAAGAATGTAGTTTTGATTTTGAAGCATTGACCGTGTGACTACATTTGTGGGTACAACAGGTATGGTTCTTAGTGCCTCATTAGTGACCTCAACCAAATTCAATGGCGTAATCTTGGGTGCAGTTGGATTATGTGGACATTGAGCAATCAAATGATCTATGCCACAACGATTACATGTAAGTACCGGCATTCCCGATGTGCTCCCTTGATTTGGTTGCATTTGAGTAGCGATCTTCTGTAGCCTATTAGGGCACTCCGCTAAACAATGTGGTCCACCACAACGTAGCATTGAAGAGGTGGTCTCCTGGCAAGGGTATTAAGGTTTTGCCCTCTTGTGTGGCGAGAGCAGCCGCTTGATATACAGGCTTGACTTGCCCGAAATGATCCTCCATGTAATACTGGGGAGTCATTTCAAACGTACCAATCCCATATGGAACAGTGGGGTCTATATCCTCTTCATAATCCCCACATGCACTATGTGACTCATAACCCATCTGGTTTATAGGGGTAGCCCTCAGATGCAGAGGTTGTGGTCCTAGCACTGGTGGTGGTAACGGCATAGACTGGACTAAATTTAGGTTCCTTGGAACTATGTGTTGTGATGGTTGCTCGACAGGTGGTGTAGGCACATCAGTGCGGGTACTTATTGAGGTGTGTTTGACCAGGCTAGTGGTGCCTGATTTACTAACATATGCTTAAGTACTAGGAAATCCTTAGATTGATGGCCATACTTACCACATGTATTGCAAGTCCCATTGAATTTAACTCTGAATGTGGGACATTCACTCATGCTATGTGGCCCTAAGCAAACCGAACACCATTGTTGCTCTCTTCTTGGGTATATATGGCTATTTTGAGGAGCTCGATTACCCCTAAAGTATTCTTGGAGAGCCTTTAGTAAGGTTAGTTATAGACATTTCGGATATCTTGGGCTCCTTGGTAATAGGTTTTATAGTCATTGGCTCGTGCCTAGATACTTGCGAACTAACAGACTTTGTCTATAACTAACCTTTAGTAAGGTTAGTTATAGACATTTCGGATATCTTGGGCTCCTTGGCAATAGGTTTTACAGTCATTGGCTCGTGCCCAGATACTTGCGAACTAACAGACTTTGTCTCCGAAGACACCTTTTTACCTGCAATCATCAAGTTATCTTCTAACTAGATTGCATTGGCAGTGACTGCTTCCCACGTCATAAGACCTCTTTCTAATGACTAGGCCATTGTATATGTCCTCGTGGCGCAATCCTTGGATGAATCTATTAAGAAGTTGGTTGTTATTGAAGCACTCGTCGGGGAGTACAGAGAATTTAGATGCTTTAGTCGACTAATAAAGTCTCTCATTCACTCTCCTTCCTCGCGTTCTCAGCTTTTTGGAGTTGAGATGCTACACCCCAAAGCACACCCTCACGTATGTATTCTTTCAAGAACAATCTCTTGAGAGTGGGATAGTGAGTATGCTCTTCAACCCTTAAAGTGTGATATACCAATCTCTGGCTTTTCCACTCAAGGTGGTTAAGCCTAAGGCTTTACACTTATGTAGCTCATCGTGCTCTTCCAAGGAATCACACAGGTGTTCAAAAACTTCAATGTGCTTCCTAACATCTTAGTTACCACTGAAGTTCTGAGTGAGCTTGGTGTCGGGAGGCTAGGAAAAGAAGAAATGCCTCTATAGCTACCTACCCAGTAGCTTTGGAAGACACAACAAACACAAGGGGCACCACCAGCACAATGCTGGAAACAGAAATCACTCTCTCACTCTTCACCACCCAACCCACACCAGATAGACAACACAAAACAAAACCTATCATTCAGTAGAAATCTTCATCTTTACATAGCTGGACATCTAAAATGTCCTCAGAACCATCCTCATCCAAAATCCATTCACAATCTGCCCATTCCCCCTCATTTATATAAATTATCACAGACCAATAACCAGAAGAACTATTGGAAAACACAACTTCGAAGAGTGTAGGATCCTCAAAATATAACTCATCGACATCTGGACCTAATTCTAGGATTAGATACATGACGGTAAAACTGCACTCCAGCAAAATATATATGTATATCCCAGTAATCACCTTTGCCCTGTAGCCTTCTCTTCAGCAGCATCCGGTTATAAAGACTGCCACACCTTCTCTCTTTGGCAGCTTCTCTCTTTGGCAGCTTCCCTGTCCAGCTGGAACCAATCAGTCACCACAGCAGCCTACCAAAACCAAGGCAACTCCTTCCTTTGAAGCTGCAGTGAGGACGGTCTCCTTCGCTGCAAACCACCAGTGTACCAGCCCCTGCCCTCTTCACGGCAACCTGATTCTCTGTCACCAGCACAACAACCAAAAACCTCTGCTGTAACACCAGCCCAACACCACTGAAAGGAGACGGCGGCCCCTTCTGCTTCAGTCAACGCCAGCAACAGCCCTCTCTCTCACCACGCCTCTGCTCTCCTACCAGCAGCAGACGACCACCACCTCATATATGCGATCTTGTGCACCTGTCTCCTCTGGCTGACCAATGCCACTTACTTCTTGTAGCCAAGGTGGCTCATTCGGCTCAGTCACCTTTGGCTGTTCTTCACACGAGAAGCCCCCAAAAGACAACAAGGTAGCCTTGCACCTTTTGTCTGCAGCCCCAGCCCTCTACAAGGTGGCCACACCTTCACTCTGCTTCTAGCAGCTACGCTAACCAGGCGCTCCCACTAACTCTCATGCACTGCTGTGTGGCTGCTCTCTGTCTGTAGCTAGCCGCAGCCACACTCAAAAAACACCATCGGCGGCCCTTTGCCAACCTTGTGCATACCAAAAAGCGGCCATCTCCCGACCTCTCTTGCGCACACAAGAGGCCCCCAACTAACCTCTCTTCTTCTTCACTGCTGTGGACACCTCTACCACCTTTGCTGTCGACACCTTGCTTTGGCGGCCCTGGCTTCGCTACAATATCCTGCCAGGGGTGGCTCCCCTCTTCGTTGCCAGCCTCTCTCCTTTTGTGCAGTCGACGCGGCTCTCTCTACTAGCCGACACCCTTCCACGCTAAAACCCCAAAAGCAATCCTTCTTAGACGATGCGCTACCAGCCACCGCTTTGCTGCTCTCCTGAGGCGGCCACCACACGTCTCTGCTTTAGCTCCTCTGGCAGACCGACGACCCCACTGGCTCCTGGTCTCTGCTACAACACCAGCCCTTCAAAGCTTCTCCCTCTCTCCGTTAGCTCTGCTCGATCACCAGAGAGGCATCCCTTTCCTAGGCGGCAACTCCCCACTTTTCTCTTCGCCAACCTTCTAGGCGATTCCTTTCACGCTGGTGAGGGTGCTGGCAACATCGAATAAGCCTCCACGTGCCTATTTTTAGCTGGCCACGTTAATCATTGTTTTATTTATTTGGAAAATGGCCACCATAACATCCCTTTTCACACAAAAGCTCAAGGCTACGTCCTTGGTCCCTTCTCCTTTAAATTGCCCATACCTCCACACACATTCAAACACAACTCATGAAACCAACACCAATACTTGGGGACGCGTACACACATTTCCAGAGCCATCGAACGCTGATATCACCTTCAGTTGACCACACTCCGGAAAAACCTGTACAAAGCTTACAGCAAAACCATTCTCTCTGTACAATTGCCAAGGCGTTCCTGGACAAAACTCTCACACAGGCCATGCACACATATATACACGAGCCCAAAAGATCTTTCAGAAAAAACTCCTAACATACTTTGCCAACCCCCCCAGCCTGCTAGAGCATTTATGCTCAGCAGCAAACAGATAAATTCCAATAGCTATCCACCAGGATCAAAAAGAAATCTCGGAGCATCTACCTTCCAATCCTTCAAGCATTTTCCTCTGACAAATAACCATTGATATATCCTGTTATGGTCTTCCACTTTCAGCAACCCCCTGGGCTCTTCATATATGGCTTCATCAATATATACTGCATTTCCTTCTCCGTACAGCTCATATGGTCTTGTGATAGAACCACTATTCTTCACCTCTACTCCCTTCCGACACATTTAATTCCCACTCATAATCATATACTGATTTAACAAACACTTGATCTTCAACTCCCACCTCATGATCATCCAATTTGCAACCTGCATCATTGGCTTCCAACTCTCCCTCTGGACAAACTGCCAGACCAAGACTATAGCCAAACCACTCATCCATATGCTAAGAATCAACATGTGGTGTGTCCACCATAAACCCATTTCCCTTCAGCCCATCAACATCAAACACAGCAACTTCATGCACTGTGGACTCATCATTGTCACTTCCCTGTAGTTTCTTCAGCTTCAAGACCATTGGTGATCCTTCAAGATTCTCCACATTTTGCACAGGCATCTCTACCAAGTCCAAGCTCTCTAAACTCCCAGGCAAAGCATCTTGGTCCCCTCGACCAACAACAATAGCCTCACATGCATTCTCACTACTGACAACCGACTCATTCTCTTGGACATGACAAGGAACACACACCATATGATTAGCAACCACACATCCAAAATCTATCACGTCATTATCCAAAGTAGTATCTAACTCATCATCAGTTACACCATCAAGCCATGTACCCGCTGTGCCCTTCAAAAAGATTTGGAAGAGCCTTAAAATTTGATCCGGATTATCCACATGGTTGGTAATACATGCTACCTCCATTTGCTCCAAGAAATCCTCTACATCCTCATTCTTATCACCGTGAAATTCAAGATAAGCAAACGCCATGGTTGCAACCTGTAAACTGAAGGAACTTGAAGAAAGATCCTCAGTGGGGGCACCAGAAAACTGTCGGGAGGCTGGGAAAAGAAGAAATGCCTCTATAGCTACCTACCCAGCAGCTTTGGAAGACACAACAAACACAAGGGGCACCACTTGCACAATGCTAGAAACAGAAATCACTCTCTCACTCTTCACCACCCAACCCACGCCAGATAGACAACACAAAACAAAACCTATCATTCAGTAGAAATCTTCATCTTTACATAGCTGGACATCTAGAATGTCCTCAGAACCATCCTCATCCAAAATCCATTCACAATCTGCCCATTCCCCCTCATTTATATAAATTACCACAGACCAATAACCAGAAGAACTATTGGAAAACACAACTTCGAAGAGTGTAGGATCCTCAAAATATAACTCATCGACATCTGGACCTAATTCTAGGATTAGATACATGACGGTAAAACTGCACTCTAGCAAAATATATATGTATATCCCAGTAATCACCTTTGCCCTGTAGCCTTCTCTTCAGCAGCATCCGGTTATAAAGACTGCCACACCTTCTCTCTTTGGCAGCTTCTCTCTTTGGCAGCTTCCCTATCCAGCTGGAACCAATCAGTCACCACAGCAGCCTACCAAAACCAAGGCAACTCCTTCCTTTGAAGCTGCAGTGACGGTCTCCTTCGCTACCAGCTCCTCTTCGCTGCAAACCACTAGTTGTACCAGCCCCTGCCCTCTTCACAGCAACCTGATTCTCTGTCACCAGCACAACAACCAAAAACCTCTGCTGTAACACCATCCCAACACCACTGAAAGGAGACGACGACCCCTTCTGCTTCAGTCAATGCCAGCAGCCCTCTCTCTCACCACGCCTCTGCTCTCCTACCAGCAGATGACCACCACCTCATATACGCGATCTTGTGCACCTATCTCCTCTGGCTGACCAACGCCACTTACTTCTTGTAGCCACTTACTTCTTGTAGCCAAGGTGGCTCATTCGGCTCAGTCACCTTTGGCTGTTCTTCACACGAGAAGCCCCCAAAGAACAACAAGGCAACCTTGCACCTTTTGTCTGCAGCCCCAGCCCTCTACAAGGTGGCCACACCTTCACTCTGCTTCTAGCAGCTACACTAACCAGGCGCTCCCACTAACTCTCATGCACTGCTGTGCGGCTGCTCTTCTCTGTCTGTAGCTAGCCGCAGCCACACTCAAAAAACACCATCGGTGGCCCTTTGCCAACCCTGTGCATACTAAAAAGCGGCCATCTCCCGACCTCTCTTGCGCACACCAGAGGCCCCCAGCTAACCTCTCTTCTTCTTTACTGCTGTGGACACCTCTACCACCTTTGCTGTCGACACCTTGCTTTGGCGGCCTTGGCTTCGCTACAATATCCTGCCAGTGGCGGCTCCCCTCTTCATTGCCAGCCTCTCTCCTTTTGTGCAGTCGACGCGGCTCTCTCTACTAGCCGACACCCTTCCACGCTAAAACCCCAAAAGCAATCCTTCTTAGACGATGCGCTACCAGCCACCGCGTCGCTGCTCTCCTGAGGCGGCCACCACACGTCTCTGCTTTAGCTCCTCTGGCGGACCGACGACCCCACTGGCTCCTGGTCTCTGCTACAGCGCTAGCCCTTCAAAGCTGCTTCCTCTCTCCGTTAGCTTTGCTCGATCACCAGAGAGGCATCCCTTTCCTAGGCGGCAACTCCCCACTTTTCTCTTTGCCAACCTTCTAGGCAATTCCTTTCACGCTGGCAAGGGTGCTGGCAACATCAAATAAGCCTCCACGTGCCTATTTTTAGCTGGCCACGTTAATCATTGTTTTATGTATTTGGAAAATGGCCACCATAACATCCCTTTTCACACAAAAGCTCAAGGCTACGTCCTTGGTCCCTTCTCCTTTAAATTGCCCATGCCTCCACACACATTCAAACACAACTCACGAAACCAACACCAATACTTGGGGACGCGTACACACATTTCCAGAGCCATCGAACGCTGATATCACCTTCAGTTGACCACACTCCGGAAAAACCTGTACAAAGCTTACAGCAAAACCATTCTCTCTGTACAACTGCCAAGGCGTTCCCGGACAAAACTCTCACACAGGACATATATACACGAGCCCAAAAGATCTTTCAGAAAAAACTCCTAACACTTGGCAACTTGTACCGCCTTGCCTTCTAGGCTCTCTCTCAGGTATGCCACGCATGTTTTCGGTAATAGATCGTCTGATCGTTTGAGCAAACGCTGCTAGATCACCTAAGTGAGCAGGCATAGGTGGTGGAGGCACTTCTGGGATGGCCTGGTTGACAGTAGTTGGCATTGGTCTTGGTATGTATGTAGTTGACGTAGGATATGATATGTGACTAGGCATAGATCCTCTTGGATAAGGGTTCTGATAAGGTATTCATAGAGCATACGCCACTGACATAATAGGAGGCGTAGGAGCTACATGAGCATGAGTAGCAATAGGTACATATGGTTGATATGCACTGGTACTCATTGTTGTAGGTACTGTACCACTAGGTAGTGGTGTTGTACTAACTACAGTGGTATAACGGGAGCACTTTCCGTCATGCTCATCATTGGAGTAGGCATTGTGGATTCCCTAATGGAAAGTTGAGCCAAAGTTGGAAAGCTAAAGTTACTACTCGTGGGCTCAACCTGCATTGAGACTCCAGGCCAAACAACATACGAAGGATCTATGGGACTCACCGAGGGAGTCTCCAATTGCGACAGGGTTGGTTGTTTAGCCTTGCCCGTATCCAAAAATCTCATAGGGCCAGTTGAAACTAGGTTCACTCCCCTATTTTGCCTCTTGAATTGGATAATTCTATGGATAACTTCACATATCATTTGTTGTTGTTCATCTAGATTGGTGGCACTAGATGTAGATCGTATGACTTCTAACCAACCTACATCGTATGTGTAACCCATGTATAGGTCAGTAAGAGTCTCCGTGTGTAGGTCATATTCCCAATTTTCATTGAGAAATATCCCATCTAAGCTTGGTGTGCCAAAAGGTTCTCTCAAAGTGGACGCAATGTCACTTCTTGTGGTTTGATTTCTAGGGGCCTCCATAGGGCCTTCATTACATGAAGTGGGTAAAATATCCACATGGACACTCTTTGGGAGGGCAGGGTCTACATGAGATGTGAATGGCGAATCTACTTCCCCACCTCCTTCGTTTACTTCACTTGTCTCGTAGGCTTAGAGCGCGTAGCTCTACTAAAAGTCTCTATTAGACGACTAAACATGCTAGATCCAGGTTGTGGGGCCGAAACTGGCACGTTTTGGCTTGCTTTCTTAGAGTTCTGGGTAGGATGCCCTTCCATGACTTCAGAGTTAGAGGACGAGTCATTAGCCGCTATTCGTGGATCTTGGGTTGCACTTCCTTAGGTTCCAACTAAAGGCCAAGATGCTAACGTGGAGGGATCGTGGAGGGATGGTGTGAGCCTACGTAAACTGAAACGCTTTCTAGTTGCTTAGACTCTAACACCCGACCAGAGCACAGATGCATGTGACGTGGGTATCCTATAGGCGTTGGTAACTACCCTTGAAGCCCACACAAGTGGTTTCTCAGGTGTTTCGCACCCCGTTTTTACTTGTCTTTGTCTTGTTTTCAACCCGTTTTTACCTCCTTACTTATGGTCGAAACTAGACTAAGGTGTGTGATAGCTCAAGATAACCGAGCGTATCGTTCAAGGGGTCCTAACATGCTTTACAACACAGTGTTCGCCTATCCGGAGCTCCCGTGGCTCTCAGAACACTCTATTTGTGCCTAGGTGTGAGGCTTAAATTAGAAAGTCCAAGGGTGCCTGTGGGGGGAAAGGTGAAGGCTTTGTCGTCCCACATGCCCACTGCACTCCTTGGGGGGGTAGACTATATATAGAGCTTCACTCCCCTTAAGCTTTCAGTTGAGAGAAAGCTATGGAGGCTCACTCTCCTTTATATATATATATCAAAAGATTGAGGCCGGGGTCGAGGTCGATTGGGGGTTTTTTCTTTTTCAAAAATTTTTAAATAAAAAATTTCTTTCCATGTGGGTTGGGTTGATTTAAATTTTTTTAAAACTTAAAAAATATTTTTAGAGAAAAATAGCTCGTGCACCTAGGGCTGGCCGCTTGCCGCCTCCCTTTGCGGTCGGCTGCCAACATAGCAGCACAGCGCGTAGCAGCTCTTCTACCCTCTGTCTAACAGCTAACACACAGAACTGAAATGTGTATTAAATGAAGAAAATAGAACTGAAAAATGACTGAAGAACAACAGCAAACACACGAATACGCCTCTCTTTGCCTTTCCTGTAGGATAAAATAGACTTCAAACAGCAGTCCGAGTTGCATCTGGAGCTTGGTGCAGGGCAAGTCCCCCGGCAATGGTGCCAAAAATGTACGCTCTTGCCGCACGCGTTGGAGCTAGGGACTTGCCAAGCACTGTGTGCGAGCCACGAATGGCTGCAAGCACACAACTAGGAAACCAACAAGCTCAAAACAGGGAGCAATGGTGTGCCACTCACCGCTCAGACCACCGTCGTGAAGGATTCTCGCGCCGCGATGAAGAAGGAGCCGTCGTCGTTGCTCTACCGCCTCGCCGCCGTCGTGCCACCACGTAATGCTCGATCGCTACACACACTCTCTCTCTCTCTCACACACACACACATACACACACACACTAGAGAAGGAGATGGAGAAGATGAAGCAAGAGCACTCCTTGTATATAACACTCAGAGAATGAGAGGTTTTAGGCTATATTTGACTTTTATATGTGACTTGGCCGTTCACACATGGGCACCCACACATGGCTGGCCGATCCTAACCCTTATCCTGATGAAATTCGAGGTGCGCTTCTCATCGACGATCACCCAATCCCCTTACCCTTTACATGTGGTGCTGACAAGCCCGGCCCATGACTCCGAATACGTAAAATAATTATATGACGTAAAAAGTAATACGTCTCAATGTCTGCCACCATAGGTTAACAGTTCTCATAGATCCTGTGGAGTTCATGATGGAAATGGTTGGCCCAGTTCACTAGTAGACCTTACTTGAGAGTAGGCAAGGAGGGAGAGGTTGCACTTTTTGATATACATGTCTGGTCAGTATAGTGAGGGCACTACTGGGGTAAGTAGATCGAGTCTAGTGATGTCCTCTAATTTGACTCCATCTTTGTTGAGATAGGGTGCTGGATGATGTCTCGACTGTGCTCCACTCAGCTTCTCATAAGGCTCTGTAGTTTGGGGCAAGTGCAAGGCTTATGAACCGCATCTACTATGAGGGCTAAGGACAAGTTGGAACCTATTGCATCATAGACAGTGCCAATGCTAAGATGGGTGTCATAAAAGAAGATAAATCTAAAACAAGTGTTGAGGTCGAGGCCCCAAGCGGGAAGATCTACTAGCCTATCAAGTCAAGGTCTGTGTAGATGCTCCATGACCTCTAGTCTTCTGGCAATTTGGTAGCACTCCTGTAGGTGTGGTAGGTGAGTTTGTGCTCCAACTTCTTGTTGAACTAGATGTGGTTGTGAATCATGTGGCCACTGACTTCATGGAGTAGCTCCACTCCCAATGGGGAGAAGTCGATGGTATTCCAAGAGCTTGGTGACGTTGGTGGCCTTCCTCTTCTTGGTGGGTGGTGTAAGGAGCTCAACATATGAAGAGGTCTTCGAGGCCCCTGTTTATAGTCGCCACCATGAGGATAGTGGAGAAGGTAGAGGTTGGGAGGATTCTAGATAAATTTGGCAATAATTCGGAGGCCCCCACTGGAGAGTAAGACCCTCTATATTTATAGCTTTTAGCTAGGAACGTACGTATGCAGTGGGTATGGTATGTACATATGTTTACATATCATTCTTGGGAACGTAAAATGGTGTATGTGCATGCTCAACTTCGAACATGCGTATTAAGATGTGAATTTGTGTGTGTGTATGAATGTGGAAACACGCATGCACAAATGAGAACGCGTGTGCTGAGATATGAACATGCATACATAGAAATGTGAAAATATGCATGCACAGATGCTGAAAATGTGCATGCACAGATGAAAACGTGCATGCACATATGAGAACATGCATGCATAGATGAGAACGTGTGTGTGTAGATGAGAACGTGCATGTGCATCTTCTTCTCTCTCTCTCTCTCTCTCTCTCTCTCTCTCTCTCTCTCTCTCACTTGAATGATAGAGTGCCTTAGTTAGTGGTATTCTGGTCACTAGAAATCAAGGTGATGAGCCATAACATGGACTAGGTTTTCACCCACCATGCCCCCCCTATCCTAAGATGTACTTAGAAGTCCACTGATTAGAGGACCATTTTACATAAATAAATAGTATTTGCCTCCTTGTAGACTCTCCTTCACAAGTTTCCATCCTTTTGCTTTCTTCTTTGCCCCTTCTCTATTGCTTTTTTTGAGGCTTTTTTGTGTGCTTTTTTTTTGGGGACATTTTTCATGAGTTTTTTTGATTGTTATCCCTCTTTATCTGGCACACGGGTGAGGTAGTATTTTTATTCCACTTAGCGAGGCTTTAGAGGGATGTTGATTATGGTAGGGAAATGGGTGATGTAGGGCCTACGACTACATCATAGGTTATTGAGTTTGAGGTGGAAGGAATATCATGTCCAAGGTATGTTTGGAGATGGTGATGGCGCTTCATGAATTGGTCAATTTTTGCTTTACCCTTTGCTAGCGTTGTACCTGGGGCTTTCGTGTTGTTTTGGTAGCCTTAGGTTGCCATTGTAATCTCTCCTTGGTTTCTTTTATTGTGAGTGATTGAAGAGGTTGGGGGACTGATGGTGTGACCTTAGGGACTCATATACTTCTGGTACCTTCATAATACCCTGGGCCACTAGAAGCATGCAAGCACCCACCATCTTTGGGTAGTGTATTTTTGTTGGGGTTATCTTGTATGACAGGTTGGTTTTGACTATGCTGCTTTGGGTAGCCAGAGTTGTTTTTGTTCGACGTAGTACCCTTGGGCTTCCAAAAACTCCTTTTTGATAAACCATGTTTTATATTTGAGGTTGGGTGTTTTGCTACGTGGTCGGGGCATGGCTTTGATTGGCATATGTTTGACCTTCCTCTTGGGTACCCAGATTTTCCTTTGCCCTTCATAATGACCTTATGCTCAGAGTATTACTTTTGGTATCCACCAATTATCACTCTTATCACAAAAGCATTGGCGTTGCTAGGGGCTAATGGTTGGTTGTGATTCTCCAAGGTTTGAATTGTTAGCAGTAGAGTGGTGTTACTTGGGTTCACTTTTGGAGAGGTGCCTTATGTTAGGGGGGTACTCGACAACGAAGGTTAATCTTGCTTAGGCATGAATTTTATCAGAGCTTGGTCACTTACCCATGCGGTTAAGTATAGAATAGGTCTCTTTTAAGGTGGCATGGTTAGAGGGGGGTACCTTTGGATGTTCGATGGGTTGGAGCATTTCTTTGATATGGGAAAACGATTTTCTCATATTGATGTTTGACAAGAAATGGGCTCCTCCTCTGTCATTAGGACAATTACCTATTTGATGGTCAATTAGTTGTAAGGTAGCAATTCGTGAGTCCTAGTCTATCTAGCATTGATTATGCTACCCCATCCATCCAATAAGCACTTGTTCATGCATGGTACCTATAGGCATAACATAAAACTTCCCTTCCAAGGGGTTATTTCCAATGTAAAACATAGCAGTGAATGACCCTATGCATAAGGTTTTGAATGTGTCCATTCCTTCAACTCTCACTTTTATGGGTGTTAACAATGGTGGTTTACAATTCACACCAAGTTGCATAGGACATTAGGTAATGGCTAGCACCCATGTATCGATGAGTGTGAGCTTGTGTTCTAGGCCAATCTTTGTGGTCATGCCCAACTAGAGTTTGGTAGGGCTTACCTCTCCAGTCCTCTTCTAAGTCAATGATTTGGGCCATGTTAACAGAAATGTGGTGGTTGCACAACTACCCTTAGCTTCTCGCAGGGTTTCACATTTTAGTTTAGATTCTTTTATTTTCTCCACTTTCTTCTAATGAATGGCCTTTAAGGCATTCACATTAGTAGCATCTAAGTTTGCTAGCTATGAAGAATTCTTGCATTTTGACACTCAGCCTTGCTGAGTGCCAAAGCTATGTATAGTAGATCACCTATGAGGGGCACAAGGTAGCCAACAATGCAATAATTTAGCTTGCACTTTTGGTTTTTTGTGTTGTACATGAGAACCATATCTCTGACTTTGATATCTTTGTCTTTTAGCTTTTCATTGAACCATTCCTTGCACCTCAGCTTTTTAACTATCATTTCGTGCAACGCAGTGCGGCTTCTTCCAAGCATTCGAGTTCAAACAATCTATCGGTCACTACATTTTCTGTCAACCTTTCCTTGACCACAATTTTTAAGCTTGGTAGTACTAAGAATTCCATGGGCATGATGCTGCACGACGTTTATTCCGTATGTCAAGTTGAAAGGTATCATGTGAATGGCTACCTTGTAGGCTATTTTGTAAGCCCAAAGAGCAATTGATAACTTTTTTTCGCAATCATTACATGAGGCTTCCACTGTCTTAGGCAAGATGCAAATATAATCTAATTGGTTCTCCCATCTTGGCCATTGGCTTGGGGATAGTAGGACAAGGATTTATGATGCACTACCATCGATTCACTCATAGTAGGAACTTGATTTCATCATTGAGAAGTGGGTCCCTCTATCGTCGCGTACTAGTTTGAGTGGACACCCAAATCTAGTAATTATATCACATGCCTCGATCCATTTGGTATAGTAGTCCATAGAAGTGATGATAAATCATGCTCGAGTTCCTCAAGTAGTTGGGACTAATCAGTCCAATAAAGTCAATGCCTCATTTCTCAAATCGTTATAGAGACATTCTAGGGTGCAAGGGAATTTTGTATGGTTGTGAACCCGAGCAAATTGCTAACATTCATCCTAGCCTTTTGTAAGCTCAGCTGCATCTCTAAACAAAGTGGCCCACCACAAGCTTGCTAATAGAACTTTTTTGGCAGTGGTGTCTACTGCTGAAAAATGCCCTCCGATTATGCTGGTGTGGGCTTGCTCTCAAAAATATTAACATGTTCAAATTCCTGAGAGGAGAGCAACCCATGATCCCATCTTGGCCTAACTTGTACAATTTTCCTTTAATCAATTGATAGAGGACTACCTTTTTTATAAGGGACCGTGCTCTATCTCTATTGATGGGTCTCTCTAGGGGAAAACCATTAGCCAAATAATTGGCAATCTCCTCATCCAATTCTGGAATAATGTAGAGTTTGAATAGCGGGGCATTAGGTAGTTTGTCCTCTACTCTAACCGTGGTGGGCGATTCTCCATTAGGGATGCACGACAAGTGATCGGCATGCACATGCTGTGAGCCTTCTCGCATGATTACCATGAAATCAAGCTCTAGTAGAATAAAATGCCATTGGGCTATCCTTCCTATAGCGTATTGACCCAGTAGAGAAGTGCTTAACGGTCTACGAAAAATATGAATTTGTTTGCCAAAAGATAATGACAGTGCTTCTTTACATCGTAGACCATTGAGAGTCCTTCCCTTTCTCTGGTGGTCGGTAGTTTTGTTCGGCATCATTCAACTGGCGCGACGACTAGCAAAGCTAACAGGGAAATCCATGTTATTCTCTCCTAGTTGTGCCAAAATGAAAACAATTGCAAAAGTCGAGGCATCTATGTGCACATGGAAAATAATATCCTAGAGTTAGAAGATCTTAGGATTGGTGCAATTGCTAAGGCTTTCTTGAGAGTGTCATTGGGTTTTTGAAACTCGTCCGCCCACTCAAAGATGACAAGTAGCCTATACAAGGGTCTTGCTATGTCGGCATACATGATTATAAATCTTCTATATTATCTAAAATGTCCTATGAAATGATGGATGCCCTTGAAGTTAGTGGGTGGTGGAAGCTCAAGAATTAGCTTCATCTTGCTATCACTAGTGGAGATGCCATGCTTAGAAATAATGTTTTGTTTAGTATTACTCCATATACCTTACCCAAAATTGGCATTTGAGTGGGTTAAGGGATATTTTATATAACCTGTATATTTCCAGTACCTTTCGAAGTCACGAGAGACGTGCTATCCATTTAGAATTGATGCAAAGGTCATCCATGAAAACCTTAAGAAACTCCCTAATGTATTCCTTGTATGCTGTGTACATAAGCCTTTGGAAAGTGTTAAGGGAATTGGATGGGCCGAATGACATAATTCTATATGCATAAGTGCCCCACTATGGGGAGGCAAATGCAATCTTATCTTGATCATTCGACTCTATTTCCACTTGGTTATAACCCGAGAACCCACCATCAATAAGGAAGATATACGCCTCCTTGCATGCTACTTATTTCGGCACATGTTCCATGAATGGTAATGTCTAATGGTCCTTCACCATAGCTACATTAACATTTTTGAGGTTAACACAAATCCAGACCTTCCCATTTTTCTTAGGCACTATGACTATTAGTGATAGCCATTCCGTGCGCTCTATCTCATAAATGAATCCAGCTTTGATAAGTTTGTCAATTTTATCCTTGACCATTATGGAGTATTTTGGATTCATTTGATAGGCCCTATGCCTTGATGTGGTTGTGTTACTTCCATAATGGAAATAGTGTGTCTGACCACATTCGGGGGTATGCCCTTCATATCAGTATATTTCCAAGCATAAAGCACTCTTGGAATTCTGTGAGTAGGTCAATGAGGTCTATTTCTTCTTCTCAAGATAGGTCTTGTTCACACCAATTGAGAACACTTGAGCCTTGCAAGATGGAGATAAGGAGAGGAGAATGCAAGGATCTTACTAGTTTTCACCTTAAGCCACTCTTGGTATAGTAACTCTCTCTTGTGGAGAGTCCTCAACCTTGCCTCCTTTGTTATCATCACAAAGGAGATTTGCAAATTGGTGGGGAGCAAAGAGAGAGAAAACTATGGGAAGCTCAATCTCTAATGCTCTACTTCAATGCCATGGTACGTGAGGGCATGAGAGAGTAGATAAGTGAAGGGGGGAGAGGGAGAAGAGAACATACATCAACACTATCACTCACCCACCCAATCCCTAAGCATGCACCTCAAGTGCCTAGGGCATTGGATAGGCCAAATGGCATAACTCTGTACACATAAGTGAGGGCATGAGAGAGTAGATAAGTGAAGGGGAGAGGGAGAAGAGAACATACATCAACGCTATCACTCACCCACCCAATCCCTAAGCATGCACCTCGAGTGCCTAGGGCATTGGATAGGCCAAATGGCATAACTCTGTACACATAAGTGCCCCACTATGTGGCAAATGTAATCTTATGTTAATCATTCAGGTCTATGTCCACTTGGTTATAGCCCAAAAACCCACCATCAAGAAATCTATAGGCTTCCTTGCCTGCTACTTATCCCATCGCATGTTCTGTGAATGGTAACGACTAATGATCCTTCACCGTGGGGCTACATTAACCTTTTTGAGGTTAACACAAATTTGGATCTTTCTGTTTTTCTTAGGCACTATGACTATTAGGGATAGCCATTCCATGTTCTCTATCTCATAAATGAATCCAACTTTGATGAGTGTGTCAATTTTGTCCTTGATCATTTTGGACTATTTTGGATTCATTTGATAGGCCCTATGCCTTGATGGTGGCCATGCTCCTTCCACAATGGGAATATTGTGTTTGAACACCTCCAAGGGTACACCCTTAATGCTAATATATTTTCAAGCATAAAGCAGTCTTGGAAGATCTTTTTTGAGTAGGTCTTGTTCACACTGATTCAAAACACTTGAGTCATTGAGGTCTTTTTCTTCTTCTCGAGATAGGTCTTGTTCATCAATTTAGAACACTTGAGTCTTGCAAGATGGAGAGAAGGAGAGGAGAATGCAAGGGTCTTACCATCCTTTGTTGTCACCATTAAGGAGTTTTTGCAAATGGGTGGGGATCAAAGAGAGAGAAAGCTATTGAAAACTCAACCTCTGCTCCTCTACTTTGCTACCACGGTGAGTGAAGGCATAAGAGGGTAGACAAGAGAAGGGGAGAGGGAGAAGAGAACATACCACACAATCCCTAAGCATGTATGAAATAAATAAGAAGAGAAAGCATACAAGAAACTTCAATCACAAGATCAAGAAGACTTAAACTCAATTGTGAGAATGGAATTATGTCCTTTCTCATTAGTTAAAATATCTTATATACATGACTCATTCATGCAATGTGCCCGACCACCCAATTCCTAGTCTAAATGTATATTATCAGCATTACACAAGTCATAAGCTCAATGTTTGTCTATCTTTTGCTATTACACAAGTCATAAGCTCAATGTTTGACTATCTTTGCTATTACACAAGTTGTAAGCTCATAGATTTTGCATAATCATTCTACATAAAGCGTATTACACGGTAAAAAATATATGGCTTGATGAAGTTGCCGCACATTTTGGAGTAATGCCAGCCAATGTGGTCAACATACCCTCTACCTAATCACGGTTATGTCCTTGAAATCACAGACGTAGTGAAGCTACATGAGAGGTTAGTGGTAGAAGCCATTGAAGTTCCAGTAGAAGGCAAAGCGAGACTTTGTGTATTGGGTGGTTTGCTGGAAGGCTTTGTAAGATGTCCAGAAGGCGGTTTCAAACATATCTTTAAAGTGAGCATGCATCAGCCTTGCATCTATTATATAGCTGAGTATTTGTTGGTAAAGTGTAAAAGCCACTAAAGTTCCAGTAGAAGGCAAAGCGAGACTTCGTGTATTGGGTGGTTTGATGGAAGGCTTTTTAAGATGTCCAGAAGGCAGTTTCAAAAATATCTTCAAAGTGAGCATGCATTAGCCTTGCATCTATTATACTAGCTGAGTATTTGGTAAAGTGTGGGACCTTTTTTGAAATCGAAGGCCATGCCTTGTTGTCCTTCATGCATGCTAATTGGGAAATTCCACCAAAAGGACAATGATAAGCCTGAAAAAGGGAATGGTGTGATGACCATATCAAGATCTAGCACTACATCATAATCTTGGATGAACTTTTGCATGGTTTAAAGCATCCATTCTTCATGTAAGACTAGGGGCAATCGAGGTGGAGGTATCCATGGAAAGTTAAACTACAGCTTTGGGTCCTTATTTAACTCTTAGGTTTGATTGAGAAATAAATAGGGTTGATCTAGACATACCTTGGAGAGCATAGTAGCAATACTCTTTCCAACACTTCAGCTTGAGAAGGTAAGGTGACCACCACACAAGGATCTCCCCCATGAGGTCGTGTGTTATTAGAGTTTCCCTGGCCTATGGTCATTTGTATCCCCCACAGTCTCTTTTGTGATGAGATCTGAACCACTGATTGAACTTCCATATAAAACTTGATAAGGAATACTTTGAGGTAATCCTATTTGGTGTGTTAGGGTAGGGTCTGAGCACTATTGCTGGTCCAAGATTTTGAGGGCTTTGTCAATATCAATCCCCTCGAGAGAGGAACACACTAGTTGAATGGGCAATGAGGGGGTGCATCTACTGCTGCTCTTCGATGGAGGATTCTAGGATTTTGCCTCCTTTTAGGACCTAAGATGTGAGAGAAGTGTGATTGGCTTACAAGGTTGGGGCCTTGCCAAGAGAGGTTGGTGGTAGGGGTAGCTTGGGAGACGAGAGGGGTGATAGTAGTGCTTGAGATGCAAGTGGGGAATTCCAAGGAGTGGCAAGTGGTGAGGTGAAGACAAGGAGAAGGCGAGCTAATAAAGAGGGTTAGTTTAGGGGAAGGGGTGTCAAGGCACGTTCCTTCTTCTTACCTTTGGTGGAAGGTTTTGAAGCATGTGCACCTGAAGAGAGGCCTGATGTGGAAGGGCCTTGGAATGCTTTGCCTGGGCCACCTACCGCCATGCTGGTCCTATTGGGGGGAATTCTTTAGACATGTCTTTGCTACTAGACACATTATCGTCATCATTATCCTTGGCAGTGTCCATGGTGTCCTGTTCCTCTTCCTTGACCTTGAGTCTTGGCTTCATTGATTGATCAAATTTGAGGGCCTTCTTGTGTTCCTCCTCTACGATGTCCTGGGGGTAGGCTATGTGCATGAGATGGCACTTACTCTGTTGGTGCACATCAGCTACAACTGTGTCCAAATTCTATGCTATAAGATAAGGATGCCGATGGGGACATATGCAGTGTTGGCCTCTATGGTGAGATGGCGATAGGCCTCATCCACAATGTGCTAGCTATGCGTGTGTGGCATCCACTGTGAATGGCCCTACTTTGCTGATGATGCCAGTGGAAGAGGGGTACATGTATAACTCAATGGGAATAAAAAGTTTGATAAAGTCACCCTCTTCTAGGTGATCAGAGAAGGTGAGGATGTGGCATTAGGACTGGAGGTTGAGGCAGAGGACATGAGGGAAGTGAAAGATGGTGGAGGGCTCGATAAAGGAGATGGTGTGTTTTAGAAGAAGAGCATGGCAAGAGTAGTGTGGGAGGTGTAAGGGATTTTGGAAAGGATTGTGGAAATGTGGTGGGAATCTCCTCGTCGATAAAGATTATGTGTTAGAGGAGGCTAGGGTGCAGTGCTATAGTTTGAGGAGACCAGAGGATGCTTGGGGAGGGATGGTAAGGTTGGGTAGGTCAGTAACCACTTCCAACAAGCTATCCACCTTCCTCTCAATTAAAGACGTGACCTGCTATTGTTGGGGCCTAGCCTTCAACTCTGTAATATGTTATTTGAGTTGAGCAATGGTTAAGTACTTGGCATTGATGGCTCTCCAAAAATCTTTATGGTGCTTGGACATTTGGTTGTAGCTTGTGGACCTCGTCCATGAGCTGTTGTTAGTTTCATGCCATAATCTCAACTCTCTAGAGAGCTGCGGTAGCCAGGGTTAGTTCCTCCTTGTGTTTGTGCTTTGGCTACTTTGGTTGCCTTGATTTTGGTGTGTAGTACTTTCGACTCTCAGTTGCAAATGAGCGATTTGAGAGCTGGTCTCAAGGGCCTGGACCTACAGTTGGTTGTTAGGGCGATGTCATCTGTTTGCTCCTTCTATGTAGCGATGTATGCGATCATGTTCTTGGTTTGGGTTCTGAATTAGCGAGGAAAAAGTGGCAAGAAAGTCTGGAAGGCATCTTTGAGAGTGGAAGAGGGCTTGTGAGATGCTTCGACAGAGGAGAGGTATCACTAGTGGGTTTCAGTAATATTTTGTGTCTCTTGAGAACTAAAAAAGCTACTACTCTCAAAATGGACTACCTGCTTGACATTTCCTTAAATGTTCTTAGAGATAGGGATGGATCTATTGTTATGGGCTACCACACTTCCAAGAAGGAACTCAATGCATTCACCTTTGGAAGAAGCAATAGAACACAACTATCATAGGGCACTTACTAATGCTTCGAGCTTGTGTCCCTTGGGGTCTCCAAGCTCACTTGAGAAGCTCCAAGCAATAGAACACAACTATCATAGGGCACTTACTAATGCTTCGAGCTTGTGTCCCTTGGGGTCTCCAAGCTCACTTGAGAAGCTCCAATCCTCCAAGCTCCACCTCCACACTGTCACTGTAGTCGCCTCACACCACCACACAAGGCAATCAATCTCTCTCACTCCACACAAGCATACAAGCATACAAGTATAGAGAAGGCACATGTGCTAGGGTACTCTCTCTCAATCTCTCTCTTAAGACAAAAGCAAGAACTCTCATAGCACAAAGGGGGATTGTGTCCATTCATTATGAGAAAATGCCTTATATACAATTGGCCCTTATTCACACTTAGGCGCCCAAAACTTACTAACTAAGGCTTTGGGTGGCCAATATCTAATAATGTACAACTTTTATAGTGCCTTTACATGATACTTATTAATGTTCTCAAATGGAGGAGCATATTTGTTAATCCAAAATGGGATTAACATCTATGGAAGGGGCCACTTAATTGGGTTGGCTCTTCTCACTCCATTGGCTATAGCACTTGTGCATATAGCTCTACCAGTTGTGTGGGGGTATCCATTAGGTTTGTTTCCGTTGGCTAGCGCTTGTGCATGTAGCTCTACCAGTCAAGTGGGGGTATCCATCAGGTCTATTTTCAAAAGTTGATAAAGACCTCGTGTGGGCAATAGTGTTTTGCTTCAACCTCTGCTTCTTGGGGTTAGAAGAGTCAGTTAGCGAGGGAGCTACTAGGATTTGTCTACTGAGAAGGCCTACTTGAGGTGACAACCTTTGGTAGCTGTAGTGTTCGGGGAGCTCTTCCCATTCTGCGGTGTAGTACAGGACCTTCATGAGGATCATGGCAGCTCCAAACTTGCTAGCTGGGTTTGGGCAGATGCTTTGGAGCTCATGGTGGAAATGGTTAGCCCAATTCACTAGGGCAAACCTTACTTGAGGCTGGCAAGAAGAGGGAGAGGTGCATTAGCATGGTGAAGATTTGAGCTGGTGTACATAGGTCAAGTTGAGTGATGCCCTCCCATTTGACTCTATCTTTATTGATTGGGCCCTTGATAATGTTGTCGAGTTTGATGTCCTACCATTTAACTCCATCTTTGATGATTGGGCCCTTGATAATGTTGTGGACCATGCCTTGTGCAAGTGAGGATTCGATCTGGTGTACATAGGTTAGGTCATGTGATGTCCTCCCATTTAACGCCATCTTTATTGACTGGGCCCTTGATAATGTCATGGACCATGCCTTGTGTCCATGTAGCTTTTGGTAAGGCTCCGTAGCTCAGGGCAGGTGCAAGGGCTCATGGACCACATCTAATGTGAGGGCACCTATAGTGTCATGGACCGTGCCAGTGATGATGAGGTGGGTATTATAAGAAGAGATGAATCTAAAACAGGTGCTGTGGTTAGGTCCCCAAGTAGGAATGGCTTGGGGTTCAATGTTTTGCTATGTGGTTTGGTTGGTAGTGTGGCTTTGATTGGCATATGTTGGACCTTCCTTTTGGGCACCTAGATTTTCCATTGCCTTCATAGTAACCTTGTCTTGGAGTACTACTTTGGTACCCACCATTTGTTGCCACTGATGGGTGGTCCGGATTCTTCAAGGTTAGATATGCTAGTAGTATTGGTGTTAGTTGGGTCAATTTTTAAAGAGGCCACTTGTGTTGGCAGGAGGAGTACAATGGTGAGGGCTGATCCTGATTAAGTGAAACTTTTAATGGAACTTGGTTACTTACCTCTAAAGTCATTTATAAAATTAGCCTCTTTTTAAGCAGCTTGGCTTTGGGGTGTGGAGTGCCTTTGGATGTTCGATGGGTTGGGACACTTCTTTGATCAAGTTGAGTGGAGCCCAAGGCATCGTCTACGACATTATCAGGGACCCAATCAATAGAGATGGAGTCAAATGGGAGGACATCACTTGACTTGACCTACATGTACACCAGCTCGAATTCTCACCATGCTGACCAATCTCTGATAGATAGATAGATATAACAGATGCAACTTCTCCCTTCTCACCAACCTCAAGCAAGGTCTGTCACAGCAGGCTGACCATTTATGCCATAAGCTCCACAACACTGCGCAAACCTAGCTAGCAAGTTTGGAGCTGCCATGATCCTCATAAAGGTCCTGTACATTTATTGTGTAGGATGGGAAGAGCTCCAAACTACCAAAGTGTTGCCACACTAGAGTAGGCCTTCTGAGTAGTAGCTCCCTCCTTAACCAAGTCTCCTAGCCCCAAGAAGCAAAGGTTAGAGCAAGAGACCACTGCCAGCAGTGAGGCCTTTACCAGATGCCATTAATATTGTCATACGAAGCTATTCTATATTGATCACATTTGGTAGAGGTTCTAAGCGGGTGGGAATGGCAAGCATCTATTTGCTCTTCTAAAAGCTCTTCTCTCATCCTTTCGTCTATTGATTGCATCCTTGTATCTCCCAATCCACTTCTCCATGATGGGACCATTTAGAATGCAGAGTGTATTCACCTTTTGGCATAATGCTTCATCTCGTCTTCGTTGCCTTTCTTTTCCTTGTGGCACTTTAGTGATTAGTCGATCATCCTCCTCATTGCTCCACAATCATGGCATGGAAGGATCTATGGGAGATAGATGTTTTGAGATATATACACAAGAGAGTGTTGCATCAATCATCCCTCTACCATACTTGCTTTTGGCCTTGCTCTTTGTCTCACAAAGTCCTTTAAGGTTTTCATGAGCCTTTCAAGGAAAAACATCCATCGAACATTAACAACACCACAAAGCACCACTTCATCAACCAAATGCACCACAAGATGTAATTGGCTAGTGAGAATTATTCTAGGAAAGTTGTCATCGATTATACACACTGCCTCAATAGCATTGAGATGATCCATCTCAATGGTAGGATCTATCTCCTTTAAGGATATGTACCTACATACATAGCAATCATGTGTACTATTTATTATACATAACTTGTGAGTGCATGAGAATACCAAATATGCAATATAACTTAGCTAGTGACTTGAAGAGAAGATTCATATCTCACCAAGCTTCCCATTTTGTGAATAGCCTCTCTCACCTTCTTGTCTCCACAACCAACTATAGAAATTAGAAGAACAAACTATGCATTAAAAAAATGGAAGCTAGTATATGAGCCTACAAATTATGCACCATAAAGAGAAATTGAATAAGCGAATATTTATATACATGTAACATCTTGTGCCAATCATGTGTCTTGATGCCATATAATTGTACCTTTCCTTTATTTTTGGTCTTTGTGAAGGCACCCTTCAATCAATGCATTGCTCCCATTGGTGTACGAAAAGAGGCAATCACACTTTTCACCTTATTGTGCTTCTTCTTGGTTAATACCCATGGTGCCTTTGGTAGGACCATGTTACCACTCTCACTTACAATTGGCCATACACTTTGAAGGCGTCCAATGTTTTGTAAGTCATCCCTTGCACCCTTTGTATCTCTTTTACCAATTAAATGGTCCCAAATATTTCTTGCCATATTCTTGAAGATATTCATGGGATCTAAGAGATGATTGATCCTCAACTCACACCAATATGGAAGTCGAAAGAAGATTGAGTGTCTAGACATCCCATGGGTTGGGAGTGCTTCTCCATGCCTTAAAAACCAATCTCTACCTCTCATCACAAGTGGTGAGACATCATGTGGCACATACTTGGGATGTGAAGGAGGGAGAAATCGATGATGTTTGTCATACACCACCTTTTTAAAGTGTAGAGGGTCTTTTCGAAACAAGTAATAGTCCACAAATCAGACATGCATGATGTCTAGAGGTTGCCAAACCTATTTTAAAATTGAGATGATTGAGAGGTAGAGATATAAACTTAAAGTTTAAAGCTTAAAGCTTAAAGTTATCTGGTTCAAGTATATATGCCATGTCATGAGTTCTGCAATCCCTTTACATTTAGACATGTGTTGGATGCGAGGAATGATAGGGAAGTGTCTTAACACCTTATGGGGAATTTTGTCTCCTTGCAAATCATCTCTATAGCGGTTGTGATCTCTCCACATTGTAGACATTGTGTTGTATCTTTATTAACCCCTCTAAATAGCATGCAATCATTGGGACATGCGTGTATTTTTGTATAATCCATATCTAGCATAGAGAGCATTTTACAACACCCATCTCGAGAATTCCAACAATAGATTTTGGGGGGAGAATCTTCTTGAGAAGCCTATAACACAACATAAGAAATCATATGTCAAAATATTTATGAGGAGAGTATATAAAACATGAGACATTTTCTATTTAAGAGAATAGAATGAGGCGATCTTACCTAAGAAGACTTGTGACACTTGCATTACTCCATCCATAAGTTGTTTGCAAGTTTAATAGCTCCAAGTTTTCTCACATTGTGGAGTACGAACATCCCCCATACAAAGGAGTGCTTGCCTCTCTATGCAAGGTTTCCTCCTCTTGGGACATTAGAGCTTGTTCTCTATTATCTATGACCTCCCGTCTCCAAAGAAGTCATTCACCATGTCATCCATGATGACATTCTCTTCCTCCTCATGTGGCAGTGATGTGGAAGCAAGTCTACTGACATTCTCAAGGGATGTTCTCTTGTGTAGAGCATTGTGTCTACTCTCTTGCCATTTCAAGCTAGAGCCAAGTGCTACTCGAGTGAAGTCATATCTCTTGGTGGTATGGGACACTAAGGTAAGATATGTGATACTTCATTGTATTTATGTGTGTACCCTTGGGGGCTCAGGGGTGGTTGGGTGGATGAGTATATGCCTGGTTCATGTATGTTTACACATGGTTATAAGCTAGAGAGATCTTTAGGGTTTTAATAGCAACTCATTCATTGGTTGGCAAAAATGAGTCTCAACCATGCTCTTCCTACTATGAAGCCTTGCCATCTTTCGCAATCTACTCGATGTCATCGAATGGTGTGGCATGTTACACCTAGCACACTCCTATGGTTCTTCTCCATGTCATCATCCACACTTGGGCGTGCCAATGCCTCATGAAGCCCATACGTCCAAACATGCTCAATTGTTATACAAAGTTGTTGTATATATTGGCCCTTGCATCGATCACACATTCAATATTTTTTTTCTGTCTCAACCATGCTTTGGAACCAACTTCCGACCCTTGATCACTGTTAGACATTTGAAACCTGGCCAAAAATGATTATGTGTTAGTACAAAAACACTTTCAAGAGCTATCCAGAATTGGCAGATAGAAAATTGCCCAGGGTTTTACTACTAGACATAGATTATAGCAATAAAATTTTGCTACTCAGTAGCAACAAAATATCGCTACCCAGTAATGAAATTTTGCAGCAAAATTTCGTTGCTGGGGCAGCAACTTAGAAATTGAGACTCACCTAAATCACCGCCATGACAGGAGTCTTGTCTTTCTACCTACTTCGACTCCTTTTGCACATCCAAAGAGAACAGCTGTACAATAGCATTTCCTCTCTAAGAAGGTAAGTGCCCTTTTCCTTTCTTGCTTTCTCCCAAGCTTTCATGGAAAGCTTCAATGCTTTCTTGCATTCTAAGCTTTCATGGAAAGCTTCTACATAGCTCTATGTGAGCTTTTCTTTCCCTTCCCCTCTCTTTCCTTTCTCTTTCTCCCTTTCGGCCCTCTCTTTTCTCTCCCTTGCCCTAACCCTAGCCCTATGCATAGAACTCTAATAGAGAGCTTTGATGGAGAACTGTCCATCAAGCTATCTATTAAGCATTCTATGCATAGAGCTATGTTTAGGGCAACATAAACCAATTTCTTTCAATCATTTATGCATTAGGGATAGGGTTTAGGGTACTCACCTATTTTTCCTCTTCTTCTCCTCGCGTGCTAATATGTTAGAATGAACTAACTTTTTGATTTATATTGTTTCTTTTTTGTAGGTTTATTCAAGTGAACAACTAACAAGGGTTAAGGGTTTAGGCCAATCGTCTCCTACGGCTTCTCAAAGAAGAGGTGAGCCCTCTTTTTCCATTCTTTGTTTATGCTTTTATCTTTGTGTTATTGCACAGAGCTTATGCATAAGCTTCAATCTCTATGCATAAGCTTCAAGCTCTATGCGCAAGCTTAAGCCTTATGCATACGCCTATGCATAGAGCTCTCTACATAAGCTTATTTAAGCTTAAGGCTTATGCATAGAGCTTAAGCATAATGCTTAAGATTTTTCATAAGACTTAAAGCTTATGCATAAGCTCTCTATGCATAGAGCTCTATACATAGGTTTATGCATGAGCCTTATGCTTATGCAAAGAGATTGAAGCTTATACATAGGCTTATGCATAAGTCCTATGCATAAGCTCTATCATAGGGCTTATGCATAAAGCTTGCAAGAGGCTTATATATAGAGATATATAAGGCTTATGCATAGGCTTATGCATAAGTCCTATGCATAAGCTCTATGCATAGGGCTTATACATAAAGCTTGCAAGAGGCTTATGCATAAAGCTTGCAAGAGGCTTATATATAGAGATATGGAGCATTTATGCATAAGCCTAAGGGTTCATTCTTTTTTGATGTGGAGTGCTATGCATGTATGGAGTTTAAATGTGTTACTAATCACTTTTTCTCATGTTATGTTTTGTAGGTCTTGCATTGTTGTCCTCTCCTTCAGCTTGACATTGTCGAGGTAAGCTCTCTTATTCATGTAATCTTTAATGCAAGCTCATGTTTATTGCACCCTTGGGTGCCGGGTTTAGGGTTAACCATATTGCATAAGGCTTATAGCTTAAGCCTTACGGAAGCTTATACATAAGCCTTATGCATAAAGCTCTATGCGTAGGGCTTTATGCGCATAGGTCTCTATGCGTAAAGCTTTATGTTGTAGGCTCTATGCATAAGCTTTATGCATAAGGCTCTATGCGTAGAGCTTTTTGCAAAAGGCTCTATGCATAGGTTCTTGCAAATCTCTATGCATAAGGCTATATGCGTAGGCTTTTTGCATAAGGCTGTATGCGTAGAGCTCTATACATAAGGTTGTATGCATAGAGCTCTATGCATAGGCTCTTGCTAGCTCTATGCATAAAGCCTACGCATGGAGCCTTATGCATAGAGCTTTATGCATAAGAATCTATGCATAGGCTCTATGCATAGAGCTTTATACATAAGGCTCTATGCGTAGAGCTTTATGCATAAGGATCTATGCATAGAGCTTTATGCATAAGGCATTTATGAGTAGCTATTTATGAATTTTTTATGCTTCAAGCAATTGACTATTATGCATATATTTGGGTTGGGTTGTATGCATAGACAATGTCGATTGACCTATTGCAGGACCTAGATGTCATGAATTTACTCTCTATTATCAAACAAACGATATGGGTAGCATGCTTGGTCACAATTTACTCAAACGCAGATATGGTTTAACAAAACCTTTTCACATGCACAAAGTTAAACCTTTATGTGTTCTATAAGTCTTATTTTTTAATCTTATATTCATGCGAGCTTACCATCGGGCCAGTCAATGCCATGGAGGCAATCTACCCCACTTGGCCAGTCAGGGTAGACAATGCCTTTGATAGGCATAAATCCGAGTGGTGTAGGCCCATCAAGGTATGGCTGTGATGAACCTACACCACCTACCTCGACTAGATCCACCCCCGCTCCCTCACGTCTGTCTTCATCATGACGACATAGTAGAGAGAGAATAGAGAGTCTGGGCGTGCTAGTGGGGGGGGGAAGCAGGATGCTTTTGCTTTGGCAAAAGCAGCACTAGGTCTCGTGATACGTCTCCCCAGCAAGGGGGCTCTTCATCTGCTCATTATGAGCCAGTTGAGACCGATTCCACCATTTGATCCATGTACCCTACCATACAACGTGGATGTCGCTGGTGCCCTCATGATGGATGTACGAGGGAAGCAAGTCATAAACCGCATGCATGTACTTGCTAACCTAGAGTTTATGAACTCCTTTAAAAAGTGGAAAGCACAAGACGAGCTTTCAAAGCAATATGTCATTGATGTGCTTAAGTCGGAGTTTCCCATTCCACATGTGGGCCTTTGCTTCTCGAAGGAGTGAATTCATGAAGAGAAGAATCAAGCATTTGCTCTCTAATAGGAGAATAAACATCAAGAGAGCGGTAAAGAAAAATTTGGAAAAGTCGAGCGTTTGCACGTAGGAGGAGTGGAGGCGCACACACAGCTTCATGAGAAAGCATCCACATGCTTTTCAACAACAAGCGGTGGCGAGTGCTTTCCAACTTCAGAAGTGAGAGGCTTCACACTTTGGCTTGGGAGAAAAGTCCTCCTTCATTGCTCGTTTCGTAAGTACCTATTTTACTAATCATTTTCTTATCCTCTTTCATTTTGTTTTGTACTATATTGTTTTCTTTAACTAATTGTATATTTTCTTAACTTTTTTTTTTTGTAGAGGGAGGTTATTGGGTGTGACCCAACAAAGGAGGAGTACGACTATGGCTACAGAGCCCTCCGTCCGCAATTGTGAGCGTGAATGTGTACGCGAGGCGTACACTTGGACGAGTCTGTTTTGGGGACTCAAGCAGATGAGGTAAGTAGTGAAACAACCCTTGTCTTATCTATATCTAATTGTCTTTAATTGTATATCACTTACCTTGCGTTTGATGGCATGTATGTGGGATGAAGGGGAAGAGGAAGAGGAAGATCTAGATTAAGAGCATGAAGCGATAGAAGGAAGTGAAGAGGAGAACGAAGACGATGATGATGAGCACTCAAAATCCGATGAAGATTCTGATTAGCTACATCTTCTTTGATATATTTTTTGTATATATGGCCAAAGGCCCAACAATTCGCGAAACACAATACATTTTGGGATCACTTGCATTCTTCTCAATCTATGTATTTTTCATGTTTATGTTTGTATCACAAAATTGTGACTCTATTTTAATTAGAAAAAGAATTGGGACAGATTGGGGAGTTCTATGCAGACTCCCCAGTCTAGTACCCCATCTTTTTTTTATTATGCAATAATTTCGCTACCGAGCAGTTGGAATAGCAGCGCTGCCCCGTTGTTGTTGCAGAGTGAAAATAACAGCACAATGGGCCTGAACTCTTTTAGTTATAAAAACACTGCTATTTTTGCTGCTACACCCTCATTCTGTTGTAGTGGCAGATACCAAAAAATTCTAGCTATTCTCCCTTGCAATGCAAGTAAACTCTTGTAGTGTTAGTCTCCACCTTCTCCAATAAAATGATACATGTGAGAGAGAGAGAGATGCCTATAAAAAAGTACATGACTAAAAAAATAAGTTGATTGGTATATTTGATCGGAAAGGTTTTAGTAAATTGCTTGATACATTTGATTTGAAAGGTTTTAAATTTTGGTTTGCATTGTTTGAAAGCTTGACAAAGTTGCACTAGTAGTAGATAACACTAGTAGATACTGGTTATTGATGGTAAAGGCTCCGTGATCCAATTTAAAACCAGCCGGTAGAGGAAGCTTTTTAGCGCAGGAATTGTTGTTAGGCGATGCGTGCAGCGCAGTTTGCGGCGAAGGCAATTTCACCTGGGGGTGGTAGACGAATATTGCCACCATTCGGACGGGGAGGGGCTGAGATGCTCCAAAGGATCGAGCTCATGGGGGTTATAATTATCATCATCGTCATGTAGGACGTTAATGGGTTCAAGAGAGGGGAAGTAGCAGCAGCTGCTGGAGATCAGGACGCTGTCGGGAGTGCAGCTGCTGCTAGTATAATTAGTACTGCACCCCACGATGCTATTAATCTCCTCGTTGATCATGTGATCGACGCCTGGGAGCCCTAGCGCCAGCAGATCATTGTCCCCGCTAGAGCGCCAAAAACTGGGCAGCAGCTGCAGCTGGTCGGCGCCCATACAACTATTATAATTATTCGAGCTGCATGAGTGGCCATAATTAATCATGCAGTATTGGCGGGGCATATCCCACTCTGTGGAGCTTGATTCAGGACGCTGCAGCAACATTTGGTCCCGTAAGTCGGAATTAGGTGCGGGACGCTGCCTTTGAAGAATATGGTTGACATCAATATCGAACTCATGTGCTGTTCTACTACTACTACTACTACTACTCAAAAGACCGAGACCACTAGCTGTACCACCCCAGCTCATTGTGCTTCCATGATGAACTATATCAATTATAGCACCTTGTAGCTGATTATCTGACATCAAGTAATCATGCATTTGCAACTCATCGACTCTAGTTGCTTTACTACCACCACCCCCACCACCACTACTACTACTACTCATGATCACATTGTTAATGTTAACGTAATTGGCGCCCGCCGGCCTGCACCTAAGCCTTGACCTCGGCCTCCTGCAAGAGCTCTTCACTGAACATCTAACTGCTGTACTACTACTACTACTACTACGACGACGACTGCTCGAGCTGGTCCGGCTACGTCCAGCGCCTGTGTGGAATTCTGGCACGTGTTGATCTCCTCTTGCCGGAATATCCTGCAAGAGCTGTACGGCCTTGTGATAATTTGGCACAAGATCTTCCAATCTCACCATCATAAACACGTCGTCCACTACAGTAACGTCGCAATCAGGACTTAGAGCGCCTTGCTGCAGGTCCCTTCGACCAAACAGCGCAGATATATTATCCATGTCTTGGTCTCCGGGGAAGAAAACCGGATCATCAGAACACAAGTATGGCTCTGCACGAGGACTAGTTCTGTGGACCTGTCATCAAAGGCAAACATATATGAGTTGCAATGCAGATTTCCCTTCAGCTTGATCAGGAATCAGAAAAGTATGTACCCTGGACATAAATACCTGAAATGCAGCGAAGTCAGCTTGGCTCTTCATCATCAATCCAAGATCGTGCTGATCATCATGGAATAATATTGGCCGATCAGTATAGTGATTTCCCGAACTAGTCGACGAGTGATGCTGATCAGCTAGTCCTCCTGGATCAGTAGCCGTAGTAATGCAGGCCGTTGGAGGATCCGGAGCGCCGCGTGGCCTCTGAGCCGCACGAAGAAGGCGTTTCTGGCGTGTGCTCCAGAAGTTCTTGACGTCGTTGTCTGTTCGGCCTGGCAGGTAAGAAGCAATCTTGGCCCACTTGTTGCCCAGACTGCACTGCATCTCCACCACCACCCTCTCTTCTTCCGGAGAGAATTTGCAACCACTTCTGCCACGGATACATTACTTTCAATTAGCCACCAATGATATAATTACTATTATTCATCAAATCTGCATTAGTTAAAACTGCGCTGTGATCTGACGAGATACATGAAAATGCAAGGATCAATAGTCGGGACTAATTTTTTGCTGCAATGCAATTAAAGGCGCGTGAGCGAAGCTAGACAGTCGACTACTAGTGCAGGTGTTTAAAGCGTTCTTGGGGTCAGATAAATATCACTTGCGGTACGTCGATTCACGGTACGACATCCATCGAAACGTCGTCGAGCTGGACCTCACTTTATCATGATAACACAAAAGCGTCCAGCTCTTAATTAGCTCTAGATCTTGAGCTTAATTACCTCAATTATATCAGAGGTGAGACCAACACAAACTTATTTATATTCTTGTTAGACACCGATCACCTGCTGCTTCGTATGATAATGGCAAGAAAGTCTTCCAGCAATGCCGCCTTTTCTACTTGTTTTCATCTTACTTAGTAGAGTACTCATCTCTTTCCTGTAATTAGGCTCACAACGCGTGAGATTGATAACTATGTGTCATGTGTTTGTGTTGCAAGTCATGTGTCGTTTATATGAATGCACTTTCATGCTGAAAGAAAAACAGGGAAAAGACTCACTAATTATACATTAGTAGTGCAGCTCTCTTGTGTAGCCATCTTATACAAGAGTCTTCAATAATGCAGGTTGAAGTATATGTGCGGGTGTTTTTGACTCGGCGGGTAGATATTCAGAGGAGTGAGCACATCTATATTATTGCTAGCATATCAATGAATAATAATATTGAACACCAGCTACAGGAGGACCGCCAGTATCGGAGCGAAGGCAAGCTTGATTGTATGGATCTTTTATCATACTAAATTTTAGGGCTTAAATGTATCTGGTAAGGTTAAGGGCTGATATACAAGAACGATAGCAATTCCAACCATATTTCCCCTAATGAACAATCATACTAAATTTTAGGAGTAAAGTATCTGGTAAGGTGTTAAGGGTTGATATGTAAGAAGAACGATGGCAATTCCAACCATATTTCCTGAATGAACATCGCTAATTAAACTGTAAAGGGTTACCTTTTGAGGTCAGGCTTGAGCTTGTTGACCCATCGGAGGCGGCATGATTTCCCTGTGCGGGGTAGCAATCCCTTGGAACGGATTGAGCTCCAATCCCGCGCTCCATAGTGCTGCACGTATCGCACCAGAATCTCATCCTCTTCAGGCATCCATGGTCCTTTCCTCAACAGTACCTGATCCTCTCCATTATTTGTTGCTGCCATGATCTTCTGCATGCTCGCTCTTATGATAGCAGATTATCCCATTCTGCTTGACACTAATTATTTAAGGTCCGCATTAATTCCATCATACAGCCAAGATTTTTTCCCTTGAATAGCTTCTTTTCCAAGATAGTTCCATTTATATTTGGTTCGCTAAATAAATAAAGCAAAGCATATTTAAACTTTCTCTCGCTATGGTAGTTTTGACACATGGACTGCCCGCGGAGCTTGATTATTCATTGAATATATCGTCACTAGGACTGCTCAGAGCTATATATTGATCTCTGATTCATATGCTCAAGTGAATATAAGAGCGAGAAGGTCGATGTTGAGCTAGAGACAATTAATTAGCTATAAGCTGCATGCGAGCCGGTCACGCAATAGTAGATCAGATGATACCAATTAGCTTTGTTTTGCGGCTAACCACACCATCGGATAATTAAATCTACCAGGGTGGTTTGTTGCGACTTCAAAAAAAAATCAGAAAGCAAAGAAATACCGATCGAAGTGGAGGTCAAGAGAGGAAATGGCAGTTACATGCGTCACATGAAATTGGCACGTTTTTTGGTTTTCTTTGGTCCCTTGTTGAAATGAAATAGAAAGAGAGATGATGTTGGAATGGATGGAAGGGGTCTTCGCATCGGACGTAGGTGTTATAACTAGTAGGAGAGTACTCTGTGTCATCGTGACTAGGAAACTATTGGCCCACCGCTTTTCTTTACCTATATAATTAATTATCTGCAAACAAAAATACATTATTATTATTATTATTATTATTATTATTATTATTATTATATAATCAATCTCCTTGAAAATACCGATTGCAGTTATTTAATGTGGTGCGTTAGAGAGAGAAAAGACTAAATTAGAATTGTAAAAGGTCAACCTGTTTGTTATATGTCTGTACTTTATAAAAATTTCTAAAAGGACACGAGTGGATGTCTTCCTTTGTATTTTGCGTCTAAGATTCGAGCTGCTGAAGTGAAGGCACCTCCAATGGACTTTGTTTCTCATTGGTGTCATTTCTTCTACATCTACTTTCTATCCAATCCTTCAAGTCTTTCCATACTTTTACATTACTTTTTAAAGTAAGAGTACCAATGAAACCTCTAATCTAGAGCTATGGAATATAGAAATACTATAAGTTTAGCTATGTCTTGGGGTCTATACTCTATTTCCCATTGGTATTATAATACCTTTTCCCATTGGTATTATAGGTTTGCATTACTTTTCAAAGTAGAGTAGCAATGAAACCTCTTATCTCGTTTAGCTAGTATATCTTGGGGTCTATACTCTATTTCACTTGGTACTAGACTATGTCCCATTTCCCTTGCAAGAGGTGGCTTATTCATCGAGATTTTTCAGGAGATACTCAAAAAAATGAGAAAAAGTTGTGAGCCTCGAGCGATAATACCATTAGTAGTTTTGTTAATAATTATCTTCGTATTTTTGCCAAAAACATACGAAAATATTGGGGGTATTACCGACAGAAATAGCGAGGTTTTACAATGCAAAAAATATGAATTCACAATCGTGTTTTATTGATGAAAATAATAGTTCCTAAAGTTCTATAAACCCGATGGACAATTTACAAGCATTAATTTAAACTCGATGGACGATTTACAAGCATTAATTTAAACCTCATATTGCTTGATTATAAACCTTGATTGACAAAATTGACAAAGAAAAAGATGGATTAAAACAATGAACATCATTCATAAATTACACATTGGTAGAAATAAAGAGAAAGATGGATTCAAACAATTAATATCATTGCCAATTCACATAAATCACTTGATAACATTTATAATCAAAAGGAAGAAAAAATAAACAAAGAGAAATTTGTCATATTTATGGAGGAGGGAATTCACCAACAAACTATCCATTTTGTGATAGATCCATGACTCCAAATAAGTTAATTTCTAATGCTATTTCTAAGTTTGCTTTTTCTACTGGTTTAAGCTCTATAAACCCCACTGTTGAGAGCCTTGAGACTTTGGCCAAAAATGTGTGTACAATCTAGCCTCCGATGCTATGATTGGTTTATCAAGCTCTTGGATTACATTATTCCAGTAATCTATCACAGGTCTATAATATCTTGGAGAACAAAAGAACCGTTTCCAAGATTTTACCAAAATCTAATATAAGACTTTATACCTGATATCACATCCTCATGCCCCTTTATATGCTCTGCCCCATCGACAACAAAGGTGGATTACCTGGTGGTAACATTGGCTTACCTTCACTATCTTTCTTCCATAGTGGAATACCTTCGTCTCACTAGCCTCCAATCAGGTGTTGTTGCTATATGCACTTTATATTGCATTACTGGTGTGTTCCCATTCATGAAGAATCAAAATTGAAGTGGCCTAGAGTGGCCTAAGTCTTGCCCATCACAAATGTATCCCCATCACAATATCACTTGAAGTCAGGCACACTGAGTTAGCAAAAAAGGCACTGGTGAAGAGCTTGAGTTGGTTCTTAAGGTGTCCATCAAATGTGGTAAAGTGAAGGTCTGTCTGACTCTCAATTTTTCTGAGAACCTACTAAACATTGCATCTATGTCCTCATGTGTGTGTCCGACCATTAAAAATCCCAATTGAACAGTTTAAAAAACCCCCTTGCAACTAGAAGAGGTAGATATGCAAACAAATATCGATTCTTGTTTTCACCTGCACAATTATCTAGCTGCAGTAGCAAGTTCTCTCGCAATCTGCGAAAAGCTGAAATCACATTGACACCTTGTAAATCATTTGGACATGATGCATGTTCTCCTGGAATGGTTGTTGTGGAATTTGCATGTGCATTGTCACTCGATACTACTGGCCAACAAGCTCTTTACCATCAGTATCATAGTGGTAATCTAAAGCTTCCCTTGAGCTTAAAGCATGGAGAAGCGAAACATTGCTCCTTTTGAAGCCCCATCTGTATAGCTAGATCACCAAGGTGGTGCTTATCCAACAGCTCTAGGTTATGCAAACACAATGCAATTGATCCAATTGTGAGATTAGGAGCCGTTGGCCATAACCCATTTTAGCATAAAGTGACCGTAATGCCCCTCCCCATGTCCATGAGTGATCATACCAATCAATGCCACCTGTAGTAGCTGCCATGCTAAATCTATGTCCTTTGGTACCATTTGTAGTCTAGGAATGGCCGTCTTCTTTTGATCCATCTTATCATGGATGATGCACACAGATTTCTCTAGTTGTAATTCTGAAAATGCACGCCATGCATAGTACATGTTTCCACAACTCTGTTGCTAACTCATGTGAACTTTTATTTCCTCCTTGATCTTTGCTCTTTCCTGTAGACTTGGCTTGGCTCCCATTCTAGCCTTCAATGAACTACACAAACTGCACTTAGAGAACTCACTTGTCTTTGTCAATGCCACGTGGGGATACTCTTGATTCCATATTCTCCCAAAAGAAGACTTGGATAGCTTCTTTTCATATCCCAATTGATCAAGCGTTATATTGATCTCATCTTATATGTCAACCTGCTTGTCTGTTTCGGGTATCCTTAACTAAGTCTTCCTTGAGCCATCAAGCATAGTTCTACTCTTGTTAGTGAGGTAACATTGATGAAGTCCTCAAGTAGTGCTCTATCCATACTAGTATGCTTAAGGCTTCTTCGGACTATCCCTGTGTTTCTATGTATATGTTGACGCACACCAACCTCAAACTTTTCCCTGTAGCGGTAAAAGGATGTCTTCGGGATTCCATGCACCTCATACCATGATCAGCAAACAGACACCCATCCCATTAAGTTTAAATTCATATTTAATCTTCTTTGTTTTTTAGTCTTGTAGCCAAGACACAGAGAGTACATCATATACATAGTTTGTCCAAATTTCTTGAGATTGTCCCCAAAAATCTTAGCGTATGCACATTATCATGTTGCGATCTGCAACAACAAGAAGCTGATAACATTTGTTTTTACAACAATCAATAGAGGCAACCCTTTGCACTGATTCCATTGACAAATAGAAACTCGAAGTTGGTGGTTCTCTCTCATTTGGAGTTCTTTTTATTATGAAAGTATGGACCTCCTAAGCCACCATTGGATACTCGACAGTGTTCTGCTTGCCATCACCCTACATGTCTTCATAGCGCTGCAATGGAGTATTGTCTAACATTGTAATTTGCTTGATAGGCCACTTTAACTAAGTTGATGCTGTCCACCTCATAATCATTTCCACTTAATGTACCCTCTTGCGCCCTATCAACAGCCATACCTACGCAATGCTCACCAAGGTGTTCAAAGTTGACACAGTTTTCTGGAAGCACATACAGTATCAAACCCTTGTACATCATCTGGGTGTTGCTCTCATCCCATAAAAGGACATTTTTACTCTACCAAGACTCTCGAGTTTTGATGTCAGACTCTAAAGATGTCACTGGTATAGCATCCACAATTGGAGGTTCCATGGGACCGGCTTGTCCATTTGCATTTTCCATTTGCTCTCCAAAATTTGGAGAAGCTCTAAAAGGCATTAACATAACTTAGGCCAACGGATGGAAGTCCAAACTACACCTCTTAGATCTCTTGCATCCATAGTTGGAAGGGAAGGTCTACATCCTTCACACATTTCTCTACAAACACAGACACATTCCCTTGACCGATCTTAGAGCCACTGTAAAACACCTCTGGATCTGTTCTAGTGATGCAACCAACTCCAACACATTCACTTGCTAGCATCATAAAGACCTTGTCTCTAGGTCGAGCATCCATACCTATCAATGATAACATCATAGAGTCAAGAGTAGATCGTGCAAATCTCCAATGATGAAAACATAATACACTCAATTTTGTTCATAATACTAGGGTATGTTTGAAAGGGCTAGAATGGCTAGAAAGGTATGTATGTCCCCATTCTTGCATGACCCCAAGGCACATAGGTCATACTGGAAATGGCCATGGGCATCCAAGAATGGCCCTAGGGCCATTCTTGATGCTCTTCTACATTCAAGAATGGATATGGGGCCATTCTAGCAGGGCCTTGGTGGCACCCAACTTTCTTGCATGCTCTTGGGCATTCAAGAATGGCCCTAGGTCCATTCTTTTCTTATACAACAGGTGCAAGAATGGCCATGGGGAATCCTAGAATGGCCCTAGGGCCAATCTTGATACTCTTATGCATACAACAATGGCCCTAGGGCCATTCTAGCATAGCCTTGGTGCCACCCAACCTTCTGGCATGCTCTTGGGCAAACAAGAATGGCCATAGGGCCATTCTTTTCATGTACAACTGATGCAAGAATGGTCCGAGGGCCATTCTTTCATGGCAAATAAGATCATTATTAGACACCTTAAAGGCCTCAAAGAGCATGCAAGATTGGCCCTAGGGTATCAAAGCATGGCCGTAGGGCCATTCTTGCATGACCCCAAGACACATAGATCATGTTGGAAATGGCCATGGGGCATCCAAGAATGGATATGGGGCCATTCTTGATGCTCTTCTACATGCGCGAATGGATATGGGGCCATTCTAGCATGGCCTTGGTGGCACCCAATTTTCTTGCATACTCTTAGGCATCCAAGAATGGCCATAGGGCCATTATTTTCTTATACAACAGGTGCAAGAATGGCCATGGGGCATCCTAGAATGGCCCTAGGGCCAGATTTAATGCTCTTGTGCATGCAAAAATTACCCTAGGGCCATTCTAGCATAGCCTTGGTGCCACCCAACCTTCTTTCATGCTCTTGGGCAAACAAGAATGGCCATAGGGCCATTCTTTTTGTGTACAACAGGTGCAAGAATGGCCCCAGGGCCATTCTTTTCATGCACAACCGGTGCAAGAATGGGCCAAGGGCCATTCTTCCACGGTAAATAAGGTCATTGTTTTGCCTTAAAGGCCTTAAAGAGCATGCAAGATTGGCCCTAGAGCATCAAAGCATGGCCCTAGGGCCATTCTTGCATGACCCCAAGGCACATAGATCATGTTGGAAATGGCCATGGGGCATCCAAGAATGTCCCTAGGGCCACTCTTGATGCTCTTCTACATGCAATAATCGATATGGGGCCATTCTAGCATGGCCTTGGTGGCACCCAACTTTCTTGCATGCTCTTGGGCATCCAAGAATGGCACTAGGGCCATTCCTTTCTTGCATGCTCTTGGGCATCCTAGAATGGCCCTAGGGCCACTCTTGATGCTCTTCTACATGCAATAATGGATATGGGGCCATTTGAGCATGGCCTTGGTGGCACCCAACTTTCTTGTATGCTCTTGGGCATCCTAGAATGACCCTAGGGCCAATCTTGATGCTCTTGTGTATGCAACAATGGCCCTAGTGCCATTCTAGCATGGCCTTGGTGCCACCCAACCTTCTTACAAGCTCTTGGACAAACAAGAATAGCCATAGGGCCATCCTTTACATAATCAACAGGTGCAAGAATGGTCCTAGTGCCATTCTTTTCATGCACAACCGGTGCAAGAATGGTCCCAGGGCCATTCTTTCATGGCAAATAAGGCCATTGTTTTGCTTTAAAGGCCTCAAAGAGCATGCAAGATTAGCCCTAGGGCATCAAAGAATGGCCCCAGGGCCATTTCTTGTGTGACCCCAAAGCACATAGGTCATGTTGGAAATGGCCCTAGGGCCATTCTTGATGATCTTGTACATGCAAGAATGGATATGGGACCATTCTAGCATGGCCTTGGTGGCACCAACTTTCTTGCATGCTCTTGGGCATCCAAGAATGGCCCTAGGGCCAATCTTGATGCTCTTGTGCATGCAACAATTGCCTAGGGCCATTATAGCATGGCCTTGATGCCACCCAACCGGGCCATCCTTTTCATGCACAACAGGTGCAAGAATGGCCCTAGTGCCATTCTTTTCATGCACAACCAATGCAAGAATGGCCCTAGGGCCATTCTTTCATGGCAAATAAGGCCACTATTTTGCCTTAAAGGCCTCAAAGAGCATGCAAGATTGGCCCAAGGGCATCAAAGAATGGCCCCACGTGTTAAAACCCTAAGATCTCTCTAGATAATTGTTATGCATAAACATGCATAAATCACACATAAACTCATCCACCCGACCACCCCCCAGTCCAAGGGATGTACACATGAAATATAAAATACATCATACCTTTACCTTGATGTCCCATACCATCAAGAGGTATAACTCCAATCCAATAGCATGTAGCTATAGTGTGAAATGGTAGGTGAGTAGACATGATCCTCTACACAAGAGATCAAAGCCTAAGCCTCCAAGTCTCCAAGCCTCCCTTGAGTGTGCCCCATGCTCCTATTATATAGAAGGGCCCTCAAGTGACTCTTGACTCTCCATTTCCCATGTGTGACCCTTGGATGCCTGACCCTAACCTTAACCCTTAAGGTTAGTCCTAACCCGTGCTCCACTAGAGCTTGTTCCCATGCTCCCATGCTCACAAGCCTAATGTGGGTTAGCCTCCTAGTATATGTACAAATAATGTGCATATAACATACTTTCCCTCCTCTCTCAAAACATTGCACTCTTCCAATGAAAAGAAGGAGAACTACGCTGAACAATCTCAACAGACTCCCAAGTCGAAACCTCTATTTTCCTATCTTTCCACCTAATTTTAATCTCAAGGATTAGTCAACTATAAAGTTTCCTTTCCCTAAATTCAAGTACCTTATTAGGTTCATGTGGAACTATGTTGTCCTCACCTCCCAGCTTCCCTTTCAATCTATTGATATGAAAGACTAGATGAACTCTAACAATTGGAGATAGTTTTAGTTCATACGCAACCATGCCAATCCGATGTATAAATTGAAATAGACCACAATATCTAGGAGATAAATTCGAGAATTTTCCTTTTGACAAAGTCTGAAAATCTTTAGGAACTTTTAAATAAACCAACACTCTTGGTTCAAAAGACCAAGTTGAGCGTTCTCTATCAGCATAGAACCATGCCCTATCCTGATAGAATCCCGAGCTTCGGTCAGCATTTCCTATATATCACGCAAGAAATCCCTCGATGCATCAAGCTCGATGTCCTTAAGATCGACATCAATAGGTGCCCTGGGTTGATACCCATACATAAGCATGAACGAACTAAAACCAATAGCCGTATGTTTAAAACTATTATAGGTAAATTCCATCATTGGAAGATATTTTTCCCAATTTGATGCTTTTCCATAGACATATGCACGAAGCATATCCTCTACAATCTGATTCATATGCTCTATCAGAATTGCGAGGATGATCAGAGGAATTCATACTTAGTTTCCTCATTGTAAACCATTCGGAATAAAGTAGGAAAACATCGCATTATAATAGCAGAAACTAGGTATCCATCGGCGACCCGAAGTACCCACCATCTTCTCATGGAATTATCGACGTCCCAAGTTACCCATATCAGCATAGAGAGTCATCAACGTCTCGATGAGTCACATATGTTCATCCGTAAACCATCAAGTTGACTGTATAAATCACCTAAAGTACGAAACTAGAGAAAGAAATGCCAACAAAGGAAAAATCCAAATTTTCTTAATCCGAACACACAACAAGATAAACTCGTTGAACTCTAAAGAAAGAGATTTCAACAAGTGAAAATGCCGACGAGATTACACTCGTCAATACATGCAGGCTATAGATAAAAGAAGTTTATCTAGAGAATGTCCACACAACAACTTTAAATGAATTCAGAAAATGAGATTGTCTTTGAATGTTGAGGTCAACATGCTAAGTGATGTAAGCAAAGCAACAATCTTGAGCCCAAATTATCCCATAAGATAATATATGTGAGGGATCGCTAGTGTCCCATACCACCATGATACCACCCATACATACCTTACCAATTTGAAACTCCCTAGTATGCCGTCTAGGAAATATGAATAAAATCCTATATAAAAGGAATAAAATGGCCTTATCCTAGACTTTCACATACTAAAGCCTGTCTCTATATACCTGAGACCACATCAAGGAATAACTTTTTTTGAGTACATCATTAGAAAAGAATTTTGAATTATTGGCGCCTTTCTAATGATAACTATCCAATAAACACACTAAAGCTAGGGTAAAAAAATAACTCACCTAGATACATAAATAACTAGGTATCCAAGTTAGAATATGTACAAGAGTACAAGAAATATACTCCAAAATTACGTGTAAAAAACGAAGGCAAATGCTACCTTCAAAGCACATAATATTATCCAAAAGATCAAAAGATCCTTATAAAACCATGGATAAAAGCGTTGAAGCTTCTCGAATCCATAAAAACCATAGTTGATCATAAAAATCAATGCATGCCATCTAATGGCCATTAATCATGCCAAAAGAAGGATTAAAATTGGTGGCCAACTCATCAATCCGAAGTCTATGAACGTGGTGTTGTTCAAACTAAACTCCAAACTAAGCAAGTGAAGCACATACGTGTAGTAGCACTCATTAAAAACCCCTAGACACAAGTGATCTAGGCAAAACCTGATGAGTCATATAAAACTTGGAAAACATCCAATCAGGGATTTCATATTCACGTGATCACAGCCTTTTTTCTTGTGATCACAGCTATTGTTCACAAATCTCAATGTTCACAAAATTCACAGTTCTCAAATCCTAGAGGGTGTGATGACTTGGTAACCCACAATTGGCCCGCCGAGCTACAAGTCTGGACCGCCGGGCGCGCAGAAGCCCGCCGGGCCCGCCTCTCGGCCCGGCGGGCTATATTGTAGTATAAAAGGGTGGTCCAGGGGGTCACTGTTCACAGAATCTTCCTTGTACTTGGTGTAGGTGGTGCTAGTGTGATCAATTTGAGGTAATTTTTAAGTTGAAAGTGTTGGTGTCATTTAATTTTTTGCATACGCTAAAGTTTAACGTTGTTTCTGATGCATGTGCATGTGTCGTTAAATGTTAAGAGGCCCGCTGCAGATGGCCGAGCGATTGGCTAGGTCTGCTGATGTGCACTCTTAATATTTAACTTATGTAGAATTTTTCGTTAATGACATGTGTGATGCTTTGCTACTTAGTACGGTATCTGCAGATGGTCGGTTTACTGACTAGGTCTGCTGACACCAAGCTATGTGGTGAAGTTTGTTTTTGTTATTTGGTTTGATAGTCATCTGCAGATGGTCGGTATACTGACTAGGTCTGCTGACGATGTGTCAAAGCATTTAACTTGTGCCATAGTTTTCATCTTAATGCGATATCTGCAGATGGTCGGTATACTGACTAGGTCTGCTGACGTCAAGTTAAGTCGTAAACTTGTGTTTTGTGTTTGTTTTTGACGATGAATGTGATTATTTAGTTTGCATGACATGAGTCATAAGTGTGTTGGATGTAGAAATCTCTTAGTTAGCTTACAAATAGCATTTTTTGTGGTTATAAATGTTGCAACTATTTGTCAATTATATTGTACAGATTGATGGCGACGCTTGCACTTACTCCTGAAATCAAGAAATCAATTCGTATCAAACTCGTTACCTTCATTAGTTGCTTGTCACCTAATCACATCGAGGGTATTGTGTCTGATAGGAATCGATTTGAGCAAATATTAGGTGAGGTTGTCCGCGCAGTGAAAAATATCCATGTGGGTGCTGATGGAGCAGCCATCAAGCATTTTGTTACTAGCATTGTGGGCAACATGCCTAGATGCGCTGTTGACCTAGGTGATGACAGACCAGCGGAAACAAATGAATCCAAGCTGGAGCACTTCCACACAAAATGGAAGGTAGAGAAAGAGAGGTCCAAGCGTGCAAAGGCCATAGACACCCAAGCTATCCTGAGCAAGAGAGCTTGCAAAGAGCTGGACCGGCCTACTGATGAACAAGAAGATTTATCATCTGGTGCACGTGAGGTCTCTAAAGGCACCCACTTGCAGCGCACAAAGCATAATACTAACTGCAGCATGACAATTGGGTTGCCTGCAGAGGCCATCATCACAGAAAAGAAGATGGGCTCTGGATCGTACGGCGTTGTACATAAATGCCATATTCAAGGTGTCTCCTGGTTTCCAGAAGGCATTTCTTATTGTGCAAAGCAATTCCTTGGTAGTCGAAGGGCTCAATTGAAGTCTTTTGCTCAGGAGGCTTCAATCGACCTAACCCACAGGGGCATAGTGCGCGCCATTGGGCACACAAGGAAGGAGCCATGGATACTGCTCTTCCCCCTCTTTAATGGGGGAAGTCTTGGAGATATAATGGAGTGTGTTCCGCCTCCTAAGGGGACCCTCAGTTCCATGCTTGCTGCAGGCAAAGGCAACAGATACAAGAAAAAACAAGTGGCTCCTCATGAAATGGAGCGATACAAGTCTTTGATTTTTCATGCTCCCGAGCTTATCTGTGCCCTTGTGAATACCATGGCCTTTGCACATGCTGAAGGGATCATCCACAATGATTGCCATCCCTGGAATATAATGATAGATTTCACCAAAGAAGGGGTGCCACGGGTAGGCATCATTGACTGGGGTCTTGCATTGAGGGATGGGATTGAGTTCAAACCCACAAATATCGCCAACAAAGCAGAGCACGATCAACGCCCCTGGAGAGCCCCTGAGCTCGCAGATGTAAGGTCCCCTTGTCCATGGAGCAATGCATCAGATGTCTTCTGCTTGGCTTGGGTGATTGAAAAGTTTACATTATTTTGTGCTGAGTTTGCAGAAATGACCAAAGTGCCGTGGGTGGGTAAAACTGCCATCCACACAAATTTGATTAAGGAATGGACGGCTGCCTATATGACGCCATCAAAGGAAGATAGGAAGACCATGGCAGATTTTGAGGAGCAATTGAAGAATTTGGAAGTGTCACCTGCTGCATGCTTACGTCCACTATCTGAGATGACACCACACTTATTTTAAAGCCTCTTGTAAATGATATGTTTTGGTTGGCTATCTATTCCATGACCTACCTTTAATCGACTGACACTATTTTGGTCCCAATTGTTAAATATTATTTTGATCCCAATTCTCTCTCTCTCTCTATCTCTCTCTCTCTCTCTCTCTCTCTCTCTCTCTCTCTGAGTATTTGAAAATAACAAGTTTGCAGTAAATAAACATTGATTTTATAAACTTATACCTAACATCTGAAAATAACTTTAAAGCTATTCCTAAATTAACATTGATTCTATAAACTTAAAGTGTATACATACTTTTTCTCAGATGGCTGATAATAATGAAGCCACAAAGAAGGCATTTGAACGCTTAAAGCAAATCTCGGGCACTGGCACTGTGAATGATGCGGCACGTATTGCCGGACGCACCTCCAAATGGGCACCGGCCCATGGATTACAGTATGCCCAAGTAAATAAGAATGTGTCCAAAGAGATGGTCAAGAGCATCTGGCCTGACGTCTCCAATGATGCCATAAAAAAAGGGCGCTTGAAGCTAACACAATGTAGTGTTCCTTTAATTATCGAGCATGCGGAGCGCATTTTTGTGGATGTCATGGCCCAACCCATGCATCACGGTGACTGTCCCCTCTGGTTTGCTAAAATGCTATATGCACAATTTGTGTAGAATTCAGTTGTAGACTTTAGCTCTCGACCTCCTCATCTACATGTGGAAGACATTCGGAGTGAGTCAATCACTATGCCTCGAGATGAGTTACAGCTGGCCATTCTTGGAGCCTCAATGGAAGTTCATCACACGGTTGATGAGCTTCAAACTCAAATCAACCAAATTAGAGGCACCCAAGGCCCTCAACAGACGGAAGCAGCACCAGAGCGCGGGCAAGCACCTGAAAGTTCAAGCGCTAGAGATATACTAAGAGAGAACAAGCTCTTGAAGAGACGCATAACGCAAATGGAGGAGCAAGGCCATGCAAACTCTCCTATGACGGCATTTGAACACCCGAATAGTTTGGAGCAACCACCTCTACATGGGCACGAAAGTGGCGGACCATGCCCTATTTGTTATAGTTTCTTTCACTCATGGTCTGGCCACTACACTGTCCCATGTGGGCACATGTACCACTTGACCTGTCTTTTGCAACACATGGTCAACAGTACTACGTGTGCTTTGTGCGGCAAAGAATTTCACAAAAATTTGTATATATGTTTTAAATTGGGTGCCGACTATGATCGGTTGACCAATGCACGACACATGGACGAGTTAGAGCCGCATTTAAACTTATCTCTCTCTTAAATGCAACCCTGGAATTTAACAAGATTCGGCAACTTTGTTCAAAAGATTTCCAATGCTCTCTCTCTATCTCTATCTCTCTCTCTCTCCCTCTCTCGCACACACACAAACACATGCACACAGATTACTTTGGAGTGTGTCAAAACTAACATGATTTCGTATTCTAAGTTTAACATGACATGACTAAAAACCATTCTCTCTAAAATGTTCACCAACATGTTTGATATCCAGTTGTTGCAAGACGGATTACTTTGGAGTGTCTCAAAACTAACATGATTTCGTATTCTAAGTTTAACATGACATGACTAAAAACCATACTCTCTAAATTGATCACCAACATGTTTGATATCCAATTGTTGCAAGACGGATTACATTGGAGTGTGTCAAAACTAACATGATTTCGTATTCTAAGTTTAACATGACATGACTAAAAACCATTCTCTCTAAAATGTTCACCAACATGTTTGATATCCAGTTGTTGCAAGACGGATTACATTGGAGTGTGTCAAAACTAACATGATTACATCAAACGTGAGGAGCGTCTGCGGGTGGCTTTACTAACACCAAAATCGGGTTGCAAGTTTTCTTCTATCTCTTCAATAAAGCACAAGTTATCGCTCGTATGTGGGACATTAGGCTCTACATCTCCATTCTCTTCTGCATCATACTCATCCTGAGTAATGTCATATGTCCACTTAGGCATCTCTTCGTTGTAATCATCTGACTCAATTGACTTCACCAATTTATCATTACAATACATATACACCAACTTCTCAGCTCTATCACTCAATAAACGATTTCTGCTAATAGAATGCACATACTTGTAACTGCTCCAATTACGTTCAGAACTAGAATTTGAAGCACATTGCGCAAGCACTCTCACAGCTAAGCGTCGCAAAGTTGGAACACTTCCCCCATTCAACATCCACCATTTCCAAGCAGGCTGTTCCTTAGCAAGCTTTTGCACAAACTCCAAGGCAAATCTACCTTCTTTCAATTTATACTTGGTTAGCTCAATTACCGCTGTTGCTTGCTCATCTGGATCTTCATAAAATCGCTCCACAACATCATAGAAATCATCGATTACCTCCTCATCTAGGGCATTCACGTCCATATGCCAGTATTCTGGGTCAAGACAATATGCAACACTATGCAATGGACTATGTGCTCCTACCCACCGAGCGCTTACATACTTGGCCAAGATATTTCTCCTTGCTCTGGTGAATGGAGGACTCCAATGCTTGACAACAGTTTTAGTGGGCTCCTCTGGGTTTGCGAGGCTTTCTTGAATGGACCACCACGCCATCCAAACCTTCCCGATATTTGGCAATCTAGAATCCAACTGGCGCAAAGCAAGCATAACTGGCATCATAACATGATAACAATCTGCTGCTTCCTCCCATAAACTACGATCCGATATCAAAGATCGCATGTACCTCACCTTTTCTTTAACCTTTTCGGACTGGTCAGCCTCCCACTCAGAGAAGCCAGCACACACAAAGGTTTCCATGACTGCATTCCTATTTCTTAGGAGAGATTGAAGCATATAAAAATTAGTGCAAAATCTGGTTTCACAAGGCAACTTTAGCATAGTTTCCATGCGTTGACGATACATATCTAAAACACGTTGCCATTTGAGCACAAATTTGACAATCTTACTTGCACTATCGATAATCTCCTTGAACCACTCTGTATCAGCATTTTTGTACCAATCTTGTAACACCAAGTTAAGGCTATGAGTGTTACAACCAAATGTATAGATATTGGAAAATCGAGATTCCAACATACGACCTGCTGCTCGACAATTAGCTGCATTATCCATAATCACTTGAAGCACATTTTCAGACCCAACTTGGTCGATAGCATCACCAATGATATCAGCGATAAATTGACCAGATTTAATTTCCCCGGAGCTATCAACAGCTTTGATAAAGCATTCCCCACGAGGACATACCAACATTACATTTATCAATGGACGTCTTTGGGCATTCGACCAACCATCACTGACAATTGTGCATCCAGACTGATTTGTGGTGTCAATTATGAGTCTTTGAACGCTTTCCCGTGTGTTGTCATAGCACTTGTCAAGTAATTGATTTCGCATGTGGTGATAAGTTGGTGGACAAAACCCAGGTCCATATTCTCCAATCTTCTTCCAAGCCATCTTCCATGAATCTTTCGTGACCATAGACAATGAAGAACCAGTAAAGAAGATCGCTTTCGCTAAAGCAAGTTGAGCATCCTCTAAAGCAGTGGCACGAAAGCTGTCAACTAGATTAGTTTGTCTGGTATGAGACATACCCACCTGAAACTCAGGAGATGCATCCATCGGTATTGAGACATCTGGACCTTGGGTGTCATTTTGGCAAGTAGTATGTGTTGGAGTCACTCCTTGGTTGGAGATCCCTCCACTTGATGCTGCCAAATTCGGCGATTGGTGATTTCTTGCACAGAGATTGGGCCTCTTGTTTTGTGATGCTTGTTTACTTATCAAAGCTCTAAGGCGCTTTGCAGCATCATCAGCTCCTGCACCCTTGCATTTACCTCTGGGATTTTTTGTGCTAGTGCCAAGCAAATGCTCCCTTATTCTGGGAGCACCCCCAGATTTTACCAAGCCACAAAAATTACACTTCCATTCGACAAATCTAGAAAGATTGGAAGCAAATTGCCATTCAGGTCCCGGTGATTTTCCTCCGCTCCTCCTCTTGCCACTTTGAGACGCAACATTCAAAGTTTGTGCTGTCATATCTCGTTGCAAGGAAACTCCACTAGTTTCTAATGGTCTGTTGCTTCGTTGGGTTGATGTGCCGCAATTAGAAGCAACCATTGTAACACCTAAACAACAATCATGCAAGATTTGAGATCCAAAATAGCCTGAGTAAAACTAAAATATGCAATTATAAAGTCTAAAACCCACTTCTTGCCAATGCAACCGAACGTTTGGTGAGATGCATTTGAGGCAATCCATCCCTAAATAGAGATGATGTCCCGAACATCTCACCACCTATATCCTCCTCTAGAGAAGCTCCTACCCAGACCAAATGGCACTCGAGTAGACCACCCAAGAGGAGGTATTGCTAGTCGACCTAAAGAAACCAAACGTTTGGTGAGATGCATTTGAGACAATCCATCCCTAAATAGAGATGATGTCCCGAACATCTCACCACCTATATCCTCCTCTAGAGAAGCTTCTACCCACCAGACCAAATGGCACTCGAGTAGACCACCCAAGAGGAGGTATTGCTAGTCGACCTAAAGAAACCAAACGTTTGGTGAGATGCATTTGAGGCAATCCATCCCTAGATAGAGATGATGTCCCGAACATCTCACCACCTATACCCTCCTCTAGGGAAGCTCCTACCCAGACCAATTGGCACTCGAGTAGACCACCCAAGAGGAGACATTGCTAGTCCACGTAACAAATACGATAAACCATTTACAATCAAAATCTTATAAAATATAAAATATTATTAACAAGCTTCAAACAAAAATCCAGAATATTTATACTCACCTCTTGTGTCTTTTAGCCTGAGGTGAGCCACCCAAGTGCTTTGGTAAAGCACATTTGGAAGTGAGGGGAAACCCTTTATATAGGTCCCTCCAAAACAGCCAAGTTTTTGGCGCAAAAAAAAGGCCCCGGGGCCCGTCGGGCTAGATAAGTAACCCGTCGGGCTAAACAGTGGCCCGCCGGGCCAAGCTAGTAGCCCGCCGGGAAAACCGGGATAGCAAGTTTCTCCCGGTTGTGTGAATATCTATGATATTAACAAGTGTGTGAGAGTGTTATTAACTAGTGTTATTACCACTTCGCGGTTAACGTGATCACGTGAATGAAATCCCTGCATCCAATAAAATCCACCAAAACAAATCGATCAACTAACCCATGATATAATTTGTCTTAGGCTTAGGAAATTAAGCATAGACCACACTTAAACAAGTGCAAAATAAATTATCATGGAAAAGTATCAAAGGTGAAATACACTTTGAACTCAAATTATAGCCATCAAAAGTATGGAACATGTCCAAAAAGAATGGCTAAACAATAGTAAAAAATCATGCAAACATCATTTAGAAGTAATCCAAACAGAAATAACTATTAATACGAGGTATAATCGTATTAATAATATGCAAATAACCCGCCTCTATCTAATGTTAGCACAAGAAAACGTACTTCAATATTAAATAACCCTCGAAAATATTAAATTCTCGAGAAAAAGAATTATCATGATTTTTTCCTAATTTTTTCTAATTTTATAGGGCCTCAAAATATGATAATTTTGAATTCTACCAAACCTATCTTATGGCATTTCAAACCTATATTTTTTCAGAAAATTTTTAGCAATTTAATTTGCCAAAATACCATTGATATTTTATAAATACCAATTTTTTAGGATTTTAAAAAATAATTTCTAGAAAATTTCTAATTTTTCCTAAGAATCCCATCGTTCACGAAATTTCCAATTCCGCCCGACAATTCTCAAATCTAATGAAAATTTATAATTTTAATGGATTTTTTTATTTCTTGGTCAAAAAATATATTTTTAAAGAAATTTGAATGGTCACGGGCGCCCCAATTGGACACACCACATGCCAAACACCAACCCCACATTCTCCAAAAATTTAAAATAACCTTTGTCTATCTTTTCACTAATTTTCAAGAATTTTTTGAAATTTTTAATTAACCTCGAAGGCATTTAGAATACGAATGGTCAAAAAAAATTTGGAATCCCAACGGTTTTCCCAGAATACAGAAAGCCAAAAGTTTTAGGAAAATGAAAAGGCAAAAAAAAAATCGAAATGTGAAAGGTCAAAAGTTTCCAGAATCTGAAAGGTCAAAAGATTTTTCGGAATTCGGAAAGCCAAAAGGTTTCCCAGAAGATGAAAAGCCAAAAGGCACCAAGAAAAAATTTCTAAAAATTTTTAGAGAACTTTTTTTCTCAGATTTCAAATTTTCTCTAATTTTTAGGCTTTTTCCAAGCTTTTTTTGAAACAATTTCAAAAGCTTTTTTTTTGTAAATAACAAAAAACTCATTTTTAAAAAAAAATAAAAAACAACTTTAATAAGCTTAACTAAAAGCTTATTAAAAAAAATTTGGGGGGGGGACGTTTTTCCGCCCCGGCGGGCTGCTGCGCAACCTCCCCCCGCCTGTGCGTAGATTTGAGAGAGAGAAGGTTCGCTCTCTTCTCTCTCCACTCTCCTTTCTCCTTCACTCCAAATAATCTCCTCTCTCTCCATCCCATCTCTTCTCTCTCTGTTAATCTTAATCAGAGAGGTTAATTTTTAATTAACCTTGTTAATCATAATTATGATTAACATTAATTAAAAAATATGTTTTTTTAAGAGGTGTTATACACGCGAGAGAAAAATATGTTTTTTAAGAGGTGTTTATACACGCAAGAGAAAAATAGAAGGAAAATTTAGAATTGAGAGACGAAGAGGGTCCCACGCACACGGGAGAGCATTCAATGTATCAACATGCTGCCTCCTACTGCATTTCGGCAGAAAATCGGCAGAAACTTGATCGCATACCCGCAGAAAAACCCGCAAAAATGTATAAAAATACATTTTTAACCATAAAAATGCTCAAAAAATTTCTTGAAAAATCCTTAAAAAATCTAAAAATTTAGGGAATCCATTCTACCAAAAATATCCACAGTAAAATATGTGGTATTTTTGTTAAAATTTCTATTAATACTTATTTTAAACCACAAAAAATAGAAAAAAATAGCATTAAACTCACGGAATTCCCCCACAACGTCGATTCATCCATTGAATAGTAGTAACACGCATTCCAATCGCCATATTGACAATCCACGTGCAAATCATGAACACAAATCAATAAAATAATATTTTTATTAGTAAATATTAAAATTTACTTCAAAAAATATCAAAAATTGTAATAAAAAAGAAGAATCAACAATAATTAACTAGAGATTGCTCTGATACCACTGTTAAAACCCTAAGATCTCTCTAGATAATTGTTATGCATAAACATGCATAAATCAAGCATAAACTCATCCACCCGACCACCCCCGAGCCCAAGGGATGCACACATGAAATATAATGAAATACATCATACCTTTACCTTGATGTCCCATACCATCAAGAGGTATAACTCCAATCCAATAGCATGTAGCTATAGTGTGAAATGGTAGGTGAGTAGATATGATCCTCTACACAAGAGACCATAGCAGGCCTCCAAGCCCCCAAGCCTCCAAGCCTCCCTTGAGTGTGCCCCATGTCCCTATTATATAGGAGGGCCCTCAAGTGACTCTTGACTCTCCATTTCCCATGTGTGACCCTTGGATGCCTGACCCTACCCTTAACCCTTAAGGTTAGTCCTAACCTATGCTCCACTAGAGCTTGTTCCCATGCTCCCATGCTCACAAGCCTAATGTGGGTTAGCCTCCTAGTATATGTACATATAATGTGCATATAACACCATGAACATTCTTGCATAACCCCAAGGCACATAGGTCATGTTGGAAATGGCCATGGGGCATCCAAGAATGGCCCTACGTGCAAGAATGGATATGGGGCCATTCTAGTGTGGCCTTGGTGGCACCAGCTTTCTTGCATGCTCTTGGTCATTCAAGAATAGCCTTAGGGCCATTCTTTTCTTGTACAATAGGTGCAAGAATGGCCATGGGGCATTCTAGAATGGCCATTGGGCCAATCTTGAAGATCTTGTGCATGTAACAATGGCCCTAGGACCATTCTAGCATGGCCTTGGTGCTACCCAACCTTCTTGCACACTCTTGGGCGGCAAACAAGAATCGCCATAAGGCCATCCTTTTTCATGCACAACAAGTGCAAGAACGGTCCCAGGGCCATTCTTTTCGTGCACAACCGGTGCAAGAATGGCCCTAGGGCCATTCTTTCATGGCAACTAAGGCCACTGTTTTCGCTAATACAATTGAATTATATACCTAGATGAATCCAAGAACATGCCCAACTACTCATGGTAGTCAACCCACAAGACTATATAACTATCAACGCCATTATGCATAGTATAGACTAGATACTACTACGTCATCCCCACTAACGTCATTAGTGCCCAATAGTGGGTGTAGAACTCTTTATCAAGATATGCTCTCACACACGCACTCCACACACACAAGAGTGTATATTCACACAAAGGCCTTCGTACTATGTTTCTGTCAAACCTCCAGAGATGCAGGGTAGACTTAGCCATAATGAATCCTAGCACTAAGGGAAGTAGCAAATAGAAAGAATTAGTACAGTAAATAGGGCAAATGCACCGCTAAATATAATGTATAGTATATATACATATACTATATAATGTATATAGTGTATATACATTATAATGTACAGTATATATACTTTATATATACAATATATATAATGTTTAGTATATATACATTATATACTATTAATATAATGCATATCATATATAATTTTTATATATACTATACTTTTTACATATATATTCTATACTTTATATATACTATACTTTTTATATATATAGTATAGTATATATAATTTAGTATATACTATACTATATTATATATATACTATAATATAGTACAGTTCTTAAAAAAATTGAGGTTTAGTATAAGCCCAACTTCAAATTTTAAAAATTACCTTTTGAAATTTGAGTTGAAGATATGAATACCTTCAAATTTTCAAGGGTTATAGTAGTAATATTTTTTAATTTTTAAAAATTTCTCAAGTGATAATTTTTAAAATTTTAGGTTAAGGGTTTTTTACTTTTTCTAGAAATACTTTTGTTCAAGCACTGATATAGTATATAATATATATTAAATTATATATATACTATACTATATTATATATATTATAATATAGTATATGTACTATATATAATATAGTATATATTGTTCTAAAGGTGGTGGAGCCTGATCTCATTGGCCACCACATGTTTCTCAAGACCCTCCTTATTATTGTCACCGTGGGGGGTCCAGGGGGCGGCAACACTTCTTGGATTCTCCAAAATCCATGACAGAACTAACTTAGTTAACTTTTTTTGCTTCTCCTCTTCACTAGACTCAAGATTCACAAAAGCATGTTTGGTAGTTTCTATTGGAGGTCCTTCAAGATCAATGGCATCATTCAATAGTCCTCCTTCTAAGTGACCCTGCAAATAATCATTGATGGCTTGATGATTCTTGCTACAACCATCATTAGTATCGCTGTCTGAAATATACAAAGAAGTCGTGCAATGCTCCATAACATACTTAGTTGACAATGAGGAGTCCAACATAAAGTGCTCATGCCCCTCACCATCCCACTGAGAAGGGGTTTCCACATCCATAAATGGGATTTTTCCCACTTTATCTAATATGGTGTTAATGGGGCTTCTCTTCAAAAATTAGGGTTTCTCTCATGCTTTTTTGGGATCTAGGGCATTCATTCTCTTCATCAATCCTTCCTCTATCAATCCATACTACTCTTATATCACAATGAATAGGTGATTAGGGTTTCTTGAATGGATTAGTGTTTTGGGGGTTTCTTGCTCAAATTAGGAATTTCTATAGACATTTTACAAAAATTTGAAGCTTAGTTGAGCCCCATAGTCTCCTTTGTGATATGCATAATTATCCTTTCAACTTTAAATACCATTTTGTGGGAAATTTCTATCAATAATTTTATCAACACATGCATTCTTGGGAAAGTTAACCTTGCTTAAGATTCCATCATGCATACTCTTGATAAGTCTTCATCCTTGCATTGGTTTGTCAAGATTAAGAATCAATTTCATAGATCCTTTATCCTCTACAAACCTTTATACATGCTTCTCCAAGAAGAGGTGAAGTTGTGCAAATTGGAAGAGGATTGAAGTCACTCTTAAAGAAATTGATTGGAGAAGCTAAATCTTAACCGTTTGAAGCCATGGAATCAACATTCTTTTACCTCTTCATCAAGATGAAATTCTTGAGTTGAGATACCTCGTCACATCAAAATTAAACTCTTGTGTTGAGCTTGGATGAGCATTGTAATTTGGAATGATTCATGCCTAGTGGTGAGTACTCTATCTTTCTCTTGCCATTCAATCTTTGATTCCCAAGCCAACTAGAATCTAGTTGAATGTGTAAGAGGTACCTTGACACTTTGGAGGAGAGGCCAAGGGGAGAGTTTGCTTGAACTTTCCTTGCCATGAATGCCATGGTAAAGTTGTAAGAAAGGGGATTAGGTACATGATGGTGAAGACATGGCCCCAACCCTTGCCATCGAAAATTAAACCTTGGTAAGGGTGGGAAGGCTTGGTCGAGAGATCGACAAGCAAAAGCTCTACACCGACTTCCCTCAATCCAATCAAGTGGCAATGATTCCTAAAAATACAAGTGGCAATTGGTTTAAGGAAATGTGGCAATGCACTTGGAAATCAATGGTTCACAATCTGGTCATACTAGGATGCATAGTTGATCTTGTTGGTTGCATTGGTTTGGGTTTGCATTGTTTGAGATCCGCTAATAAATGCAACAAATTTATGGTAAAATTTTGTCAAAAGTGAGTCAAGATGCATTGAAATGTTGCTAATTGGATGCCACATGATGCTTTTGGGTATGCTGGAATGCATTTGTGCAAGGGTGTGTAAAGGGGATGCTTGCAACTAACATTTGGGCATAATCTATAGATTTTGTAAAAGTGTAATTCAGTCTGAGGGGTTTTGGGCTGATCCAAATTGGACACCTAAACTTCATTCCCCATCCCAATATCTTCCATACAAGCCAAACGGCATACCATTTGGAGCTATTGGTGAGCGGTTACACCTGTTTTCATGGGGCAGCCCGGTTTTGGTAGTTTGTATACCAAAAGTGATCTTATGGACTGAACTTAATGAGTGTGTAGTAATCCTAAAAAGGATCCTAACAAGCTAAAGATTTCCCAAATTGGACTCTTGGGTAGGGAGTTACAACCCATTTTTGGTGAAAGCTTGTTTCATAAAAAAGCCCGGACTGAACTTAAACTGATCACATATGCTTATTCCTCATCTCATTACCTTTACACAGAGCCTTAGTTTGATCAAATCGGATTACCCTAGCTCCACTTTTGGCTATTTTCTCAAAACAGTCCATTATGGCTGGCAAGCCAAAAGGTTGGCCCCGAAAGCTATCATTGGTCACGGAAGACATAAAAGGGAGGAGTTAATGGAGCATGACAACATGGATACAATGGAGGAGTTATAAGAGCAATTGATTGTGACAAGCACTCACAAAAGCACTTCTCCGCCATCAATGGGGCAAGCTTCAAAAAGGAAGTTTAAGAGGAGGCAAATATGGGAAGCGCTCACAAAAGCACTTCTCCGCCATCAATGGGGCAAGCTTCAAAAAGGAAGTTTAAGAGGAGGCAAATATGGGAAGCGCTTAGTCATAAGCACATGCCTCAAGTGCACAAGCTAGTTCAAATGATACCCTCTTGCAATTGCTTATGGAAAGATTCAATTTCAAGACACTTATGGAGAGATTGGATGTCATCAACCATACCTGAATACGAGGTTTGAATTCATGACTACCAAGATTGGGGCTATTGAAGACCAATTGAAGCAACACCATGAAGCACATGCCTCAAGCGCTTAGTCATAAGCACATGCCTCAAGTGCACAAGCTAGTTCAAATGATACCCTCTTGCAATTGCTTATGGAAAGATTCAATTTCAAGACACTTATGGAGAGATTGGATGTCATCAACCATACCTTGAATACGAGGTTTGAATTCATGACTACCAAGATTGGGGCTATTGAAGACCAATTGAAGCAACACCATGAAGATGCCGTTGATGGTAGAATTGGTGGTATTTATCCAAGGGACCAAGTAGCCTATGCGCAAACCTTCTCATGGTGGTCATAAGGAAGGCAAGAAAGTTATGTAAGAGGCTTAATTGAAAACTTCTTCATTTGGATTATGAGTGATGCTAGGAGACCCCTTATGCCCTATTCATTTCATCCCGATACCTCTCAATTGTATGGCAAGCCCTCATAAGTTGCATTCAAGCCTAATCATAGAGAGGCCAAGAGGGTACCATCATACCAAAAAGAAAATTAGTCCATGGAGGTGGAAGAGAAAAGGATCAAGGATGATTGGGAGCACAAGTCTTTTACACAAAGACAAGTGGTGGCTCATGATAGTTGGATGGAGTTGCCTTCTTTTATTAAGAAGGAGTACATAGACTTTGCTCAATTTGCCAACTCTTACATGCAATCACAAAAGAACAAGCCACATCATGGGATTTCTTCTTCCAATGCTTCCAAAGATATCAAGGATAAGGTGTCCCTCTCCAAGTTTAAGGGTGATGGTTCCACTTTGTATGAGTTGGAGGAGTGGATCACCAAGTTAGACACTTGTTTTCAACTCTAACCCAAGAGTGAGCAAGATAAAGTACAATTTGCTTCCCTAAACTTGGAAGATTATGCTCACAAATGGTGGAGACACATGGTTAAACTTGGGAATATACCACACTCATGGGAGGATTTAAAAAGGGAGATGAACTTGACTTTCATCTCCCCTTTGGTGCCTGACAGATACTATGACCACAAATGGTGGAGACACATGGTTAAACTTGGGAATATACCACACTCATGGGAGGATTTAAAAAGGGACATGAACTTGACTTTCATCTCACCTTTGGTGCTTGACAGATACTATGACCAATAGTATGAGATTTCTCAAAAGTTCATAGTAAGAGAGTACATAAAAAGCTTTATGAAGTTATCCATGTATGTGGAAGGGCTTAATGAGAAAATGAAGATGAAGAAGTTTATAAATGGGTTGGATTCCTTCATCAAAGCGGATGTATCGGCTCAAAGGCCGAATACTCAAAGAAGCTATGAGGTTGACGGAGCTTTATGAACCAGATCCCAACGTATGGGTACCATTAAGGAGACTTGTAAGCCAACTATCACTCCTTCCTAGTTTGGAAAAAACTCTCTTCCTTCAACCCAATCACCTTTTCCAAGATTCCCTATAGTTTATGGGAGTGGACAGCCCAAGGGCGGAGCTTATCACATGATGCAAAGAAAGGGGATAAGTTTAACAAGAAGCCTTCTCAAACCTTCAATAAAACTCAAAGAGTTCATGATCCTAAAGAATTGAGAAGAAAGGGCTTATGTTTCAAATGCAAAGAGAGGTGGCAACCTAGGCACAAATGTAAGTCAAAGAAGGTTGTGGCCACTATGATCCTCATAGATGAGGAGGAAGATGCCAAGGACTCTCATGATAAGGAAGAATTTGAGGATTGCAATGAAGAAGCACATGAATATGGGGAATTTCCTTTTGATCCCCATGGAGGAGACAAAGGGAATGTGTTGGATGAAGTTGCATCCATAAATGTAGGAATTTCAACAAGTATATGCTCTATTTCTCAAGAGCTAATGGCAAGTTGCAAGAGCCCAAATAACCTATGTTTGGTTAGATCCATCAATGGGAGAGTTGTGTATATATTGGTGGATTTTGGAAGTACCCATAGTTTCATCAATTCCAAATCCATTAACTCTCTCAAGCTTGCTCTGGTGAAACTCCCCATAACCTTTCAAGTGCAAGTAGCCAATGGAGAAAATGAGAAGACTAGTTTGGCATGTCCTTCTATTGAAATGGTTTTATCTCCATCATATACTTGGAGGGGTTGTAAGATTCCTCCCCCACCCCCTTTTTGATGTCTAGTATCTTTCCCTGTAATCAATCCCTCTTCAGAAATATAAAGACCTTGTTTCTATCTGTTTTAGCCTAGAGAGAGAAAAATATTCTAGAGAGAGAATATTCAGATTTTGAATATTTTTGGATAGAAAAATATCTCTTCTAATTCAGATGAGTTCCCCTGAATCAGAAATTCAAAAAGAATTTTCCAATGTGCAATTGGAATTAATTGAAAATAGCTATAAAGAACCTTAGCCTAAGGGTCTAGATTTTCAGAAATCTTTAGACTATGGTCCAATTAAGGTTCCTATGGACCAATAGCATCAATCCATGTGTAGGGAGGAGATAAATCCAACTTGTAAAAAGAAAATACCCAAAAATGAGTAAATGCTCACATGAGGTGAAGAGTTGAAAATGTACAAGGTTTATTAGTAAAAAAAAACTATGTGCAATATTAAAAATATGAGATATTTTGGGTATAATGATTTTATTATGACACATATGTAAGGAAGGGGAGTCCCTTAAATGCTCACATAAGATGAAGAGTTGAAAATGTACAAGGTTTATTAGTAAAAAACTATGAGCAATATTAAAAATATGACATATGTAAGGAAGGGGAATTCTTTAAAGGAGGTGCATATTTCACATAAGATGAAGAGTTGAAAATGTACAAGGATTATTAGTAAAAAACTATGAGCAATATTAAAAATATGACATATGTAAGGAAGGGGAATTCTTTAAAGGAGGTGCATATTTCACATAAGATGAAGAGTTGAAAATGTACAAGGTTTAGTAAAAAAAAAACTATGAGCAATATTAAAATGATTCCATTATGACACATATGTAAGGAAGGGGAGTTCTTTAAAGGAGGTGCATATTTCACATGCTTGAATGAGTTTTAAACTCATAAAAATTGAGATATTTCATCTCTCCTCTCTCCTCATCTAAGTCTAGTTCCAAAAAGTTAGCTTAACTGACCTAAAAATGGTCAAATATTGACCAAACTGATTTAGAAAATTCTAGAATCAGTTTGTTTGGTTAGGAGCTTAATTTTTCCTATAAATAGAAGCCTCCCCCTTGTTGAAAAATATATAGTGTTTATGCATCGTTACTCTACTCCACCTAAGCCAAGAACTGTGAATTCATTTAATAATTCACTAGTTTTTGGGGCTTCTCTCTTTCTTCAATCCCCATTAGTGGCTCCATCAACATACTTAACCAATTGATTGGTTGGGGGCCTCTACCGTGAACAAAGAATCAAGCAAGTTGTAAGGTAATTAGTGAATATTGATCTTTCTATAATTTCTCAATGTTTCTCTCTTCTCAACCCCTCTCAAGCTTGAGAAGTTTAATTGGTATGGTTTTTTTTTTAAATACTATTGAAGTTTGAATAGTAGTGAAGAGTTACATAAGTTAATAAATGATATTGAAGTTAATTTTCATTTATGTTTAAATTCTAATGATTTTTATGTAAATTCTCTCTCTCACTCAAGAAATGGTCATACTCATGACCCGTTCTCAATCCAAATCAAGCTTTTCATAAAGCTTTTCCTTAACCCAAGATTAAGCTATGCTTGAGGCCAATTTAATGGCTTTTTTCTATGCTTTTAGTTTATGCATATTGATGATTCAATCCACTATAGATTAATGATCCAATTAGAGATCATTTTAATTATTTCCTTAATGATAAGCTTTATCCCTTAGAAAAAATTGAGATTTATCAGTCATAGCAGCGGAGCTATGGCAAAATTTTTATAAAAATTATGCATAAAATAATTTCATTCAAAGCATAAAAAGAGGACTTCCTACCATATTCTAGGAATTATCATCCTAGATTAATTGAAAGAATTTCATTATAATCATGGAGAAATTGAATTTTAATATCATGCATAAAGGATAATTTTTTTATATCAAAAGTGTTACTTTTATCATTTTTAATTTTCATGCATAGAAGTATGCATAAAGGAAAAATTTTTATATCAAAAGTGTTACTTTTATCATTTTTTAATTTTTCATGCATAGAAGTATGCATAAAGAAAAATATTTTATTATAAAAGTGTTACTTTTAGCATAATTGAATTTCATGCATAGAGGTATGCATAAAAGATATGGGAAGTGATAAGATATGATAAGATGCATGTGGATGTGGATGTGGATGTATGAATGTGGATGTATGGATGTGAATGTGGATGTGGATGTGGATGTATGAATGTGGATGTATGGATGTGGATGTGGATGTATGAATGTGGATGTATGGATGTGAATGTGGATGTGGATGTGGATGTATGAATGTGGATGTATGGATGTATGAATGTGGATGTATGGATGTGAATGAGGATGTAGATGTGGATGCATGGATGTAAATGTGGATGTGGATGTATGGATGTATGCATGTAGATGTGGATGCATGAATGTGGATGTATGGATGTGAGTGAGGATATAGATGTGGATGTATGGATGTGAATGTGCATGTAGATATGGATGTATATATGTGAATGGGAATGTGGATGTGGATGTATGTATGCATATGGATGTGGATATGGATGTGTATGTATGAATGTGGATATGGGATGTGGATGTATAAATGAGGATGTGAAAATGGAGATAAGCATGTAGATGTGGATGTATGGATGTGAATGTGGATGTGGATGTGGGTGTATGAATGTGGATGTATGGATGTGAATGAGGATGTGGATGTGGATGCATGGATGTAAATGTGGATGTGTATGTATGGATGTAGGCATGTAGATGTGGATGCATGAATGTGGATGTATGGATGTGAATGAGGATATAGATGTGGATATATGGATGTGAATGTGCATGTAGATATGGATGTATAGATGTGAATGAGAATGTGGATGTGGATGTGGATGTATGTATGTATGTATGTGGATGTGGATGTATGAATGAGGACGTGATAATGAATGTATGCATGTGGATGTGGATATGGATGTGTATGTATGAATGCGGATATGGATGTGGATATGGATGTGTATGTATGAATGTGGATATGGGATGTGGATGTATAAATGAGGATGTGAAAATGGAGATAAGCATGTAGATGTGGATGTATGGATGTGAATGTGGATGTGGATGTGGATGTGGATGTATGGATGTGGATATGGATGTGAATATATGATATGTGATGTGAAGGAATCTGAAGTGAAGAGATGGAAAATGATATGATTGGATGAGTACACATATAAATGAAATGTGGAATAAGTAATGTGGATTGCATGAGGGATAATGTGGAAAAATGAGAGTTAATATAGAAATTGTATTTGTAAACTGTTTGTAAATGCTGTTTGTAAATGGCTGTTTTATGTCAAGAATGCTGGGAAAGCATTTTGACCGTCTGATTAAGGTCGTGGAGACCTAACTGATAAAGTTGCAACTGCTGACGGAGAGTCAATGGAGGACGTCTCGCGTAGCAAGGTCGGCCGAGGTCTTGACCAGCCTCGGTTCGATTAAAATGGTGAGCTTCCGGTACGGTGGATGAGGGACCAAGGAAGCGGCCTATGAGTGAAGCGCTAGGTCACCTGCGAAGGATCCTAGAGGGTGCTGACCATACGGTGCTCGGGCTCTGGGTCGCCCAGGATACCCACGCGTGCGTCGAGGAAGATATTGGAACAAGGAGTAAGAGTTGTTTTCTGGAACCGGGCATGGATCTGGTTGACTGACCTTGCTGGTCCTCAACGGATGAGTCCATGGCTCTTTTATATGGATCTGTTGGTTGATCTTGCTGATCTTCAACGAGAGTCCGGCATCTTGATAAGTGATTATATTGTTGAGTATTATGGGCTAGGAACTATTGAAACGGCCCCTGTGTGGACAGGTGGTGAGCGTTCTAGTTGCCAATGATGCCATAGATACTCTGATGAAGGAATGATGGGAAATTATGAATCAACTCGATAATTTGGGAGATTGTGATCAGTGGTACTATGGTTTCATTAAAGGATTGTTTTAAAGTTAGCTGATGCTAAGAAAAAGGCAATTTTCATATTGGGTGTGTAAGTGGTGTGGCTAGTTTTATGTTTGCATGAAATTCCGGCTAGGGGGCCTTGGAACTCTTTTCCTTGGTACCCGGGACAAAACCTAACCAAATTCCAAATTGGATCCCATCACTACAGTGGTTGGGCGGTTGGCTAACCCATGGGACTGGATGGGGTTAGGCTGGACTGATGGATCCATAAATCGAGACTCAACTTTGTTTTTACGATAGATAAAGTAAATCCCGGATAGAAATTGTTCTATGGATAGGAATCAACGGCTGTGCCTCTTGATGGGGAAAAAAGCGTTGATCCCAATGATCCAAGTGCAAGTTTCTACCTTGATTTGACCAAGTACCGTTAAAGGTGCAGTCAGATCAGTTGATCCGTAATGATCTTGACTACGTTAGAGTAAAGAGTTATCCTGGTGGAATCGCCCATGCTTTCCGAGTAAAGGAAGTTTTTCCAGTTTCGGTTTTGGACAAACCGACGGATTAGTCTCTTGTCCGGATATCCGTGGGCGAGGCCCCGAATGTGGGACCCCTGTCCCGCGCGAGAAGTGCTACTTCCGCTGCTAGTACCCGAATCCGTTGCTCGGTGGGAACAGGGGGACCTCACAGTTGGTATCAGAGCATTTGGTTAATAAAGATCAATTGAGAAGACAAATAGGTCAGAAATTTATCAAGAAACACAAAATGGTTATAATTGTGTGATATAATTCATACAATTTGATATTCAAATTGAAATTCGTAATTTGGTAATTGGGTCTTCAGATGGAAGTACCGCAATTATATAGAATCCTTGGCTTGCTTGAGGCCTAGACATGATGGTATTTACCTTATAATTCCAAGGGCCGTGACTACCGTATATACCGAGAGTATAACTGCAGCTCTTTACTGACAGTATATACGAGTAAATCTAAGACTTGAAATTATAAGCGTTAATGCTATCCAGATGATGATTTCGAATGTGGTTGATATGATTTTTAGTTCTGTTTGGAAACCGATGAATTGATTTGGATTCTGATTGAAAAATGATGATCCCTGAAAATGGATTGAAATGTAATAAGCTGAGCGAAACCACAAGGTGGATGATTGGGACGAGTCCCTGTAATGATAAATGATGAAAATGATTCAGCAAATCACTATGAGATTATGGATTGTGCTGTCAAATTGCTACTGTTAACACTTGACCGTTAGATCAAGTTAAGGGATGACAAATTGAGAACTTACTTGACTGAAATTCCCGTGGAGGAATGCTCAGAAGGAAATTTTTCGGTCTAATGAACCTTTATCATGTTAAAGATATGAATGATATGATCTGAATGAATTGTTATTTAATGATGAGTTCTAAGGGATATTTATCCCAGTATTCTGTTGGGTTGACCAGAATATAAGGAACCCCAGAATAAAATTGGATCTTAAGAAAAAGAGTTGTCCTCTACTTTATGAGATGAGGACATCTCGCACTTTTCAAGTGGGGTAGAATGTAAGATTCTCCCCCAGCCTTAGAGGTATACAGGAGTAAGAATATCCCTTTTTGATCTTATAATTATTCCCTCTCTAAAATAAAAGAAAGATTCTGTTTAAAAAAGGAAGAACCTTTTTCCTGAATACTTCTCAAGAGTCCCACCTGTTTTAAGGATTCAGAACAACGAGTTCAGAAGTGAGAATCGATGTTTTGGATATCAAGGTTTTGGTCTCGAGTACGACCCAAAAGAAGTTCTTTATCTCTTGGGAAGTATAAGAAGTTATCTCCCAGATATTGTGGACCAAAGAAAGTAGGTGATTTAACTTACGAACTTCTTTTATCTCCTCATCTCAAAGTTCTTAATGCCTTCTATAGAAAATTGTGCCAAACCCAAATCATGGAAAGACGGTAAAACTTCAGTGGCAAGCTACCGTTGGCTTCTAAGTTACGCTAGCTCCTTCCTTTATATAAGTCGTAACTTTTACTTGTCGTTCACAGTAATCTTACTTCCATCGATCTCCTTTCTTTCTTAATCTCCTTCATGGCTTGGCAACAAGAATTAGTTTTATCCATGATGATTTCTCACCTTCAAGACGCAAGGGAGTCTGTGAAGAAAGATTTTATAGAGCAGTATGAGCGCTCACTTTTCCCTCACTTGGGAACTTCTGTAGCGCAGACAAAATGGCGGACCTATCAAGACATAACTAGGGTAACACCCTGGGGTCAGCAACACTTTCGCAACAATGTCCGCTTGGCCATGGTTATTGAAGCCTTGGGTTTGGGTCCCCGATACTACTGCGTCATGAGATCAAGGCATCCTGGGTTTTCTGAGCGGGTCTTCTTATTGGCGTGTTTTCTTCCTCATGAGAAGATATGCCTTTACCCCGTTTTTGGCTTGCCTCTCAGAGGTCCTTTTGTTAGATCACCTCATACCACTGAGATAGGTGCGGCAATAACCAGCAGAATCATTCCCATAGATGAGTTACCCTATACTTGTGCAGCTTGTGAGTGCTGCTTTTGTGATCATATGATGGACGGGCTTATGGAAGTGTAAAGAGTTCTTCTATCTATAAGTTCCGAGAATGAATAAAGTTTAAATCTTGTTCTTATCTTGAATCTTGCTCTCTTTGAGACTTTTTCTTGGTGGTTAATCCTGATTTAAATTTTTCTCTAAGTCTCATAATTCGTGCATCTTGCGAAATTATCCCAGTTTGCGAGATGAGGACATCTCGCGTTTTTTAAGTGGGGTAGAATGTAAGATTCCTCCCCCACCCCCTTTTTGATGTCTAGTATCTTTCCCTGTAATCAATCCCTCTTCAGAAATATAAAGACCTTGTTTCTATCTGTTTTAGCCTAGAGAGAGAAAAATATTCTAGAGAGAGAATATTCAGATTTTGAATATTTTTGGATAGAAAAATATCTCTTCTAATTCAGATGAGTTCCCCTGAATCAGAAATTCAAAAAGAATTTTCCAATGTGCAATTGGAATTAATTGAAAATAGCTATAAAGAACCTTAGCCTAAGGGTCTAGATTTTCAGAAATCTTTAGACTATGGTCCAATTAAGGTTCCTATGGACCAATAGCATCAATCCATGTGTAGGGAGGAGATAAATCCAACTTGTAAAAAGAAAATACCCAAAAATGAGTAAATGCTCACATGAGGTGAAGAGTTGAAAATGTACAAGGTTTATTAGTAAAAAAAAACTATGTGCAATATTAAAAATATGAGATATTTTGGGTATAATGATTTTATTATGACACATATGTAAGGAAGGGGAGTCCCTTAAATGCTCACATAAGATGAAGAGTTGAAAATGTACAAGGTTTATTAGTAAAAAACTATGAGCAATATTAAAAATATGACATATGTAAGGAAGGGGAATTCTTTAAAGGAGGTGCATATTTCACATAAGATGAAGAGTTGAAAATGTACAAGGATTATTAGTAAAAAACTATGAGCAATATTAAAAATATGACATATGTAAGGAAGGGGAATTCTTTAAAGGAGGTGCATATTTCACATAAGATGAAGAGTTGAAAATGTACAAGGTTTAGTAAAAAAAAAACTATGAGCAATATTAAAATGATTCCATTATGACACATATGTAAGGAAGGGGAGTTCTTTAAAGGAGGTGCATATTTCACATGCTTGAATGAGTTTTAAACTCATAAAAATTGAGATATTTCATCTCTCCTCTCTCCTCATCTAAGTCTAGTTCCAAAAAGTTAGCTTAACTGACCTAAAAATGGTCAAATATTGACCAAACTGATTTAGAAAATTCTAGAATCAGTTTGTTTGGTTAGGAGCTTAATTTTTCCTATAAATAGAAGCCTCCCCCTTGTTGAAAAATATATAGTGTTTATGCATCGTTACTCTACTCCACCTAAGCCAAGAACTGTGAATTCATTTAATAATTCACTAGTTTTTGGGGCTTCTCTCTTTCTTCAATCCCCATTAGTGGCTCCATCAACATACTTAACCAATTGATTGGTTGGGGGCCTCTACCGTGAACAAAGAATCAAGCAAGTTGTAAGGTAATTAGTGAATATTGATCTTTCTATAATTTCTCAATGTTTCTCTCTTCTCAACCCCTCTCAAGCTTGAGAAGTTTAATTGGTATGGTTTTTTTTTTAAATACTATTGAAGTTTGAATAGTAGTGAAGAGTTACATAAGTTAATAAATGATATTGAAGTTAATTTTCATTTATGTTTAAATTCTAATGATTTTTATGTAAATTCTCTCTCTCACTCAAGAAATGGTCATACTCATGACCCGTTCTCAATCCAAATCAAGCTTTTCATAAAGCTTTTCCTTAACCCAAGATTAAGCTATGCTTGAGGCCAATTTAATGGCTTTTTTCTATGCTTTTAGTTTATGCATATTGATGATTCAATCCACTATAGATTAATGATCCAATTAGAGATCATTTTAATTATTTCCTTAATGATAAGCTTTATCCCTTAGAAAAAATTGAGATTTATCAGTCATAGCAGCGGAGCTATGGCAAAATTTTTATAAAAATTATGCATAAAATAATTTCATTCAAAGCATAAAAAGAGGACTTCCTACCATATTCTAGGAATTATCATCCTAGATTAATTGAAAGAATTTCATTATAATCATGGAGAAATTGAATTTTAATATCATGCATAAAGGATAATTTTTTTATATCAAAAGTGTTACTTTTATCATTTTTAATTTTCATGCATAGAAGTATGCATAAAGGAAAAATTTTTATATCAAAAGTGTTACTTTTATCATTTTTTAATTTTTCATGCATAGAAGTATGCATAAAGAAAAATATTTTATTATAAAAGTGTTACTTTTAGCATAATTGAATTTCATGCATAGAGGTATGCATAAAAGATATGGGAAGTGATAAGATATGATAAGATGCATGTGGATGTGGATGTGGATGTATGAATGTGGATGTATGGATGTGAATGTGGATGTGGATGTGGATGTATGAATGTGGATGTATGGATGTGGATGTGGATGTATGAATGTGGATGTATGGATGTGAATGTGGATGTGGATGTGGATGTATGAATGTGGATGTATGGATGTATGAATGTGGATGTATGGATGTGAATGAGGATGTAGATGTGGATGCATGGATGTAAATGTGGATGTGGATGTATGGATGTATGCATGTAGATGTGGATGCATGAATGTGGATGTATGGATGTGAGTGAGGATATAGATGTGGATGTATGGATGTGAATGTGCATGTAGATATGGATGTATATATGTGAATGGGAATGTGGATGTGGATGTATGTATGCATATGGATGTGGATATGGATGTGTATGTATGAATGTGGATATGGGATGTGGATGTATAAATGAGGATGTGAAAATGGAGATAAGCATGTAGATGTGGATGTATGGATGTGAATGTGGATGTGGATGTGGGTGTATGAATGTGGATGTATGGATGTGAATGAGGATGTGGATGTGGATGCATGGATGTAAATGTGGATGTGTATGTATGGATGTAGGCATGTAGATGTGGATGCATGAATGTGGATGTATGGATGTGAATGAGGATATAGATGTGGATATATGGATGTGAATGTGCATGTAGATATGGATGTATAGATGTGAATGAGAATGTGGATGTGGATGTGGATGTATGTATGTATGTATGTGGATGTGGATGTATGAATGAGGACGTGATAATGAATGTATGCATGTGGATGTGGATATGGATGTGTATGTATGAATGCGGATATGGATGTGGATATGGATGTGTATGTATGAATGTGGATATGGGATGTGGATGTATAAATGAGGATGTGAAAATGGAGATAAGCATGTAGATGTGGATGTATGGATGTGAATGTGGATGTGGATGTGGATGTGGATGTATGGATGTGGATATGGATGTGAATATATGATATGTGATGTGAAGGAATCTGAAGTGAAGAGATGGAAAATGATATGATTGGATGAGTACACATATAAATGAAATGTGGAATAAGTAATGTGGATTGCATGAGGGATAATGTGGAAAAATGAGAGTTAATATAGAAATTGTATTTGTAAACTGTTTGTAAATGCTGTTTGTAAATGGCTGTTTTATGTCAAGAATGCTGGGAAAGCATTTTGACCGTCTGATTAAGGTCGTGGAGACCTAACTGATAAAGTTGCAACTGCTGACGGAGAGTCAATGGAGGACGTCTCGCGTAGCAAGGTCGGCCGAGGTCTTGACCAGCCTCGGTTCGATTAAAATGGTGAGCTTCCGGTACGGTGGATGAGGGACCAAGGAAGCGGCCTATGAGTGAAGCGCTAGGTCACCTGCGAAGGATCCTAGAGGGTGCTGACCATACGGTGCTCGGGCTCTGGGTCGCCCAGGATACCCACGCGTGCGTCGAGGAAGATATTGGAACAAGGAGTAAGAGTTGTTTTCTGGAACCGGGCATGGATCTGGTTGACTGACCTTGCTGGTCCTCAACGGATGAGTCCATGGCTCTTTTATATGGATCTGTTGGTTGATCTTGCTGATCTTCAACGAGAGTCCGGCATCTTGATAAGTGATTATATTGTTGAGTATTATGGGCTAGGAACTATTGAAACGGCCCCTGTGTGGACAGGTGGTGAGCGTTCTAGTTGCCAATGATGCCATAGATACTCTGATGAAGGAATGATGGGAAATTATGAATCAACTCGATAATTTGGGAGATTGTGATCAGTGGTACTATGGTTTCATTAAAGGATTGTTTTAAAGTTAGCTGATGCTAAGAAAAAGGCAATTTTCATATTGGGTGTGTAAGTGGTGTGGCTAGTTTTATGTTTGCATGAAATTCCGGCTAGGGGGCCTTGGAACTCTTTTCCTTGGTACCCGGGACAAAACCTAACCAAATTCCAAATTGGATCCCATCACTACAGTGGTTGGGCGGTTGGCTAACCCATGGGACTGGATGGGGTTAGGCTGGACTGATGGATCCATAAATCGAGACTCAACTTTGTTTTTACGATAGATAAAGTAAATCCCGGATAGAAATTGTTCTATGGATAGGAATCAACGGCTGTGCCTCTTGATGGGGAAAAAAGCGTTGATCCCAATGATCCAAGTGCAAGTTTCTACCTTGATTTGACCAAGTACCGTTAAAGGTGCAGTCAGATCAGTTGATCCGTAATGATCTTGACTACGTTAGAGTAAAGAGTTATCCTGGTGGAATCGCCCATGCTTTCCGAGTAAAGGAAGTTTTTCCAGTTTCGGTTTTGGACAAACCGACGGATTAGTCTCTTGTCCGGATATCCGTGGGCGAGGCCCCGAATGTGGGACCCCTGTCCCGCGCGAGAAGTGCTACTTCCGCTGCTAGTACCCGAATCCGTTGCTCGGTGGGAACAGGGGGACCTCACAGGGGTGACTTCATAGTGTTGGAGATGGGTCCTATTAATGTGATATTGGGGTGTAATTGGTTATCATCACTTTAGGATTTCCACATGAACCTTCAACAAGGGATTATGAGCTTCATTCATCATGGACAACAAGTGTTATTGGCTAGAAATCATTCAAAGAAGCTCTCTTTGATGTCACAACAACAATAGTTGTGAGAGCCTAGAGAGTTCAACCGTCCGGACAAGGTACCACGGGAGGGGGTTCAATGGGAGTAAGCATGGCCAAGCTAGAGGACAAGTGGTGGTGCACACTAGGGAAGTGTCACACACATTTAAAGGGACTCGTTGGCTAAGTGTGGACAAGTAGCCTAGAATAGCAAAAAGGAGGTTTCTAAGGATAGCTTGAAGGAGTCGTGTAGATGGCATGGTTGGGTGGAGAATCTTGGGGCTCTCAGCCCTTTGTTATTTTCTAAGAGGTTAGCTGGTCCACCAGGCTGACCTAATATTGGTATCAGAGCACAACCAGATCTTATGCAGTGCTACAGAGTCACAACTATGAGTGCGCTACAGCCTGTGAGTTAGCAAGCCCACGATATAGCACGCTGTCAGGCTGACACAACGACACTCAACAGAGAAACCAAAGCAACCATAGTCCCTCTCTCATATTACTAGTGTGACGGAGCGTTGCCGGGGCGAGTATTTCTACAGAGCCGCAGCCGGCAATAGTTTGAAGCCATCAGCTCATCGCCTCAGACTCCAACAAAGTTTGCCATCGACAGTCCGTCACCTTTTCGTTCGATCGTCGGCGAGTTGCAGGGTACGAGTTTGATTCGCTTAGCCGTGCAAGGTTCGAGTTCAAAAAATTTTGTTTAAAGAAAAAAACCAAATTTCTTTTAAAGCCTTTCAAATTTTAAAACCTTTGCAAATTAGCGGTTGTTCATTCATGCGGTGGAGCATTCAAGTAGCATTTTGGGGTTCTTCTTATAAAGATTTGAGGGTGCTTTTCAACATCGACTTTCAAGTTCAAGCATCGCACCAACAAATTCACTTTGAGCTAATACTTGCAATTTTTTTCCAAGAGCTTGGGCTTGAGGTTAGTTCTTGTGTTCATTCTCTTGCATCGCATTTATAGAGTCCATATGAAATTTAATAACCCTAATGAGTCTGAAAGTGGAAGTCCCAGTCGTTTGTTGGACACGAAAAAGGGCCGATCCCGATAACAGACGATGACCTTCTTGATGTGATCATTTGGTCAGTACTAAATAGTTTAAGACTCTAGAGTCCCGTATTTTGGACATTGAGGCCAAGTACGATAAGATACTTCTCTTCTCTCTAAGAGTTAAAGAATAATATGCAAGCTTCTACCACCATAAGTGCTTTAGTGGGAGAGATGGCAGTAGCTCCTGCCCAAAGGGGCAACATGAATGTCGGTACATCTCACCCTAGAGATGCTGCTATTATTCTAAAGATCTAAAACCTCCAACTTTTAATGGGGAGGAGAAGGAACATATAAGGGTGCGGTCAACACTTTTTTACAAAAGTGGCAGGATTTGCATCAATTATGCCAAACTCCAAAGGAGATATGCGCGCTTGAAGCGAGCTTAACTCTAGGAGGTAAAGCATACAAGTGGTGGATGGGCTTGGAGTCCAAAACTCAACCTACTACGTGGGCTAATTTCAAAGTTTGTTCATGAAAAACTTTCTTCCTAAGAATGAGATGGATCATAATTGGGAAGTGTGGGACAATTGTGAGATGAAGAATCTCATGCTGGCTCAGTATATCTCGAATTATAGAGAAATCATTCTTAAGTTGAAAGAAATGGATGACTTTTAAAAGATTCGTGGATTTATTCGCGGACTAGACTCGGACTATAAGAATCAAGTTAAGCAAAATGAGCCGAAAACTTTAGAAGAAACAATTAAGTTTACCTAGATTTTCGACGACACCGTCGGAAAGAAAAAGCATGCGCAGACTCTACAACGGACACCTAGTGTGTCCGAGGGTTCCAAGCATCACGGGCGGTCAAAATAAGAGGAAGGGACCTAACCAAAAGAATGATCAATCTAATAAGTCTAAGGGACAACATAGATTTCAGAAGCATGAAGATTTTGAAAGAGTTAAAAAAGAACATTTATGTTTTCACTGCATGGGAAAAGGTCATTATAAACTACAATGTCCTAAACTTAAAGAGAATGAGAAGAATTAGGGTGATCAAAGTAAAGAAAAGCAAGTTCACACTATTCAGGTGCTCCCTCTAGAGACTTCTGGTAAGTTTAAAGAGGTTCAAGTTTACCATGTTGATTCTACTCATGAGTGTTGTGCCACATCATCAATGTGGGTGCCAACATTTGGACCACATGAGTTGGTTCAAATGTATGGTCATGTTAAGGGTCACAAGGTATGAGTTATGATTGATGATAGTGCTACACACAATTTCTTGAACTATACTTTAGTCAAGAAATTAAGTTATCGAAAAATTCAAGTGACCATAAGTATGTGGTTTCTTTGATTAATGGTTATGATAAAGATGTATGGGATACAATAGTTTGTGATGTCCCATTAGGCATTCAAGGTCATGAGATGCATTTGGATTTTCAGGTGATGCATATCACTCGAGCAGGTGTTATTCTAGGTCCCGAGTGGTTATATAACATTGGTCCATCTTATTTGCATAATTCTTTTGAGTTTAAAGTAGATGGTAAGAAAGTGCGTTTGCAAGGTAAACATGATGTACACTCCTCACCTCTCATATGCTCTATGGAAATCAATCACCTTGTAAAAGCTAATGAAGTAGAAAATATCTTTTTATGTTACACGATTCTTGATGATGTTATTTATTTTTTCACATGTGAAAACATAATTGATTTGCATGAGCACAATGTTTACATGGCTTCTTTTCAACCAAAGCATGTTAACAATAAAAAGGTTAATGAATCCTTAAAGCAATTGTTACAACAATTTAAAGATGTGTTTCCAAATGAATTACCAGAAGGACTACCTCCTGTCCGAGATGTTGAGCATCCAATCGATGACGTAATACCTGGCTCAAAGCCAGTAAGTAAGCCTCCTTATTGGCTTAGTTTTAAGGAAGCACAAGAAGTAGAATGACAGTTAACGGAATACCTTAAAGGTGGATTCATTCGACCAAGCACTTTGCCTTGGGCTTCACCGATTCTATTGGTGAAGAAAAAAGATGGGTCTATGAGACTATGCGTCAACTACCATGGTTTGAATGCAATCACGATTAATAATAAGTACCATTTGCCACAAATAGATGAGTTATTTGATCAACTCCAAGGGGCAAAGTACTTTACAAAAATTGATTTACGATTCAGATATCATCAAGTGAGAATTCAGGAAGAAGCAGATGTCCAAAAGATTGCTTTTTGAACTAAATTTGGTCACTACGAGTTTTTAGTCATGCCCTTCGGTTTGACTAATGCTCTGGCCACATTCATACACTCATGGATAGTGTCTTGAAACCTTATTTAGGAAAATTTATTGTGGTTTTCCTAGACGATATCCTGATCTATAGTTGCACAAAAAAAAAAAAGAACATCTCAAACACGTACGGCAAGTATTTGAATTACTCAGGAAGCATTCACTTTATGCCAAAGAGAGAAAATGTAAATTCTTCATAAAAGAAATACAATACTTGGGACACATAATCTCAATAGATGGCATTCATATGGATCCAGCAAAAGTTGAAGCCATACTAAAATGGCCACAAATTTAGAAGAATTACAAATTTTTACTGGTATGTCTGGATTTTATAGAAAGTATGTTCGAGATTATGCTAAGATAGCTGTTCTGATGACAAATCAGTTTAAAGTAAAGGGAAAGACCTTCGTTTGGGGGTATTCCCAGCAAAGAAGTTTTGAAAAACTTAAGGTAGCTATAGCTACGGCTACCGTTCTAAAGGTGGTCGATCTGAATCAACCCTTTGTTGTAGAGACGGATGCAAGTAACCATGCAGTAGGCACCGTCCCCTTACAAGGGGGAAAACCTATTGCATTTGAAAGTAAAAAGTTGGACAAAGCTCAACAAAATTATTCATCTTATGAAAGGGAGTTATATGCTATAATTCATACCTTAAAGAAGTGGAGGCATTATTTATATATGGTGTCAGATTTGAGATAGTCTTTGATAATGAGAGCATCAAATGGGTATCTAGTCAAAGAGAGCTTAAAGGGAGTTATATGCTATAATTTAAAGAAGTGGAGACATTATTTATATATGGTGTCAGATTTGAGTTAGTCTTTGATGGGTATCTAGTCAAAGAGAGCTTAAAGGATGTAAAGCTCGATGGCCAGAGTTTCTCCAGGAGTTCAACTTTCAACTTAGATATAGAAAAGAACGTTACAATGTGGTAGCTGATTCACTGAGTCGCATGCCCATGGTTAACGAGTTGAGTTTTACTCAAATTAAGAGTGATTTTTTGAAATCACTTTAGTGGAAGTGCGTTGATGATCTATATTATGCCCACGTGTGGAGTGTCCTAGAGAAGAGGGATCCCTTGACTATAAATAAAGATAGCCCTGAAACGAGATAGACGCTTTCACTAGCAGTAAGTCTCGAGAGATGTCTTGAGGAAACATGCCACTTACAAGTGATGAAAGAAATCATTGGAAGAATTTTTCCATCGATAACGATTACTTACTTTACAAAGGTAGAGTATGTATACCTCGGACTCAGACATTAGGCGCCGTATTTTATATGAATGTCATGATAGTCCAAGTGCTGGTCATCCTAGAATACGGAAGACATATGCACTAGTTAAGAGACAATTTTATTAGTCTGGCTTAAGTAAGGACGTCCAAGACTATGTCTTAAAATGCCAAAAGTGCCAGGTCAATAAAGCAGAATGCCTAAAAGTAGGTGATTCACTAAGTCCACTAGAGATCCCAAATGGTAAGTGGGAGAGTATCTCAATGGACTTTATAGTTGGAATACCTAAAACGAACAGAGGCCACGATTCGTTTTGGGTGGTCGTGGATAGGTTGATAAAAAATATGGGTTACCTCCCGATATAGTTAGTAATAGAGATACAAAGTTTAATAGTCATTTTTGGCATGTTGTGTTCAAAAGATTAGACACCATTCTAAGTATGAGTACGGCTGATTATCCACAAAGCGATAACCAAGAGAGTCAACCAAGTCTTGGAAGACATGCTACGAGCATATGTTAGCAAAAAGAAAACCAATTGGGAAGAATATTTACCCATATTGGAATTTGCTTATAATAGTGCCAAACATTCAACAACGAGATTTAGCCCATTCATGTTGATGTATGGTTTTCAACAACGAGCCCCAGTGGCCATTGGACTTGAGAAAGAAAAGATACAAAAAGGTTAAAGATTTTCTTTAAGATCTCCAGGAGATGAGGAAAATTGCCAAAGGTAATGTTAAGAGAGCACAGGGCCATGCTAAACATTATGCAAACAAAGATCGTAGATAGATCGTCTTTGAAGAAGGTGACAAAGTGTTTTTAAAGGTTCCCGAACACTCCAAATCATTGAAAATGGGGAGAAGTCCGAAGCTATCTCCAAGGTATTGTGGTCCATTCATAATACTTAAAAAAGTCGGTAGTGTTGCTTATAAGTTAGCTTTACGAGAAAGCTCTAAAGTTCATCCAGTTTTTCATATCAGTAGACTGAAAAGGAAATTGAGAGATGATGATAGTCTTGTCAAGCAAGAGATCCTAGTAGAACTTATATCAAACCCCCATCCTTACCACACGAACCAAAAAAAAGTCTTGGATTTCCAAGAGAAAAGGACTCGACACTGTACGATAGGAGTGTTTAATCAAGTGGAAGGATCGACCAGAAGAAGGTTCTACTTGGGAAAAGGTAAACACACTCAGACGAAGGTTCCCAAATTTCATTTTCGAGGATGAAAACTTCTCTTAAAGGGGGAGTAATGTCACGACAACACTAGTTATGGGAGCCTAGAGAGCTCAACCGTCCAGACAAGGTATGGGCGGGGTTCAGTGGAAGCCAACATGGCCAAGCTAGAGGACATATGGTGGTGTGCACTAGGGAAGTGTTTACACACATTTAAAGGGCAGCTGGCTAAGTGTGGCCAAGTTGCCTAGAATAGCAAAAAGGAGATGCCGAAGGATAGCTTGAAGGAGTCGTGTAGATGGCATGGTTGGGTGGAGAATCATGGAGCTCTCAACCCTTCGTTATTTTCTGAGAGGTTAGTTGGTCCAACAGCTGACTTCATATTTGATCACCCCAAAGCAACTTCTTAAGAGGGAAGTCTCTTGGCACTATTTATGTGTTGCATCTTGCTCATCAAGAAGGGATGGAAAGCAGTGGACAGCATGTGGACAAAGACATGGCATCCCTTCTTAAGGAGTTTGAGGATGTTTTTTAAGTGCCAAAGAGGTTGCCTCCTAAGAGAGAGATTGATCATGCCATTCTTCTTGAATCAAATGCAAAGGTTGTCAACAAACCTCCCTATCGGTTCTCCAAAGTGGAAAGAAAGTGGCAAAAAAAATGTAAAATTTTCTTTCCATGGGTCTTATTCAACCCTCACAATCTCCATTTGCTTCTGTCATTCTATTAGTGAAGAAGAAGGATGGGTCCTTTTGCATGTGCATTGATTATTGTGAGACGAACAAAGTCACCATCAAGAATAGGTAACCCATTCCATGCATTGATGATCTCTTGGATGAGCTCAAGGGAGCAAAATTTTTCACCAAGATTGATTTAAGATTGGGATACCATCAAATAAGGATAAAGGAGGATGATGAAGAGAAGACCACATTTAGGACCAAAAGAGGGTTGTTTCACTTTATGGTTATGCCCTTTGGTCTCACAAATGCACTGGCCACTTTCCAAGCATTGATGAATAGGGTATCAATTGGCTCCTTTCTTGTTCAAGTTTGTGCTAGTGTTCTTTGATGATATATTGATATATAGTAAGAGCAAATAAGAGCACCTATCTCATGTGAAGCAAGTGTTTGAAGTGATGAGGGAGCACAAGCTATTTGCAAAAGAGAGCAAATGTGTTTGAAGTGAGGGAGCACAAGCTATTTGCAAAAGAGAGCAAATGTTCATTCATGGTCAATGAAGTGGAATATCTTGGGCATTTGGTAGGAGATAATGGCATAAGAGCCAATCCAAAGAAGGTGACATGTGAAAGATTGGCCAACACCAAGTAATTCAACTCAATTGAGAGGATTTTTGGGGGTGTCTTCTTTCTATCGAAGATTCATGGAGTATTATGCATCTATAGTGGAACCACTCACTGATCTTCTCAAGAGGGAAGCTTTCTTTTGGGATGCTATTGTTGCTGACAAAAGCTTCAATGAGATCAAAGCCTTACTTACTTCAACCCCCATTCTTGTTTGTCTTTATTTTTCCAAGACTTTATATGTGAGAGTGGGTGCAAGTGGAAGAGGACTTGGGGTTGTTTTGTATCAAGAGCATGGAGTCATTGCTAGAGTAGAAAGCTTACCAAAAAGGAGATGGCATTGCATGTTTATGAGCAAGAGATGCTTGCTATCCTTTATGCTATCAAGAAGTGGCATCACTACTTGTGTGGTTCCCACTTCAAGGTAAGAAGTGATCATAGGGTGCTGAAATTTTTCTTATCCCAACCAAATCTCTCTCCCAAGCAAAAGAGGTGGCTGGCCACTCTTCAAAGTTATGATTTTGAGATATCATATACCCTGGGCAAGGATAATGTAGTAGAATGCATTGTCAAGAATGTGGACTTGCACTATGGCATCAATTATGGAGATTTATAGTGATTGGATTAAGGGAATTCGAGAGGAATACCTCCTAAATGAGGTTGCTGCCCACATTTACTAAAAATTATAGCAAGGTAATCGTTAAGGTATTCCTCATTACAAGCTTCACAAAAACCTCTTATGGTACAAGGATCGAGTGTATCTTGTTTCCACCTCATCCTACATACCAAAGGTGCTTCATGAGATGCATTCTTCTCCACTTACATGTCATCTTGGTGTATTCTTCTCCACTTACATGTCATCTTGGTGTATTGAAGACATATGACAAAGTGAGTAAAAGTTTCTTTTGAAAAGGCATGTGGAGGGATGTCAAGAAGTTTGTGATGGAAGTGTCCTTCATGTCAAAGAAACAAGGATAGCCATCAACTACCCGGTGGTTTACTTCATCCTTGACCCATTCCAGATGGGAAGTAGACTCACATATTAATGGATTTCATTACGGGTCTTCCTAAGACTAAGCATGGGTGGGATCAGATATTTGTGGTGGTTGATCAGCTTACCAAATCAGCGCATTTTATTGCTTCCAAGGTCACATATCAAGCATCTCAAATTACCAAACAATTCATGGAGCATGTATTCAAGTTGCATGGGTTGCCACTCAACATAGTGTGTGATAGAGACACCAAGTTTATGGATTTTTGGAGATCTTTATATGAGAACATGGGCACACAAATCACTCCATCTATAGCCTATCATCCTCAAATGTATGGGCAAACAGAGTGTACTAACAAGTGGCTTGAGGTGTATTTGAGACACTATTATCATGATATACAAGCTTCATGGGATGAATGGTTGCATCTTGCTAAATTTTTTCATAATTCAAGCAAGCATTTCAGCATTGGGATGTAACCTTTTGAGGCTCTTTATGGGTATCAAGTGCATATGCAATCCATATCTTTTCAAGAGGACAAAGTGGTTAATCCTTTGGCCAAAGATGAATTGGAAAGGATAAACAACTTCTTTAACTTTGCAAAGGACAACATGAAGAAGGCTCAAGATGTCATGAAGGCTAATGTGGATAAGCATAGACACAATGTGAAGTGTCAAAAGGGTGAATATGTGTTGTTGAAGCTTCCAAAGAGCCGTCATAACATTCTCAAAGGCTCCACCAACCCAAAGTTTGCTCATAGATATTATGGGCCATATTTGGTGCTCAAGAAGGTTGGTGACTTGGTGCTCAAGAAGGTTGGTGACTTGGCCTACAAGCTTGATTTGCTCATAGATATTATGGGTCATATTTGGTGCTCAAGAAGGTTGGTGACTTGGCCTACAAGCTTGATTTGCCCACTTCTATAAGAATCCATAATGTATTTCATGTATCCAATCTTAATAAATTTTTAGGGCCTATACCTCAAGTGATGGAGGAGCTTCCACCCATGGATAAAGAAGGGGAGATCATATATGAGCCAGACAGGATCATTGGGAGGAGAACAAAACAATTGAGGAATAAGAGTATTGAAGAATTCCTCATCAAATGGAAGCATTTAGCCTTGGATGAGGCTACATGGCAACCACTTTCTTACATGCAACAACAAGGTTTATCTATGGAGGGTGTTTCTTGACCATGTGGCATGCTTTTCTTAGGGTTTCATGAGGAAGTATACATGTTAGAATTTCCTGGATAGATTTTGCAGCAGAAGTTCATTTGAAGGCTTCTTCTCAATGATATTGGGTATCAATGGTCATCACGATGATTGTATACATTGAGGAGAATGTTGGCTACTTGATCGATGCATTTGTAGCATTTTATGTGCTCATTAGCATCCTATCCACCATTGACATATATTGGAGGATGTACTCAAGCATATATAGAGCAGATTTTGAGGAAAAAATCTTTGGGGAACAGATGATTTGTAATAAAGTAGAAACTTTAGTTAGGGCATGGACATGGGCTCAATTATAAAAGAGGCTCATGGATCTTATTTGTATAAAACAACACTACTTAGATACACATGTAAATGTTCACTATAATTAAAACATGGAAGTAAGTTAATGTAAGGTATTTTTTTTTGCATTATAAGGAAGTATAAATGCACATGTGTATATTTTTAAATTTTTTTAAAAAAACATTTTTTAGTAACTAGACCGAATTACCGAAAAATCATTTTTTTCCCCAAAAAAGGTGATTTTTTTCCCCTTTTTTGAAAAAAGAATCATTTTCTTTTCGTAGTTGGGCTAGCATCCTTATGTTGTAATTCCATAATTTGTCCTATGTATTATTCCCTTATATTTATACATCATCCCATTTTAGTTCCACGGAAGTGTATCATTTCTCCCTCTCTACACACATGCACTCGAACACACTCGCATGTACCTCTATAATGCACACATTCACACACACACACACACTCACATGCACCTACATAATACACACAGACATTCACATGCACGCACATGCACAAACTCATTCAAACATATCTTTTTCTTTCACTAATGTTTGTCTCTTTTGGTCTCTATTTATTTGGTGGCACTTTGGCTTGCACATTGCAACCAAATGTGTTTCGATGTGGTGACTAAACTTTGTAAGAGTGAGGGTGGTGGATATACACACTTGCAAAGTTTGGTGACCATCAGAGCACATTTAGATTCATCACCATGGGAATACATTTGGTTTCAATGTGTGTGCAAAACATGTAGTGGCCTTAGAGAGCCCCCTCAAAATTGGGCCTTTAGCCTGCACATTATCACTAAATATGCTCCGATGGTGGACGAAACTTTGCAAGAGTGAGGGTGGGGTCTACATATATACACACTTACAAAGTTTGGTCACCGTCGGAGCACATTTAGTTACAACGTGTGTTCCATTTGCCCGATTTTCAATATGTCATGGCTTTAGAGAGCCTTCTCGAAATTGGGTCGTCCCATTACTCACATTGGACCACTTTTTATTCCCCTTGGTATCAATACTACTCAATTTGCTGCGACAATCCTCGGTCCAAATGCACACCAATAATTGTAAAATAACCAACACAAGACATTTTCGTAGCATGTGGTAGATATTAAGAAACACTATATTCTATATGAAAGAAATCTTTTTGGTGATATATACCATGCCACTTCAATCCATTAGGTTTTTGTAAAGTATTTTGCATGCGTTTACGGCTTACTTGTATCCTAAATTTGGTAGGTGCACTTTCATTCCCATTCTCTCCAACAATAAAGTCACAGATGCTATCCCAATGAATGTAAGAAGAACATATAGAATTATAATGTGAATGAGGATCTGATTCAAGCTTAACATCCCAATGTAGAGAGGAAGCATCAACTGGACCACTTGAAGGGCATTGAACTTTGATCTTGTGTTTATCACTGGCATTTACGATGGAAGGGAGTTTAGAGAAATGAGATGTAGCAATAGGTAGTTATATCCGTAAATAGCTTTTGAAAAAGTGCACGTTCACTTTAGGCCACCTATTAAATACATGATATAATCATCTCCATAATTTTAATAGTAATAAAGAAAGGCTATATCTATTGGTTCAATGTTTGATATAATCTTGAGTAAATTATTATTGCATAAAAACTGATTACATAGTAATAACCAATTGGGGGAAAAAAAAAAGTAATACGATCTTGTTGATGAAGACCTCTTAGTGCTTCCAAACTCAAATTTAAAATGAAAGGTCTATGAAAAACCATAAACCTATCTATCCCTCCCTCTTCAACCTCTTTATCTCTCTATGTTTAGAGATAGAAAAAAAGTACTTGGACTGCCCACAACTGTACTAGCCAGTGCATCTGAATGGTGAGAATACTTGTTGGAAAGTGCTTCTTAATCAAAAACATTACTTCTAAAGAGTTCATTCTTACATCTTCGATTGTTTGTGAGTTTATATCCTTTAAGGATATACATCAAACCAAGGCACTGATCTTGTAAATAGCACCTAATGTCTTCACTTATGTCATCTCCTTCAAGGATATCCATCAAACTAAGGATATCCATCAAACTAAGGCACTGATCTATTAAATAACACTCCTAATGTCTTCACTTACATAATAAAGGAGAAAGAAAATGACTTGTATATACATGTAAAAACTTATGCCAGTCATGTGACTATAGGCCACTCACCTTATTATTTAGAGAGTAAATGCACCCTTAAGATAACGCATGTGTCCCATTGGTGTACGAAAGGATGCAATAATCTTCTATACTCTTTTTTCCTCTCTCTTGGATAAAATCCAAGATTTTAGGGTTAGGACTACTTTGCTTGATTCATCTACTTGTGCTTACAAGGGTACCATCTTTTCAACTTCCTACAATTGTAGTCCATACCAGTGGAACTTAGAATCTTCTTTACATCATCTCGTGACTCGGGCGGGCATTGTATATTTCAGTAACCTTATAAATTATGACCCGATGATGTGATGTAAGTTAGTATCTTTTGGAGAGGATGAGATTAAGAAAGAAAAAGAGGGATTAGAAAGAGGATATAGAGAATATTACTTGAATAATTCTGAGACGCTTGTATGTGACCAACCATAGAGTGATTTTACAGATTAAGCAATGATAGGCAAGCTTGTAACTTTGACATTTTTGCTCCATTAAAAAACGATGTTGAACCAAGAGTTCAAAGATGTGCTTCCTTAGACATCGTGTCTTATCCATCGTGTGTATTGCCATCAAACATTGCTTCGATTAGCGCTTCCACAAAATCTTATTATGCATCTGGTTCCATATCTTCTTACATGTGTGGCTCCATATCATCAACTAGTTCTTCTCCTTATTCTTGTTGTTCTTCTCCAAGAATTTCATGCCTTGTACCTTGCCTAAATTTTTTAGATTGTATGGCCTCATCGGGTTGAATTTGCATGTACTTCACATCATATACATTCTACATAATTATCAAAACAATTTAGAGAGAGGGATAGGAAGGGTGTAACAAAGGGCCTAATCAACTAATCTCATCAAAACTATATGCTAATTCAAGTAGTAAGGACTTGTCAAACTCCCCGTATCATTCGACATGTTGTATGGTTATTTGATGTCGTCTTCTAATAGAGTTCTGGCAATGTGTACGTAGACATTGGATACTTTGCTCCAACCATGCCATACTCCCTTGTTCAAGTTCTTTCTCTAAAGATGGTGAATTGTTTGCATGCTTCATTAACAAAACAGAGAGACTAAGAGAAATGTAATGGGGATCAACAGAGTTCCAGAGAAATGTTATGGAGAAATGTAATGGGGATCAAGAGAGATTAAGAGAAGTGTTGTGGAGAAATGGAAATATGGCTCTCTTTAAGTAGGAGTATGAATTATTAGTCAATAATGGTTAATTTTTTCCCATGAAATTTAGAACATCAAGGAAATAACTTATGGCATCCGTATATAGGTGTCGATCTACACATCAAAAACTGACGTGTATACCGATGTTCATACCGAGAGTTGTACTGACGAAACATACTGATGCTTTCGGATGCTGATATAGGCGGTGAGAAATTAAGAAACCCGAATGCTATTGCTTTCCTCTCTTTACTTTTGGTTTTTAATAGGGTCTCTCCTGCCTTAGTCTTTCTCTCTCTCTCTCTCTTACCTCTCTCACCTCTTCCCCATCCCTCCATGACCTCTCCATTGCAGATATGTTGTTTCAAGTAGATAAGATTTGTAAGATTTGAGTTTTGGGTTTTTTTTTGGTTTTGTAGGCTCCTAATCTATGCTTATGTCTATGGTATACTCTAATTAGTGGAAACTCTTATCTATTACTAAACCCTAACTTATATCTCTATGCCAAACCCTAAGCACTATGCTTCTCTACTCTCCTTGAGGGTTTAAGCATGTGCTTTTATTTTGTTTAGATCTCTTTAATGTGTGTGCTTTTGTTTTGTGGCTCTTGTTTTGTAGGTATTATATTTTTTAGGCCCAACACCTTCTCAAGCACTTGAGGGTCTTTTTGACATTATTTTTAGTAATTGCACCCTCGGGTGCTAGGGGATCTCTATTTCTTTTTAGTAATTTCATGCATATTGCTCTATGCATGAGAGCTAATCTATGCATTACTCTATATATGTATAGAGTTCTATACATTTCTCTAAACATGTATGTATAAAGCTCTATGCATTACTCTATGCATGCACAGAGGTCTATGCCATTTCCCTACACATGAATGCATAGAGACTTGTGCGTTGCTTTACATGTTGCTCTATGCATAGAGACTTATGCGTTGCTTTACATGTTGCTCTATGCATAGACATTTATGCATGACCTCTATGTATACATAGAGCATTAGATGCATACGTAGAGTGACAAGGCTCTATGTATGCATGCATAACTCTATGTGTAGTAGCTCTATGCATTTTGCTATGCATTGTATTACGCATGTGCTCTTCATTAAATGAAAGAAATCAAACAATAAGATGAGATAAGTAAGCATAGACTCACTTAGTTGATTGCTCTTGTTAGAATACTCCTCTTAGAATGACCTTTTTTCATTAGGGTTTTCAAATAAGTGTTCGTTTGAGTAGTTAACCCTCATTAAATGCACTGTTTTATTTTCTACTAACATTATTTATCATTATCTAACATTCTCTATTTTGTCTTTTATGTGTAGGGATCTCTCATCTAGTTTCTATGCTTTTTATCTTTTTTGGGCCCAACACCTTTCCAAGCACTTGAGGTAAGGTCTTAAACCCTAAACTTTTTTATATTCTTGAGGTAGGGTCTTAAACCCTAATCTTTTTTATATTCTTTAATTGCACCCTCGGGTGCTAGGGAGCCCTGTTTCTTTTTAGTAATTTCATGCATATTGCTCTATGCATGAGAGATGATCCATGCATACATATAGCTATGCATGCATACATAGAGCTACAAGGCTCTATGTATGCATGCATAGCTCTATGTATAGCGCGCTATGCATACATAGAGCCTTGTAGATCTATGTATGCATGCATAATAGCTCTATGTATACATACATAGAGCTTTGTATGCATACATAGAGCTTTATGTATGCATGCATATAGCTCTATATATACATCCATAGAGCTATACATGCATACATAAAGCTACAAGGCTCTAAGCTCTATATATTTCTTTATACATAGCTCTATGTATAGTTATGCATGCATACATAGAGTATGCACAGTATAGTATAGAGTATGAATGAATAGAATGTATACTCCATACTCTATGCATGCTCCATGATATATGCATGCATACTCTATACTCTATACATGCTCTATGCATAGAGTATGGTGCACTTGAGGCAAGGTCTTAAACACTAATCTTTTTTTACATTCTTTTTAGTAATTTCACCCTTGGGTACTAGTGGGGAGCTATATTTCTTTTAGTAATTTCATGCATATTGCTCTATACATGAGAGCTACTCTATGCATACATAGAGTTACAAGCCTCTATGTATGCATTCATAGCGCTACACATTCTATCTAATGCATTTCTCTATGCTCTATGTATAGCTCTATGCATTTCTCTATGCATAGAGCTTTATGCATGAGCTATGTGCATGCATACATAGAGCTACAAGGCTTTATGTATGGATGCATAGCTCTATGTAGATCATACAGTATTTGTGTTCTATGCATGTATAGAGCATATAGTATGCATGCTCTATGCATATATAGTGCATATAGTGTGTATGCTCTATGCGTGCACAGAGCATATAGTATGTATGCTCTATACATGCCCTATGTGTGCATAGAGCATATAGTATGAATACTCTATGTGTGCATAGAGCATAGAGTATACATACTCTATGTATAGAGTATACATACTCTATTGGCATAAAGCATAGAGTATGCATGCATAGAGCATGTATAGAATATAAATGGCTCATACTCATACTCTATACTCTATGTATACATGCTCTATGCTCTATGCGTGAATAGAGTATGTATGCTCTATGCATGCATAGAGTATGTATAGAGTATACATGCCCCATATATAGATTTTTCTTATCATTGCTCTCATGATTACCTCATTTTCTTGTATTGTAGTCTCATATTTTTTGAGCCGTTAGCTCTTCTAACTTTCCAGGTGCACTTGAGGTGTGGTTTTCAACCCTAATCTTTTTTACATTCTTTTTAGTAACTGCACCCTCAGGTGTTAGGGGAGCTCTATTTCTGTTTAGTAATTTCATGCATATTACTCTATGCATGAGAACTTATCTATGAATACATAGATCTAATCTATATATGCATGTATAGCTCTATGCATGCTCTCTAATGCATTGCTCTATGCTCTATTATGTATAGCTCTATGTATTTCTATGTGCACTGCTCTATGCGTTGCTCTATGCATATAGCTTTATGCATACATACATAGAGCTACAAGGCTTTATGAATGCATGCATAGCTCTCTCTATGTATAGCTCTATGTAGAGCATAGAGTATGCATACTCTGCATGCTCTATGTGTGCATAGAGCATGTTCTATGCATGCATAGAGCATATAGTATGCATGTTCTATACTCTATGCATGCATTCTATATGCTCTAGTATGCATAATCTAGAGCATGCATAGAGCATAGAGTAAGCAAGAGTATACATGGCTCATGTGCATATTTTTCTTAGCCTTGCTCTTATGGTTACCTCATTTTCTTGTATTGTATGTCTCTTGCCTTTTTTGAGCCATTAACTCTTCTCGACCACTCAAGGTAAGCTCTTACCCACACAAGCTTTTTTGCTATTTATGCTTTTCTATGCATGAGTATGTTTTTTTTAAGCATTAATCCATGTTTTATTTTAAAGCAGCCATGTTTGGTAGTTTGCAAGACTGCATGCAGGATGAGATCCGAAATTTCTTCCAAATGCTCTCCCCTGAGTAGCATGAGATAGTTAGGTTAGAGCTTACCTCACATGTTCCCGGCTCATCGAGTTCCTCCACCCCCATTACTTAGATTGATGCTACTGATACACAAAGTTCATGACATAGGTCTCGTAGTAGCCATGGTGTTAGTAGCTACCACCATGGCAGTGTTAGTGGTAGCAGTAGCGGTGGTGGTGGTGGTGGCTATGACATTGTTGGGTATATGTGGAGCTGGTGGTAGTGATGCTACTACTCCACCATGTCATCCTCCTACACATTTTGTTGAGACTACTCCATGTGCTACTCGAGGTGTCATTCCTATAGCCACTCCGGGTTTCACTCCTAGTAGTTTCACTCCGGGTTTCACTCCTAGAGCCACTATGGGCATCACTCCGAGTTCCACTCTGGCAAGTACTCCTTTTGCTCGTACTACCTTTACTCCTCGCTCTCCAGCATTAGGGCCCCTTTACTCCTATAGATGCTATAATGATGGGTCCATCATCGATCCGAGGATGAGCTAGGTGGTAGGGTATTGATGCGTATGTGTCAGCTCTGTAGTGTACAATTTGACCATGACATCCTCACAAATGAACTGTTTTCTTATTTATTAAAATGTCTTGATTCCTAGTGAAACCTTTGCTCTCTTGAATAAATAAGAATGTCTTGATTCCTAGTGAAACCTTTTCTCTTGAATTGGGTGAATGATCTTGCTCCAATGGGTACTCCAAGGCAAAGGGCACGCCTTGGCACTTGAGGTAAGGAGTGGCAACAAGCGAGTGTGGGAAATTGGGGACAAAAGTGTCCGAGTAATTTAACAACAAGTGGATGCTCAAGAGAATGAGAGATCTTGTGAACCATTGAAGGTTTGTGGTGTGAGATGCAATAAAGGAAGGAAATAGTAAGTCCCTATATCTCAACCATCAAGGGACTAGAGAAAGGCTAATACGGAGGTCCGTGGCACCCCCAACAAGTACAAGCAACAACAGGAGTCTACTAAAGCATGCCTCAAAGGTTTGGGGACTTCTCACCTTGGTGCTGGTGGCACCAGGTGCTTTCGTACATACTTTGTAAGCTTTCATCTCTTTCTTTTTGTAATATACTTAATAATGTATGTATAAATTTCTAAATATTCTTTCTTGAATGTGTGTAGTGGTGTGTGACTATACTCAATAAGAGTATGAATTATGGTCTTGATGGAGCGGGAAGAACACGAGCTCAATTAGGCCCACATCATCAACTATGTAGGTATATAACATCGTAAAAAAATATAACTTTTAAGTTTTCCAAATTTACACAAATTATACATAAATTTGATTATCTTTTCTACACCTTTGTCTTTTTTATGTTAAATTGTCTAAATAATACTTCTGGTTCTATTCATGCAAGGACCTCCGAAGAAGCCACACAATGATGCGAAAGTAAGAGAAGGCACTGGGCACGATGATGAGTAGCTCTTACATAGGCCTTTTGTTTATACATGCTCATTTTTTTTGTAAGAGGTATGTTCGTAATTTTGTAAGAGTTCTCACTCTACTCATATTTTAATTTGTAAGTCAGCGATGTTAAAAAATTTTCAAATTCCCAAAGTATCTAGATTTTCCCAAGTTTCCTAACACGGGAGTTTTATACTACTTGTGACATATGCTTTTGTTGTCCTAATCAATATTTATAAATTTTCTTTGATTATCTCTATAAGGTTTCTTAATGTCAATGAGTTAATCTTAAAAATGGATATCTGTTAACTTTTCAGTTTTCCAAATTTTAGACATAAATCCGATTATCTTTTCTGCATCTTTGTCTTTTTTATGTTAAATTATTTATTTTTTATCTTAATGTCTTTACATTTGAAGCAGTTGGCTAGTATTGTGGGTAGAATGGGATAGGTTGGGGCCCCAATCTCTCCCATTATGCCCAAAAAAAATATTTAACAGTGTCAGTATTTATGTAGTATAAAGGTTACATCGATGAAAATGTCAAAGCACCTGATGCATATACTGACGTTCTAATCAAAGCTAGCTTTGATATTTTAGTCATTAAACATGGCAGTGTGCTCGATGAATATTCTGACAATTATGCCAATGGTTTGGTATCGACATTGCGGGCAATTTTGTGCCAAAAAACTAAGCCTAAAGGGTTAGTATATATGACGGTATTAGGTTAATCTATTGTAGTGCATGCAAAAATAATTTTAAAAACCCCTAATTTTAAAAAATGTTTGTAACTGCAAGTTAAAAAATAACATTTTTGTGTAACTTTTTGGCACATTAATTTCACAAAATAACTTACAATTTTAGAAAACATTACTTTATTTTTGAAAGAAAAAAGAGGCATTAACAACAAAAAAAAATCTATTGAAAAAATACAGTAACAAAAATTATATTTTTAGCCAAGGTGCACAATAATTAAAACAATTGCTTTACTTAATATTAAAAAATATTCACTGTAAGATTTTATACCCCAAAGATTCACAGTTACTTTACTTAATATCTAAAAATATTCATTGTTTGCTTTGATAAAGGGGATGGGCACAGAGCGAGCTTTGGAGAGCGAGCCTTCTTTGACATCCACTCTCTCTCTCTCTCTCTCTCTCTCTCTCTCTCTCTCTCTCTCTCTCTCTCTCTCTCTCTCTCTCTATACCCTCTATTCCCCTTGTCCTCTCTCTTTCCTTCACTCATCCTCCCTTCTCCCAGCCTACTAGCCCAGCCCAACCCTCACTCCTCTCTCTCTCTCTCTCTCTCTCTCTCTCTCCCTCCCTCTCTCTCTCTCTCCCTCCCTCCCTCTCTCTCTCTCCTCTCTCTACATTATATCTCCTCTCTCTCACATTGTTTCTCATTCTCTCTGCACTCTCTCATCTCTCTCTCTCTCTCTCTCTCTCTCTCTCTCTCTCTCTCTCTCTCTCTCTCTCTCTCTCTCACACACACACACACACATAATGATGGTATTAAACAAATATTTATCACTCCCACTTTGATATGCACACTAATGGTATTACACAAATATTTATATCTTTCACTGTCACACACTCAAATCAAGGGAGTAAGGTGTCTTGTTTATTTCAATTTCAATAGTACATTAGTACATCTAGCATTATCCTTCTACTCTTCTACTATGACACACTCAAATCAAGGGAGTAAGGTGTCTTGTTTATTTTAATTTCAATAGTACAGTATTACATCTCGCACTATCCTTCTACTCTTCTTTTTCTTCCACGTCCTGTCAGAGGATAGTTTATTAACATACCCATATGCATGTAAAGTCTATACTATTGTAGTACTCAATTTCAAATTCCATTGATAAATGTCTCCTTCTTCGAATAACCCTTGTCTCCATTCATTTTCTCCCACAATGACTTTGCTTCTAGAGTGCTTCATGCAATCTAAGAATATGTGATGATCTTCTTTGTTGTCTTTTATTTGTACTTCATCTTAGCTAAGATTGTAGAGATGGCTTGTGTGTGATGGTTGTCATGATGCTACTACTGGAGATATACATGATGTTTAAGGGTTTGAGATTAGAGATAAAGTGAGAGTCATAGTGCGATGGCAGGGGGTATAAAAGGAAGCATGGAGCACAAGAGATAATGAAAGAGATGGACAAGGGTATGATAATATTATAGGGGGGCATTGATGGAGGCAAGGATAAGATGTGATAAAGAGAGAGAGAGAGAGAGAGAGAGTGTGTGTAAGATTCCTCCCCCAGCCTTCGAAGTATACAGGAGTAAGAACCTCCCTTTCTGATCTTATAATCACATAAGTATTGGGATGAGCCCTTTTAAAGCTCTGTATGGACAAGATTGCTTAACTCCATTAACTAGGTCCGACCCATTGATTATGGTCGTGATGTCCAGACAAATGCTTGATGACATGGAGCAGCAGATGCAAGCAATTCATAAAGATATAAAAGCTGCCCAGGATCGACAGAAATAGTATGCAGATAAGAAGAGGACAGTCAGAGAATTCAAAGAAGCAGATATGGTCTTCATTCGAGTACGGCCCAAAAGAAGTTCTTTATCTCTTGGAAAGTATAAGAAGTTATCCCCCAGATATTGTAGGCCATATCTGATTTCAAAGAAAGTAGGTGACTTAGCCTACGAGCTTCTTCTACCTCCTCATCTCAAAGTTCATAATGTATTTCATGTAAGCCTTCTAAAGAAATATATGCCAAACCCAAATCATGGAAAGACGGTAAAACTTCAGTGGTAAGATACACCATCGGCTTCTAGGTTACGCTAGTTCCTTCTTTTATATAAATCGTAACTCTTACTTGTCGCTCGCATGGGAATACATTTGGTTTCAATGTGTGTGCAAAACATGTAGTGGCCTTAGAGAGCCCCCTCAAAATTGGGCCTTTAGCCTGCACATTATCACTAAATATGCTCCGATGGTGGACGAAACTTTGCAAGAGTGAGGGTGGGGTCTACATATATACACACTTACAAAGTTTGGTCACCGTCGGAGCACATTTAGTTACAACGTGTGTTCCATTTGCCCGATTTTCAATATGTCATGGCTTTAGAGAGCCTTCTCGAAATTGGGTCGTCCCATTACTCACATTGGACCACTTTTTATTCCCCTTGGTATCAATACTACTCAATTTGCTGCGACAATCCTCGGTCCAAATGCACACCAATAATTGTAAAATAACCAACACAAGACATTTTCGTAGCATGTGGTAGATATTAAGAAACACTATATTCTATATGAAAGAAATCTTTTTGGTGATATATACCATGCCACTTCAATCCATTAGGTTTTTGTAAAGTATTTTGCATGCGTTTACGGCTTACTTGTATCCTAAATTTGGTAGGTGCACTTTCATTCCCATTCTCTCCAACAATATAGTCACAGATGCTATCCCAATGAATGTAAGAAAAACATATAGAATTATAATGTGAATGAGGATCTGATTCAAGCTTAACATCCCAATGTAGAGAGGAAGCATCAACTGGACCACTTGAAGGGCATTGAACTTTGATCTTGTGTTTATCACTGGCATTTACGATGGAAGGGAGTTTAGAGAAATGAGATGTAGCAATAGGTAGTTATATCTGTAAATAGCTTTTGAAAAAGTGCACGTTCACTTTAGGCCACCTATTAAATACATGATATAATCATCTCCATAATTTTAATAGTAATAAAGAAAGGCTATATCTATTGGTTCAATGTTTGATATAATCTTGAGTAAATTATTATTGCATAAAAACTGATTACATAGTAATAACCAATTGGGGGAAAAAAAAAGCAATACGATCTTGTTGATGAAGACCTCTTAGTGCTTCCAAACTCAAATTTAAAATAAAAGGTCTATGAAAAACCATAAACCTATCTATCCCTCCCTCTTCAACCTCTTTATCTCTCTATGTTTAGAGATAGAAAAAAAGTACTTGGACTGCCCACAACTGTACTAGCCAGTGCATCTGAATGGTGAGAATACTTGTTGGAAAGTGCTTCTTAATCAAAAACATTACTTCTAAAGAGTTCATTCTTACATCTTCGATTGTTTGTGAGTTTATATCCTTTAAGGATATACATCAAACCAAGGCACTGATCTTGTAAATAGCACCTAATGTCTTCACTTATGTCATCTCCTTCAAGGTTTGTATTGGCAGGGTGATTCTTGGAGTACTTACGCCTGGTAGTCATGAGTTGGTTATGGTTTGTGCCTGTTTAATATTTGTGGGATTAATTTAATTATTAATTGGGCTTATATTTTCAGGTGATGAAGATTATGAGGATTGATGAATAATGTCGAGGAGAATGTTTCTTATGCACATCATATTTATTTTTACAAGCGTAGCTTGTAACCTTAGTAGTTGATTTTTCCATTTTGATACATTGGGAAAAATACATTTATAATGTTGAATTTATTAAAGCCTAAAGGCTTTACCCTAGCCCCAATTTTTGGAACACTCTATTTTTGTTGTGGAAGAGTGTCGTGCTCTCTAAAAGCACACTTTGTATATTTTTGGGGGCTACGGCCTATTTTTGCTTGAAAGCTAATAAAAATACTCTTGTGTGGGGAGGGCCACGCACAAGGGGGGAAGATTGCACCCAGCATGTTTGTCTTGGAGCTAAGTATTATGTTTGCTATGCTCTCGGGGGGTGCACTATATGGAAGCCCCTCCTACGACGTGCGTTCAAGGGGTATTTAAAAAACCCCTTATCTGTGAATTTTGAGCTGATAAAACTATCCCTTTTTCTTTATAGACTTACGGGTTTTTTTCCAAAGTACAATTAAAATACCCCTCTTGTAATTGTATTTCTGTAAATTTATCCAATATTTTGGATTTAAAAAACCCCACCTAATGATCGCACGTGGTAGACTTACATTTTTTGAGGTGCACCCCCCGAGGCTATGCTTTTGTTTAATTTATTTGATTTTGTTGAAACTTGCAAAGCATGTGTTTTCATGGTTGAATTTGTGTGTTGACTACCGAGCATTGAACAAAATCACTGTCAAGAACAGATACCCTATCCCTAGGGTAGATGACTTACTTGATAAGCTTAGAGGTTCAAAGGTCTAAAGCAAGATTGACTTAAAGTCTGGTTATCATCAAGTACGCATGACTGAGTCAGACATATTCAAGACTGCATTTAGAACTCAGACTGGCCATTACGAGTTTTTGGTTATGCCATTTGGTTTGACTAATGCTCCAGCTACATTTAGTTGTATGATCAATCGCATTTTCCTAAAGTTTCAAAGCTTTGTTGTGGTGTTCTTTGATGATATTCTTGTTTTCAGCGAGAATCGTCAAGAGCATGAGTAACACTTGGAGCAAGTGTTAATCTTTTGAGAGAAAATGAATTGTATGTCAATCTTGAAAAGAGTTCTTTCTTTCAAAAAGAGATTGAATGCTTAGGCCATATAGTGTCAGCTGAAGGAATCCATGTGGATCCTAAGAAGATTGAGTGTATAGCCTCTTGGCCTACACCTCGAGACATTCATGACCTTAGATCTTTTCTAGGTCTATGTAGTTATTATAGGAAGTTTGTCAAGAATTTCGCTTATATTGCACATCCTTTGACGGAACTTCTCAAGAAAACTACATTTTTCCATTGGACCGAAAGTCAAGATAAATCTTTTCTAGCACTCAAGGATGCATTAACTCATGCACCAGTTCTTACACTACCTGATTTTCAAAGACCATTCTTTGTGGTAGTAACTGATGCTAGTGGCAAAGGTTTTGGTGCTGTGCTTATGCGCAAGACAACCATCCTATTGCCTATGAAAGTCGAAAACTAAAACCTGCTGAAACAAATTATAGTACATACGATAAGGAATTAGCAGCAGTTGTGCATGCCTTGAAGATTTGGAAGCATTACCTAATGGGTTCAGAATTTCTTATCAAGACTGATCAACAAACCTTTAATCTTCTTGAAGGGAATAATCAAAAACTCATAAAATATATCAAATATTAAAACAACTACTTGAATTAAATTGAAAATTAAAGCATATAACAAAACATAAGGCATTTGCTTTCGCAACTCCTTATTTCAGATAGGCATATCAAATGGGCATCTTTCATACAAAGTTTCCAACCCATGATTCAATACCAACCTGGAAAGGAAAATGTTGTTGCCAAGTAGAAGACCACATATCAACAACATTTCTGCTATTGAAAGTGAACCATTTGTACTTATGAAAGAAACTTATAAAGTAGATCCAGATTTTTTTGAGATATGAATCAAATTACGTGAAAACAATTAGACACCTCAAGGAAATTATTCTCATAATGATGGCTATCTTTTCTTTGAGAAAAGATTATGTGTTACTCAACCCTATAGACAACTTGTCTTGGAAGAGATGCACCAACCACCATTCATGGGACATAGAGGAGTTTCCGTAACACTTCAAGTAGTTTCTCGAGAATTCTTTTGGCCTCATTTGAAAAATGATGTAGCAAAATTTGTAGCTGAGTGTAACATTTGTCAAGCAATTAAAAGCTACAAAGGCAAAGCTTTGGGATTGCTTATGCCTTTACCCATTCTAGACCGACTATGGGAACAAGTGTCTATGGACTTCATTACAGGCTTTCCTACTACTTCTAGTCATCATGACATGATTTGGACAATAGTGGACAGGTTTAGTAAGCAAGCCTATTTCATTCCATGTAAAAAGACACTGACTTCTCAGCAAGCTGCGACCATATTTGTCAAGCAAATCTTTGTTCATCATGGTCTACCCAAAGTGATAGTTTCTGATAGAGATTCCAAATTTTGTAGTCACTTTTGGATTGCTCTTTTCTCAAACTTAGGCACTAAGTTAGATTTTTCTACGGCTTTTCATCCTGAATCAAATGGACAGACCGAAGTCACGAATAGCACTATCTTGGATATGCTTAGAGCCTATGTTTCCCAGCAACCTAGTTCATGGGATAAGTACATACATCTACTCCAATTTGCTATAATAATACTCCTCATTCTGCTCTACTGGTCGAGCACCATTTGAGATTATCTATGGTAGAGCTTTGCCTATTCCGGCTACTAGACTCTCACATAAGATTGAAGCTGCTGACCAATATACTCGAGACTTTGATCGCATTTTATCTGAAGTGCGTGATTGTATTGCAAGAGCTCAAGAGAAGTATACAATTCAAGCAAATAGGAAGGTGATTATGTACTTTTGAGAATTGAGAAGAGACGATTGAAGAGTGTGGAAAAATTCCCTACAGTTAAACTTACACCTAGATACTATGGACCATTTAAAATTATTGAAAAGATTAACGATGTGGCCTATAGACTAGAGTTGCCATCTAATTGGAATATCCACCACAGCTCTTTCCATATTCATCTCTTGAAACCCTTTCGAGGAACACTTTCTTCTCACCCAATTTATGAGGAACCACCTCTTGTTGAAGGAGAGGAAGATGTATTATTGATCAAGAGACGACAACAACAAGAACTGGGAACCAATACATCAAATATCTTTTGACATTCAAAAACCATCCTCAAGAAGATGTAAAATGGATGCCCGAGAAATTTTTCCGAGCTTATCCTGAGATCCTTCGTTCTTTTCAAACCTAGCAAACCCGCAATTGAGGGCAATTGCAAACTCAAGCAAGAGGGATGTCATGAGAATATATTTTAAGTCCTCTTTAAGAATATTATTTTCCCCTCTTGAGTAATTTGGGGACGCCTAGGTTACTCTTGTGTCATGCTGGCTAGGTTAATATCGTGGGTGACACCACTATAAATATTAATACGTGCGGTATATGACGTATGCTTGGGACCGTCTATGATTATTTCAGTTAGGTTTATATTGGCAGGGTGATTCCTGAAGTACTTATGCCTGGTAGTCATGAGTTGGTTATGGTTTGTGCCTGTTTAATATTTGTGGGATTAATTTAATTATTAATTGGGCTTATATTTTTAGGTGATGAAGATTACGAGGATTGATGAATAATGTCGAGGAGAATGTTTCTTATGCGCATCATATTTATTTTTACAAGCGTACCTTGTAACCTTAGTAGTTGATTTTTCCATTTTGATACATTGGGAAAAATACATTTATAATGTTGAATTTATTAAAGCCTAAAGGCTTTACCCTAGCCCCAATTTTTGGAACACTCTATTTTTGTTGTGGAAGAGTGTCGTGCTCTCTAAAAGCACACTTTGTATATTTTTGGGGGCTATGGCCTATTTTTGCTTGAAAGCTAATAAAAATACTCTTGTGTGGGGAGGGCCATGCACAAGGGGGGGAAGATTGCACCCAGCATGTTTGTCTTGGAGCTAAGTATTATGTTTGCTATGCTTTTGTTTAATTTTTTTGATTTTGTTGAAACCTGCAAAGTATGTGTTTTCATGGTTGAATTTATGTGTTGAATTTCTCAAGTGTTCCACAAGATATCCTAGAGAACGATTCCGTTTTCAAGTTTACAGTTCCCTCCATGGTACCAGCAGGCATAACCAAAAAGCTTTGAACCATAGTCCCCTTGTCATAGGCAACAGGAGTGTGCAGAATTCCTGAGATAGTGGTTTTCTTCTTATTGATACTCTTAACTTGGATGGTACTCTTGGATAAGGGTGGTTTTCCAAGTTGACACCACACTCCATATGACAGAAAATTGTGCTGAGCTCCCGTATCCAATAATGCATTATATAGAACCTTCCCGTAAGGACTTTGTAGCTCAATTGGGTATCGTAGAGGCGGATTAGATTCTAGTGAATCCTCCTCTGCCTCCTCGAAAAATGCTTGCGTAATCTCCAAGTTGGCCTCTCGTTTGGTGCCTAACATGTTACTGACGTTCTTTAGCTTCAACTCTCGCTTGTATCTTCTTTAGCTCAACCTATTTTTTAGCTGCCTTCTTCTGATGGATTGCATGTAGTTCTTCTTGGCTTAGGGGGTCATAGTATCTTTTGAAATTACTCCCATTGAGGAATCCAACGGTTTCAACTCCATCGAGAGTCTCCACTCGGATGGTACCTTGCGGGGTAATTTCACATACTCTATAGTACAGTCCCTTGCCAGCATATTTTAGCTTCTTCTTTTTGTTATGCACTCCATATATCAGGACTTTATCCCTAACTTTGATGTCCTTGTTTTTCAGGTGGCGATCAAACCGCCAATTATCTTTCTTCGTCTAACCGCTCAAGGATATACAAACGCTCTACTAAGGTATTACCATCAAAACCCTCTTGAGTAGCAACACGAAGACTAGGAATGACAAATTCCCACGGCATGACTGCTTCTTGGCCATATACCATCTTGAATGGTGTGCAATTAATAGCCATTTTGTACGCAATACGATAGGCCCATAAAGCTGACGTAAGTTTTAGATCCCAATCCGTGCGATGAGCCTCAACTGTCTTTGTCAGAATAGAGATTAAGGTCTTGTTGGTACTCTCGGCTTGGCCATTCGCTTGTGGATAATAAGGAGTAGATTTATAATGGGATATCATGAAATTTGTTGTGAGCTCCTTAATCACTTCATTTATAAAATGCGTACCATTGTCGCTTATAAATTCAAAAGGACAACCGAAGCATGTGATTTTGTGATTATATTTTCAAAGAGGAACTTGGCTGTCGTCCTTGCATCTGCCTTACGTGTCGCTTTTGCTTTAGCCCATTTGGTCACAGAGTTAGTGGTGGCCACAATAATATAGCGAGATTGTGTGTTATGGGACCTACAAAATCTAAACCCCACTTTTCAAATGGTTGGTTTACTTTAATTGGATGTAGGGGCATCTGATCTTTTCACTGGGGTTTCTTGTAGCGTTGGCATTCATCACAACCCTTCACAAAAAGTGATGCATCTTGGAACATAGTGGGCCACCAATACCCTGATTGCAATATCTTTCGCGCAGTTAAGTCTCTTGAAAAGTGACCACCGGCTACGCCCACATGTGCCTCTTGCAAAATATATAGATACTCATCCTCTCAGGCACAACGCCTAAGAACGTCATGCTTTCCTCTTTTATAAAGAGTACCAGCCATTAGGCAATAGGGTTTGCATTCCTTGATCAGCTTTCAAGCTAGATCTTTACGAAGCTCTTTGGGTAGAAAACCATTAACCAAGAAGTTAACAATCTTCTCACTCCATTCAGGCATTGTCTCCACCATGAACAAGGAAGTGTCAGGTAAGTCATCATCAACTCCCGTAGGACCTTCACCATTAGGTATGCGAGACAAATGATCAGCCATGACATGTTTTTTGCCAGGTCTCACAACAACAGTGAAATCAAACTCAAGAAGAATCAACAACCATCGTGTGATTCTTCCTGTGGAGCATGGTTTGTTCACCAGATACAACAATGCTTGATGATCCACATAGAAAACAAACTTGGTGGCAAGAAGGTAATAACAAAATTTCTTTACTGCATATATCATTGCCAACCCTTCTCACTCCGTAGTGGCGTAGTTCATTTCAGCATCATTCAACTGGCGAGCTGGCAAAGCTAATGGGGTAGTCTAGTTTATGTTCTCCAGGTTGAGTTAGTAAACACCCAATAGCAAAGTTTGATGCATCAATATGCACATGGAAGATTAAATCCCAGTTAGCCATTCACAAGATTGGAGCACTTGCCACCAGGGCCTTCTTTAATAACTCATATGCATGGTCACAATCTTCGGTCCAAATAAACTCGATGAGAAGCTTGTACAATGGTCGAGCTATCTCAGCGAAGAATAAAATAAACCTTCGATAATAACCAACATGGCCCATAAAGCAATGGACTCCCTTATAGTTGGTGGGTGGGGGCAATTCCAGAATGATCTTGATTTTACTTTCGTTGGTGGAAATCCCATTTTTGGACACTATATGCCCTAGAATAGCTCCGTGTTTAACCCAGAATTGGCATTTGAAGGGATTCAATGAGATGCGATATAATCTACACCTTTTAAATACTTTTCGTAAACACATCAAGTGCTCGTCCCAAGAGGAATGAACACAAAGATCATCTAAGAAGGCTTCACAAAAGTCCCTTAGATATTCCTTAAAGGCTGTGTTTATCAATCGTTGGAATGTTGCAGGTGCGTTGGTTAAGCCAAAGGCCATGACGCGAAAGGCAAACACTCCAGACTCCGTTTTATAAAAGCTGTTTTAGCTTGGTCCTCTACTGCAATTGTGGTTTGATTATAACCAGTGTACCCGTATAAAAAGCTATAAGCCTCCTTGCCTGCAACTCTTTCAAGCACATGTTCCGAATACGACAAGGGGTAATGATCTCTTCTGGTGGCTGCATTAACGTTTTTGAGATCAACGTGCACTTTGAGTTTCCCATTCTTCTTTGGTATAATGACTATCGGAGAAACCCATTCTGAGTGCTCAATAGGGTATATGAATCCACATTTTATAAGCTTTTCAATTTTCTCTTGTACAATCTTTGCATACTTAGAATTCATTGGGTAGGGACGTTGCTAGACTGGTTTAGCAGTGCTAATCATTGGAATTGTGTGTTGCACCACATTGGGTGGAACACCGTTCATATCATGGTATGTCAAAGCAAATATTCCTTGAATTCTTTAAGAAGCATCTTAAGTGTAGCTTCTTCCATCTTGGTGAGGTCTTGAGTAATAAAAACTGGTTTAGACTCCTCCCCTCTGGATCTGCTAGTTCTATCTCCTTAACTACTACCGGGCCATCGTAGACACCGCTACTCCCATTGGTAGGCGTTCGTTGAGCTTTTGTGTAGATGACTTTACGTTCCCCCATGGTAAAAGATTTGAAATGCTCGGGGTGGGGTGTTAGTCTACCAGTTCTTGTTGTGCCATGCTTTTTTCTTTAAATTTCGCTTCCTTTTGTTGCTGAGCTAACTCTCAGTTTTGATGCCTTTTCGCAGTACGACTTAGTTTCGGCTTCTCTTCGATTTCTAATTGGGCGATGTCATGAGGTTGCAGACTACACCACATGACTCTTTGGAGGTATTCTTTTCCCAATTATCCACTAACTTTTGATGAGCGTCATATGCTCCCCTCTATTTCCCCATGTGTCTATGGTTGCCGCTAGGTGTACCCAATCTACGTTATCTGACTCAGTCATGCCTAGTAGGATATCCATATAAGGAGAATCTTTCCCATCATCGGTCTCTTTTTTGCATGTGTAGCAATACTTTAATGGGGCTGAGTGAATAGTGGTATCCGATCGATTATCAATGATAACCTTGCTTCTTAAAGGATGTGCGCGACCATTCTAAAGATCAACTCGAATGACAGAGTCATGGTTTTTCGACAAGTCATGCACCATTTGTGCTTCCCTCATGAAAGGTTGTCCTAAGATCATTTGATATGACATAGGATGCTTAGAGAAATCCATTACAATGAAGGTATGCCTTACCTTGTATCCTAGAACTTTGATCTTAAGGTCCCTTACATTCCAATAGGTTTAGCTATAGTTCCGTTTGCCATCTTATCCACTATGTTTGTGACTTCTAGGTGAGGTCTTCCCATAGATTCCCAGTAGTTTTTAGTCACAATGCTCACTCCAGCACCACCATCAAGGATTCCCTTTAGAGTTAATCCCTTGGTAGTAATGGGGAGGGTTGCATTAGATTCGTCCACCTTCAAAGTACTATCCCAACTTGTTAACAGGTATTTCAATGACCGAGTCTTCATCTAGGTTGGGCTGTAGATCCAAATGTTCCTCCACATCTTGAAGCATGTCAGGTCTATCCATATTTGCAAATTGTGGTAACCCCACCTTCAGTTCTCCATTGAGAAATGCCCGAAGAGCTAAGAATAGCTCAGGATCTCTGTATAACTTGGATATGATCGTGGTTCTGATTTCAGAGAACATGAAATCCATTAGTTTGGACACATTCAATGGTACTTTTTGAGATATCGGCCCTTGACTAGGGAGTGGTGAAGATGGAATCACTTCCTCTTCGATGGGGTCAACATTCTTTCAAGCAAGAAGGGTGTCTGCCCACTTCCTGATGTCCTATCCTCACTTTCTTCCCGAATGATACTAGGTATAGCTAACGGTTTATGGCTCCTGTGAGGCTGAACTTGTGTAGGAAACACTGTGTCTGGGATCTTAATTTTTTAGGTTCTGGCTCCAGTTCTCTTTGTGTTTCTTCCACCAAACCCCTTAAGTGTTGCACTCATTCAATCTTCTCTCCTGGGTTTGGGTAAGTCCCAATTTTTTTCTTGAGGGTTTTTGGCTCACGTGGCTTGTCTTTGAGAGTCTCAGTCAGTCTGGGTAGCTGAGAGGGCATTAGCTGACTTGGTTGTGGGGCAAGAGGAGTTTCCTTTTGTTTCCCCCGATTTATGTCTTTGCTTGATTCTCCTTTGTTGCGCTCCTGAGTGGGTTCCTCCCTTAAAGTAGTGGCTTTGGTCTCCATGGTTTCTATTGAATCAGAATCATCTTCAGGATCATTCATATACACAGGGTCGTCTCCTGTCCCTATATTAGTCTTTGAACTAGGTTTGGAGCTTCTGGCATTAAGCGATCTCTTCCATCGCGTTTTCTTTTTCTTTGCTCGAGCAATTGATGCAGTATCCCTCTCTTCAAGAATGTAGTTTTGATTTTGAAGCATTGACCGTGTGACTACATTTGTGGGTACAACAGGTATGGTTCTTAGTGCCTCATTAGTGACCTCAACCAAATTCAATGGCGTAATCTTGGGTGCAGTTGGATTATGTGGACATTGAGCAATCAAATGATCTATGCCACAACGATTACATGTAAGTACCGGCATTCCCGATGTGCTCCCTTGATTTGGTTGCATTTGAGTAGCGATCTTCTGTAGCCTATTAGGGCACTCCGCTAAACAATGTGGTCCACCACAACGTAGCATTGAAGAGGTGGTCTCCTGGCAAGGGTATTAAGGTTTTGCCCTCTTGTGTGGCGAGAGCAGCCGCTTGATATACAGGCTTGACTTGCCCGAAATGATCCTCCATGTAATACTGGGGAGTCATTTCAAACGTACCAATCCCATATGGAACAGTGGGGTCTATATCCTCTTCATAATCCCCACATGCACTATGTGACTCATAACCCATCTGGTTTATAGGGGTAGCCCTCAGATGCAGAGGTTGTGGTCCTAGCACTGGCGGTGGTAACGGCATAGACTGGACTAAATTTAGGTTCCTTGGAACTATGTGTTGTGATGGTTGCTCGACAGGTGGTGCAGGCACATCAGTGCGGGTACTTATTGAGGTGTGTTTGACCAGGCTAGTGGTGCCTGATTTACTAACATATGCTTAAGTACTAGGAAATCCTTAGATTGATGGCCATACTTACCACATGTATTGCAAGTCCCATTGAATTTAACTCTGAATGTGGGACATTCACTCATGCTATGTGGCCCTAAGCAAACCGAACACCATTGTTGCTCTCTTCTTGGGTATATATGGCTATTTTGAGGAGCTCGATTACCCCTAAAGTATTCTTGGAGAGCCTTTAGTAAGGTTAGTTATAGACATTTCGGATATCTTGGGCTCCTTGGTAATAGGTTTTATAGTCATTGGCTCGTGCCTAGATACTTGCGAACTAACAGACTTTGTCTATAACTAACCTTTAGTAAGGTTAGTTATAGACATTTCGGATATCTTGGGCTCCTTGGCAATAGGTTTTACAGTCATTGGCTCGTGCCCAGATACTTGCGAACTAACAGACTTTGTCTCCGAAGACACCTTTTTACCTGCAATCATCAAGTTATCTTCTAACTAGATTGCATTGGCAGTGACTGCTTCCCACGTCATAAGACCTCTTTCTAATGACTAGGCCATTGTATATGTCCTCGTGGCGCAATCCTTGGATGAATCTATTAAGAAGTTGGTTGTTATTGAAGCACTCGTCGGGGAGTACAGAGAATTTAGATGCTTTAGTCGACTAATAAAGTCTCTCATTCACTCTCCTTCCTCGCGTTCTCAGCTTTTTGGAGTTGAGATGCTACACCCCAAAGCACACCCTCACGTATGTATTCTTTCAAGAACAATCTCTTGAGAGTGGGATAGTGAGTATGCTCTTCAACCCTTAAAGTGTGATATACCAATCTCTGGCTTTTCCACTCAAGGTGGTTAAGCCTAAGGCTTTACACTTATGTAGCTCATCGTGCTCTTCCAAGGAATCACACAGGTGTTCAAAAACTTCAATGTGCTTCCTAACATCTTAGTTACCACTGAAGTTCTGAGTGAGCTTGGTGTCGGGAGGCTAGGAAAAGAAGAAATGCCTCTATAGCTACCTACCCAGTAGCTTTGGAAGACACAACAAACACAAGGGGCACCACCAGCACAATGCTGGAAACAGAAATCACTCTCTCACTCTTCACCACCCAACCCACACCAGATAGACAACACAAAACAAAACCTATCATTCAGTAGAAATCTTCATCTTTACATAGCTGGACATCTAAAATGTCCTCAGAACCATCCTCATCCAAAATCCATTCACAATCTGCCCATTCCCCCTCATTTATATAAATTATCACAGACCAATAACCAGAAGAACTATTGGAAAACACAACTTCGAAGAGTGTAGGATCCTCAAAATATAACTCATCGACATCTGGACCTAATTCTAGGATTAGATACATGACGGTAAAACTGCACTCCAGCAAAATATATATGTATATCCCAGTAATCACCTTTGCCCTGTAGCCTTCTCTTCAGCAGCATCCGGTTATAAAGACTGCCACACCTTCTCTCTTTGGCAGCTTCTCTCTTTGGCAGCTTCCCTGTCCAGCTGGAACCAATCAGTCACCACAGCAGCCTACCAAAACCAAGGCAACTCCTTCCTTTGAAGCTGCAGTGAGGACGGTCTCCTTCGCTGCAAACCACCAGTGTACCAGCCCCTGCCCTCTTCACGGCAACCTGATTCTCTGTCACCAGCACAACAACCAAAAACCTCTGCTGTAACACCAGCCCAACACCACTAAAAGGAGACGGCGGCCCCTTCTGCTTCAGTCAACGCCAGCAACAGCCCTCTCTCTCACCACGCCTCTGCTCTCCTACCAGCAGCAGACGACCACCACCTCATATATGCGATCTTGTGCACCTGTCTCCTCTGGCTGACCAATGCCACTTACTTCTTGTAGCCAAGGTGGCTCATTCGGCTCAGTCACCTTTGGCTGTTCTTCACACGAGAAGCCCCCAAAAGACAACAAGGTAGCCTTGCACCTTTTGTCTGCAGCCCCAGCCCTCTACAAGGTGGCCACACCTTCACTCTGCTTCTAGCAGCTACGCTAACCAGGCGCTCCCACTAACTCTCATGCACTGCTGTGTGGCTGCTCTCTGTCTGTAGCTAGCCGCAGCCACACTCAAAAAACACCATTGGCGGCCCTTTGCCAACCTTGTGCATACCAAAAAGCGGCCATCTCCCGACCTCTCTTGCGCACACCAGAGGCCCCCAACTAACCTCTCTTCTTCTTCACTGCTGTGGACACCTCTACCACCTTTGCTGTCGACACCTTGCTTTGGCGGCCCTGGCTTCGCTACAATATCCTACCAGGGGTGGCTCCCCTCTTCGTTGCCAGCCTCTCTCCTTTTGTGCAGTCGACGCGGCTCTCTCTACTAGCCGACACCCTTCCACGCTAAAACCCCAAAAGCAATCCTTCTTAGACGATGCGCTACCAGCCACCGCTTCGCTGCTCTCCTGAGGCGGCCACCACACGTCTCTGCTTTAGCTCCTCTGGCAGACCGACGACCCCACTGGCTCCTGGTCTCTGCTACAACACCAGCCCTTCAAAGCTTCTCCCTCTCTCCGTTAGCTCTGCTCGATCACCAGAGAGGCATCCCTTTCCTAGGCGGCAACTCCCCACTTTTCTCTTCGCCAACCTTCTAGGCGATTCCTTTCACGCTGGTGAGGGTGCTGGCAACATCGAATAAGCCTCCACGTGCCTATTTTTAGCTGGCCACGTTAATCATTGTTTTATTTATTTGGAAAATGGCCACCATAACATCCCTTTTCACACAAAAGCTCAAGGCTACGTCCTTGGTCCCTTCTCCTTTAAATTGCACATACCTCCACACACATTCAAACACAACTCATGAAACCAACACCAATACTTGGGGACGCGTACACACATTTCCAGAGCCATCGAACGCTGATATCACCTTCAGTTGACCACACTCCGGAAAAACCTGTACAAAGCTTACAGCAAAACCATTCTCTCTGTACAATTGCCAAGGCGTTCCTGGACAAAACTCTCACACAGGCCATGCACACATATATACACGAGCCCAAAAGATCTTTCAGAAAAAACTCCTAACATACTTTGCCAACCCCCCCAGCCTGCTAGAGCATTTATGCTCAGCAGCAAACAGATAAATTCCAATAGCTATCCACCAGGATCAAAAAGAAATCTCGGAGCATCTACCTTCCAATCCTTCAAGCATTTTCCTCTGACAAATAACCATTGATATATCCTGTTATGGTCTTCCACTTTCAGCAACCCCCTGGGCTCTTCATATATGGCTTCATCAATATATACTGCATTTCCTTCTCCGTACAGCTCATATGGTCTTGTGATAGAACCACCATTCTTCACCTCTACTCCCTTCCGACACATTTAATTCCCACTCATAATCATATACTGATTTAACAAACACTTGATCTTCAACTCCCACCTCATGATCATCCAATTTGCAACCTGCATCATTGGCTTCCAACTCTCCCTCTGGACAAACTGCCAGACCAAGACTATAGCCAAACCACTCATCCATATGCTAAGAATCAACATGTGGTGTGTCCACCATAAACCCATTTCCCTTCAGCCCATCAACATCAAACACAGCAACTTCATGCACTGTGGACTCATCATTGTCACTTCCCTGTAGTTTCTTCAGCTTCAAGACCATTGGTGATCCTTCAAGATTCTCCACATTTTGCACAGGCATCTCTACCAAGTCCAAGCTCTCTAAACTCCCAGGCAAAGCATCTTGGTCCCCTCGACCAACAACAATAGCCTCACATGCATTCTCACTACTGACAACCGACTCATTCTCTTGGACATGACAAGGAACACACACCATATGATTAGCAACCACACATCCAAAATCTATCACGTCATTATCCAAAGTAGTATCTAACTCATCATCAGTTACACCATCAAGCCATGTACCCGCTGTGCCCTTCAAAAAGATTTGGAAGAGCCTTAAAATTTGATCCGGATTATCCACATGGTTGGTAATACATGCTACCTCCATTTGCTCCAAGAAATCCTCTACATCCTCATTCTTATCACCGTGAAATTCAAGATAAGCAAACGCCATGGTTGCAACCTGTAAACTGAAGGAACTTGAAGAAAGATCCTCAGTGGGGGCACCAGAAAACTGTCGGGAGGCTGGGAAAAGAAGAAATGCCTCTATAGCTACCTACCCAGCAGCTTTGGAAGACACAACAAACACAAGGGGCACCACTTGCACAATGCTAGAAACAGAAATCACTCTCTCACTCTTCACCACCCAACCCACGCCAGATAGACAACACAAAACAAAACCTATCATTCAGTAGAAATCTTCATCTTTACATAGCTGGACATCTAGAATGTCCTCAGAACCATCCTCATCCAAAATCCATTCACAATCTGCCCATTCCCCCTCATTTATATAAATTACCACAGACCAATAACCAGAAGAACTATTGGAAAACACAACTTCGAAGAGTGTAGGATCCTCAAAATATAACTCATCGACATCTGGACCTAATTCTAGGATTAGATACATGACGGTAAAACTGCACTCTAGCAAAATATATATGTATATCCCAGTAATCACCTTTGCCCTGTAGCCTTCTCTTCAGCAGCATCCGGTTATAAAGACTGCCACACCTTCTCTCTTTGGCAGCTTCTCTCTTTGGCAGCTTCCCTATCCAGCTGGAACCAATCAGTCACCACAGCAGCCTACCAAAACCAAGGCAACTCCTTCCTTTGAAGCTGCAGTGACGGTCTCCTTCGCTACCAGCTCCTCTTCGCTGCAAACCACTAGTTGTACCAGCCCCTGCCCTCTTCACAGCAACCTGATTCTCTGTCACCAGCACAACAACCAAAAACCTCTGCTGTAACACCATCCCAACACCACTGAAAGGAGACGACGACCCCTTCTGCTTCAGTCAATGCCAGCAGCCCTCTCTCTCACCACGCCTCTGCTCTCCTACCAGCAGATGACCACCACCTCATATACGCGATCTTGTGCACCTATCTCCTCTGGCTGACCAACGCCACTTACTTCTTGTAGCCACTTACTTCTTGTAGCCAAGGTGGCTCATTCGGCTCAGTCACCTTTGGCTGTTCTTCACACGAGAAGCCCCCAAAGAACAACAAGGCAACCTTGCACCTTTTGTCTGCAGCCCCAGCCCTCTACAAGGTGGCCACACCTTCACTCTGCTTCTAGCAGCTACGCTAACCAGGCGCTCCCACTAACTCTCATGCACTGCTGTGCGGCTGCTCTTCTCTGTCTGTAGCTAGCCGCAGCCACACTCAAAAAACACCATCGGTGGCCCTTTGCCAACCCTGTGCATACTAAAAAGCGGCCATCTCCCGACCTCTCTTGCGCACACCAGAGGCCCCCAGCTAACCTCTCTTCTTCTTTACTGCTGTGGACACCTCTACCACCTTTGCTGTCGACACCTTGCTTTGGCGGCCTTGGCTTCGCTACAATATCCTGCCAGTGGCGGCTCCCCTCTTCATTGCCAGCCTCTCTCCTTTTGTGCAGTCGACGCGGCTCTCTCTACTAGCCGACACCCTTCCACGCTAAAACCCCAAAAGCAATCCTTCTTAGACGATGCGCTACCAGCCACCGCGTCGCTGCTCTCCTGAGGCGGCCACCACACGTCTCTGCTTTAGCTCCTCTGGCGGACCGACGACCCCACTGGCTCCTGGTCTCTGCTACAGCGCTAGCCCTTCAAAGCTGCTTCCTCTCTCCGTTAGCTTTGCTCGATCACCAGAGAGGCATCCCTTTCCTAGGCGGCAACTCCCCACTTTTCTCTTCGCCAACCTTCTAGGCAATTCCTTTCACGCTGGCAAGGGTGCTGGCAACATCAAATAAGCCTCCACGTGCCTATTTTTAGCTGGCCACGTTAATCATTGTTTTATGTATTTGGAAAATGGCCACCATAACATCCCTTTTCACACAAAAGCTCAAGGCTACGTCCTTGGTCCCTTCTCCTTTAAATTGCCCATGCCTCCACACACATTCAAACACAACTCACGAAACCAACACCAATACTTGGGGACGCGTACACACATTTCCAGAGCCATCGAACGCTGATATCACCTTCAGTTGACCACACTCCGGAAAAACCTGTACAAAGCTTACAGCAAAACCATTCTCTCTGTACAACTGCCAAGGCGTTCCCGGACAAAACTCTCACACAGGACATATATACACGAGCCCAAAAGATCTTTCAGAAAAAACTCCTAACACTTGGCAACTTGTACCGCCTTGCCTTCTAGGCTCTCTCTCAGGTATGCCACGCATGTTTTCGGTAATAGATCGTCTGATCGTTTGAGCAAACGCTGCTAGATCACCTAAGTGAGCAGGCATAGGTGGTGGAGGCACTTCTGGGATGGCCTGGTTGACAGTAGTTGGCATTGGTCTTGGTATGTATGTAGTTGACGTAGGATATGATATGTGACTAGGCATAGATCCTCTTGGATAAGGGTTCTGATAAGGTATTCATAGAGCATACGCCACTGACATAATAGGAGGCGTAGGAGCTACATGAGCATGAGTAGCAATAGGTACATATGGTTGATATGCACTGGTACTCATTGTTGTAGGTACTGTACCACTAGGTAGTGGTGTTGTACTAACTACAGTGGTATAACGGGAGCACTTTCCGTCATGCTCATCATTGGAGTAGGCATTGTGGATTCCCTAATGGAAAGTTGAGCCAAAGTTGGAAAGCTAAAGTTACTACTCGTGGGCTCAACCTGCATTGAGACTCCAGGCCAAACAACATACGAAGGATCTATGGGACTCACCGAGGGAGTCTCCAATTGCGACAGGGTTGGTTGTTTAGCCTTGCCCGTATCCAAAAATCTCATAGGGCCAGTTGAAACTAGGTTCACTCCCCTATTTTGCCTCTTGAATTGGATAATTCTATGGATAACTTCACATATCATTTGTTGTTGTTCATCTAGATTGGTGGCACTAGATGTAGATCGTATGACTTCTAACCAACCTACATCGTATGTGTAACCCATGTATAGGTCAGTAAGAGTCTCCGTGTGTAGGTCATATTCCCAATTTTCATTGAGAAATATCCCATCTAAGCTTGGTGTGCCAAAAGGTTCTCTCAAAGTGGACGCAATGTCACTTCTTGTGGTTTGATTTCTAGGGGCCTCCATAGGGCCTTCATTACATGAAGTGGGTAAAATATCCACATGGACACTCTTTGGGAGGGCAGGGTCTACATGAGATGTGAATGGCGAATCTACTTCCCCACCTCCTTCGTTTACTTCACTTGTCTCGTAGGCTTAGAGCGCGTAGCTCTACTAAAAGTCTCTATTAGACGACTAAACATGCTAGATCCAGGTTGTGGGGCCGAAACTGGCACGTTTTGGCTTGCTTTCTTAGAGTTCTGGGTAGGATGCCCTTCCATGACTTCAGAGTTAGAGGACGAGTCATTAGCCGCTATTCGTGGATCTTGGGTTGCACTTCCTTAGGTTCCAACTAAAGGCCAAGATGCTAACGTGGAGGGATCGTGGAGGGATGGTGTGAGCCTACGTAAACTGAAACGCTTTCTAGTTGCTTAGACTCTAACACCCGACCAGAGCACAGATGCATGTGACGTGGGTATCCTATAGGCGTTGGTAACTACCCTTGAAGCCCACACAAGTGGTTTCTCAGGTGTTTCGCACCCCGTTTTTACTTGTCTTTGTCTTGTTTTCAACCCGTTTTTACCTCCTTACTTATGGTCGAAACTAGACTAAGGTGTGTGATAGCTCAAGATAACCGAGCGTATCGTTCAAGGGGTCCTAACATGCTTTACAACACAGTGTTCGCCTATCCGGAGCTCCCGTGGCTCTCAGAACACTCTATTTGTGCCTAGGTGTGAGGCTTAAATTAGAAAGTCCAAGGGTGCCTGTGGGGGGAAAGGTGAAGGCTTTGTCGTCCCACATGCCCACTGCACTCCTTGGGGGGGTAGACTATATATAGAGCTTCACTCCCCTTAAGCTTTCAGTTGAGAGAAAGCTATGGAGGCTCACTCTCCTTTATATATATATATCAAAAGATTGAGGCCGGGGTCGAGGTCGATTGGGGGTTTTTTCTTTTTCAAAAATTTTTAAATAAAAAATTTCTTTCCATGTGGGTTGGGTTGATTTAAATTTTTTTAAAACTTAAAAAATATTTTTAGAGAAAAATAGCTCGTGCACCTAGGGCTGGCCGCTTGCCGCCTCCCTTTGCGGTCGGCTGCCAACATAGCAGCACAGCGCGTAGCAGCTCTTCTACCCTCTGTCTAACAGCTAACACACAGAACTGAAATGTGTATTAAATGAAGAAAATAGAACTGAAAAATGACTGAAGAACAACAGCAAACACACGAATACGCCTCTCTTTGCCTTTCCTGTAGGATAAAATAGACTTCAAACAGCAGTCCGAGTTGCATCTGGAGCTTGGTGCAGGGCAAGTCCCCCGGCAATGGTGCCAAAAATGTACGCTCTTGCCGCACGCGTTGGAGCTAGGGACTTGCCAAGCACTGTGTGCGAGCCACGAATGGCTGCAAGCACACAACTAGGAAACCAACAAGCTCAAAACAGGGAGCAATGGTGTGCCACTCACCGCTCAGACCACCGTCGTGAAGGATTCTCGCGCCGCGATGAAGAAGGAGCCGTCGTCGTTGCTCTACCGCCTCGCCGCCGTCGTGCCACCACGTAATGCTCGATCGCTACACACACTCTCTCTCTCTCTAACACACACACACACATACACACACACACTAGAGAAGGAGATGGAGAAGATGAAGCAAGAGCACTCCTTGTATATAACACTCAGAGAATGAGAGGTTTTAGGCTATATTTGACTTTTATATGTGACTTGGCCGTTCACACATGGGCACCCACACATGGCTGGCCGATCCTAACCCTTATCCTGATGAAATTCGAGGTGCGCTTCTCATCGACGATCACCCAATCCCCTTACCCTTTACATGTGGTGCTGACAAGCCCGGCCCATGACTCCGAATACGTAAAATAATTATATGACGTAAAAAGTAATACGTCTCAATGTCTGCCACCATAGGTTAACAGTTCTCATAGATCCTGTGGAGTTCATGATGGAAATGGTTGGCCCAGTTCACTAGTAGACCTTACTTGAGAGTAGGCAAGGAGGGAGAGGTTGCACTTTTTGATATACATGTCTGGTCAGTATAGTGAGGGCACTACTGGGGTAAGTAGATCGAGTCTAGTGATGTCCTCTAATTTGACTCCATCTTTGTTGAGATAGGGTGCTGGATGATGTCTCGACTGTGCTCCACTCAGCTTCTCATAAGGCTCTGTAGTTTGGGGCAAGTGCAAGGCTTATGAACCGCATCTACTATGAGGGCTAAGGACAAGTTGGAACCTATTGCATCATAGACAGTGCCAATGCTAAGATGGGTGTCATAAAAGAAGATAAATCTAAAACAAGTGTTGAGGTCGAGGCCCCAAGCGGGAAGATCTACTAGCCTATCAAGTCAAGGTCTGTGTAGATGCTCCATGACCTCTAGTCTCCTGGCAATTTGGTAGCACTCCTGTAGGTGTGGTAGGTGAGTTTGTGCTCCAACTTCTTGTTGAACTAGATGTGGTTGTGAATCATGTGGCCACTGACTTCATGGAGTAGCTCCACTCCCAATGGGGAGAAGTCGATGGTATTCCAAGAGCTTGGTGACGTTGGTGGCCTTCCTCTTCTTGGTGGGTGGTGTAAGGAGCTCAACATATGAAGAGGTCTTCGAGGCCCCTGTTTATAGTCGCCACCATGAGGATAGTGGAGAAGGTAGAGGTTGGGAGGATTCTAGATAAATTTGGCAATAATTCGGAGGCCCCCACTGGAGAGTAAGACCCTCTATATTTATAGCTTTTAGCTAGGAACGTACGTATGCAGTGGGTATGGTATGTACATATGTTTACATATCATTCTTGGGAACGTAAAATGGTGTATGTGCATGCTCAACTTCGAACATGCGTATTAAGATGTGAATTTGTGTGTGTGTATGAATGTGGAAACACGCATGCACAAATGAGAACGCGTGTGCTGAGATATGAACATGCATACATAGAAATGTGAAAATATGCATGCACAGATGCTGAAAATGTGCATGCACAGATGAAAACGTGCATGCACATATGAGAACATGCATGCATAGATGAGAACGTGTGTGTGTAGATGAGAACGTGCATGTGCATCTTCTTCTCTCTCTCTCTCTCTCTCTCTCTCTCTCACTTGAATGATAGAGTGCCTTAGTTAGTGGTATTCTGGTCACTAGAAATCAAGGTGATGAGCCATAACATGGACTAGGTTTTCACCCACCATGCCCCCCCTATCCTAAGATGTACTTAGAAGTCCACTGATTAGAGGACCATTTTACATAAATAAATAGTATTTGCCTCCTTGTAGACTCTCCTTCACAAGTTTCCATCCTTTTGCTTTCTTCTTTGCCCCTTCTCTATTGCTTTTTTTGAGGCTTTTTTGTGTGCTTTTTTTTTGGGGACATTTTTCATGAGTTTTTTTGATTGTTATCCCTCTTTATCTGGCACACGGGTGAGGTAGTATTTTTATTCCACTTAGCGAGGCTTTAGAGGGATGTTGATTATGGTAGGGAAATGGGTGATGTAGGGCCTACGACTACATCATAGGTTATTGAGTTTGAGGTGGAAGGAATATCATGTCCAAGGTATGTTTGGAGATGGTGATGGCGCTTCATGAATTGGTCAATTTTTGCTTTACCCTTTGCTAGCGTTGTACCTGGGGCTTTCGTGTTGTTTTGGTAGCCTTAGGTTGCCATTGTAATCTCTCCTTGGTTTCTTTTATTGTGAGTGATTGAAGAGGTTGGGGGACTGATGGTGTGACCTTAGGGACTCATATACTTCTGGTACCTTCATAATACCCTGGGCCACTAGAAGCATGCAAGCACCCACCATCTTTGGGTAGTGTATTTTTGTTGGGGTTATCTTGTATGACAGGTTGGTTTTGACTATGCTGCTTTGGGTAGCCAGAGTTGTTTTTGTTCGACGTAGTACCCTTGGGCTTCCAAAAACTCCTTTTTGATAAACCATGTTTTATATTTGAGGTTGGGTGTTTTGCTACGTGGTCGGGGCATGGCTTTGATTGGCATATGTTTGACCTTCCTCTTGGGTACCCAGATTTTCCTTTGCCCTTCATAATGACCTTATGCTCAGAGTATTACTTTTGGTATCCACCAATTATCACTCTTATCACAAAAGCATTGGCGTTGCTAGGGGCTAATGGTTGGTTGTGATTCTCCAAGGTTTGAATTGTTAGCAGTAGAGTGGTGTTACTTGGGTTCACTTTTGGAGAGGTGCCTTATGTTAGGGGGGTACTCGACAACGAAGGTTAATCTTGCTTAGGCATGAATTTTATCAGAGCTTGGTCACTTACCCATGCGGTTAAGTATAGAATAGGTCTCTTTTAAGGTGGCATGGTTAGAGGGGGGTACCTTTGGATGTTCGATGGGTTGGAGCATTTCTTTGATATGGGAAAACGATTTTCTCATATTGATGTTTGACAAGAAATGGGCTCCTCCTCTGTCATTAGGACAATTACCTATTTGATGGTCAATTAGTTGTAAGGTAGCAATTCGTGAGTCCTAGTCTATCTAGCATTGATTATGCTACCCCATCCATCCAATAAGCACTTGTTCATGCATGGTACCTATAGGCATAACATAAAACTTCCCTTCCAAGGGGTTATTTCCAATGTAAAACATAGCAGTGAATGACCCTATGCATAAGGTTTTGAATGTGTCCATTCCTTCAACTCTCACTTTTATGGGTGTTAACAATGGTGGTTTACAATTCACACCAAGTTGCATAGGACATTAGGTAATGGCTAGCACCCATGTATCGATGAGTGTGAGCTTGTGTTCTAGGCCAATCTTTGTGGTCATGCCCAACTAGAGTTTGGTAGGGCTTACCTCTCCAGTCCTCTTCTAAGTCAATGATTTGGGCCATGTTAACAGAAATGTGGTGGTTGCACAACTACCCTTAGCTTCTCGCAGGGTTTCACATTTTAGTTTAGATTCTTTTATTTTCTCCACTTTCTTCTAATGAATGGCCTTTAAGGCATTCACATTAGTAGCATCTAAGTTTGCTAGCTATGAAGAATTCTTGCATTTTGACACTCAGCCTTGCTGAGTGCCAAAGCTATGTATAGTAGATCACCTATGAGGGGCACAAGGTAGCCAACAATGCAATAATTTAGCTTGCACTTTTGGTTTTTTGTGTTGTACATGAGAACCATATCTCTGACTTTGATATCTTTGTCTTTTAGCTTTTCATTGAACCATTCCTTGCACCTCAGCTTTTTAACTATCATTCCGTGCAACGCAGTGCGGCTTCTTCCAAGCATTCGAGTTCAAACAATCTATCGGTCACTACATTTTCTGTCAACCTTTCCTTGACCACAATTTTTAAGCTTGGTAGTACTAAGAATTCCATGGGCATGATGCTGCACGACGTTTATTCCGTATGTCAAGTTGAAAGGTATCATGTGAATGGCTACCTTGTAGGCTATTTTGTAAGCCCAAAGAGTCCTCCATTCACCAGAGCCAAACACGTCCATATGCCAGTATTCTGGGTCAAGACAATATGCAACACTATGCAATGGACTATGTGCTCCTACCCACCGAGCGCTTACATACTTGGCCAAGATATTTCTCCTTGCTCTGGTGAATGGAGGACTCCAATGCTTGACAACAGTTTTAGTGGGCTCCTCTGGGTTTGCGAGGCTTTCTTGAATGGACCACCACGCCATCCAAACCTTCCCGATATTTGGCAATCTAGAATCCAACTGGCGCAAAGCAAGCATAACTGGCATCATAACATGATAACAATCTGCTGCTTCCTCCCATAAACTACGATCCGATATCAAAGATCGCATGTACCTCACCTTTTCTTTAACCTTTTCGGACTGGTCAGCCTCCCACTCAGAGAAGCCAGCACACACAAAGGTTTCCATGACTGCATTCCTATTTCTTAGGAGAGATTGAAGCATATAAAAATTAGTGCAAAATCTGGTTTCACAAGGCAACTTTAGCATAGTTTCCATGCGTTGACGATACATATCTAAAACACGTTGCCATTTGAGCACAAATTTGACAATCTTACTTGCACTATCGATAATCTCCTTGAACCACTCTGTATCAGCATTTTTGTACCAATCTTGTAACACCAAGTTAAGGCTATGAGTGTTACAACCAAATGTATAGATATTGGAAAATCGAGATTCCAACATACGACCTGCTGCTCGACAATTAGCTGCATTATCCATAATCACTTGAAGCACATTTTCAGACCCAACTTGGTCGATAGCATCACCAATGATATCGGCGATAAATTGACCAGATTTAATTTCCCCGGAGCTATCAACAGCTTTGATAAAGCATTCCCCACGAGGACATACCAACATTACATTTATCAATGGACGTCTTTGGGCATTCGACCAACCATCACTGACAATTGTGCATCCAGACTGATTTGTGGTGTCAATTATGAGTCTTTGAACGCTTTCCCGTGTGTTGTCATAGCACTTGTCAAGTAATTGATTTCGCATGTGGTGATAAGTTGGTGGACAAAACCTAGGTCCATATTCTCCAATCTTCTTCCAAGCCATCTTCCATGAATCTTTCGTGACCATAGACAATGAAGAACCAGTAAAGAAGATCGCTTTCGCTAAAGCAAGTTGAGCATCCTCTAAAGCAGTGGCACGAAAGCTGTCAACTAGATTAGTTTGTCTGGTATGAGACATACCCACCTGAAACTCAGGAGATGCATCCATCGGTATTGAGACATCTGGACCTTGGGTGTCATTTTGGCAAGTAGTATGTGTTGGAGTCACTCCTTGGTTGGAGATCCCTCCACTTGATGCTGCCAAATTCGGCGATTGGTGATTTCTTGCACAGAGATTGGGCCTCTTGTTTTGTGATGCTTGTTTACTTATCAAAGCTCTAAGGCGCTTTGCAGCATCATCAGCTCCTGCACCCTTGCATTTACCTCTGGGATTTTTTGTGCTAGTGCCAAGCAAATGCTCCCTTATTCTGGGAGCACCCCCAGATTTTACCAAGCCACAAAAATTACACTTCCATTCGACAAATCTAGAAAGATTGGAAGCAAATTGCCATTCAGGTCCCGGTGATTTTCCTCCGCTCCTCCTCTTGCCACTTTGAGACGCAACATTCAAAGTTTGTGCTGTCATATCTCGTTGCAAGGAAACTCCACTAGTTTCTAATGGTCTGTTGCTTCGTTGGGTTGATGTGCCGCAATTAGAAGCAACCATTGTAACACCTAAACAACAATCATGCAAGATTTGAGATCCAAAATAGCCTGAGTAAAACTAAAATATGCAATTATAAAGTCTAAAACCCACTTCTTGCCAATGCAACCGAACGTTTGGTGAGATGCATTTGAGGCAATCCATCCCTAAATAGAGATGATGTCCCGAACATCTCACCACCTATATCCTCCTCTAGAGAAGCTCCTACCCAGACCAAATGGCACTCGAGTAGACCACCCAAGAGGAGGTATTGCTAGTCGACCTAAAGAAACCAAACGTTTGGTGAGATGCATTTGAGACAATCCATCCCTAAATAGAGATGATGTCCCGAACATCTCACCACCTATATCCTCCTCTAGAGAAGCTTCTACCCACCAGACCAAATGGCACTCGAGTAGACCACCCAAGAGGAGGTATTGCTAGTCGACCTAAAGAAACCAAACGTTTGGTGAGATGCATTTGAGGCAATCCATCCCTAGATAGAGATGATGTCCCGAACATCTCACCACCTATACCCTCCTCTAGGGAAGCTCCTACCCAGACCAATTGGCACTCGAGTAGACCACCCAAGAGGAGACATTGCTAGTCCACGTAACAAATACGATAAACCATTTACAATCAAAATCTTATAAAATATAAAATATTATTAACAAGCTTCAAACAAAAATCCAGAATATTTATACTCACCTCTTGTGTCTTTTAGCCTGAGGTGAGCCACCCAAGTGCTTTGGTAAAGCACATTTGGAAGTGAGGGGAAACCCTTTATATAGGTCCCTCCAAAACAGCCAAGTTTTTGGCGCAAAAAAAAAGGCCCCGGGGCCCGCCGGGCTAGATAAGTAACCCGTCGGGCTAAACAGTGGCCCGCCGGGCCAAGCTAGTAGCCCGCCGGGAAAACCGGGATAGCAAGTTTCTCCCGGTTGTGTGAATATCTATGATATTAACAAGTGTGTGAGAGTGTTATTAACTAGTGTTATTACCACTTCGCGGTTAACGTGATCACGTGAATGAAATCCCTGCATCCAATAAAATCCACCAAAACAAATCGATCAACTAACCCATGATATAATTTGTCTTAGGCTTAGGAAATTAAGCATAGACCACACTTAAACAAGTGCAAAATAAATTATCATGGAAAAGTATCAAAGGTGAAATACACTTTGAACTCAAATTATAGCCATCAAAAGTATGGAACATGTCCAAAAAGAATGGCTAAACAATAGTAAAAAATCATGCAAACATCATTTAGAAGTAATCCAAACAGAAATAACTATTAATACGAGGTATAATCGTATTAATAATATGCAAATAACCCGCCTCTATCTAATGTTAGCACAAGAAAACGTACTTCAATATTAAATAACCCTCGAAAATATTAAATTCTCGAGAAAAAGAATTATCATGATTTTTTCCTAATTTTTTCTAATTTTATAGGGCCTCAAAATATGATAATTTTGAATTCTACCAAACCTATCTTATGGCATTTCAAACCTATATTTTTCCAGAAAATTTTTAGCAATTTAATTTGCCAAAATACCATTGATATTTTATAAATACCAATTTTTTAGGATTTTAAAAAATAATTTCTAGAAAATTTCTAATTTTTCCTAAGAATCCCATCGTTCACGAAATTTCCAATTCCGCCCGACAATTCTCAAATCTAATGAAAATTTATAATTTTAATGGATTTTTTTATTTTTTGGTCAAAAAATATATTTTTAAAGAAATTTGAATGGTCACGGGCGCCCCAATTGGACACACCACATGCCAAACACCAACCCCACATTCTCCAAAAATTTAAAATAACCTTTGTCTATCTTTTCACTAATTTTCAAGAATTTTTTGAAATTTTTAATTAACCTCGAAGGCATTTAGAATACGAATGGTCAAAAAAAATTTGGAATCCCAACGGTTTTCCCAGAATACAGAAAGCCAAAAGTTTTAGGAAAATGAAAAGGCAAAAAAAAAATCGAAATGTGAAAGGTCAAAAGTTTCCAGAATCTGAAAGGTCAAAAGATTTTTCGGAATTCGGAAAGCCAAAAGGTTTCCCAGAAGATGAAAAGCCAAAAGGCACCAAGAAAAAATTTCTAAAAATTTTTAGAGAACTTTTTTTCTCAGATTTCAAATTTTCTCTAATTTTTAGGCTTTTTCCAAGCTTTTTTTGAAACAATTTCAAAAGCTTTTTTTTTGTAAATAACAAAAAACTCATTTTTTAAAAAAAATAAAAAACAACTTTAATAAGCTTAACTAAAAGCTTATTAAAAAAAATTTTGGGGGGGGACGTTTTTCCGCCCCGGCGGGCTGCTGCGCAACCTCCCCCCGCCTGTGCGTAGATTTGAGAGAGAGAAGGTTCGCTCTCTTCTCTCTCCACTCTCCTTTCTCCTTCACTCCAAATAATCTCCTCTCTCTCCATCCCATCTCTTCTCTCTCTGTTAATCTTAATCAGAGAGGTTAATTTTTAATTAACCTTGTTAATCATAATTATGATTAACATTAATTAAAAAATATGTTTTTTTAAGAGGTGTTATACACGCGAGAGAAAAATATGTTTTTTAAGAGGTGTTTATACACACAAGAGAAAAATAGAAGGAAAATTTAGAATTGAGAGACGAAGAGGGTCCCACGCACACGGGAGAGCATTCAATGTATCAACATGCTGCCTCCTACTGCATTTCGGCAGAAAATCGGCAGAAACTTGATCGCATACCCGCAGAAAAACCCGCAAAAATGTATAAAAATACATTTTTAACCATAAAAATGCTCAAAAAATTTCTTGAAAAATCCTTAAAAAATCTAAAAATTTAGGGAATCCATTCTACCAAAAATATCCACAGTAAAATATGTGGTATTTTTGTTAAAATTTCTATTAATACTTATTTTAAACCACAAAAAATAGAAAAAAATAGCATTAAACTCACGGAATTCCCCCACAACGTCGATTCATCCATTGAATAGTAGTAACACGCATTCCAATCGCCATATTGACAATCCACGTGCAAATCATGAACACAAATCAATAAAATAATATTTTTATTAGTAAATATTAAAATTTACTTCAAAAAATATCAAAAATTGTAATAAAAAAGAAGAATCAACAATAATTAACTAGAGATTGCTCTGATACCACTGTTAAAACCCTAAGATCTCTCTAGATAATTGTTATGCATAAACATGCATAAATCAAGCATAAACTCATCCACCCGACCACCCCCGAGCCCAAGGGATGCACACATGAAATATAATGAAATACATCATACCTTTACCTTGATGTCCCATACCATCAAGAGGTATAACTCCAATCCAATAGCATGTAGCTATAGTGTGAAATGGTAGGTGAGTAGATATGATCCTCTACACAAGAGACCATAGCAGGCCTCCAAGCCCCCAAGCCTCCAAGCCTCCCTTGAGTGTGCCCCATGTCCCTATTATATAGGAGGGCCCTCAAGTGACTCTTGACTCTCCATTTCCCATGTGTGACCCTTGGATGCCTGACCCTACCCTTAACCCTTAAGGTTAGTCCTAACCTATGCTCCACTAGAGCTTGTTCCCATGCTCCCATGCTCACAAGCCTAATGTGGGTTAGCCTCCTAGTATATGTACATATAATGTGCATATAACACCAGGAACATTCTTGCATAACCCCAAGGCACATAGGTCATGTTGGAAATGGCCATGGGGCATCCAAGAATGGCCCTACGTGCAAGAATGGATATGGGGCCATTCTAGTGTGGCCTTGGTGGCACCAGCTTTCTTGCATGCTCTTGGTCATTCAAGAATAGCCTTAGGGCCATTCTTTTCTTGTACAATAGGTGCAAGAATGGCCATGGGGCATTCTAGAATGGCCATTGGGCCAATCTTGAAGATCTTGTGCATGTAACAATGGCCCTAGGACCATTCTAGCATGGCCTTGGTGCTACCCAACCTTCTTGCACACTCTTGGGCGGCAAACAAGAATCGCCATAAGGCCATCCTTTTTCATGCACAACAAGTGCAAGAACGGTCCCAGGGCCATTCTTTTCGTGCACAACCGGTGCAAGAATGGCCCTAGGGCCATTCTTTCATGGCAACTAAGGCCACTGTTTTCGCTAATACAATTGAATTATATACCTAGATGAATCCAAGAACATGCCCAACTACTCATGGTAGTCAACCCACAAGACTATATAACTATCAACGCCATTATGCATAGTATAGACTAGATACTACTACGTCATCCCCACTAACGTCATTAGTGCCCAATAGTGGGTGTAGAACTCTTTATCAAGATATGCTCTCACACACGCACTCCACACACACAAGAGTGTATATTCACACAAAGGCCTTCGTACTATGTTTCTGTCAAACCTCCAGAGATGCAGGGTAGACTTAGCCATAATGAATCCTAGCACTAAGGGAAGTAGCAAATAGAAAGAATTAGTACAGTAAATAGGGCAAATGCACCGCTAAATATAATGTATAGTATATATACATATACTATATAATGTATATAGTGTATATACATTATAATGTACAGTATATATACTTTATATATACAATATATATAATGTTTAGTATATATACATTATATACTATTAATATAATGCATATCATATATAATTTTTATATATACTATACTTTTTACATATATATTCTATACTTTATATATACTATACTTTTTATATATATAGTATAGTATATATAATTTAGTATATACTATACTATATTATATATATACTATAATATAGTACAGTTCTTAAAAAAATTGAGGTTTAGTATAAGCCCAACTTCAAATTTTAAAAATTACCTTTTGAAATTTGAGTTGAAGATATGAATACCTTCAAATTTTCAAGGGTTATAGTAGTAATATTTTTTAATTTTTAAAAATTTCTCAAGTGATAATTTTTAAAATTTTAGGTTAAGGGTTTTTTACTTTTTCTAGAAATACTTTTGTTCAAGCACTGATATAGTATATAATATATATTAAATTATATATATACTATACTATATTATATATATTATAATATAGTATATGTACTATATATAATATAGTATATATTGTTCTAAAGGTGGTGGAGCCTGATCTCATTGGCCACCACATGTTTCTCAAGACCCTCCTTATTATTGTCACCGTGGGGGGTCCAGGGGGCGGCAACACTTCTTGGATTCTCCAAAATCCATGACAGAACTAACTTAGTTAACTTTTTTTGCTTCTCCTCTTCACTAGACTCAAGATTCACAAAAGCATGTTTGGTAGTTTCTATTGGAGGTCCTTCAAGATCAATGGCATCATTCAATAGTCCTCCTTCTAAGTGACCCTGCAAATAATCATTGATGGCTTGATGATTCTTGCTACAACCATCATTAGTATCGCTGTCTGAAATATACAAAGAAGTCGTGCAATGCTCCATAACATACTTAGTTGACAATGAGGAGTCCAACATAAAGTGCTCATGCCCCTCACCATCCCACTGAGAAGGGGTTTCCACATCCATAAATGGGATTTTTCCCACTTTATCTAATATGGTGTTAATGGGGCTTCTCTTCAAAAATTAGGGTTTCTCTCATGCTTTTTTGGGATCTAGGGCATTCATTCTCTTCATCAATCCTTCCTCTATCAATCCATACTACTCTTATATCACAATGAATAGGTGATTAGGGTTTCTTGAATGGATTAGTGTTTTGGGGGTTTCTTGCTCAAATTAGGAATTTCTATAGACATTTTACAAAAATTTGAAGCTTAGTTGAGCCCCATAGTCTCCTTTGTGATATGCATAATTATCCTTTCAACTTTAAATACCATTTTGTGGGAAATTTCTATCAATAATTTTATCAACACATGCATTCTTGGGAAAGTTAACCTTGCTTAAGATTCCATCATGCATACTCTTGATAAGTCTTCATCCTTGCATTGGTTTGTCAAGATTAAGAATCAATTTCATAGATCCTTTATCCTCTACAAACCTTTATACATGCTTCTCCAAGAAGAGGTGAAGTTGTGCAAATTGGAAGAGGATTGAAGTCACTCTTAAAGAAATTGATTGGAGAAGCTAAATCTTAACCGTTTGAAGCCATGGAATCAACATTCTTTTACCTCTTCATCAAGATGAAATTCTTGAGTTGAGATACCTCGTCACATCAAAATTAAACTCTTGTGTTGAGCTTGGATGAGCATTGTAATTTGGAATGATTCATGCCTAGTGGTGAGTACTCTATCTTTCTCTTGCCATTCAATCTTTGATTCCCAAGCCAACTAGAATCTAGTTGAATGTGTAAGAGGTACCTTGACACTTTGGAGGAGAGGCCAAGGGGAGAGTTTGCTTGAACTTTCCTTGCCATGAATGCCATGGTAAAGTTGTAAGAAAGGGGATTAGGTACATGATGGTGAAGACATGGCCCCAACCCTTGCCATCGAAAATTAAACCTTGGTAAGGGTGGGAAGGCTTGGTCGAGAGATCGACAAGCAAAAGCTCTACACCGACTTCCCTCAATCCAATCAAGTGGCAATGATTCCTAAAAATACAAGTGGCAATTGGTTTAAGGAAATGTGGCAATGCACTTGGAAATCAATGGTTCACAATCTGGTCATACTAGGATGCATAGTTGATCTTGTTGGTTGCATTGGTTTGGGTTTGCATTGTTTGAGATCCGCTAATAAATGCAACAAATTTATGGTAAAATTTTGTCAAAAGTGAGTCAAGATGCATTGAAATGTTGCTAATTGGATGCCACATGATGCTTTTGGGTATGCTGGAATGCATTTGTGCAAGGGTGTGTAAAGGGGATGCTTGCAACTAACATTTGGGCATAATCTATAGATTTTGTAAAAGTGTAATTCAGTCTGAGGGGTTTTGGGCTGATCCAAATTGGACACCTAAACTTCATTCCCCATCCCAATATCTTCCATACAAGCCAAACGGCATACCATTTGGAGCTATTGGTGAGCGGTTACACCTGTTTTCATGGGGCAGCCCGGTTTTGGTAGTTTGTATACCAAAAGTGATCTTATGGACTGAACTTAATGAGTGTGTAGTAATCCTAAAAAGGATCCTAACAAGCTAAAGATTTCCCAAATTGGACTCTTGGGTAGGGAGTTACAACCCATTTTTGGTGAAAGCTTGTTTCATAAAAAAGCCCGGACTGAACTTAAACTGATCACATATGCTTATTCCTCATCTCATTACCTTTACACAGAGCCTTAGTTTGATCAAATCGGATTACCCTAGCTCCACTTTTGGCTATTTTCTCAAAACAGTCCATTATGGCTGGCAAGCCAAAAGGTTGGCCCCGAAAGCTATCATTGGTCACGGAAGACATAAAAGGGAGGAGTTAATGGAGCATGACAACATGGATACAATGGAGGAGTTATAAGAGCAATTGATTGTGACAAGCACTCACAAAAGCACTTCTCCGCCATCAATGGGGCAAGCTTCAAAAAGGAAGTTTAAGAGGAGGCAAATATGGGAAGCGCTCACAAAAGCACTTCTCCGCCATCAATGGGGCAAGCTTCAAAAAGGAAGTTTAAGAGGAGGCAAATATGGGAAGCGCTTAGTCATAAGCACATGCCTCAAGTGCACAAGCTAGTTCAAATGATACCCTCTTGCAATTGCTTATGGAAAGATTCAATTTCAAGACACTTATGGAGAGATTGGATGTCATCAACCATACCTGAATACGAGGTTTGAATTCATGACTACCAAGATTGGGGCTATTGAAGACCAATTGAAGCAACACCATGAAGCACATGCCTCAAGCGCTTAGTCATAAGCACATGCCTCAAGTGCACAAGCTAGTTCAAATGATACCCTCTTGCAATTGCTTATGGAAAGATTCAATTTCAAGACACTTATGGAGAGATTGGATGTCATCAACCATACCTTGAATACGAGGTTTGAATTCATGACTACCAAGATTGGGGCTATTGAAGACCAATTGAAGCAACACCATGAAGATGCCGTTGATGGTAGAATTGGTGGTATTTATCCAAGGGACCAAGTAGCCTATGCGCAAACCTTCTCATGGTGGTCATAAGGAAGGCAAGAAAGTTATGTAAGAGGCTTAATTGAAAACTTCTTCATTTGGATTATGAGTGATGCTAGGAGACCCCTTATGCCCTATTCATTTCATCCCGATACCTCTCAATTGTATGGCAAGCCCTCATAAGTTGCATTCAAGCCTAATCATAGAGAGGCCAAGAGGGTACCATCATACCAAAAAGAAAATTAGTCCATGGAGGTGGAAGAGAAAAGGATCAAGGATGATTGGGAGCACAAGTCTTTTACACAAAGACAAGTGGTGGCTCATGATAGTTGGATGGAGTTGCCTTCTTTTATTAAGAAGGAGTACATAGACTTTGCTCAATTTGCCAACTCTTACATGCAATCACAAAAGAACAAGCCACATCATGGGATTTCTTCTTCCAATGCTTCCAAAGATATCAAGGATAAGGTGTCCCTCTCCAAGTTTAAGGGTGATGGTTCCACTTTGTATGAGTTGGAGGAGTGGATCACCAAGTTAGACACTTGTTTTCAACTCTAACCCAAGAGTGAGCAAGATAAAGTACAATTTGCTTCCCTAAACTTGGAAGATTATGCTCACAAATGGTGGAGACACATGGTTAAACTTGGGAATATACCACACTCATGGGAGGATTTAAAAAGGGAGATGAACTTGACTTTCATCTCCCCTTTGGTGCCTGACAGATACTATGACCACAAATGGTGGAGACACATGGTTAAACTTGGGAATATACCACACTCATGGGAGGATTTAAAAAGGGACATGAACTTGACTTTCATCTCACCTTTGGTGCTTGACAGATACTATGACCAATAGTATGAGATTTCTCAAAAGTTCATAGTAAGAGAGTACATAAAAAGCTTTATGAAGTTATCCATGTATGTGGAAGGGCTTAATGAGAAAATGAAGATGAAGAAGTTTATAAATGGGTTGGATTCCTTCATCAAAGCGGATGTATCGGCTCAAAGGCCGAATACTCAAAGAAGCTATGAGGTTGACGGAGCTTTATGAACCAGATCCCAACGTATGGGTACCATTAAGGAGACTTGTAAGCCAACTATCACTCCTTCCTAGTTTGGAAAAAACTCTCTTCCTTCAACCCAATCACCTTTTCCAAGATTCCCTATAGTTTATGGGAGTGGACAGCCCAAGGGCGGAGCTTATCACATGATGCAAAGAAAGGGGATAAGTTTAACAAGAAGCCTTCTCAAACCTTCAATAAAACTCAAAGAGTTCATGATCCTAAAGAATTGAGAAGAAAGGGCTTATGTTTCAAATGCAAAGAGAGGTGGCAACCTAGGCACAAATGTAAGTCAAAGAAGGTTGTGGCCACTATGATCCTCATAGATGAGGAGGAAGATGCCAAGGACTCTCATGATAAGGAAGAATTTGAGGATTGCAATGAAGAAGCACATGAATATGGGGAATTTCCTTTTGATCCCCATGGAGGAGACAAAGGGAATGTGTTGGATGAAGTTGCATCCATAAATGTAGGAATTTCAACAAGTATATGCTCTATTTCTCAAGAGCTAATGGCAAGTTGCAAGAGCCCAAATAACCTATGTTTGGTTAGATCCATCAATGGGAGAGTTGTGTATATATTGGTGGATTTTGGAAGTACCCATAGTTTCATCAATTCCAAATCCATTAACTCTCTCAAGCTTGCTCTGGTGAAACTCCCCATAACCTTTCAAGTGCAAGTAGCCAATGGAGAAAATGAGAAGACTAGTTTGGCATGTCCTTCTATTGAAATGGTTTTATCTCCATCATATACTTGGAGGGGTGACTTCATAGTGTTGGAGATGGGTCCTATTAATGTGATATTGGGGTGTAATTGGTTATCATCACTTTAGGATTTCCACATGAACCTTCAACAAGGGATTATGAGCTTCATTCATCATGGACAACAAGTGTTATTGGCTAGAAATCATTCAAAGAAGCTCTCTTTGATGTCACAACAACAATAGTTGTGAGAGCCTAGAGAGTTCAACCGTCCGGACAAGGTACCACGGGAGGGGGTTCAATGGGAGTAAGCATGGCCAAGCTAGAGGACAAGTGGTGGTGCACACTAGGGAAGTGTCACACACATTTAAAGGGACTCGTTGGCTAAGTGTGGACAAGTAGCCTAGAATAGCAAAAAGGAGGTTTCTAAGGATAGCTTGAAGGAGTCGTGTAGATGGCATGGTTGGGTGGAGAATCTTGGGGCTCTCAGCCCTTTGTTATTTTCTAAGAGGTTAGCTGGTCCACCAGGCTGACCTAATATTGGTATCAGAGCACAACCAGATCTTATGCAGTGCTACAGAGTCACAACTATGAGTGCGCTACAGCCTGTGAGTTAGCAAGCCCACGATATAGCACGCTGTCAGGCTGACACAACGACACTCAACAGAGAAACCAAAGCAACCATAGTCCCTCTCTCATATTACTAGTGTGACGGAGCGTTGCCGGGGCGAGTATTTCTACAGAGCCGCAGCCGGCAATAGTTTGAAGCCATCAGCTCATCGCCTCAGACTCCAACAAAGTTTGCCATCGACAGTCCGTCACCTTTTCGTTCGATCGTCGGCGAGTTGCAGGGTACGAGTTTGATTCGCTTAGCCGTGCAAGGTTCGAGTTCAAAAAATTTTGTTTAAAGAAAAAAACCAAATTTCTTTTAAAGCCTTTCAAATTTTAAAACCTTTGCAAATTAGCGGTTGTTCATTCATGCGGTGGAGCATTCAAGTAGCATTTTGGGGTTCTTCTTATAAAGATTTGAGGGTGCTTTTCAACATCGACTTTCAAGTTCAAGCATCGCACCAACAAATTCACTTTGAGCTAATACTTGCAATTTTTTTCCAAGAGCTTGGGCTTGAGGTTAGTTCTTGTGTTCATTCTCTTGCATCGCATTTATAGAGTCCATATGAAATTTAATAACCCTAATGAGTCTGAAAGTGGAAGTCCCAGTCGTTTGTTGGACACGAAAAAGGGCCGATCCCGATAACAGACGATGACCTTCTTGATGTGATCATTTGGTCAGTACTAAATAGTTTAAGACTCTAGAGTCCCGTATTTTGGACATTGAGGCCAAGTACGATAAGATACTTCTCTTCTCTCTAAGAGTTAAAGAATAATATGCAAGCTTCTACCACCATAAGTGCTTTAGTGGGAGAGATGGCAGTAGCTCCTGCCCAAAGGGGCAACATGAATGTCGGTACATCTCACCCTAGAGATGCTGCTATTATTCTAAAGATCTAAAACCTCCAACTTTTAATGGGGAGGAGAAGGAACATATAAGGGTGCGGTCAACACTTTTTTACAAAAGTGGCAGGATTTGCATCAATTATGCCAAACTCCAAAGGAGATATGCGCGCTTGAAGCGAGCTTAACTCTAGGAGGTAAAGCATACAAGTGGTGGATGGGCTTGGAGTCCAAAACTCAACCTACTACGTGGGCTAATTTCAAAGTTTGTTCATGAAAAACTTTCTTCCTAAGAATGAGATGGATCATAATTGGGAAGTGTGGGACGATTGTGAGATGAAGAATCTCATGCTGGCTCAGTATATCTCGAATTATAGAGAAATCATTCTTAAGTTGAAAGAAATGGATGACTTTTAAAAGATTCGTGGATTTATTCGCGGACTAGACTCGGACTATAAGAATCAAGTTAAGCAAAATGAGCCGAAAACTTTAGAAGAAACAATTAAGTTTACCTAGATTTTCGACGACACCGTCGGAAAGAAAAAGCATGCGCAGACTCTACAACGGACACCTAGTGTGTCCGAGGGTTCCAAGCATCACGGGCGGTCAAAATAAGAGGAAGGGACCTAACCAAAAGAATGATCAATCTAATAAGTCTAAGGGACAACATAGATTTCAGAAGCATGAAGATTTTGAAAGAGTTAAAAAAGAACATTTATGTTTTCACTGCATGGGAAAAGGTCATTATAAACTACAATGTCCTAAACTTAAAGAGAATGAGAAGAATTAGGGTGATCAAAGTAAAGAAAAGCAAGTTCACACTATTCAGGTGCTCCCTCTAGAGACTTCTGGTAAGTTTAAAGAGGTTCAAGTTTACCATGTTGATTCTACTCATGAGTGTTGTGCCACATCATCAATGTGGGTGCCAACATTTGGACCACATGAGTTGGTTCAAATGTATGGTCATGTTAAGGGTCACAAGGTATGAGTTATGATTGATGATAGTGCTACACACAATTTCTTGAACTATACTTTAGTCAAGAAATTAAGTTATCGAAAAATTCAAGTGACCATAAGTATGTGGTTTCTTTGATTAATGGTTATGATAAAGATGTATGGGATACAATAGTTTGTGATGTCCCATTAGGCATTCAAGGTCATGAGATGCATTTGGATTTTCAGGTGATGCATATCACTCGAGCAGGTGTTATTCTAGGTCCCGAGTGGTTATATAACATTGGTCCATCTTATTTGCATAATTCTTTTGAGTTTAAAGTAGATGGTAAGAAAGTGCGTTTGCAAGGTAAACATGATGTACACTCCTCACCTCTCATATGCTCTATGGAAATCAATCACCTTGTAAAAGCTAATGAAGTAGAAAATATCTTTTTATGTTACACGATTCTTGATGATGTTATTTATTTTTTCACATGTGAAAACATAATTGATTTGCATGAGCACAATGTTTACATGGCTTCTTTTCAACCAAAGCATGTTAACAATAAAAAGGTTAATGAATCCTTAAAGCAATTGTTACAACAATTTAAAGATGTGTTTCCAAATGAATTACCAGAAGGACTACCTCCTGTCCGAGATGTTGAGCATCCAATCGATGACGTAATACCTGGCTCAAAGCCAGTAAGTAAGCCTCCTTATTGGCTTAGTTTTAAGGAAGCACAAGAAGTAGAATGACAGTTAACGGAATACCTTAAAGGTGGATTCATTCGACCAAGCACTTTGCCTTGGGCTTCACCGATTCTATTGGTGAAGAAAAAAGATGGGTCTATGAGACTATGCGTCAACTACCATGGTTTGAATGCAATCACGATTAATAATAAGTACCATTTGCCACAAATAGATGAGTTATTTGATCAACTCCAAGGGGCAAAGTACTTTACAAAAATTGATTTACGATTCAGATATCATCAAGTGAGAATTCAGGAAGAAGCAGATGTCCAAAAGATTGCTTTTTGAACTAAATTTGGTCACTACGAGTTTTTAGTCATGCCCTTCGGTTTGACTAATGCTCTGGCCACATTCATACACTCATGGATAGTGTCTTGAAACCTTATTTAGGAAAATTTATTGTGGTTTTCCTAGACGATATCCTGATCTATAGTTGCACAAAAAAAAAAAAGAACATCTCAAACACGTACGGCAAGTATTTGAATTACTCAGGAAGCATTCACTTTATGCCAAAGAGAGAAAATGTAAATTCTTCATAAAAGAAATACAATACTTGGGACACATAATCTCAATAGATGGCATTCATATGGATCCAGCAAAAGTTGAAGCCATACTAAAATGGCCACAAATTTAGAAGAATTACAAATTTTTACTGGTATGTCTGGATTTTATAGAAAGTATGTTCGAGATTATGCTAAGATAGCTGTTCTGATGACAAATCAGTTTAAAGTAAAGGGAAAGACCTTCGTTTGGGGGTATTCCCAGCAAAGAAGTTTTGAAAAACTTAAGGTAGCTATAGCTACGGCTACCGTTCTAAAGGTGGTCGATCTGAATCAACCCTTTGTTGTAGAGACGGATGCAAGTAACCATGCAGTAGGCACCGTCCCCTTACAAGGGGGAAAACCTATTGCATTTGAAAGTAAAAAGTTGGACAAAGCTCAACAAAATTATTCATCTTATGAAAGGGAGTTATATGCTATAATTCATACCTTAAAGAAGTGGAGGCATTATTTATATATGGTGTCAGATTTGAGATAGTCTTTGATAATGAGAGCATCAAATGGGTATCTAGTCAAAGAGAGCTTAAAGGGAGTTATATGCTATAATTTAAAGAAGTGGAGACATTATTTATATATGGTGTCAGATTTGAGTTAGTCTTTGATGGGTATCTAGTCAAAGAGAGCTTAAAGGATGTAAAGCTCGATGGCCAGAGTTTCTCCAGGAGTTCAACTTTCAACTTAGATATAGAAAAGAACGTTACAATGTGGTAGCTGATTCACTGAGTCGCATGCCCATGGTTAACGAGTTGAGTTTTACTCAAATTAAGAGTGATTTTTTGAAATCACTTTAGTGGAAGTGCGTTGATGATCTATATTATGCCCACGTGTGGAGTGTCCTAGAGAAGAGGGATCCCTTGACTATAAATAAAGATAGCCCTGAAACGAGATAGACGCTTTCACTAGCAGTAAGTCTCGAGAGATGTCTTGAGGAAACATGCCACTTACAAGTGATGAAAGAAATCATTGGAAGAATTTTTCCATCGATAACGATTACTTACTTTACAAAGGTAGAGTATGTATACCTCGGACTCAGACATTAGGCGCCGTATTTTATATGAATGTCATGATAGTCCAAGTGCTGGTCATCCTAGAATACGAAAGACATATGCACTAGTTAAGAGACAATTTTATTAGTCTGGCTTAAGTAAGGACGTCCAAGACTATGTCTTAAAATGCCAAAAGTGCCAGGTCAATAAAGCAGAATGCCTAAAAGTAGGTGATTCACTAAGTCCACTAGAGATCCCAAATGGTAAGTGGGAGAGTATCTCAATGGACTTTATAGTTGGAATACCTAAAACGAACAGAGGCCACGATTCGTTTTGGGTGGTCGTGGATAGGTTGATAAAAAATATGGGTTACCTCCCGATATAGTTAGTAATAGAGATACAAAGTTTAATAGTCATTTTTGGCATGTTGTGTTCAAAAGATTAGACACCATTCTAAGTATGAGTACGGCTGATTATCCACAAAGCGATAACCAAGAGAGTCAACCAAGTCTTGGAAGACATGCTACGAGCATATGTTAGCAAAAAGAAAACCAATTGGGAAGAATATTTACCCATATTGGAATTTGCTTATAATAGTGCCAAACATTCAACAACGAGATTTAGCCCATTCATGTTGATGTATGGTTTTCAACAACGAGCCCCAGTGGCCATTGGACTTGAGAAAGAAAAGATACAAAAAGGTTAAAGATTTTCTTTAAGATCTCCAGGAGATGAGGAAAATTGCCAAAGGTAATGTTAAGAGAGCACAGGGCCATGCTAAACATTATGCAAACAAAGATCGTAGATAGATCGTCTTTGAAGAAGGTGACAAAGTGTTTTTAAAGGTTCCCGAACACTCCAAATCATTGAAAATGGGGAGAAGTCCGAAGCTATCTCCAAGGTATTGTGGTCCATTCATAATACTTAAAAAAGTCGGTAGTGTTGCTTATAAGTTAGCTTTACGAGAAAGCTCTAAAGTTCATCCAGTTTTTCATATCAGTAGACTGAAAAGGAAATTGAGAGATGATGATAGTCTTGTCAAGCAAGAGATCCTAGTAGAACTTATATCAAACCCCCATCCTTACCACACGAACCAAAAAAAAGTCTTGGATTTCCAAGAGAAAAGGACTCGACACTGTACGATAGGAGTGTTTAATCAAGTGGAAGGATCGACCAGAAGAAGGTTCTACTTGGGAAAAGGTAAACACACTCAGACGAAGGTTCCCAAATTTCATTTTCGAGGATGAAAACTTCTCTTAAAGGGGGAGTAATGTCACGACAACACTAGTTATGGGAGCCTAGAGAGCTCAACCGTCCAGACAAGGTATGGGCGGGGTTCAGTGGAAGCCAACATGGCCAAGCTAGAGGACATATGGTGGTGTGCACTAGGGAAGTGTTTACACACATTTAAAGGGCAGCTGGCTAAGTGTGGCCAAGTTGCCTAGAATAGCAAAAAGGAGATGCCGAAGGATAGCTTGAAGGAGTCGTGTAGATGGCATGGTTGGGTGGAGAATCATGGAGCTCTCAACCCTTCGTTATTTTCTGAGAGGTTAGTTGGTCCAACAGCTGACTTCATATTTGATCACCCCAAAGCAACTTCTTAAGAGGGAAGTCTCTTGGCACTATTTATGTGTTGCATCTTGCTCATCAAGAAGGGATGGAAAGCAGTGGACAGCATGTGGACAAAGACATGGCATCCCTTCTTAAGGAGTTTGAGGATGTTTTTTAAGTGCCAAAGAGGTTGCCTCCTAAGAGAGAGATTGATCATGCCATTCTTCTTGAATCAAATGCAAAGGTTGTCAACAAACCTCCCTATCGGTTCTCCAAAGTGGAAAGAAAGTGGCAAAAAAAATGTAAAATTTTCTTTCCATGGGTCTTATTCAACCCTCACAATCTCCATTTGCTTCTGTCATTCTATTAGTGAAGAAGAAGGATGGGTCCTTTTGCATGTGCATTGATTATTGTGAGACGAACAAAGTCACCATCAAGAATAGGTAACCCATTCCATGCATTGATGATCTCTTGGATGAGCTCAAGGGAGCAAAATTTTTCACCAAGATTGATTTAAGATTGGGATACCATCAAATAAGGATAAAGGAGGATGATGAAGAGAAGACCACATTTAGGACCAAAAGAGGGTTGTTTCACTTTATGGTTATGCCCTTTGGTCTCACAAATGCACTGGCCACTTTCCAAGCATTGATGAATAGGGTATCAATTGGCTCCTTTCTTGTTCAAGTTTGTGCTAGTGTTCTTTGATGATATATTGATATATAGTAAGAGCAAATAAGAGCACCTATCTCATGTGAAGCAAGTGTTTGAAGTGATGAGGGAGCACAAGCTATTTGCAAAAGAGAGCAAATGTGTTTGAAGTGAGGGAGCACAAGCTATTTGCAAAAGAGAGCAAATGTTCATTCATGGTCAATGAAGTGGAATATCTTGGGCATTTGGTAGGAGATAATGGCATAAGAGCCAATCCAAAGAAGGTGACATGTGAAAGATTGGCCAACACCAAGTAATTCAACTCAATTGAGAGGATTTTTGGGGGTGTCTTCTTTCTATCGAAGATTCATGGAGTATTATGCATCTATAGTGGAACCACTCACTGATCTTCTCAAGAGGGAAGCTTTCTTTTGGGATGCTATTGTTGCTGACAAAAGCTTCAATGAGATCAAAGCCTTACTTACTTCAACCCCCATTCTTGTTTGTCTTTATTTTTCCAAGACTTTATATGTGAGAGTGGGTGCAAGTGGAAGAGGACTTGGGGTTGTTTTGTATCAAGAGCATGGAGTCATTGCTAGAGTAGAAAGCTTACCAAAAAGGAGATGGCATTGCATGTTTATGAGCAAGAGATGCTTGCTATCCTTTATGCTATCAAGAAGTGGCATCACTACTTGTGTGGTTCCCACTTCAAGGTAAGAAGTGATCATAGGGTGCTGAAATTTTTCTTATCCCAACCAAATCTCTCTCCCAAGCAAAAGAGGTGGCTGGCCACTCTTCAAAGTTATGATTTTGAGATATCATATACCCTGGGCAAGGATAATGTAGTAGAATGCATTGTCAAGAATGTGGACTTGCACTATGGCATCAATTATGGAGATTTATAGTGATTGGATTAAGGGAATTCGAGAGGAATACCTCCTAAATGAGGTTGCTGCCCACATTTACTAAAAATTATAGCAAGGTAATCGTTAAGGTATTCCTCATTACAAGCTTCACAAAAACCTCTTATGGTACAAGGATCGAGTGTATCTTGTTTCCACCTCATCCTACATACCAAAGGTGCTTCATGAGATGCATTCTTCTCCACTTACATGTCATCTTGGTGTATTCTTCTCCACTTACATGTCATCTTGGTGTATTGAAGACATATGACAAAGTGAGTAAAAGTTTCTTTTGAAAAGGCATGTGGAGGGATGTCAAGAAGTTTGTGATGGAAGTGTCCTTCATGTCAAAGAAACAAGGATAGCCATCAACTACCCGGTGGTTTACTTCATCCTTGACCCATTCCAGATGGGAAGTAGACTCACATATTAATGGATTTCATTACGAGTCTTCCTAAGACTAAGCATGGGTGGGATCAGATATTTGTGGTGGTTGATCAGCTTACCAAATCAGCGCATTTTATTGCTTCCAAGGTCACATATCAAGCATCTCAAATTACCAAACAATTCATGGAGCATGTATTCAAGTTGCATGGGTTGCCACTCAACATAGTGTGTGATAGAGACACCAAGTTTATGGATTTTTGGAGATCTTTATATGAGAACATGGGCACACAAATCACTCCATCTATAGCCTATCATCCTCAAATGTATGGGCAAACAGAGTGTACTAACAAGTGGCTTGAGGTGTATTTGAGACACTATTATCATGATATACAAGCTTCATGGGATGAATGGTTGCATCTTGCTAAATTTTTTCATAATTCAAGCAAGCATTTCAGCATTGGGATGTAACCTTTTGAGGCTCTTTATGGGTATCAAGTGCATATGCAATCCATATCTTTTCAAGAGGACAAAGTGGTTAATCCTTTGGCCAAAGATGAATTGGAAAGGATAAACAACTTCTTTAACTTTGCAAAGGACAACATGAAGAAGGCTCAAGATGTCATGAAGGCTAATGTGGATAAGCATAGACACAATGTGAAGTGTCAAAAGGGTGAATATGTGTTGTTGAAGCTTCCAAAGAGCCGTCATAACATTCTCAAAGGCTCCACCAACCCAAAGTTTGCTCATAGATATTATGGGCCATATTTGGTGCTCAAGAAGGTTGGTGACTTGGTGCTCAAGAAGGTTGGTGACTTGGCCTACAAGCTTGATTTGCTCATAGATATTATGGGTCATATTTGGTGCTCAAGAAGGTTGGTGACTTGGCCTACAAGCTTGATTTGCCCACTTCTATAAGAATCCATAATGTATTTCATGTATCCAATCTTAATAAATTTTTAGGGCCTATACCTCAAGTGATGGAGGAGCTTCCACCCATGGATAAAGAAGGGGAGATCATATATGAGCCAGACAGGATCATTGGGAGGAGAACAAAACAATTGAGGAATAAGAGTATTGAAGAATTCCTCATCAAATGGAAGCATTTAGCCTTGGATGAGGCTACATGGCAACCACTTTCTTACATGCAACAACAAGGTTTATCTATGGAGGGTGTTTCTTGACCATGTGGCATGCTTTTCTTAGGGTTTCATGAGGAAGTATACATGTTAGAATTTCCTGGATAGATTTTGCAGCAGAAGTTCATTTGAAGGCTTCTTCTCAATGATATTGGGTATCAATGGTCATCACGATGATTGTATACATTGAGGAGAATGTTGGCTACTTGATCGATGCATTTGTAGCATTTTATGTGCTCATTAGCATCCTATCCACCATTGACATATATTGGAGGATGTACTCAAGCATATATAGAGCAGATTTTGAGGAAAAAATCTTTGGGGAACAGATGATTTGTAATAAAGTAGAAACTTTAGTTAGGGCATGGACATGGGCTCAATTATAAAAGAGGCTCATGGATCTTATTTGTATAAAACAACACTACTTAGATACACATGTAAATGTTCACTATAATTAAAACATGGAAGTAAGTTAATGTAAGGTATTTTTTTTTGCATTATAAGGAAGTATAAATGCACATGTGTATATTTTTAAATTTTTTTAAAAAAACATTTTTTAGTAACTAGACCGAATTACCGAAAAATCATTTTTTTCCCCAAAAAAGGTGATTTTTTTTCCCTTTTTTGAAAAAAAGAATCATTTTCTTTTCGTAGTTGGGCTAGCATCCTTATGTTGTAATTCCATAATTTGTCCTATGTATTATTCCCTTATATTTATACATCATCCCATTTTAGTTCCACGGAAGTGTATCATTTCTCCCTCTCTACACACATGCACTCGAACACACTCGCATGTACCTCTATAATGCACACATTCACACACACACACACACTCACATGCACCTACATAATACACACAGACATTCACATGCACGCACATGCACAAACTCATTCAAACATATCTTTTTCTTTCACTAATGTTTGTCTCTTTTGGTCTCTATTTATTTGGTGGCACTTTGGCTTGCACATTGCAACCAAATGTGTTTCGATGTGGTGACTAAACTTTGTAAGAGTGAGGGTGGTGGATATACACACTTGCAAAGTTTGGTGACCATCAGAGCACATTTAGATTCATCACCATGGGAATACATTTGGTTTCAATGTGTGTGCAAAACATGTAGTGGCCTTAGAGAGCCCCCTCAAAATTGGGCCTTTAGCCTGCACATTATCACTAAATATGCTCCGATGGTGGACGAAACTTTGCAAGAGTGAGGGTGGGGTCTACATATATACACACTTACAAAGTTTGGTCACCGTCGGAGCACATTTAGTTACAACGTGTGTTCCATTTGCCCGATTTTCAATATGTCATGGCTTTAGAGAGCCTTCTCGAAATTGGGTCGTCCCATTACTCACATTGGACCACTTTTTATTCCCCTTGGTATCAATACTACTCAATTTGCTGCGACAATCCTCGGTCCAAATGCACACCAATAATTGTAAAATAACCAACACAAGACATTTTCGTAGCATGTGGTAGATATTAAGAAACACTATATTCTATATGAAAGAAATCTTTTTGGTGATATATACCATGCCACTTCAATCCATTAGGTTTTTGTAAAGTATTTTGCATGCGTTTACGGCTTACTTGTATCCTAAATTTGGTAGGTGCACTTTCATTCCCATTCTCTCCAACAATAAAGTCACAGATGCTATCCCAATGAATGTAAGAAGAACATATAGAATTATAATGTGAATGAGGATCTGATTCAAGCTTAACATCCCAATGTAGAGAGGAAGCATCAACTGGACCACTTGAAGGGCATTGAACTTTGATCTTGTGTTTATCACTGGCATTTACGATGGAAGGGAGTTTAGAGAAATGAGATGTAGCAATAGGTAGTTATATCCGTAAATAGCTTTTGAAAAAGTGCACGTTCACTTTAGGCCACCTATTAAATACATGATATAATCATCTCCATAATTTTAATAGTAATAAAGAAAGGCTATATCTATTGGTTCAATGTTTGATATAATCTTGAGTAAATTATTATTGCATAAAAACTGATTACATAGTAATAACCAATTGGGGGAAAAAAAAAAGTAATACGATCTTGTTGATGAAGACCTCTTAGTGCTTCCAAACTCAAATTTAAAATGAAAGGTCTATGAAAAACCATAAACCTATCTATCCCTCCCTCTTCAACCTCTTTATCTCTCTATGTTTAGAGATAGAAAAAAAGTACTTGGACTGCCCACAACTGTACTAGCCAGTGCATCTGAATGGTGAGAATACTTGTTGGAAAGTGCTTCTTAATCAAAAACATTACTTCTAAAGAGTTCATTCTTACATCTTCGATTGTTTGTGAGTTTATATCCTTTAAGGATATACATCAAACCAAGGCACTGATCTTGTAAATAGCACCTAATGTCTTCACTTATGTCATCTCCTTCAAGGATATCCATCAAACTAAGGATATCCATCAAACTAAGGCACTGATCTATTAAATAACACTCCTAATGTCTTCACTTACATAATAAAGGAGAAAGAAAATGACTTGTATATACATGTAAAAACTTATGCCAGTCATGTGACTATAGGCCACTCACCTTATTATTTAGAGAGTAAATGCACCCTTAAGATAACGCATGTGTCCCATTGGTGTACGAAAGGATGCAATAATCTTCTATACTCTTTTTTCCTCTCTCTTGGATAAAATCCAAGATTTTAGGGTTAGGACTACTTTGCTTGATTCATCTACTTGTGCTTACAAGGGTACCATCTTTTCAACTTCCTACAATTGTAGTCCATACCAGTGGAACTTAGAATCTTCTTTACATCATCTCGTGACTCGGGCGGGCATTGTATATTTCAGTAACCTTATAAATTATGACCCGATGATGTGATGTAAGTTAGTATCTTTTGGAGAGGATGAGATTAAGAAAGAAAAAGAGGGATTAGAAAGAGGATATAGAGAATATTACTTGAATAATTCTGAGACGCTTGTATGTGACCAACCATAGAGTGATTTTACAGATTAAGCAATGATAGGCAAGCTTGTAACTTTGACATTTTTGCTCCATTAAAAAACGATGTTGAACCAAGAGTTCAAAGATGTGCTTCCTTAGACATCGTGTCTTATCCATCGTGTGTATTGCCATCAAACATTGCTTCGATTAGCGCTTCCACAAAATCTTATTATGCATCTGGTTCCATATCTTCTTACATGTGTGGCTCCATATCATCAACTAGTTCTTCTCCTTATTCTTGTTGTTCTTCTCCAAGAATTTCATGCCTTGTACCTTGCCTAAATTTTTTAGATTGTATGGCCTCATCGGGTTGAATTTGCATGTACTTCACATCATATACATTCTACATAATTATCAAAACAATTTAGAGAGAGGGATAGGAAGGGTGTAACAAAGGGCCTAATCAACTAATCTCATCAAAACTATATGCTAATTCAAGTAGTAAGGACTTGTCAAACTCCCCGTATCATTCGACATGTTGTATGGTTATTTGATGTCGTCTTCTAATAGAGTTCTGGCAATGTGTACGTAGACATTGGATACTTTGCTCCAACCATGCCATACTCCCTTGTTCAAGTTCTTTCTCTAAAGATGGTGAATTGTTTGCATGCTTCATTAACAAAACAGAGAGACTAAGAGAAATGTAATGGGGATCAACAGAGTTCCAGAGAAATGTTATGGAGAAATGTAATGGGGATCAAGAGAGATTAAGAGAAGTGTTGTGGAGAAATGGAAATATGGCTCTCTTTAAGTAGGAGTATGAATTATTAGTCAATAATGGTTAATTTTTTCCCATGAAATTTAGAACATCAAGGAAATAACTTATGGCATCCGTATATAGGTGTCGATCTACACATCAAAAACTGACGTGTATACCGATGTTCATACCGAGAGTTGTACTGACGAAACATACTGATGCTTTCGGATGCTGATATAGGCGGTGAGAAATTAAGAAACCCGAATGCTATTGCTTTCCTCTCTTTACTTTTGGTTTTTAATAGGGTCTCTCCTGCCTTAGTCTTTCTCTCTCTCTCTCTCTTACCTCTCTCACCTCTTCCCCATCCCTCCATGACCTCTCCATTGCAGATATGTTGTTTCAAGTAGATAAGATTTGTAAGATTTGAGTTTTGGGTTTTTTTTTGGTTTTGTAGGCTCCTAATCTATGCTTATGTCTATGGTATACTCTAATTAGTGGAAACTCTTATCTATTACTAAACCCTAACTTATATCTCTATGCCAAACCCTAAGCACTATGCTTCTCTACTCTCCTTGAGGGTTTAAGCATGTGCTTTTATTTTGTTTAGATCTCTTTAATGTGTGTGCTTTTGTTTTGTGGCTCTTGTTTTGTAGGTATTATATTTTTTAGGCCCAACACCTTCTCAAGCACTTGAGGGTCTTTTTGACATTATTTTTAGTAATTGCACCCTCGGGTGCTAGGGGATCTCTATTTCTTTTTAGTAATTTCATGCATATTGCTCTATGCATGAGAGCTAATCTATGCATTACTCTATATATGTATAGAGTTCTATACATTTCTCTAAACATGTATGTATAAAGCTCTATGCATTACTCTATGCATGCACAGAGGTCTATGCCATTTCCCTACACATGAATGCATAGAGACTTGTGCGTTGCTTTACATGTTGCTCTATGCATAGAGACTTATGCGTTGCTTTACATGTTGCTCTATGCATAGACATTTATGCATGACCTCTATGTATACATAGAGCATTAGATGCATACGTAGAGTGACAAGGCTCTATGTATGCATGCATAACTCTATGTGTAGTAGCTCTATGCATTTTGCTATGCATTGTATTACGCATGTGCTCTTCATTAAATGAAAGAAATCAAACAATAAGATGAGATAAGTAAGCATAGACTCACTTAGTTGATTGCTCTTGTTAGAATACTCCTCTTAGAATGACCTTTTTTCATTAGGGTTTTCAAATAAGTGTTCGTTTGAGTAGTTAACCCTCATTAAATGCACTGTTTTATTTTCTACTAACATTATTTATCATTATCTAACATTCTCTATTTTGTCTTTTATGTGTAGGGATCTCTCATCTAGTTTCTATGCTTTTTATCTTTTTTGGGCCCAACACCTTTCCAAGCACTTGAGGTAAGGTCTTAAACCCTAAACTTTTTTATATTCTTGAGGTAGGGTCTTAAACCCTAATCTTTTTTATATTCTTTAATTGCACCCTCGGGTGCTAGGGAGCCCTGTTTCTTTTTAGTAATTTCATGCATATTGCTCTATGCATGAGAGATGATCCATGCATACATATAGCTATGCATGCATACATAGAGCTACAAGGCTCTATGTATGCATGCATAGCTCTATGTATAGCGCGCTATGCATACATAGAGCCTTGTAGATCTATGTATGCATGCATAATAGCTCTATGTATACATACATAGAGCTTTGTATGCATACATAGAGCTTTATGTATGCATGCATATAGCTCTATATATACATCCATAGAGCTATACATGCATACATAAAGCTACAAGGCTCTAAGCTCTATATATTTCTTTATACATAGCTCTATGTATAGTTATGCATGCATACATAGAGTATGCACAGTATAGTATAGAGTATGCATGAATAGAATGTATACTCCATACTCTATGCATGCTCCATGATATATGCATGCATACTCTATACTCTATACATGCTCTATGCATAGAGTATGGTGCACTTGAGGCAAGGTCTTAAACACTAATCTTTTTTTACATTCTTTTTAGTAATTTCACCCTTGGGTACTAGTGGGGAGCTATATTTCTTTTAGTAATTTCATGCATATTGCTCTATACATGAGAGCTACTCTATGCATACATAGAGTTACAAGCCTCTATGTATGCATTCATAGCGCTACACATTCTATCTAATGCATTTCTCTATGCTCTATGTATAGCTCTATGCATTTCTCTATGCATAGAGCTTTATGCATGAGCTATGTGCATGCATACATAGAGCTACAAGGCTTTATGTATGGATGCATAGCTCTATGTAGATCATACAGTATTTGTGTTCTATGCATGTATAGAGCATATAGTATGCATGCTCTATGCATATATAGTGCATATAGTGTGTATGCTCTATGCGTGCACAGAGCATATAGTATGTATGCTCTATACATGCCCTATGTGTGCATAGAGCATATAGTATGAATACTCTATGTGTGCATAGAGCATAGAGTATACATACTCTATGCATAGAGTATACATACTCTATTGGCATAAAGCATAGAGTATGCATGCATAGAGCATGTATAGAATATAAATGGCTCATACTCATACTCTATACTCTATGTATACATGCTCTATGCTCTATGCGTGAATAGAGTATGTATGCTCTATGCATGCATAGAGTATGTATAGAGTATACATGCCCCATATATAGATTTTTCTTATCATTGCTCTCATGATTACCTCATTTTCTTGTATTGTAGTCTCATATTTTTTGAGCCGTTAGCTCTTCTAACTTTCCAGGTGCACTTGAGGTGTGGTTTTCAACCCTAATCTTTTTTACATTCTTTTTAGTAACTGCACCCTCAGGTGTTAGGGGAGCTCTATTTCTGTTTAGTAATTTCATGCATATTACTCTATGCATGAGAACTTATCTATGAATACATAGATCTAATCTATATATGCATGTATAGCTCTATGCATGCTCTCTAATGCATTGCTCTATGCTCTATTATGTATAGCTCTATGTATTTCTATGTGCACTGCTCTATGCGTTGCTCTATGCATATAGCTTTATGCATACATACATAGAGCTACAAGGCTTTATGAATGCATGCATAGCTCTCTCTATGTATAGCTCTATGTAGAGCATAGAGTATGCATACTCTGCATGCTCTATGTGTGCATAGAGCATGTTCTATGCATGCATAGAGCATATAGTATGCATGTTCTATACTCTATGCATGCATTCTATATGCTCTAGTATGCATAATCTAGAGCATGCATAGAGCATAGAGTAAGCAAGAGTATACATGGCTCATGTGCATATTTTTCTTAGCCTTGCTCTCATGGTTACCTCATTTTCTTGTATTGTATGTCTCTTGCCTTTTTTGAGCCATTAACTCTTCTCGACCACTCAAGGTAAGCTCTTACCCACACAAGCTTTTTTGCTATTTATGCTTTTCTATGCATGAGTATGTTTTTTTAAAGCATTAATCCATGTTTTATTTTAAAGCAGCCATGTTTGGTAGTTTGCAAGACTGCATGCAGGATGAGATCCGAAATTTCTTCCAAATGCTCTCCCCTGAGTAGCATGAGATAGTTAGGTTAGAGCTTACCTCACATGTTCCCGGCTCATCGAGTTCCTCCACCCCCATTGCTTAGATTGATGCTACTGATACACAAAGTTCATGACATAGGTCTCGTAGTAGCCATGGTGTTAGTAGCTACCACCATGGCAGTGTTAGTGGTAGCAGTAGCGGTGGTGGTGGTGGTGGCTATGACATTGTTGGGTATATGTGGAGCTGGTGGTAGTGATGCTACTACTCCACCATGTCATCCTCCTACACATTTTGTTGAGACTACTCCATGTGCTACTCGAGGTGTCATTCCTATAGCCACTCCGGGTTTCACTCCTAGTAGTTTCACTCCGGGTTTCACTCCTAGAGCCACTATGGGCATCACTCCGAGTTCCACTCTGGCAAGTACTCCTTTTGCTCGTACTACCTTTACTCCTCGCTCTCCAGCATTAGGGCCCCTTTACTCCTATAGATGCTATAATGATGGGTCCATCATCGATCCGAGGATGAGCTAGGTGGTAGGGTATTGATGCGTATGTGTCAGCTCTGTAGTGTACAATTTGACCATGACATCCTCACAAATGAACTGTTTTCTTATTTATTAAAATGTCTTGATTCCTAGTGAAACCTTTGCTCTCTTGAATAAATAAGAATGTCTTGATTCCTAGTGAAACCTTTTCTCTTGAATTGGGTGAATGATCTTGCTCCAATGGGTACTCCAAGGCAAAGGGCACGCCTTGGCACTTGAGGTAAGGAGTGGCAACAAGCGAGTGTGGGAAATTGGGGACAAAAGTGTCCGAGTAATTTAACAACAAGTGGATGCTCAAGAGAATGAGAGATCTTGTGAACCATTGAAGGTTTGTGGTGTGAGATGCAATAAAGGAAGGAAATAGTAAGTCCCTATATCTCAACCATCAAGGGACTAGAGAAAGGCTAATACGGAGGTCCGTGGCACCCCCAACAAGTACAAGCAACAACAGGAGTCTACTAAAGCATGCCTCAAAGGTTTGGGGACTTCTCACCTTGGTGCTGGTGGCACCAGGTGCTTTCGTACATACTTTGTAAGCTTTCATCTCTTTCTTTTTGTAATATACTTAATAATGTATGTATAAATTTCTAAATATTCTTTCTTGAATGTGTGTAGTGGTGTGTGACTATACTCAATAAGAGTATGAATTATGGTCTTGATGGAGCGGGAAGAACACGAGCTCAATTAGGCCCACATCATCAACTATGTAGGTATATAACATCGTAAAAAAATATAACTTTTAAGTTTTCCAAATTTACACAAATTATACATAAATTTGATTATCTTTTCTACACCTTTGTCTTTTTTATGTTAAATTGTCTAAATAATACTTCTGGTTCTATTCATGCAAGGACCTCCGAAGAAGCCACACAATGATGCGAAAGTAAGAGAAGGCACTGGGCACGATGATGAGTAGCTCTTACATAGGCCTTTTGTTTATACATGCTCATTTTTTTTGTAAGAGGTATGTTCGTAATTTTGTAAGAGTTCTCACTCTACTCATATTTTAATTTGTAAGTCAGCGATGTTAAAAAATTTTCAAATTCCCAAAGTATCTAGATTTTCCCAAGTTTCCTAACACGGGAGTTTTATACTACTTGTGACATATGCTTTTGTTGTCCTAATCAATATTTATAAATTTTCTTTGATTATCTCTATAAGGTTTCTTAATGTCAATGAGTTAATCTTAAAAATGGATATCTGTTAACTTTTCAGTTTTCCAAATTTTAGACATAAATCCGATTATCTTTTCTGCATCTTTGTCTTTTTTATGTTAAATTATTTATTTTTTATCTTAATGTCTTTACATTTGAAGCAGTTGGCTAGTATTGTGGGTAGAATGGGATAGGTTGGGGCCCCAATCTCTCCCATTATGCCCAAAAAAAATATTTAACAGTGTCAGTATTTATGTAGTATAAAGGTTACATCGATGAAAATGTCAAAGCACCTGATGCATATACTGACGTTCTAATCAAAGCTAGCTTTGATATTTTAGTCATTAAACATGGCAGTGTGCTCGATGAATATTCTGACAATTATGCCAATGGTTTGGTATCGACATTGCGGGCAATTTTGTGCCAAAAAACTAAGCCTAAAGGGTTAGTATATATGACGGTATTAGGTTAATCTATTGTAGTGCATGCAAAAATAATTTTAAAAAATGTTTGTAACTGCAAGTTAAAAAATAACATTTTTGTGTAACTTTTTGGCACATTAATTTCACAAAATAACTTACAATTTTAGAAAACATTACTTTATTTTTGAAAGAAAAAAGAGGCATTAACAACAAAAAAAAATCTATTGAAAAAATACAGTAACAAAAATTATATTTTTAGCCAAGGTGCACAATAATTAAAACAATTGCTTTACTTAATATTAAAAAATATTCACTGTAAGATTTTATACCCCAAAGATTCACAGTTACTTTACTTAATATCTAAAAATATTCATTGTTTGCTTTGATAAAGGGGATGGGCACAGAGCGAGCTTTGGAGAGCGAGCCTTCTTTGACATCCACTCTCTCTCTCTCTCTCTCTCTCTCTCTCTCTCTCTCTCTCTCTCTCTCTCTCTATACCCTCTATTCCCCTTGTCCTCTCTCTTTCCTTCACTCATCCTCCCTTCTCCCAGCCTACTAGCCCAGCCCAACCCTCACTCCTCTCTCTCTCTCTCTCTCTCTCTCTCTCTCCCTCCCTCTCTCTCTCTCTCCCTCCCTCCCTCTCTCTCTCTCCTCTCTCTACATTATATCTCCTCTCTCTCACATTGTTTCTCATTCTCTCTCCACTCTCTCATCTCTCTCTCTCTCTCTCTCTCTCTCTCTCTCTCTCTCTCTCTCTCTCTCTCTCTCTCTCTCTCTCTCTCTCTCTCTCTCTCTCTCTCACACACACACATAATGATGGTATTAAACAAATATTTATCACTCCCACTTTGATATGCACACTAATGGTATTACACAAATATTTATATCTTTCACTGTCACACACTCAAATCAAGGGAGTAAGGTGTCTTGTTTATTTCAATTTCAATAGTACATTAGTACATCTAGCATTATCCTTCTACTCTTCTACTATGACACACTCAAATCAAGGGAGTAAGGTGTCTTGTTTATTTTAATTTCAATAGTACAGTATTACATCTCGCACTATCCTTCTACTCTTCTTTTTCTTCCACGTCCTGTCGGAGGATAGTTTATTAACATACCCATATGCATGTAAAGTCTATACTATTGTAGTACTCAATTTCAAATTCCATTGATAAATGTCTCCTTCTTCGAATAACCCTTGTCTCCATTCATTTTCTCCCACAATGACTTTGCTTCTAGAGTGCTTCATGCAATCTAAGAATATGTGATGATCTTCTTTGTTGTCTTTTATTTGTACTTCATCTTAGCTAAGATTGTAGAGATGGCTTGTGTGTGATGGTTGTCATGATGCTACTACTGGAGATATACATGATGTTTAAGGGTTTGAGATTAGAGATAAAGTGAGAGTCATAGTGCGATGGCAGGGGGTATAAAAGGAAGCATGGAGCACAAGAGATAATGAAAGAGATGGACAAGGGTATGATAATATTATAGGGGGGCATTGATGGAGGCAAGGATAAGATGTGATAAAGAGAGAGAGAGAGAGAGAGAGAGAGTGTGTAAGATTCCTCCCCCAGCCTTCGAAGTATACAGGAGTAAGAACCTCCCTTTCTGATCTTATAATCACATAAGTATTGGGATGAGCCCTTTTAAAGCTCTGTATGGACAAGATTGCTTAACTCCATTAACTAGGTCCGACCCATTGATTATGGTCGTGATGTCCAGACAAATGCTTGATGACATGGAGCAGCAGATGCAAGCAATTCATAAAGATATAAAAGCTGCCCAGGATCGACAGAAATAGTATGCAGATAAGAAGAGGACAGTCAGAGAATTCAAAGAAGCAGATATGGTCTTCATTCGAGTACGGCCCAAAAGAAGTTCTTTATCTCTTGGAAAGTATAAGAAGTTATCCCCCAGATATTGTAGGCCATATCTGATTTCAAAGAAAGTAGGTGACTTAGCCTACGAGCTTCTTCTACCTCCTCATCTCAAAGTTCATAATGTATTTCATGTAAGCCTTCTAAAGAAATATATGCCAAACCCAAATCATGGAAAGACGGTAAAACTTCAGTGGTAAGATACACCATCGGCTTCTAGGTTACGCTAGTTCCTTCTTTTATATAAATCGTAACTCTTACTTGTCGCTCGCATGGGAATACATTTGGTTTCAATGTGTGTGCAAAACATGTAGTGGCCTTAGAGAGCCCCCTCAAAATTGGGCCTTTAGCCTGCACATTATCACTAAATATGCTCCGATGGTGGACGAAACTTTGCAAGAGTGAGGGTGGGGTCTACATATATACACACTTACAAAGTTTGGTCACCGTCGGAGCACATTTAGTTACAACGTGTGTTCCATTTGCCCGATTTTCAATATGTCATGGCTTTAGAGAGCCTTCTCGAAATTGGGTCGTCCCATTACTCACATTGGACCACTTTTTATTCCCCTTGGTATCAATACTACTCAATTTGCTGCGACAATCCTCGGTCCAAATGCACACCAATAATTGTAAAATAACCAACACAAGACATTTTCGTAGCATGTGGTAGATATTAAGAAACACTATATTCTATATGAAAGAAATCTTTTTGGTGATATATACCATGCCACTTCAATCCATTAGGTTTTTGTAAAGTATTTTGCATGCGTTTACGGCTTACTTGTATCCTAAATTTGGTAGGTGCACTTTCATTCCCATTCTCTCCAACAATATAGTCACAGATGCTATCCCAATGAATGTAAGAAAAACATATAGAATTATAATGTGAATGAGGATCTGATTCAAGCTTAACATCCCAATGTAGAGAGGAAGCATCAACTGGACCACTTGAAGGGCATTGAACTTTGATCTTGTGTTTATCACTGGCATTTACGATGGAAGGGAGTTTAGAGAAATGAGATGTAGCAATAGGTAGTTATATCTGTAAATAGCTTTTGAAAAAGTGCACGTTCACTTTAGGCCACCTATTAAATACATGATATAATCATCTCCATAATTTTAATAGTAATAAAGAAAGGCTATATCTATTGGTTCAATGTTTGATATAATCTTGAGTAAATTATTATTGCATAAAAACTGATTACATAGTAATAACCAATTGGGGGAAAAAAAAAGCAATACGATCTTGTTGATGAAGACCTCTTAGTGCTTCCAAACTCAAATTTAAAATAAAAGGTCTATGAAAAACCATAAACCTATCTATCCCTCCCTCTTCAACCTCTTTATCTCTCTATGTTTAGAGATAGAAAAAAAGTACTTGGACTGCCCACAACTGTACTAGCCAGTGCATCTGAATGGTGAGAATACTTGTTGGAAAGTGCTTCTTAATCAAAAACATTACTTCTAAAGAGTTCATTCTTACATCTTCGATTGTTTGTGAGTTTATATCCTTTAAGGATATACATCAAACCAAGGCACTGATCTTGTAAATAGCACCTAATGTCTTCACTTATGTCATCTCCTTCAAGGATATCCATCAAACTAAGGCACTGATCTATTAAATAACACTCCTAATGTCTTCACTTACATAATAAAGGAGAGAGAAAATGACTTGTATATACATGTAAAAACTTATGCCAGTCATGTGACTATAGGCCACTCACCTTATTATTTAGAGAGTAAATGCACCCTTAAGATAACGCATGTGTCCCATTGGTGTACGAAAGGATGCAATAATCTTCTATACTCTTTTTTCCTCTCTCTTGGATAAAATCCAAGATTTTAGGGTTAGGACTACTTTGCTTGATTCATCTACTTGTGCTTACAAGGGTACCATCTTTTCAACTTCCTACAATTGTAGTCCATACCAGTGGAACTTAGAATCTTCTTTACATCATCTCGTGACTCGGGCGGGCATTGTATATTTCAGTAACCTTATAAATTATGACCCGATGATGTGATGTAAGTTAGTATCTTTTGGAGAGGATGAGATTAAGAAAGAAAAAGAGGGATTAGAAAGAGGATATAGAGAATATTACTTGAATAATTCGGAGACGCTTGTATGTGACCAACCATAGAGTGATTTTACAGATTAAGCAATGATAGGCAAGCTTGTAACTTTGACATTTTTGCTCCATTAAAAAACGGTGTTGAACCAAGAGTTCAAAGATGTGCTTCCTTAGACATCGTGTCTTATCCATCGTGTGTATTGCCATCAAACATTGCTTCGATTAGCGCTTCCACAAAATCTTATTATGCATCTGGTTCCATATCTTCTTACATGTGTGGCTCCATATCATCAACTAGTTCTTCTCCTTATTCTTGTTGTTCTTCTCCAAGAATTTCATGCCTTGTACCTTGCCTAAATTTTTTAGATTGTATGGCCTCATCGGGTTGAATTTGCATGTACTTCACATCATATACATTCTACATAATTATCAAAACAATTTAGAGAGAGGGATAGGAAGGGTGTAACAAAGGGCCTAATCAACTAATCTCATCAAAACTATATGCTAATTCAAGTAGTAAGGACTTGTCAAACTCCCCGTATCATTCGACATGTTGTATGGTTATTTGATGTCGTCTTCTAATAGAGTTCTGGCAATGTGTACGTAGACATTGGATACTTTGCTCCAACCATGCCATACTCCCTTGTTCAAGTTCTTTCTCTAAAGATGGTGAATTGTTTGCATGCTTCATTAACAAAACAGAGAGACTAAGAGAAATGTAATGGGGATCAATAGAGTTCGAGAGAAATGTTATGGAGAAATGTAATGGGGATCAAGAGAGATTAAGAGAAGTGTTGTGGAGAAATGGAAATATGGCTCTCTTTAAGTAGGAGTATGAATTATTAGTCAATAATGGTTAATTTTTTCCCATGAAATTTAGAACATCAAGGAAATAACTTATGGCATCCGTATATAGGTGTCGATCTACACATCAAAAACTGACGTGTATACCGATGTTCATACCGAGAGTTGTACTGACGAAACATACTGATGCTTTCGGATGCTGATATAGGCGGTGAGAAATTAAGAAACCCGAATGCTATTGCTTTCCTCTCTTTACTTTTGGTTTTTAATAGGGTCTCTCCTGCCTTAGTCTTTCTCTCTCTCTCTCTCTTACCTCTCTCACCTCTTCCCCATCCCTCCATGACCTCTCCATTGCAGATATGTTGTTTCAAGTAGATAAGATTTGTAAGATTTGAGTTTTGGGTTTTTTTTTTGGTTTTGTAGGCTCCTAATCTATGCTTATGTCTATGGTATACTCTAATTAGTGGAAACTCTTATCTATTACTAAACCCTAACTTATATCTCTATGCCAAACCCTAAGCACTATGCTTCTCTACTCTCCTTGAGGGTTTAAGCATGTGCTTTTATTTTGTTTAGATCTCTTTAATGTGTGTGCTTTTGTTTTGTGGCTCTTGTTTTGTAGGTATTATATTTTTTAGGCCCAACACCTTCTCAAGCACTTAAGGGTCTTTTTGACATTATTTTTAGTAATTGCACCCTCGGGTGCTAGGGGATCTCTATTTCTTTTTAGTAATTTCATGCATATTGCTCTATGCATGAGAGCTAATCTATGCATTACTCTATATATGTATAGAGTTCTATACATTTCTCTAAACATGTATGTATAAAGCTCTATGCATTACTCTATGCATGCACAGAGGTCTATGCCATTTCCCTACACATGAATGCATAGAGACTTGTGCGTTGCTTTACATGTTGCTCTATGCATAGAGACTTATGCGTTGCTTTACATGTTGCTCTATGCATAGACATTTATGCATGACCTCTATGTATACATAGAGCATTAGATGCATACGTAGAGTGACAAGGCTCTATGTATGCATGCATAACTCTATGTGTAGTAGCTCTATGCATTTTGCTATGCATTGTATTACGCATGTGCTCTTCATTAAATGAAAGAAATCAAACAATAAGATGAGATAAGTAAGCATAGACTCACTTAGTTGATTGCTCTTGTTAGAATACTCCTCTTAGAATGACCTTTTTTCATTAGGGTTTTCAAATAAGTGTTCGTTTTAGAGTAGTTAACCCTCATTAAATGCACTGTTTTATTTTCTACTAACATTATTTATCATTAGCTAACATTCTCTATTTTGTCTTTTATGTGTAGGGATCTCTCATCTCGTTTCTATGCTTTTTACATTTTTGGGCCCAACACCTTTCCAAGCACTTGAGGTAAGGTCTTAAACCCTAAACTTTTTTATATTCTTGAGGTAGGGTCTTAAACCCTAATCTTTTTTATATTCTTTAATTGCACCCTCAGGTGCTAGGGAGCCCTGTTTCTTTTTAGTAATTTCATGCATATTGCTCTATGCATGAGAGATGATCCATGCATACATATAGCTATGCATGCATACATAGAGCTACAAGGCTCTATGTATGCATGCATAGCTCTATGTATAGCGTGCTATGCATACATAGAGCCTTGTAGATCTATGTATGCATGCATAATAGCTCTATGTATACATACATAGAGCTTTGTATGCATACATAGAGCTTTATGTATGCATGCATATAGCTCTATATATACATCCATAGAGCTATACATGCATACATAAAGCTACAAGGCTCTAAGCTCTATATATTTCTTTATACATAGCTCTATGTATAGTTATGCATGCATACATAGAGTATGCACAGTATAGTATAGAGTATGCATGAATAGAATGTATACTCCATACTCTATGCATGCTCCATGATATATGCATGCATACTCTATACTCTATACATGCTCTATGCATAGAGCAAGCGTACTCTATACTCTATGCATGCATGCTCTATGCTCTATGCATAAAGCATAGAGCATAAAGTATGCATGCATACAACATAGAGCATGCATAGTGTATGCATACTCTATGCTCTATACATGAATAGAGTATGCATAGAGGATTATAGAGGATGCATCCTCTATGCATGCATAGACCATAGAATATACATGGCTCATATGCATATTTTTCTTAGCATTTCTCTCATGATTACCTCATTTTCTTGTATTTTGGGTCTCTCACCTTTTTTGAGCTGTCAACTCTTCTCATTTTTTGGTGCACTTGAGGCAAGGTCTTAAACACTAATCTTTTTTTACATTCTTTTTAGTAATTTCACCCTTGGGTACTAGTGGGGAGCTATATTTCTTTTAGTAATTTCATGCATATTGCTCTATACATGAGAGCTACTCTATGCATACATAGAGTTACAAGCCTCTATGTATGCATTCATAGCTCTACACATTCTATCTAATGCATTTCTCTATGCTCTATGTATAGCTCTATGCATTTCTCTATGCATAGAGCTTTATGCATGAGCTATGTGCATGCATACATAGAGCTACAAGGCTTTATGTATGGATGCATAGCTCTATGTAGATCATACAGTATTTGTGTTCTATGCATGTATAGAGCATATAGTATGCATGCTCTATGCATATATAGTGCATATAGTGTGTATGCTCTATGCGTGCACAGAGCATATAGTATGTATGCTCTATACATGCCCTATGTGTGCATAGAGCATATAGTATGAATACTCTATGTGTGCATAGAGCATAGAGTATACATACTCTATGCATAGAGTATACATACTCTATGCATAGAGTATACATAATTTATTGGCATAAAGCATAGAGTATGCATGCATAGAGCATGTATAGAATATAAATGGCTCATACTCATACTCTATACTCTATGTATACATGCTCTATGCTCTATGCGTGAATAGAGTATGTATGCTCTATGCATGCATAGAGTATGTATAGAGTATACATGCCCCATATATAGATTTTTCTTATCATTGCTCTCATGATTACCTCATTTTCTTGTATTGTAGGTCTCATATTTTTTGAGCCGTTAGCTCTTCTAACTTTCCAGGTGCACTTGAGGTGTGGTTTTCAACCCTAATCTTTTTTACATTCTTTTTAGTAACTGCACCCTCAGGTGTTAGGGGAGCTCTATTTCTGTTTAGTAATTTCATGCATATTACTCTATGCATGAGAACTTATCTATGGATACATAGATCTAATCTATATATGCATGTATAGCTCTATGCATGCTCTCTAATGCATTGCTCTATGCTCTATTATGTATAGCTCTATGTATTTCTATGTGCACTGCTCTATGCGTTGCTCTATGCATATAGCTTTATGCATACATACATAGAGCTACAAGGCTTTATGAATGCATGCATAGCTCTCTCTATGTATAGCTCTATGTAGAGCATAGAGTATGCATACTCTGCATGCTCTATGTGTGCATAGAGCATGTTCTATGCATGCATAGAGCATATAGTATGCATGTTCTATACTCTATGCATGCATTCTATATGCTCTAGTATGCATAATCTAGAGCATGCATAGAGCATAGAGTAAGCAAGAGTATACATGGCTCATGTGCATATTTTTCTTAGCCTTGCTCTCATGGTTACCTCATTTTCTTGTATTGTATGTCTCTTGCCTTTTTTGAGCCATTAACTCTTCTCGACCACTCAAGGTAAGCTCTTACCCACACAAGCTTTTTTGCTATTTATGCTTTTCTATGCATGAGTATGTTTTTTTTAAGCATTAATCCATGTTTTATTTTAAAGCAGCCATGTTTGGTAGTTTGCAAGACTGCATGCAGGATGAGATCCGAAATTTCTTCCAAATGCTCTCCCCTGAGTAGCATGAGATAGTTAGGTTAGAGCTTACCTCACATGTTCCCGGCTCATCGAGTTCCTCCACCCCCATTGCTTACATTGATGCTACTGATACACAAAGTTCATGACATAGGTCTCGTAGTAGCCATGGTGTTAGTAGCTACCACCATGGCAGTGTTAGTGGTAGCAGTAGCGGTGGTGGTGGTGGTGGCTATGACATTGTTGGGTATATGTGGCGCTGGTGGTAGTGATGCTACTACTCCACCATGTCATCCTCCTACACATTCTGTTGAGACTACTCCATGTGCTACTCGAGGTGTCATTCCTATAGCCACTCCGGGTTTCACTCCTAGTAGTTTCACTCCGGGTTTCACTCCTAGAGCCACTATGGGCATCACTCCGAGTTCCACTCTGGCAAGTACTCCTTTTGCTCGTACTACCTTTACTCCTCGCTCTCCAGCATTAGGGCCCCTTTACTCCTATAGATGCTATAATGATGGGTCCATCATCGATCCGAGGATGAGCTAGGTGGTAGGGTATTGATGCATATGTGTCAGCTCTGTAGTGTACAATTTGACCATGACATCCTCACAAATGAACTGTTTTCTTATTTATTAAAATGTCTTGATTCCTAGTGAAACCTTTGCTCTCTTGAATAAATAAGAATGTCTTGATTCCTAGTGAAACCTTTTCTCTTGAATTGGGTGAATGATCTTGCTCCAATGGGTACTCCAAGGCAAAGGGCACGCCTTGGCACTTGAGGTAAGGAGTGGCAACAAGCGAGTGTGGGAAATTGGGGACAAAAGTGTCCGAGTAATTTAACAACAAGTGGATGCTCAAGAGAATGAGAGATCTTGTGAACCATTGAAGGTTTGTGGTGTGAGATGCAATAAAGGAAGGAAATAGTAAGTCCCTATATCTCAACCATCAAGGGACTAGAGAAAGGCTAATACGGAGGTCCGTGGCACCCCCAACAAGTACAAGCAACAACAGGAGTCTACTAAAGCATGCCTCAAAGGTTTGGGGACTTCTCACCTTGGTGCTGGTGGCACCAGGTGCTTTCGTACATACTTTGTAAGCTTTCATCTCTTTCTTTTTGTAATATACTTAATAATGTATGTATAAATTTCTAAATATTCTTTCTTGAATGTGTGTAGTGGTGTGTGACTATACTCAATAAGAGTATGAATTATGGTCTTGATGGAGCGGGAAGAACACGAGCTCAATTAGGCCCACATCATCAACTATGTAGGTATATAACATCGTAAAAAAATATAACTTTTAAGTTTTCCAAATTTACACAAATTATACATAAATTTGATTATCTTTTCTACACCTTTGTCTTTTTTATGTTAAATTGTCTAAATAATACTTCTGGTTCTATTCATGCAAGGACCTCCGAAGAAGCCACACAATGATGCGAAAGTAAGAGAAGGCACTGGGCACGATGATGAGTAGCTCTTACATAGGCCTTTTGTTTATACATGCTCATTTTTTTTGTAAGAGGTATGTTCGTAATTTTGTAAGAGTTCTCACTCTACTCATATTTTAATTTGTAAGTCAGCGATGTTAAAAAATTTTCAAATTCCCAAAGTATCTAGATTTTCCCAAGTTTCCTAACACGGGAGTTTTATACTACTTGTGACATATGCTTTTGTTGTCCTAATCAATATTTATAAATTTTCTTTGATTATCTCTATAAGGTTTCTTAATGTCAATGAGTTAATCTTAAAAATGGATATCTGTTAACTTTTCAGTTTTCCAAATTTTAGACATAAATCCGATTATCTTTTCTGCATCTTTGTCTTTTTTATGTTAAATTATTTATTTTTTATCTTAATGTCTTTACATTTGAAGCAGTTGGCTAGTATTGTGGGTAGAATGGGATAGGTTGGGGCCCCAATCTCTCCCATTATGCCCAAAAAAAATATTTAACAGTGTCAGTATTTATGTAGTATAAAGGTTACATCGATGAAAATGTCAAAGCACCTGATGCATATACTGACGTTCTAATCAAAGCTAGCTTTGATATTTTAGTCATTAAACATGGCAGTGTGCTCGATGAATATTCTGACAATTATGCCAATGGTTTGGTATCGACATTGCGGGCAATTTTGTGCCAAAAAACTAAGCCTAAAGGGTTAGTATATATGACGGTATTAGGTTAATCTATTGTAGTGCATGCAAAAATAATTTTAAAAACCCCTAATTTTAAAAAATGTTTGTAACTGCAAGTTAAAAAATAACATTTTTGTGTAACTTTTTGGCACATTAATTTCACAAAATAACTTACAATTTTAGAAAACATTACTTTATTTTTGAAAGAAAAAAGAGGCATTAACAACAAAAAAAAATCTATTGAAAAAATACAGTAACAAAAATTATATTTTTAGCCAAGGTGCACAATAATTAAAACAATTGCTTTACTTAATATTAAAAAATATTCACTGTAGGATTTTATACCCCAAAGATTCACAGTTACTTTACTTAATATCTAAAAATATTCATTGTTTGCTTTGATAAAGGGGATGGGCACAGAGCGAGCTTTGGAGAGCGAGCCTTCTTTGACATCCTCTCTCTCTCTCTCTCTCTCTCTCTCTCTCTCTCTCTCTCTCTCTCTCTTCTCTATCGATACCCTCTATTCCCCTTGTCCTCTCTCTTTCCTTCACTCATCCTCCCTTCTCCCAGCCTACTAGCCCAGCCCAACCCTCACTCCTCTCTCTCTCTCTCTCTCTCCCCCTCCCTCTCTCTCTCTCTCCCTCCCTCCCTCCCTCTCTCTCTCTCCTCTCTCTACATTATATCTCCTCTCTCTCACATTGTTTCTCATTCTCTCTCCACTCTCTCATCTGTCTCTCTCTCTCTCTCTCTCTCTCTCTCTCTCTCTCTCTCTCTCTCTCTCTCTCTCTCTCTCTCTCTCACACACACACACACACATAATGATGGTATTAAACAAATATTTATCACTCCCACTTTGATATGCACACTAATGGTATTACACAAATATTTATATCTTTCACTGTCACACACTCAAATCAAGGGAGTAAGGTGTCTTGTTTATTTCAATTTCAATAGTACATTAGTACATCTAGCATTATCCTTCTACTCTTCTACTATGACACACTCAAATCAAGGGAGTAAGGTGTCTTGTTTATTTTAATTTCAATAGTACAGTATTACATCTCGCACTATCCTTCTACTCTTCTTTTTCTTCCACGTCCTGTCGGAGGATAGTTTATTAACATACCCATATGCATGTAAAGTCTATACTATTGTAGTACTCAATTTCAAATTCCATTGATAAATGTCTCCTTCTTCGAATAACCCTTGTCTCCATTCATTTTCTCCCACAATGACTTTGCTTCTAGAGTGCTTCATGCAATCTAAGAATATGTGATGATCTTCTTTATTGTCTTTTATTTGTACTTCATCTTAGCTAAGATTGTAGAGATGGCTTGTGTGTGATGGTTGTCATGATGCTACTACTGGAGATATACATGATGTTTAAGGGTTTGAGATTAGAGATAAAGTGAGAGTCATAGTGCGATGGCAAGGGGGGTATAAAAGGAAGCATGGAGCACAAGAGATAATGAAAGAGATGGACAAGGGTATGATAATATTATAGGGGGGCATTGATGGAGGCAAGGATAAGATGTGATAAAGAGAGAGAGAGAGAGAGAGAGAGAGAGAGTGTGTGTAAGATTCCTCCCCCAGCCTTCGAAGTATACAGGAGTAAGAACCTCCCTTTCTGATCTTATAATCACATAAGTATTGGGATGAGCCCTTTTAAAGCTCTGTATGGACAAGATTGCTTAACTCCATTAACTAGGTCCGACCCATTGATTATGGTCGTGATGTCCAGACAAATGCTTGATGACATGGAGCAGCAGATGCAAGCAATTCATAAAGATATAAAAGCTGCCCAGGATCGACAGAAATAGTATGCAGATAAGAAGAGGACAGTCAGAGAATTCAAAGAAGCAGATATGGTCTTCATTCGAGTACGGCCCAAAAGAAGTTCTTTATCTCTTGGAAAGTATAAGAAGTTATCCCCCAGATATTGTGGGCCATATCTGATTTCAAAGAAAGTAGGTGACTTAGCCTACGAGCTTCTTCTACCTCCTCATCTCAAAGTTCATAATGTATTTCATGTAAGCCTTCTAAAGAAATATATGCCAAACCCAAATCATGGAAAGACGATAAAACTTCAGTGGTAAGATACACCATCGGCTTCTAGGTTACGCTAGTGCCTTCTTTTATATAAATCGTAACTCTTACTTGTCGCTCGCAGTAATCTTACTTCCATCGATCTCCTTTCTTCTTAATCTCCTTTATGGCTTGGCAGCAGCAGCAGGACTTGGTTTTATCCATGATGATTTCTCTCCTTCAAGATGCAAGCGAGTCTGTGAAGAAGGATTTTATAAAATTGTATGAGCGCTTACTTTTCCCTCGCTTACTGTAAGATCCATATCCCTACCACGCAATGGATTCGGGGTGCTAGCAGCGGAAGTAGCACTTCTTGCGCGGGTCAGGGTCCCACACTTGGGGCCTCGTCCACGGATATCTGGACAAGAAACTAATCCGTCGGTTTATCCAAAAACGAACTGGGAAAAATTTCCTTTACCCGGAAAGCACGGGCGATTCCACCAGGATAACTTTTTACTCTAACGTAGTCGAGACCATTATACTGATCAAGTTGATCCGACTGCACCTATAAAGATACTCGATCAGATCAAGGAAGAAACTTGCACTTGGATCATTGGGATCAACGCTTTTTTCCCCATCAAGAGGAGACACAGCCGTTGATTCCTATCCATAGAACAATTACTATCCGGGATTTACATCATCTATAGTAATAACAGAAATTGAGTCTCGATTTACGGATCCATCAGTCCAGCCTAATCCCATCCAGTCCCATGGGTTAGCCAACCACCCAACCACTGTAGTGATGGGATCCAATTAGGAATTTGGTTAGGTTTTGTCCCGGGTACCAGGGAAAAGAGTTCCCAGGTCCCCTAGCCAAAATTTCATGCAAACATAAAACTAGTCACACCACTTACACACCCAATATGAAATTGCCTTTTTCTCAGTATCAACTAACTTTAAAACAATCCTTTAATGAAACCATTATGTCACTGATGAAAATCCTCGAATTCTCTGGTTGAATCCATATTTCCAGTCATTCATTCATCGATGTACTTATGGCATCATTGGCAACCAAAATGCTCACCACCTGTTCACTCAGGGGCCTTTTCAATAGTTCCTAGCTCATAGTACCCGATAATATTTTCATATATAAAAATCAAGATGGAATCCTTGTTGAAGATCAGCAAGATCAATCAACAGATCCATATAAGAGAGCCATGGGCTCATCCATTGAGGACCAGCAAGGTCAATCAACCAGATCCATGCCCGGTTTCAGAAAACAACTCTTACTCCTTGTTCCAATATCTTCCACGATGCACGTGTGGGTATCTTCAGTGACCTAGAGCCCAAGCACCGTATGGTCAGCACCCTCTAGGATCCTTCGCAGGTGACCTAGCGCTTTACTCATAGGCCACTTCCTTGGTCCCTCATCCACTGTACCAGAAGCTCAGCATTTAAATCGAACCGAGGCTGGTCAAGACCTCGGTCGACCTTGCTACGCGAGACGTCCTCCATTGACACTCCGTCAAGTTGCAACTTTATCAATTAGGTCTCCATGACCTTAATCCACAAGACGGTCAAAATGCTTCCCCAGCATTCTTGACATAAAACAGTCATTTACAAACAAGTCACAAAATACAGTTTCTATATCGAACTCTCGTCTTTCCACATTATCAAAATACAATTTCTATATCGAACTCTCGTCTTTCCACATTATCCCTCCTCAGTCCAACATTACTTATTCCACATTCCATTCATATGTGTACTCATTCTCATCCATTCACTCATATCGACGTCACATTATTTCACATACACATTCACATTCATTATTCTACATACACATCCATGTTCGTACATCCACATCATACATCCAATCCCATATCCGCATTCATACAAACACATCCATATCCACATACATACATCCACATCCACATCCACATTCACATCCATACATCCACATCTACATACATACATCCATTTTCACATCCTCATTCATAAATCCACATCCACATACATACATCCACATCCGTATCTACATTCATACATCCACATCACATCCATTCTCGCCCTATCATCACAACCCATATACGTCTTATCCCATTAGATACACTTCTTACCTCATCCCATACACATCTTATCACATCCTAACTCATCTTAGCACATCCTATCACATCTCATGTACCTCTTATCACATCCTATCACATCTCATACACATCCTATCACATCTCATTCACCCCTTATCACATCCTATCACATCTCATACACATCTTATCACATCCTATGACTTCCCATATCTATTTATAGAATACAAGAGAATTCTTATATTTGATATAAGATTTCTTTACGTATCTATTTATGCATAAATTCCATTTAAGGAGACTAACACTTTCAAAATAAAAATCAATCTTTTATGCATCTTCCTATGCATAAATTCATTTTAAATGAGAATGACACTTTTGGATTAAAATAAATTCTTTATGCATCTTTCCATGCATAAATCCAATTTAGTAGGAATTACACTTTTAGAATAAAAGAATTTCTCTTATGCATCTAATTTATGCATAAAATCCATTTATGATGAAAATCACACTTTTACATTAAAACAATAATCTTTTATGCATACCTCTATGCATGAAATCCAAATATGATAAAAGTAACACTTTTACATTAATATAATAATCTTTTATGCATACCTCTATGCATGAAATCCAAATATGATAAAAGTAACACTTTTACATTAAAATAATAATCTTTTATGCATACCTCTATGCATGAAATCCAAATATGATTAAAGTAACACTTTTACATTAAAATAATAATCTTTTATGCATACCTCTATGCATGAAATTCAATTATGATAAAAATAACACTTTTACATTAAAATAATAATCTTTTATGTATATCTCTATGCATAAAATCCAATATGATAAAAGTAACACTTTTATATTAAAATAATAATCTTTTATGCATACCTCTATGCATGAAAATCAATTATGATAAAAGTTACACTTTTATATTAAAATAATAATCTTTTATGCATACCTCTATGTATGAAATTCAATTATGATAAAAATAACACTTTTATATTAAAAATAATAATCTTTCATGCATACCTCTATGCATGAAAATCAATTATGATAAAAGTAACACTTTTATATTAAAATAATAATCTTTTATGCATACCTCTATGCATGAAATTCAATTATGATAAAAATAATATTTTTACATTAAAATAATAAGATTTTATGCATACCTCTATGCATGAAATCTAATATGATAAAAGTAACTCTTTTATGTTAAAAATATCACTTTATTTTTTAGTTTAAAACTCATTCAAGCATGTGAAGTAGGCGCCTCATTGAAGGGACTGCCCTTCCTTACATATGTGTCAAAATGGAATCATTATACCCAAAATATCTCATATTTTTTATATTACTCAGAGTTTCTTACTAATAAACCTTGTACATAGTCAATTCTTCATCTTATGTGAGTATTTACTTCTAAATATCTCCCCTTTTTAACTATTAGCCTTGTCTTTAGTCAATTCTTCATCTTATGTGAGTATTTACTTCTAAATATCTCCCCTTTTTAACTATTAGCCTTGTCCTTAGTCAACTCTTCATCTTATATGAGCATTTATTCATTTTTGGATAATTTCTTTTACAAATTGGATTTATCTCCTCCCCACACATGGATTGATCTTATTGGCCCACAGGAACCTCAATTGGACCATAATCCAAAAATTTCTAAAAATTTAGACCCTTAGGCTAAGGTCCTTTATACCCATTTCCAATTAAGGTCCTTTATACCCTTAGGCTAAGGTCCTTTATACCCATTTCCAATTAATTCCAATTGCACATTGGAAAGTTCTTTTTGAATTTCTATTTCAGGGGAATTCATTTTAATAAGATGAGATATTTTTCTATCCAAAAATATTAAAAATTTGAATATTCTCTCTCTAGAATAATTTCTCTCTCTAGGTTAAAACAGTTAGAAACAAGATCTTTTATATTTCTGAAGAGGGATTTAATTACACGGGAAGATGCTGGACATCTTGAGAGGCTGGGAAGGAATCTTACATTCTCTCCCACTTGAAAAACGCGAGATGTCCTCATCTCGCAAACTGGGGGTAATTCCGCAAGATGCACGAATATGAGACTAAGAAAAAATTTAATTAAGAGTAACCACCAAGAAAAGTCTCAAAGACAGTAAGACTCAAGAGAAGAACAAAGATTTCAACTTTATTCACTCTTGGAACGTATACAACAAAGATAGAAGAACTTTTTACAATTCCATAAGTCCGTCCATCATATGGTCACAAAAGCAGCACTCACAAGCAGCACACGTATAAGGTAACTCATCTATGGGAATAATTCGGCCGATTATTGCAGCACCTACCTCATTGGTATGAGGTGACCTAATAAAAGGACCTATAAGAGGCAAGCCAAAAATGGGATAAAGGCATATCTTCTAGTGAGGAAGAAAACACGTAAGTAAGAAGACCCGCTCAGAAAACCCACCATGCCTTGATCTCATCACGCAATAGTATCGGGGACCCAAACCCAAAGCTTCAATAACCATAGCCAAGCGAACATTGTTACGAAAATGATGCTGACCCCACGGTGTTACCCTAGTTATGCCTCGATAGGTCCGCCATTTGGTCTGAGCTACAGAAGTTCCCAAGTGAGGGAAAAGTGAGCGCTCATACAGTTCTATAAAATCCTTCTTCACAGACTCGCTTGCGTCTTGAAGGTGAAAAATCATCATGGATAAAACCAAGTCCTGCTGCCAAGCCATAAAGGAGATTAAGAAGAAAGGAGATTGATGGAAGTAAGATTACTACGAGCGACAAGTAAGAGTTACGATTTATATAAAAGAAAGAACTAGCGTAACCTAGAAGCCGACGGTGTATCTTACCACTGAAGTTTTACCGTCTTTCCATGATTTGGGTTTGGCACATATTTCTTTAGAAGGCTTACATGAAATATATTATGAACTTTGAGATGAGGAGGTAGAAGAAGCTCGTAGGCCAAGTCACCTACTTTCTTTGAAATCAGATATGGCCCACAATATCTGGGGGATAACTTCCTATACTTCCTAAGAAATAAAGAACTTCTTTTGGGCCGTACTCGAATGAAGACCATATCTGCTTCTTTGAATTGTCTGACTGTCCTCTTCTTATCTGCATACTGTTTCTGTCGATCCTAGGCAGCTTTTATATCTTTATGAATTGCTTGCATCTGCTGCTCCATGTCATCAAGCATTTGTCTGGACATCACGACCCTAATCAATGGGTCGGACCTAGTTAATGGAGTTAAGCAATCTTGTCCATACAGAGCTTTAAAAGGACTCATCCCAATACTTCTGTGATTAAAAGATCAGAAAGGGAGGTTCTTACTCCTGTATACCTCGAAGGCTGGGGGAGGAATCTTACATTCTACCCCACTTAAAAAAGTGCGAGATGTCCTCATCTCGCAAAGTAGAGGACAACTCTTTTTCTTAAGATCTAATTTATTCTGGGGTTCCTTATATTCTGGTCAACCCAACAGAATACGAGAATAAATATCCCTTATATAGAACTCATCATTAAATAACAATTCATTCAGATCATATCATTCATATCTTTAACACGATAATGGTCCATTAGACTGAAAAATTTTCTTTCTGAACATTCCTCCACGGAAATTTCAGTTAAGCAAGTTCTCAATTTGTCATCCCTTAACTTGATCTACCGTGTCAAGTGTTAACAGTAGCAATTTGACAGCACAATCCACTAATCTCATAGTGATTTGTTGAAATTATTATCATCATTCTAGTTATGAATATCATCACAGGGACTCGTCCCATTCATCCTCATTGTGGTTTCGCTCAGGTTATTATATTTCAACTTAAATTCAGAAATCATCATTTTTCAATCAGAATCCAAATCAATTCATCAGTTCTCAAACAGAATTAAAAATCATATCAACCACATTCAAAATCATCATCTGGATAGCATTAATGCTTATAATTTCATGTCTTAGATTTACTCGTATATACTGTCGGTAAAGAGCTGCAGTTATATCCTCAGTATATATGGTAGTCATGATACTTGGAACTATAAGGTGAATACCATCATGTCTAGGCCTCAAGCAAGTCAGGGTTTCATACAATTGCGGTACTTCCATTTGAAGACCCAATTACTAATTTACGAATTTTCAGTTTGAATATCAAATTGTATGAATTATATCACACAATTACAACCTTTTTGTGCTTCTTGATAAATTTTTGATATATTTGGCTTCTCAGTTGATCTTTATTAGCCAATTTGCTCTGATACCAACTGTGAGATCCATGTCCCTACCACGCAATGGATTCGGGGTGCTAGCAGCAGAAGTAGCATTTCTTGCGCGGGTCAGGGTCCCACACTCGGGGCCTCGTCCACCACGGATATCCGAACAAGAGACTAATCCGTTGGTTTATCCAAAACCAAACTGGGAAAAAATTCCTTTACCCGGAAAGCACGGGCGATTCCACCAGGATAACTTTTTACTCTAACGTAGTCGAGACCATTATACTGATCAAGTTGATCCGACTGCACCTATAAAGATACTCGATCAGATCAAGGAAGAAACTTGCACTTGGATCATTGGGATCAACGCCTTTTTCCCCATCAAGAGGAGGCACAGCCGTTGATTCCTATCCATAGAACAATTATTATCCGGGATTTACATTATCTATAGTAATAACAGAAATTGAGTCTCGATTTACGGATCCATCAGTCCAGCCTAATCCCATTCAGTCCCATGGGTTAGCCAACCACCCAACCACTGTAGTGATGGGATCCAATTAGGAATTTGGTTAGGTTTTGTCCCAGGTACCAGGGAAAAGAGTTCCCAGGTCCCCTAGCCAAAATTTCATGCAAACATAAAACTAGTCACACCACTTACACACTCAATATGAAATTGCCTTTTTCTCAGTATCAACTAACTTTAAAACAATCCTTTAATGAAACCATTATGTCACTGATGACAATCCCCGAATTCTCTAGTTGAATCCATATTTCAAGTCATTCATTCATCGGTGTACTTATGGCATCATTGGCAACCAGAACGCTCACCACCTGTTCACTCAGGGGCCTTTTCAATAGTTCCTAGCTCATAGTACCCGACAATATTTTCACATATAAAAATCAAGATGGAATCCTTGTTGAAGATCAGCAAGATCAATCAATAGATCCATATAAGAGAGCCATGGGCTCATCCGTTGAGGACCAGCAAGGTCAATCAACCAGATCCATGCCCGGTTTCAGAAAACAACTCTTAGTCCTTGTTCCAATATCTTCCACGATACACGTGTGGGTATCTTCGACGACCTAGAGCCCGAGCACTGTATGGTCAGCACCCTCTAGGATCCTTCGGTGCAGGTGACCTAACGCTTCACTCATAGGCCGCTTCCTTGGTCCCTCATCCACCGTACCGGAAGCTCACCATTTAAATCGAACCGAGGCTGGTCAAGACCTCGGTCGACCTTGCTACGCGAGACGTCCTCCATTGACTCTCCGTCAGCAGTTGCAACTTTATCAGTTAGGTCTCCATAACCTTAATCCACAAGACGGTCAAAATGCTTCCCCAGCGTTCTTGACATAAAACAGTCATTTACAAACAGGTCACAAAATACAGTTTCTATATCGAACTCTCGTCTTTCCACATTATCACAATACAATTTCTATATCGAACTCTCGTCTTTCAACATTATCAAAATACAATTTCTATATCGAACTCTCGTCTTTCCACATTATCAAAATACAATTTCTATATCGAACTCTCGTCTTTCCACATTATCCCTCCTCAGTCCAACATTACTTATTCCACATTCCATTCATATGTGCACTCATTCTCATCCATTCACTTATATCGACGACACATTATTTCACATACACATTCACATTCATTATTCTACATACACATCCATGTTCGTACATCCACATCATACATCCAATCCCATATCTGCATTCATACAAACACATCCATATCCACATACATACATCCACATCCACATCCACATTCACATCCATACATCCACATCTACATACATACATCCATTTTCACATCCTCATTCATACATCCATATCCACATACATACATCCACATCCGTATCTACATTCATACATCCACATCACATCCATTCTCGCCCTATCGCGACCCATATACGTCTTATCCCATCAGATACACTTCTTACCTCATCCCATACACATCTTAGCACATCCTAACTCATCTTAGCACATCCTATCACATCTCATACACCTCTTATCACATCCTATCACATCTCATACACATCCTATCACATCTCATGCACCCCTTATCACATCCTATCACATCTCATACACATCTTATCACATCCTATCACTTTCCATATCTATTTATAAAATACAAGAGAATTCTTATATTTGATATAAGATTTCTTTACGCATCTATTTATGCATAAATTCCATTTAAGGAGACTAACACTTTCGAAATAAAAATCAATCTTTTATGCATCTTCCTATGCATAAATTCATTTTAAATGAGAATGACACTTTTGGATTAAAATAAATTCTTTATGCATCTTTCCATGCATAAATCCAATTTAGTAGGAATTACACTTTTAGAATAAAAGAATTTCTCTTATGTATCTAATTTATGCATAAAATCCATTTATGATAAAAATCACACTTTTACATTAAAATAATAATCTTTTATGCATACCTCTATGCATGAAATCCAAATATGATAAAAGTAACACTTTTACATTAATATAATAATCTTTTATGCATACCTCTATGCATGAAATTCAAATATGATAAAAGTAACACTTTTACATTAAAATAATAATCTTTTATGCATACCTCTATGCATGAAATCCAAATATGATAAAAGTAACACTTTTACATTAAAATAATAATCTTTTATGCATACCTTTATGCATGAAATTTAATTATGATAAAAATAACACTTTTACATTAAAATAATAATCTTTTATGCATACCTCTATGCATGAAATCCAATATGATAAAAAATAACACTTTTATATTAAAATAATAATCTTTTATGCATACCTCTATGCATGAAAATCAATTATGATAAAAGTAACACTTTTATATTAAAATAATAATCTTTTATGCATACCTCTATGTATGAAATTTAATTATGATAAAAATAATACTTTTATATTAAAAATAATAATCTTTTATGCATACCTCTATGCATGAAAATCAATTATGATAAAAGTAACACTTTTATATTAAAATAATAATCTTTTATGCATACCTCTATGCATGAAATTCAATTATGATAAAAATAATATTTTTACATTAAAATAATAAGATTTTATGCATACCTCTATGCATGAAATCTAATATGATAAAAGTAACTCTTTTATGTTAAAATAATAATCTTTTATGCATAACATAAAAATCAATTTCTCCATGATTACAATAAAATTCTTTCAATTAATCTAGGATGATAATTCCTAGAATATGGTAGGAAGTCCTCTTTTCATGCTTTGAATGAATTTATTTTATGTGTAATTTTTTTCAAAAATTTTACCATCGCTCCGCTGCTATGACTGATAAATCTCAATTATTTTAAAAAATAAAGCTTATCATTAAGAGAATGATTAATCTCTAATTGGATCATTAACCCAATAATGGATTGAATCATTAATATTCATGAAATACATAAACTAAAAGCATAGAAAAAAGCCATTAATTTGACATCAAGCATAGATTAATCTTGGATTAAGGAAAAGCTTTATGAAAAGCTTCATTTGGATTGAGAATGGGTCATGAGTATGACCATTTCTTGAGTGAGAGAGAGAAATTACATAAAAATCATTAGAATTAAGCATAAATGAAAATTTATGTAATTCTTTACTATCATTAATCAATTAACTTCAATAGCATTCATCAAATTATATAATTCTTCACTACCATTCATCAATTAACTTTAATAGCATTCAAAAATCATTCCAATTAAGCTTCTCAAGCTTGAGAGGGGTTGAGAAGAGAGAAACATTGAGAAATTATAGATAAAATCAAAATTCACCATTTACCTTACAAATTGCTTGATTCTTTGTTCACGGTAGAGGCCCCCAACCAATCAATTGGTTTAGTATGTTGATGGAGCCACCAATGGGGATTGAAGAAAGAGGGAAGCTCCAATTTCTCCAATTTGGAGATAATTTTAGAGAATAGTAAAAATTAGCATTATTTTAGCATAATTCTAGTATAGTAAAATTCTCCTATTTTTTTTCAAAGGATTCATGTTCTATTTATAGGAGAGGGAAGCTCTAACCAAAGCTAACTAATTTCTAGAATTTTCTAGATTTTAGTTTGGTTGAATTTGGACTAGATTTGGACCTAGTTTGGTTCTTTTTTGATTCGGTTTGGTTCAATTTTGATTTGGTTGGGTTCAAGAGAGAGGAGAGATAAAAATATCACATTATTTTTGAGTTTAAAACTCATTCAAGCATGTGAAGTAGGCACCTCATTGAAGGGACTGCCCTTCCTTACATATGTGTCAAAATGGAATCATTATACCCAAAATATCTCATATTTTTTATATTACTCAGAGTTTCTTACTAATAAACCTTGTACATAGTCAATTCTTCATCTTATGTGAGTATTTAGTTCCAAATATCTCCCCTTTTTAACTATTAGCCTTGTCTTTAGTCAATTCTTCATCTTATGTGAGTATTTACTTCTAAATATCTCCCCTTTTTAACTATTAGCCTTGTCCTTAGTCAACTCTTCATCTTATGTGAGCATTTATTCATTTTTGGATAATTTCTTTTACAAATTGGATTTATCTCCTCCCCACACATGGATTGATCTTATTGGCCCACAGGAACCTTAATTGGACCATAATCCAAAAATTTCTGAAAATTTAGACCCTTAGGCTAAGGTCCTTTATACCCATTTCCAATTAATTCCAATTGCACATTGGAAAGTTCTTTTTGAATTTCTGTTTCAGGGGAATTTATTTTAATAAGATGAGATATTTTTCTATCCAAAAATATTAAAAATTTGAATATTCTCTCTCTAGAATATTTTCTGTCTCTAGGTTAAAACAGTTAGAAACAAGATCTTTTATATTTCTGAAGAGGGATTTATTTACACGGGAAGATGCTGGACATCTTGAGAGGCTGGGAAGGAATCTTACATTCTCTCCCACGTGAAAAATGCGAGATGTCCTCATCTCGCAAACTGGGGGTAATTCCGCAAGATGCACGAATATGAGACTAAGAGAAAATTTAATTAAGAGTAACCACCAAGAAAAGTCTCAAAGACAGTAAGACTCAAGACAAGAACAAAGATTTCAACTTTATTCACTCTTGGAACGTATACAACAAAGATAGAAGAACTTTTTACAATTCCATAAGTCCGTCCATCATATGGTCACAAAAGCAGCACTCACAAGCAACACACGTATAAGGTAACTCATCTATGGGAATAATTCGGCCGGTTATTGCAGCATCTACCTCATTGGTATGAGGTGACCTAATAAAAGGACCTCTAAGAGGCAAGCCAAAAATGGGATAAAGGCATGTCTTTTAGTGAGGAAGAAAACACGTAAGTAAGAAGACCCGCTCAGAAAACCCACCATGCCTTGATCTCATCACGTAATAGTATCGAGACCCAAACCCAAAGCTTCAATAACCATAGCCAAGCGGACATTGTTACGAAAGTGATGCTGACCCCACGGTGTTACCCTAGTTATGTCTCGATAGGTCCGCCATTTGGTCTGAGCTACAGAAGTTCCCAAAAGTGAGGGAAAAGTGAGCGCTCATACAGTTCTATAAAATCCTTCTTCACAGACTTGCTTGCGTCTTGAAGGTGAAAAATCATCATGGATAAAACCAAGTCCTGCTGCCAAGCCATAAAGGAGATTAAGAAGAAAGGAGATCGATGGAAGTAAGATTACTGCGAGCGAGCGACAAGTAAGAGTTACGATTTATATAAAAGAAGGAACTAGCATAACCTAGAAGCCGACGGTGTATCTTACCACTGAAGTTTTATCGTCTTTCCATGATTTGGGTTTGGCACATATTTCTTTAGAAGGCTTACATGAAATACATTATGAACTTTGAGATGAGGAGGTAGAAGAAGCTCGTAGGCTAAGTCACCTACTTTCTTTGAAATCAGATATGGCCCACAATATCTGGGGGATAACTTCTTATACTTCCCAAGAGATAAAGAACTTCTTTTGGGCGGTACTCAAATGAAGACCATATCTGCTTCTTTGAATTCTCTGACTGTCCTCTTCTTATCTGCATACTGTTTCTGTCGATCCTAGGCAGCTTTTATATCTTTATGAATTGCTTGCATCTGCTGCTCCATGTCATCAAGCATTTGTCTGGACATCACAACCCTAATCAATGGGCCGGACCTAGTTAATGGAGTTAAGCAATCTTGTCCATACAGAGCTTTAAAAGGGCTCATCCCAATACTTCTGTGATTATAAGATCAGAAAGGGAGGTTCTTACTCCTGTATACCTCGAAGGCTAGGGGAGGAATCTTACATTCTACCCCACTTAAAAAAGTGCGAGATGTCCTCATCTCGCAAAGTAGAGGACAACTCTTTTTCTTAAGATCTAATTTATTCTGGGGTTCCTTATATTCTGGTCAACCCAACAGAATACGAGAATAAATATCCCTTATATAGAACTCATCATTAAATAACAATTCATTCAAATCATATCATTCATATCTTTAACACGATAATGGTCCATTAGACTGAAAAAATTTCTTTCTGAACATTCCTCCACGGAAATTTCAGTCAAGCAAGTTCTCAATTTGTCATCCCTTAACTTGATCTACCGTGTCAAGTGTTAACAGTAGCAATTTGACAGCACAATCCACTAATCTCATAGTGATTTACTGAAATTATTATCATCATTCTAGTTATGAATATCATCACAAGGACTCGTCCCATTCATCCTCATTGTGGTTTCGCTCAGGTTATTATATTTCAACTTAAATTCAGAAATCATCATTTTTCAATCAGAATCCAAATCAATTCATCAGTTCTCAAACAGATTTAAAAATCATATCAACCACATTTGAAATCATCATCTGGATAGCATTAATGCTTATAATTTCAAGTCTTAGATTTACTCGTATATGCTGTCGATAAAGAGCTGCAGTTATATCCTCGGTATATACGGTAGTCATGATACTTGGAACTATAAGGTGAATACCATCATGTCTAGGCCTCAAGCAAGTCAGGGTTCCATACAATTGCGGTACTTCCATTTGAAGACCCAATTACTAATATACGAATTTTCAGTTTGAATATCAAATTGTATGAATTATATCACACAATTACAACCTTTTTGTGCTTCTTGATAAATTTTTGATATATTTGGCTTCTCAGTTGATCTTTATTAGCCAATTTGCTCTGATACCAACTGTGAGATCCCTGTCCCTACCACGCAATAGATTTGGGGTGCTAGCAGCGGAAGTAGCACTTCTTGCGCGGGTCAAGGTCCCCCACTCGGGGCCTCGTCCACGGATATCCGGACAAGAGACTAATCCGTCGGTTTATCCAAAACCGAACTCGAAAAAATTTCCTTTACCCGGAAAGCACGGGCGATTTCACCAGGATAACTTTTTACTCTAACGTAGTCGAGACCATTATACTCATCAAGTTGATCCGACTCCACCTATAAAGATACTCGATCAGATCAAGGAAGAAACTTGCACTTGGATCATTGGGATCAACGCTTTTTTCCCCATCAAGAGGAGGCACAGCCGTTGATTCCTATCCATAGAACAATTACTATCCGGGATTTACATCATCTATAGTAATAACAGAAATTGAGTCTCGATTTACGGATCCATCAGTCCAGCCTAATCCCATCCAGTCCCATGGATTAGCCAACCACCCAACCACTGTAGTGATGGGATCCAATTAGGAATTTGGTTAGGTTTTGTCCCGGGTACCAGGGAAAAGAGTTCCCAGGCCCCCTAGCCAAAATTTCATGCAAACATAAAACTAGTCACACCACTTACACACCCAATATGAAATTGCCTTTTTCTCAGTATCAACTAACTTTAAAACAATCCTTTAATGAAACCATTATGTCACTGATGACAATCCTCGAATTCTCTAGTTGAATCCATGTACTTATGGCATCATTGGCAACCAGAACGCTCACCACCTGTTCACTCAGGGGCCTTTTCAATAGTTCCTAGCTCATAGTACCCGACAATATTTTCACATATAAAAATCAAGATGGAATCCTTGTTGAAGATCAGCAAGATCAATCAACAGATCCATATAAGAGAGCCATGGACTCATCCATTGAGGACCAACAAGGTCAATCAACCAGATCCATGCCCGGTTTCAGAAAACAACTCTTACTCCTTGTTCCAATATCTTCCACGATGCACGTGTGGGTATCTTCGGCAACCTAGAGCCCGAGCACCGTATGGTCAGCACCCTCTAGGATCCTTTGCAAGTGACCTAGCGCTTCACTCATAGGCCGCTTCCTTGGTCCCTCATCCACCGTACAGGAAGCTCACCATTTAAATCGAACCGAGGCTGGTCAAGACCTCGATCGAGACCTTGCTACACGAGACGTCCTCCATTGACTCTCCGTCAGCAGTTGCAACTTTATCAGTTAGGTCTCTATGACCTTAATCCACAAGACGGTCAAAATGCTTCCCCAACATTCTTGACATAAAACAGTCATTTACAAACAGGTCACAAAATACAGTTTCTATATCAAACTCTCGTCTTTCCACATTATCAAAATACAATTTCTATATCGAACTCTTGTCTTTCCACATTATCCCTCCTCAGTCCAACATTACTTATTCCACATTCCATTCATATGTGTACTCATTCTCATCCATTCACTCATATCGACGACACATTATTTCACATACACATTCACCTTCATTATTCTACATACACATCCATGTTCGTACATCCACATCATACATCCAATCCCATATCCGCATTCATACAAACACATCCATATCCACATACATACATCCACATCCACATCCACATTCACATCCATACATCCACATCTACATACATACATCCATTTTCACATCCTCATTCATACATCCACATCCACATACATACATCCACATCCGTATCTACATTCATACATCCACATCACATCCATTCTTGCCCTATCACAACCCATATACGTCTTATCCCATCAGATACACTTCTTACCTCATCCCATACACATCTTATCACATCCTGACTCATCTTAGCACATCTTATCACATCTCATACACCTTTTATCACATCCTATCACATCTCATACACATCTTATCACATCCTATCACATCTCATACACCCCTTATCACATCCTATCACATCTCATACACATCTTATCACATCTTATCACATCCTATCACTTTCCATATCTATTTATAAAATACAAGAGAATTCTTATATTTGATATAAGATTTCTTTACGCATCTATTTATGCATAAATTCCATTTAAGGAGACTAACACTTTCGAAATAAAAATCAATCTTTTATGCATCTTCCTATGCATAAATTCATTTTAAACGAGAATGACACTTTTGGATTAAAATAAATTCTTTATGCATCTTTCCATGCATAAATCCAATTTAGTAAGAATTACACTTTTAGAATAAAAGAATTTCTCTTATGCATCTAATTTATGCATAAAAATCCATTTATGATGAAAATCACACTTTTACATTAATATAATAATCTTTTATGCATACCTCTATGCATGAAATCCAAATATGATAAAAGTAACACTTTTACATTAATATAATAATCTTTTATGCATACCTCTATGCATGAAATCCAAATATGATAAAAGTAACACTTTTACATTAAAATAATAATCTTTTATGCATACCTCTATGCATGAAATCCAAATATGATAAAAGTAACACTTTTACATTAAAATAATAATCTTTTATGCATACCTCTATGCATGAAATCCAAATATGATAAAAGTAACACTTTTACATTAAAATATTAATCTTTTATGCATACCTCTATGCATGAAATTCAATTATGATAAAAGTAACACTTTTACATTAAAATAATAATCTTTTATGCATACCTCTATGCATGAAATCCAATATAAAAAAAGTAACACTTTTATATTAAAATAATAATCTTTTATGCATACCTCTATGCATGAAAATCAATTATGATAAAAGTTACACTTTTATATTAAAATAATAATCTTTTATGCATACCTCTATGTATAAAATTTAATTATGATAAAAATAATACTTTTATATTAAAAATAATAATCTTTTATGCATACCTCTATGCATGAAAATCAATTATGATAAAAGTAACACTTTTATATTAAAATAATAATCTTTTATGCATACCTCTATGCATGAAATTCAATTATGATACAAATAACATTTTTACATTAAAATAATAAGATTTTATGCATACCTCTATGCATGAAATCTAATATGATAAAAGTAACTCTTTTATGTTAAAATAATAATCTTTTATGCATAACATAAAAATCAATTTCTCCATGATTACAATAAAATTCTTTCAATTAATCTAGGATGATAATTCCTAGAATATGGTAGGAAGTCCTCTTTTCATGCTTTGAATGAATTTATTTTATGTGTAATTTTTTTCAAAAATTTTACCATCGCTCCGCTGCTATAACTGATAAATCTCAATTATTTTAAAAAATAAAGCTTATCATTAAGAGAATGATTAATCTCTAATTGGATCATTAACCCAATAATGGATTGAATCATCAATATTCATGAAATACATAAACTAAAAGCATAGAAAAAAGCCATTAATTTAACATCAAGCATAGATTAATCTTGGATTAAGGAAAAGCTTTATGAAAAGCTTCATTTGGATTGAGAATGGGTCATGAGTATGACCATTTCTTGAGTGAGAGAGAAATTACATAAAAACCATTAGAATTAAGCATAAATGGAAATTTATGTAATTCTTTACTATCATTAATCAATTAACTTCAATAGCATTCATCAAATTATATAATTCTTCACTACCATTCATCAATTAACTTTAATAGCATTCAAAAATCATTCCAATTAAGCTTCTCAAGCTTGAGAGGGGTTGAGAAGAGAGAAACATTGAGAAATTATAGATAAAATCAAAATTCACCATTTACCTTACAAATTGCTTGATTCTTTGTTCACGGTAGAGGCTCCCAACCAATCAATTGGTTTAGTATGTTGATGGAGCCACCAATGGGGATTGAAGAAAGAGGGAAGCTCCAATTTCTCCAATTTGGAGATAATTTTAGAGAATAGTAAAAATTAGCATTATTTCAGCATAATTCTAGTATAGTAAAATTCTCCTATTTTTTCAAAGGATTCATGTTCTATTTATAGGAGAGGGAAGCTCTAACCAAAGCTAACTGATTTTTAGAATTTTCTAGATTTCAGTTTGGTTGAATTTGGACTAGATTTGGACCTAGTTTGGTTCCTTTTTTATTCGGTTTGGTTCCATTTTGATTTGGTTGGGTTCAAGAGAGAGGAGAGATAAAAATATCACATTATTTTTGAGTTTAAAACTCATTCAAGCATGTGAAGTAGGTGCCTCATTGAAGGGACTGCCCTTCCTTACATATGTGTCAAAATGGAATCATTATACCCAAAATATCTCATATTTTTTATATTACTCAGAGTTTCTTACTAATAAACCTTGTACATAGTCAATTCTTCATCTTATGTGAGTATTTACTTCTAAATATCTCCCCTTTTTAACTATTAGCCTTGTCCTTAGTCAACTCTTCATCTTATGTGAGCATTTATTCATTTTTGGATAATTTCTTTTACAAATTGGATTTATCTCCTCCCCACACATGGATTGATCTTATTGGCCCACAGGAACCTTAATTGGACCATAATCCAAAAATTTCTGAAAATCTAGACCCTTAGGCTAAGGTCCTTTATACCCATTTCCAATTAATTCCAATTGCACATTGGAAAGTTCTTTTTGAATTTCTGTTTCAGGGGAATTCATTTTAATAAGATGAGATATTTTTCTATCCAAAAATATTAAAAATCTTAATATTCTCTCTCTAGAATATTTTCTCTCTCTAGGTTAAAACAGTTAAAAACAAGATCTTTTATATTTCTGAAGAAGGATTTAATTACACGGGAAGATGCTGGACATCTTGAGAGGTTGGGGAGGAATCTTACAGAGAGAGAGAGCTCTCTTTATTCCAAAGGATATATCATTGTAGAGATCATACGTTTGTTCAAAAGAAATGCGAGGACTATGTTCTAGAGGTTGTACATACACACAGGAGGGTAAACTCTTTGTAGAGACCATACATTAAGAAGTAACACAGAACCTATTTATTCCATAGGTTGTATTACTATATAAAACATGCATGAAAAAGTGTGCACAAAAAATGTGTAAAAGAGAGAAAGAATACGAAATCAATGGTGGTTTAATCTAGTAGGGTTAGGGAAGCCCTAGTAAAAGAGGAAGCTGGCTAATACAGGCAGCCAAAGCTCATGGTTAATAATACCAAGTACACTGGCAATCTATGTGACCGAAAAATTATTTATAGGAGCATAACCACTACATAAGTGAGACTTGGGTTATTATTATTCACAAAGAGATATTCACTCAGTGATTTGTGATGGACCGAGATTGCCATCGGGAACATGATTGGATTCAACTGATTACGGACGGCATGTCGAAGGCCTCACAGGCATGTGTTGGTGTAGCATACCAGTGTTAACTGGCATGGTCTGTGGGATGATTGGAGCCTTTACCCCTAGCTCATGGGTGGTTTGAAGCATAGAACCTATGGCTTAGAGGTGAGCTAGCCCGCACCCCTCTTAGGGGGTTTATACTAATCACTCATGTTTTGCATTTGGTGGATCAATGGGTTTGTAACACTTGGTATTAGAGTGGTCTAAATGCAAAACGTATCGTGATTTTGATGCATGGGTGAAGGTCTCAGTAAGCCTGGCAGCACTTGGTACTAGAGCAGCCTAAATACAAAGGTCTCACTAAGCTTTTTTTATTTGATTTTGATGGTTCCTTCTAGAGACCTAATCCCTCTTTCTCCTCTATGGGTTCCATGGGTTTCAGACCCACACAAGGAGTAGACATATGTGGAGTGAGTTTAGTTTGTTAAAGTACTGAGAAGCAGATTTTTGGTAGCTTCTTGAGTTGTACTTAGCTAAACAACTTGGACCATAATTCTCCTTGATTACCGGGACTCATGGGACCAATCTAAAGGAGTAGATTTGGACCATTATAGGGGTGATCAGAGGGAGGGTGATCTCTTGGGAGGTTCAGATGAAGATACACACCTTGGAGACATATGCCTTGGTGTCCCATTGGGTACACGATACCTGATAGATTATTATTTTGGATATTTGAGTGGGTAAAATCCTTGACCTGTATATAGAGAAGAATTTATGGTAGACCACAGAGAGAGCCTTCTTTGGTTGGAAGGTAACCTTGGGTATGGATGTACTTTGGTGTTTATATTGTGACCCATGCATTGCAAAGTGAAACCAGAAGAGGATGTGAAGGATCGACAACATGACTTCAATAATAGTGCTATGTATACTATGCACTTATATGATTTTATTTTGCCGGTAGAGTTATCATGATTGATAGTTTCTTTGTGTATATAGGAATAACATTGGTTAGTCCAAGATAGATAGACACCAATAGAGAAGCCTCACTGAAGGAATTTCATCACGCATTTGCTTCAATTGCAATCCCTGTGTGTCACAATCAAGTGCTATTAACTAGATTTCCAATCATTAATCTTGCCTATTTTTAAGTTTCCAACAATAACCTTAGATCATGTATTTGATCGAGGACATTGGATGTAGTGTACAAGATCTTAGGGATGGTTTCTTCAGAGTGAGGAGTTTTCAATTTTAAGTTAGGGATTCAGTGTAGCTTCACGTGGGTAGCTATTTTTAGATGAGTTTGACTCATGAGGAAAGCATGTCTTGATTTTTGTCGAGAATATTACATTGATGAGGTCTCTTTGTGACCATGGATAACTTGTTGTTATCAACATGGTGGGGATGGGCTGTTGTGCCATATTGTCCCTTGAGGTGCACTAGGTTTACTTGTACTTTTACAATGTGTAGATTTGGGTTCTTTAGAGTAAATATCCCTTTATTTACCTAGATTTATGTTTATCTTATGGGGTTAGATTGGTACTAGGTTTTAGTACCACAATGGTTACCTGAGGTTGACAGGATATGCAGATGTGTGATATACACAACATTAATGTTATGACCTATACTTGATTTTCCAGATGCCTTTAACTCACATATGTACTCTAGCCTAGGATCATATCAAATGTTGGATGACATTTGTTGTGGAGTCCTTGCATGTTGTAAAGGTAGTGGGTTTTTCTTAGGGAGAATTTTGGGATGCACCTTTGTTTCATCTTAGATTTCCATCTGAGATTTTGAGGTGAGAGAGACTACCTTTGTTCCATCACTTATTACATGTGAGGTGGGGTTCTTGTATAAAACTTGATTATATAGAGATTTTATCTATTAGATGGGGCTTTAGTTTTTTTTTGGGGGTACGTAGATACAAAGGTGGAAGTGGGTATTATGGTTCATTTCTTGGGACAGTTCAGTAACTTTGTATGGGATTTATGATTTCTTTTGAGAAGCAATACATATTATTATGGGTAAAGGTGGAATTCCTTGAGACTATCCTCCTAAGTTATGAACTCAGGTTCATAGGATTTACATGTGGTAGCGTAATCAGGATATGGCTAGCCTTATGTAGGTATGATTTGGGCCAGTGAGTTGCTATAAACACATTATTACTTGAGGCAAGATTGTTGTCGTGCATAAGTGTTTTACACTTTTGACTTCCTCGTGATCTTTATTTGGGGCAAGATTACCATAGACGAGTGTTCTATACTTATGGTAGCCCTAGGATTCTAGGAGGAAATTAGAGTGTCAAGGTAATCAAGTGCAAGCACAATGTGCCAATGTTAACACTCTCCTAGAGCTAGGTCGATCTCGAATAACACCACCAATAAATACTATGCTACATAGCCTTGGAGATCTACCATGTCAGAGGCTAGTGCACTCATCCCATGAACTAGGCATCCAACAATCATGAGGTCTAAATAACTATTCCATCTGAAGCTAGAATATCTGCCTCGACAGAAACTTGTAAACCCACACATTTGATACATCCTAATGTCCCATACCACTAGAACCTACCCCATATACATTTTACAATCCATCACTTCTCAGCTTACAAGTCTTTCGAAAGAATTTTTAAGGTTGCTAGCAATCTCTTTCAGCATACAAATTGAATCTTCTTAGGAGAATAAATCTATTCGAGAAACCTACTTATTTTATCATTAGCAAGTTTTGGTCCGAATCTAGATCTCTACAAAATATATGTGCGCATGCCAAGATCCATCATAACCATCTTTGTGAAGTAAAAAGGCTTCACCCCACATCTGGCAAAGCATAACGGCTTTACTCAAAACATAGACCTAATCATAGTTGCAAATACCAAACAATAACATAATGCAGTCCTTTTTGCCATGCTTTTATCTAATGGTTGAAGATCATTCTATTCTTTCCTTTATACAAAGCAAATTATTCATCCTTGATATTATTTTTTCTACTCTTGACATTTGTATCATCCTTCATATTCCAATGGTTGTATTATTCTATAAAACATGGAAGAAAAGGTGTCCTCTATATACTATTAAACATTCAAAAGATAGGAAATTGATTATTATCATTTCTGCCACCTAACTATAGCTCACCACTTGGGGTGGGGGAGGTGGGGGTTTTTTCATCTCTCTCTCTCTCTCTCTCTCTCTCTCTCTCTCTCTCTCTCTCTCTCTCTCTCTCTCTCTCTCTCTCTCTCTCTCTCTCTTAAATTTTAATAGAAGAATTGAAAAGAAAATTAGGGAAAAAAAACCCACCTCCCACATCACCACTTGGGATGTGGGAGGTCAGGTTTTTTTTTTCCATTTAAAAAAACATATACTTTTCATCGCCACTTGGAATGTGGGAGGTGAGGTTTTGTTTTTTCCATTTAAAAAAACATATTCTTTTCATCTCTCTCTCTCTCTCTCTCTCTCTCTCTCTCTCTCTCTCTCTCTCTCTCTCTCTCTCTCTCTCTATATATATATATATATATATATATATATATATATTACAAGCTTACATAATATCTAAAAAAGCACACCGATTAACAAAAATGTAAACTAAATCAAAATGGAAATAGGCAAATTTTATAAAAAGAAAACCATGTCAAGGCATCCATGTAAAATTTGAAAAAAAACATTTTTTTAACTTACAAGCTCAAACGACAACCTAAAAATCACACCCATGAGAGAGAACGCAAACTGGATCAAAATGTGAATACCAAACAAATATTAGATAAAAGAAAACCATGTTGGGGTAGTCATGGTGGAAGATGTTCAAAAATTTCTTTCATATCCTAACACTTGAACAAAAAAAAGGATTTTTAATTTACAAGTATAAAACAACATCCGATTCTAATTTATGGGCATAAAACCCCACTTGGGATGGTGGAGGTGGGTTTTTTTAATTCCTCTCTCTCTCTCTCTCTCTCTCTCTCTCTCTCTCTCTCTCTCTCTCTCTCTCTCTCTCTCTCTCTCTCTCTCTATATATATATATATATATATATATATATATGATAATGTCTAAGCTTATAAAATAGAAAATCATTTTTTTCAACCACCCAGACATTCAATTTTTATCGTGCATGGTTTTCTTCTTCTTTTTTTAATTACATGTTCTTTGCATTTTGATCCAATTTACATTTTTGCTCATGGGAGTGCCCAAGCATGATTGTTGGTATTTCTCTCTCAACTACCTCCTCATAGAATTGCCTCTTTTTTTCTAGTTAACCTAAGAAATTCTTTTCACGGCTACTCCATACATAGTTTTCACCATCGTGGGTTGGCTAAGGACAAGCACCTAAGCTACATAGGAAAATATTACCAAATAATTTCTTATAGGTTTCTATTGATTCTCTTTTTATTTGGAATGTTAATGATACACATATGACACATTTAGTATTGCTTAGTTTTAGATAATTACTTCTTTACAACAAGGAGCTTATTTCGTAAGTTATTTCTTTCGCATAAAGTGTAAGAAGTTTTTTTTTATATTAATTGCCGCCTTCCTAATATCAATCACATCCTCATGATCATGTAGGAAAATTTGTTATAGGGAGAATAGAGAAGTTGTGATTGTGTAGAATAATTTATAATGGGGGAGAATAGAGAAGATGTGTATTGTTGTTCAATTTGTACTAGCAATGTATATTCAATGGTCATTGTCTCTCTAGAAAGAATGATTAGCAGATGAAAAAGTTAGTATAGGTAGGAATACAGATACAAGGTGGGGGGGCCTGTATGAGTGATTGCAGTTTTCTTGTATTTTTATGAGATTTTTTCTTTATTGTTTATTTTGGCTCACTTTCTATTTTGGCAATCACAAGCAGGGTTATAATTTATTTTGAGGTTATAGAGATTCTAAGGCTTGTTAGTAATGGTAGATAAGAGATGGGGGTCCGAAGGAATGTAGACACAATCATCAAAATGAGAGTGTAAATTGAAGCAACATTGAAGATCAAGTTCATGATTCTTCCATGTCGTAGGATTGTTATCAAATAAACTTGAGGAGGACCTATCCCTACATTCTTTTTTCCATGTGATTTTTATCTTTTTAGTACATTTGCAAGAAAGAGATTAGGGTTAGGGAGGGAAAAAAAGATGCACTCAAGTGGAATACCACACATATGCACTCAAGGGGAGTACCACCATAGCCAAGAGCTTGGGCTCAAGATTTGTGTTAATGTGTGTAAAAAAGATCAATGCACATCTCCCCTAATATGTTCCTCTTCATTACAAACTATCCCCACCCGAATGGTTTTATCCTCAAAACCCTTGATTAGAATCACATAATCATAAGGGTTGGGTGAAACATTATGGAGAACACAACATCTCTTCAATTCCAAATGTAAATGTAGCACGTAGAGGGTAAGGTCTTCCAAAAGAGCATGCAAACTCTTGCATTGTTGTAAATCTATATAAGACACCCCCAAATTAGCTCCTCGTCTTTGCTACATGAAGGTCCATGTCTCTCCCAAAGCTTATTATTGTAAACCTACATAACACCCCCAAATCAGCTCCTTGTCTTTGCTCCATCAAGGTACATGCCTCTCCTAAAGCTCATTCCAACCATTGAGGTTACAATATAGACATATGGACTTAAAAGAGTGAATTTCCTAGAATTTCCAGCAAGCTTATTCACCGTTATACCTCCACATTTTCTTCATCAAAATCATCCAACAATCCTTAGTAATGCTCCATCATAGAAGCGGGCTGCCATCATGAAGTCTCTTCTTTGGGCAATCCTTTCCATTTGACTACGTATTCTATGAAAGTTCGATTATGAAGAACCCTATCTCTTTTGCCCAAAACCTTCTCTGGTAGGTACTCAGCTAACCCTTCTTCATCCAAGGGAGGCAATTCCTCATGAACAACTACTTCTGGCCCCACATAATCTTTCAAGTGTGATACATGGAAGGCATCATGAATCCTTGTCTCGATGAATGTAGAAACAATTGATAGGCTACTTCACTAACCTTCCTTGATTCTTTGTAGGGTCCAAAATACCTATGACCCAATTTGGTATTAGTATTGCCTTTGAGCAATCCATATCTTGATTTTGGTAACCTCAAAAACACAGTCACCCTCCTTGAACTCCAAGTGCCTTTTATGCTTATCCGCATAATACTTCATACTCTCTTGGGCTTGCTTCATGTGCATCTTGCATTGTTGAAGAAAATCTTGCATTTTCTCTGCCTCTTCTTTTTAATTTTAATTCACCACATCTTGCTTAATGACCATCATTGGCACATTCACTTTGTACCCATGTAATGCTTCAAAAAAAGGAGGCATGCCAATGCACTTATGATGGGTGCTATAGTATGCAAATTTAGCAAGAGGTTACCACTCATCCCATGCACTTTGTGTCTCATAGAAAAAATGCCTCAAATAGGTCTCCACCCATTTATTCACCCTTTCTCTTTGACCATCAGTCTTCAAATGATGAGCGGTGTAGGTGTCAACTGAAATGAAGTAACCATAACCTAAGATTTGGGACAAATCATTATGTTAATTAACATGCAATTAGCAAGAAATCATACACAATGCCTAAGTGATTTAGCCTTTCACCAAATGATGAAAATAAACTTCCATAAGACAAGGTATGGTAGCTCTAGGCTCCAATGTACATTCTAAGAGTCACATGATCAAAGGTTTCAAAAGGTTACAAATGAGGGTCCATGAGCCCCTTTTATACTAGAGCCCTATGACCATGAACTTAAGCTAAATATTAAAGTTTCTACTCCGTTATAAACCATCCCTTTTCTAGAGATTTTATCCTCAAAATCTATCATGTGTACAATGGCCATATCTCCCATATACATCAATGAGAAGAGAAGGTTCCATCACATGTACAAGACAATGGTAGGGTCTCTGAAAGTAGCCATGTCGAAGTAGTATGAACCCCTAAATAGATTCCATGAATCCATAGCATGAACAATGTATAACTAAACCCTCCAACCATGAAAGAAGTGCTCTTAAAGCATAGTGGACTGTTATAACAGCCCATGTCAATGTCAAAACTAGTAACCATTAGAGCTCATTGAGATCACCAAAGACTCCCAAAAGTGCCTCTACCAAATTTGTCCAAAAATTTCCATAATGTACATCTTCCATTGTAAGAGTCATAAAAGCCCATATAATGAATGCTAAATGGTCAATCCACATCCTACCATAATAGACCTTGTTGCACAAAAAAAGTGGTTGCCATGTAGCCTCATCCATAGGTAAATCCACTGAAGCACGGGAAAAAAAACCCTCTCATAGATGAATCCCACCACCGGGGTTAAACGGAAATTTATCCTTTTGAAATGCCATGTCATCCACAATGTGTCCATTATTCCAACCACCGGGGTCAAATGGAAATGCATCGCCCTCTATTATGAAAGAGTGATCCTCATGTGACTCTTCAACTTGTGTTCCTTCATGGCAGTCCTTAAACTCTTCAACGTCATGAGACTCCTTGGCATCCTCTCCTCCATCCATGAGAATCATGGTGGCTAAAACCTTCTTAGCTTTTCATACATGCCTAGGTGACCATGTCTCTTTGCACTTGAAGCATAAGCCTTTGCTTCTTAACTCATCAATATTTGGGTCATCCATCCTTTGAGTCTTATTGAATGTTTGAGGAGACTTCTTGGTGGAATTATTCCCTTTCTTTACATCAAAACGAGCTTAACTCTTGGGTTGTCCACCCCATAAATTTTAGGAAATCTAGGAATGGAAGAGGGTTGTATAAGAAATAATGGGTTACTAAAGTGGGCTGTGAGTTTGTATATTTGGGCTCATAAAGCTCCGCCAACCTCATAGACTCTTTAAGGGTAGGTGGTCTTTGAGCTGACACATCCGCCTTGATGGAAGAATCCAACCCATGTATAAACTTCTTCATCTTCGTTTACTCATTAAGCCCTTCTACATACATGGGTAACTTCATAAAAGCTTTTAATGTACTCCCTTACTACCATGCCCTTTTGAGAAAGCTCATACCATTGCTCATGGTATCTATCAAGCACCAAAGGTGAAATAAAGGTGAAGTTCATCTCTATTTTCAAATCATTCCATGAGTGTTGTACATTCTCATGTTTAACCATATGTCTCCACCATTGGTAAACATAATCTTCCAAGTGTAGGGAAGCAAATTGCACTTTATCTTGCTCACTACTCCCTTACTACCATGCCCTTTTGAGAAAGCTTATACCATTGCTCATGGTATCTATCAAGCGTCACCAAAGGTGAAATAAAATGTCAAGTTCATCTCTCTTTTCAAATAACCATGAGTGTGGTACATTCCCATGTTTAACCATATGTCTCGATCATTGGTGAGAATAATCTTCCAAGTGTAGGGAAGTAAGTTGCACTTTATCTTGCTCTCTTGGGGTAGAGTTGAAAATAAGTGTCTAACTTGGTGATCCACTCCTTCAACTCATGCAAAGTGGAACCATCACCCTTAAACTTGGAGAGGGACACCTTGTCCTTGATATCTTTGGAAGCATTGGAAGAAGTAATCCCATGATGTGGCTTGTTCTTTTACGATTGCATGTAAGAATTGGCAAATTGAGCAAAGTCTTTGTACTCCTTCTTAATAAAAGAAGGCAATTCCATCCAACTATTATGAGCTTCCACTTGTCTTTGTGCAAAAGACATGTGTTCCCAATCATGATCGGCTCCATCCTTATCCCAAAGCACATTCTCATCTACTCCTCATCTACCATGATGGACTGATTTGCTTTTAAATAAGATGGTACCCTCTTGACATCTCCATAGCATGAATCCATAGGGTTTAATGAATCTTGTGGTGGTTTACTATTCACTGGAAAAGTACCAAGCTGAAATGAAGAAGGCCTCAAATCTTATATGAGAGGTTTCCTAGTGTCCATAATAAATCCAAATGAAGGAGCCTTCATAGAAGCCTCTTGCATAGCTTGTTTACCTCCCTTGTGATCACCATAATGAACTTCATACATAGGTTGCTTTCCCTCATGAACCCCACCAATTCTATCCTCAATAGCTTCTTCATGGATTGACCCAATTGATCTTTAATGGCTCCCATTTTGGTAGTCTAGACTCAAACTTTGAATTCGAGGTTTGGTTAATGATATCCAATCTATCCATGAGTAGCTTAAAATCAAGTTTATTCACAAGTAATTCCAAGAGATTATCATTTGAAATAGCTTGCAAACTTTGAGAGGTGTGCTTATGGACACTTCCCACATTAGCATCCACTTCAACTCTCTTTGAAGTTTGACCCATGGATTGAGAGACATTTTTATGAGTGCTTCCCCCAACCATTTACTCTTCAAGCTCATCCATTTTGTCCATATAGTGCCATGTTCCATAAATTCCTCCCCTTCCATATCCTCCACCATTGCCAATGATAGCTTTCTAGGTCTACCTCTCGGCTTGCCAGCCATAGTAGAATTGTTTTGGCAAATTTGCAAATAAGATGATGTAGGAGAGTCAAATTTGGGTGTTCTAGGGCTTTATAGGAAGGTATTAGGATAAGGTGTAAGCCTATGATGTCTATGGTGAGAAATGGGTGTAACTCCTTAACCCGAAAACCAAATGGGGTGGTTAAGGGCTCTATGGGAAGCCCTAATGATGTGGAATAACCCCCAATATTCAATTTAGGTTCAGTCCAAAACCTCTTGAACTCAATCACACTTTTTTCAAAATTGCAAACTATGTCAAATTATTAACCACACGCAACCAACTTGCAAATCAATGCATGTTTGCATCCCGGCATATCCAAAGCATCAATGTGCATCCAATTATAATCCATCCAAGGTATCTTGACCAGATTTTGGTAAAATTTTGGCATGACCTTGGTTTATTTATGAGCCAATCTCAATCACTATATCAATACCAATGTGCCCAATAATGCCAACTATGCATCCTTGCAAAATCCCATTGATTGTCAATTGCATTTCAAATTATTGTCACTTGTATGCATAAACCAATTTTCCTATTTGATTCGATGTAGCAAGTCGATGGAGAGATTTTGCTTGCTAATCTCCTAGCCAAGCCTTCCCACCCCCTTACTAAGGTTTAATTTCCAATGGCAAGGGTTGGGGCCATGTCTTCACCACCATGTACCTAATCCCCTTCCTTACCACTTTACCATGGCACCCATGGCAAGGAAGGTTCAAGCAAACTCTCCCCTTGGCCTCTCTTTTAAAGTTCCAAGGTACCTCTTACACATTCAACTAGACTCTAGTTAGCTTGGGAATCAAAGATTGAATGGCAAGAGGAAGATAGAGTACTCACCACACTAGGCATGACTCATGCCAAATTACAATGCTTATCTAAGCTTAGCACAAGAGTGAAGAGGTATCTCAACTCAAGAATTTCATGTTGATGAAGAGGTAAAGAGATGTTGATTCCATGGCTTCAAATGGTTAAGCTTTAGCTTCTCCAATCGATTGCTTCAAGAGTGACTTCAATCCTCTTCCAACTTGCACAACTTCATCCCTTCTTGGAGAAGCATGTGTAGAGGCTTGTAGAAGATAAAGGATCCATGAAATTGATTCTTAATCTTGATAAATCAATGCAAGGATTAAGACTTATCAAGAGTATGCAAGGATCAAGACTTATCAAGAGTATGCATGATGGAATCTCAAGCAAGGTTAACTTCCCCAAGAATGCATGTGTTGATGAAATTATTAATAGAAATCCTTCCAAATGGTATTAAATGTTGAAAGGATCATTATGCATATCAAGAAGGAGTCTATGGGGTTCAACTAAGCTTCAATTTTTGGCAAAATGTCTATAGAAGTCCCTAATTTAAGTAAGAAACTCCAAAACCCTAATCCATTCAAAAACCTTACTTCCCTATTCATTATGATGTAAGAGTGGTATGGATGGATAGAGAAAGGCTTAATGAAGAGAATGAATGCCCTAGATCCCAAAAAATTTAAGTGGAAACCCTAATTTTTAAAAGAGAAGCCCCATTGAAGCAAAGAGGGAAAAGCACACGAAATCTTGGCTTAATCAACAACCAAATGCGTGCATGAGTGAAACTAAGCACGAGGAAGGAGATTATTGAAGAAATTATCCAAAATTTATGAAAGAAACCCTAAATTTTCCATGGAAACCCTAATATGCAAAAACTTGAAAATTGGAAGCATTGAAGAGATTAGTGTCCTGCTTACTCATTATAGATGCGTTACTAAGCATTTTTGTTGTATTTTTGTGGGTTTCCATCTCCCAAATCAAGCAAAATGCTAGCAGCTTCATGGTGTCTTCATGGGAGCAATAGCTTCCCATAGAATTTAAAAGAGGGATCAAACTATGCCTTAGCCAAACTCACTAACTATGGCAAGGATTAGATAGCTTTTGTATGCTTGATTAGTCTCCATAACACCAAGAGAAAGTAGAAACGACGCAGCCTAACAACGATTAGCATGAGAAAAAAAATCACAACCAAGCTTGAGATGTAGCCTTCACTTGCCCAATTTATAACCCTAAGCGTTTGCTAGCTTAAAACTATAGATTGAAGTTCTATAGCTCTCAAGATCAAGCACAGAGAAGAGGGAAAAAGAAAACATATTTTGATTAGTCACACTAGTAAAGATTAGTGAAAATTTCCCCAAATTTGCTCTTGGGTTTTGAAATTCGGTGCAGCTCCCCCATAATTTGGTCTATAGTAAACCCATGGCCCCAAAAGCTTAGGAATTAAACAAAGAAAAGGAAATTTACCCATTCAAGGTCACTATAACCATCAAGAAAACCAAGAAAATTAAGAAAATCAAGAACACTCAAAAGATTTTCAAGAAAAAATCAAGAGAGTGGATCAAAAGCAAGGCTTTGACACACCAATTGAAATGAAGTAACCATAAGCTAATATTTGGGACAAATCATTATGTTGATTAACATGCAATTAGCAAGAAATCATACACAATGCCTAAGTGATTTAGCCTTTCAGCAAGTATGAAAATAGCCTTCCATAAGACAAGGTATTAGCTCTAGGCTCTAATGTACATTCCAAGAGTCATTTCCAAGAGTCATATGATAAAAAGTATCAAAAGGTTACAAATGAGGGTCCATGAGCCCCTTTTATACTTGAGCCCTATGACCATAAACCTAAGCTATATGACCATGAACCTAAGCTAACTATTAAAGTTGCTACTCCATTACATTAACTTAGTACCCATAATAGCAAACAATGTGCCCCAAAATAATCTCACGAATTTAACATCTCAGTCACTCGCAATCTCCCATAGGCATACCATGAAACTTGAAAACATGCTCCATGAATTTCTTGGCAACCAAAGACACCGTATACTTGATCTTGGTAGGGATAAAATGAATAACCTTTGTCATACAATCCACCACTGCACACAAGTTATCCCAACCCCTCTTTGTAGAAGGTAATGATGTGACAAAGTCTATATAAATGTGAGTCCATTTGCCTTTGGGGGGAGATAGGTTGTAATAAACCATTTGGCTTATGATGAGTAGGATCTTTGATAAGTTGGCAAGGCATATACTTTGACACAAATGCATGTACGTCCTTCCACATTCCCTTCCAAAAAATTCTCTTTCTAATCTTGTTTATAGGTTTTGAAGTTTCCCAAGTGGTTTGCCATAGGGTTGCATGCATTTCTTCCAAAACCTTTTGCTTGTATGATGAGTGAGGCACCAAGTAGACCTTGTCCTTGTAGTAAATGAGACCATTTTGAAGTTGAAAATGTGGCAATTCATCATGATTATCTTGTTGTAATTTATCAAAATCTGAGACATCTTCTCATCCAACAAATACTTCTCTTGTATGTCTACAATCCAATCATTATACACCTCAATAATGGTTGAAACCAAGCATACCCACATCCTTGAGAGTGCATCCACTACCACATTTTCTTTCCCCTTGGCATATGTAATCTCAAAATCATACCCTTGAAGTGTAGCCAACCACCTTCTTTGCTTGGGTGTGAGAGTGGCTTGAGACATAAAATACTTCAATACCCTATGATCACTCTTCACATAGAATCGGCTACCATAGAGATAATGATGCCATTTCTTGATTATATGCAATATGGAATTCATTTCTTGTTCATTTACATGCATAGCCATTTCCTTCTCATCAAGCTTTTGGCTTTCAAATACAATGACACCACAATCTTGATAAAGAATAGCACCAATTGATAAATCCGGACACACCAAGATAGGAGCTGAAGTCAATAATCTTTTCAGCTCTTCAAAGCTTTTGTCAGCAATGGCATCCCAAAAGAAAGTCTCTTTAGCCTATCGGTGAGTGGCACCACCACTTAAACATACTTCTCAATAAACCTCCTATAAAAAGAGGATAAACCCAAAAATCCTCTAAGTTGAGTGGTATTTTCAGGTTTTGACCACTTCTTCACACCACCTTCTTGGGATTAACCCTTAGCCCATCCTTGCTTAGAATATAACCAAGATACTCAACTTCACTTGCCATAAATGTGAATTTGCTCTCCTTTTCAAACAATTGTTTGCTCAACACCTCAAGTACCTTCCTTACATGCATAAGGTGCTCATCCTCCATCTTGCTATAGATGAGGATATCATCATAGAACACCGACACAAACTTATAGAGGAAGGCCTGCAACATCTTGTTCATCAAGGCTTGGAAAGAAGTGGGTGCATTGCAAAGACCAAATGGTGTAACTATGAATTGGAACAACCCTCTTTCCATCCTAAAAGTTGTTTTGAACTCATCCCCTTCTTTCACAACCTCAAATCAATCTTTGATAAATAGTGAGCATCCTTCAACTCATCAAGGAGTTCATTAATGCGAGGTATTAGGTACCAAATCTTCTTGGTAATCTTGTTGAGGTCACGGTAATCTATGCACATTTGGAATGAATCATCTTTCTTTTTCACCAAATGTACAGGAGATGTAAATGGTGATTGACTTGGTTCGATCCATCCCATGTCCACAAGTTCCTTCACTTGCTTTGCCACTTCATCTCTTTCCATCTTTGAGAGCCTATGTGGTGGCTTATTGCCTAGCTTGGTATTCGGTTCAAGCACTATATAGGAGGATGATCCACTTCTCTCCTAGGTGGTAGACTCTTAGGCATTTGAAACACATCCTTGAACTCTTCTAAGAGGCTTGTCGTGCCTTCATTTTAAACTCCCTTCTCTTCCACATTGTCCTTCTCTTGGCAAAACTATAAAACATACACACACCCCATTTGCTTGAGCTCCTTCTTAAGTTTAGTGGCATTGATTAAGGAAATCTTTGAGAAACAAGAACCATGCAATACAATGTCTTGATCCCCACACACAAAGCTCACGAATCCATGCTGTAAATTCATTGAGAAGGTCCCATGTGTGGATAGCCAAACACATCCAAGAACAATGTCAATCGGAACCATGTCCAATGTAAGCAAATCCACATGACATGTGTACTCACCAAAAAGCATGACTTTTTGCATTCTTTCACATCAGTGTACAATCCATCCATTGATCCATTAGCCACTTGCACCATATGCAACTTTGACAAGGCTTTGGGATGCAATTTTAGATTGCCATGAACTTGTTCACAAAGCTATGTGTGCTATCGCTATTCGCAATTGTTAATGTGATGTGAAAGCTTGGAGTTATAGCTCTTTAAGTGTTGATGTAATAGGTGTGAAATTACTTGTTTCCTTTCCCTTGTTGACAGAGTATAAGTAGGTTCTTATCGCTTCTCCATTTTTTGGAAGAGGGTTCTTATGATTTGCTTGATGTTGCTTCTTTAGCCTCACCAACTAACTTCATTTTAATTTCTTTACACACCCATATGATGGAATCACCATCACAATGCCCTTGAGCATAGAGTAAGTGCACAAGCACCCATCTTTCTTAAACTTTGTAAATTGGGGTTTGGTGCAGTTGCCATTGAGGTTTCTTCTTTTATGCAAGCTTTGGGTGTCTTGTGGTTTCCCTTGGAATCCACATTGGAATATGATTTATGTGGTGGATTTACCTTCTTTAGTGAAGCTCGAGGTTTTGTATCCTTTTTAGCATTAGCTTGTACAAGGAGGATATGGTTTTTGTGAATTTGGGTAGCATCCTTGGACAAGGCTTAGGTCCTTAGTAGAGGGGATGCTGATGTCATGTTTGGTGTTGTTGTCAATGACTTAAGGATGCTTTCAAGAGAGGCTACCGATGAGACAAGGTTTTGTGATGGTTCGAACCCTTTGTCTCCTTTGGCAAGGTCAGTCTCAAAGAGGGGCTTTTAAACTAGAAGCTTCGGCTAGCATAAAGGATAGGTCATGATTCTTGGTGGTAATTATTGGAGAGGTTATTATCTTGGTAATAATTATTGGAGAGGTTATAATCTTGGTAATAATTATTGGACAGGTTATAATCTTAGACATAGGATATATTAATGGGATTTATTGATGTTGAGTTTTGTGTGGAATCACCCTCGCTAGAGTAAGATTTAATCTTTTTTGTTTGTATCGATAAGGTTAGCTACAAGGTTATGGAATTAGAGAAAGGAGCATATTTCTTGGATAGAGAGGATGGAGTTGAGGAAGTAGATATTTTGTCAACAAAGAGAGCTTTTGTTGGAGAAGGTAGGTCTTCACATAGAGGATCTTTTGGGAGGAAGCTAGCAGTCTTTTTACACTCAGCATCATAGAGATTGTTTAGTGTAGGATCATCTCTATCGCAAAATGGTACTGTCATACCCTTGGTACTATCATCTTTTAGGGAGAAAGCTAGTAGTCTTTTATGCTCAGCATAACATAGATTGTTTAGTGTAGGATCATCTCTATCATAAAATGTAATATCATCTTCATGTTGTGGACCTTCAATGTGATTGTATTACTGGTGAGGCATCGTCTAGCTTGGGCAAAAGCGATCTCCCAAAAATAGATCTACACATAACGCATAATGTATCATCACAAGGTATGGTATGCCTCCATCAATGGTGTCTCCATAATCACTGGATCTATGGAAATGCCTAAATCAAATGCAAAGCACTCAAAATCCATGATCTATGGAAATGCCTAAATCAAATGCAAAGCACTCAAAATCCATGTTATCTATGTGCATACTCATGCCTCTCCTATGAGGTTTCACCTCAATGGAATCATCACTACCCTTGTGCACTATACTTGACTACTCAAACACATAAACTACACCCAAATGAACACTGCCAGGTACACTTGAAGGCTAGGAGTAGTGGTCAACCTGTAGATATCCCCCCATGTGAACTCTCTAAAGGAATAGCCCAACACATCTAACATAAGAACCTTAGGCCTAAGCTCCTCACGATCTGTCGTATGCTCATGGGTATCCTATGAAGTATCTCTAACCTCGTAATATCCTCTAATTGGTCCTCACTATGATCTCTAAATAAGTAGATAGACATACTAGATGTATTATCTACAATGCTTGATGTGCTCTATGCCATCCCTGCTCTTGAGGTCATGCCCACATGATCTAAATCACACACAACACCATCACATACATCATCATCATCATATGCACATATATCACTATCATCATGTGTATGTGTAGTATCATTATGTGCACGTGTGTGTGATACATCAATGTTATGTGTGTGTACATCATCATGATCATCTGAAACCATGTCAATGTTATCGGCATCCTTAAGAACATAATCATCATGACATAATAGTGTAGGATACTCAATTAAGTCACCTAAATAAATATCATCCCATGTTATCGGCATCCTTAAGAACATAATCATCATGACATAATAGTGTAGGATACTCAATTAAGTCACCTAAATAAATATCATCCCATGTGAACAATGCCAAACCATCCATGTCGATGTAGCCAAGCAATGACGCAATGAAATCGTCGTGTGCGGACCACCCGGACCATCTGGCACATATCTCCTCCTCATCAAACAAATGCCCAAAATGACTAGGCATCAAACTCCAATGGTTGAACATCTAGTATTGGCATGAATATGTTGCGTCATCATAGCAAGATATTGACGAGTGAAGATGTAGAGGTCTAAGCCTCAAAGTGCCAAAGGCATGTGCAAATGCGGTAAAAGATATGCAATACATGACACGATATGGCAAATCAAAATAGCAATTGTAGAGCCATGATGATAATGCATGAGCAGCTCTCCTACGATCACAATTAGAAATGCCATCAAAACGATGTCAATGATGATGCAAACTCACACCATGGCAATCAAATGAAAGGTAAAAATAGTAGGAATATCCCATGGTGAAGCATGTGAACACACCTCACAAAACACAAGGTGTATAAGGCATATGCAAATGCGGCAAAAGATATGCAATACATGACACGATATGGCAAATCAAAATAGCAATCGTAGGGCCATGATGATAATGCATGAGCGGCTCTCCTACAATCACAATTAGAAATGCCATCAAAACGATGACGATGATGATGCAAACTCGCGCCATGGCAATCAAATGAAAGGTAAAAATAGTAGGAATATCCCATGGTGAAGCATGTGAACACACCTCACAAAACACAAGGTGTATAAGGCATGTGAAACACGACGTGTGAACAAGCCCAAATAATGCACCAATGTGCATGATTAAACCCACAATGCACTAAAGTGTGCAAACAAGGCCAACAATGCTTCGATGAGCATGAACAAATTCCAAAGCGCATGAACACTCGACACAACACAGGCTATGTGAACAAGCCCAAATAAAGCACGCTACCCACAAAGTTCCCTCAAGGCCCAAGATAATGTAGAGGAACTGGCTTGGTTTAAATTATAGGTTTAGGTGTAGGTGTGAGAGGATCAAAAAGTAGAAGGATAAAGGGTGTGAAATGGGTGAAGGATGGACAATGGGTGTAAAAAAGGTAAAGGAAAACCCTAAAGTCTTAATGGAAGTAGATGTCCATATTTTTTTTATCTCAAAAAAAAAATCATTCTTCAAGCTGGCGCTCTTCTTCCTCCAGTGAGCCTCTAAGAGGCTATGATCCACACTATATATATATAGTTTGTTACACTGTGTTGATGATCGTCTCCATGCCAAGCTTGTGCTTGTGCCAACAAGCTTCACTTTGATCATGTCAACAAGCTTCGCCTGCACGATGAGAAGCCAAAAAATGGCTGTGATGTGCTAGGGTTGAATACAATTGAGCTGAGAAGCTGAACTTAGAGCTTTGTGTTTCTTTTTTCTTCTCCTTGTGATGGTGCACTTGCTTCGTGTAAATGTTTGCTATGTTGTCCTCCTATGTGTTGAGTTTTCGAAAGAGACCATGAAGCACTGATGTGCTATCAAGGTCTAGCACCTCACCAATTGAAGCTACGTTTGCTCATTTAGATGCCACTATAGTTCTACCTTGGCAGATCTTTGAGCTTGGTATATACCCAGTTGTGGAACACTTGCTAAGCCCATACTCTAAGCAAAATGCTGCTACACTTGCCAAGCCCCTACGCCAAGCCTTGAAAAAGAAGGGGTGATGAAGCACTTTATTAAGATTCCTGATCTCCCACGCTGCTCTCATTTGCTCCTTTCAGCCTCTTAGCTAATCTCGTGAGAAGGTGGTGGCTGGCTACACTCACTATCAAGGTGGTGGCTGGCTAGCTACACTCACTATCAAGGGGCCGTAGATTTATACGACGTCGACGACAACGTCGACTTCTGTCATTGTTTTTGTCGAGAAATGCCACCTGTGGCCCTCTTCTGGCCTTCTCCACAGAGTACGAGAGAGCGATCTTTTGAATGCAATTATGTTTTACCTGCTTTTAATAGGGTGATGGTGGTTTGGCTGCCGTTTCTTTGAATGCCCCCCCCCAACACTAGTAGACATGTATACCGATGGCGATCACAAGGTTAAGAGTTGTTTGTTTTTATGTAGCTTGCTTCCAGCTCTTCAAAGTGACTTTGGTTTGCTTCTAGCTCTAGTACCAAATGTAATGGAGTGAGACTGAAGCTGAGATATGGGACAAATCATTATGGAAGGTTGCAATCAAGCTTGCTAACCATGATGCCTAATAAGTGGTTTAACCGCACACCAAGAGGATGGAATAAACCTTCCATAGTCCTATGATGGTAGCCAAAGGCTCCAAGAACATACCAATAATCAAGAGGTATCAAATGATAAAATGCCCAAAAAGATGATAAAAGGTACATATGATGGCCCGTTAGCCCCTTATATACTTGAGCCCTTGACCATGGTCCTAGACCTAATCTATAAAGTTGTTGCTTCATTACAGGTTAGCCTTGTCCTATTCAAGCTGAGATATGGGACAAATCACCATGGAAGCTTGGAAGCTTGCTAACCATGATGCCTAAGTGGTTTAACCTCACACCAAGAGGATGGAATGAACCTTCCATAGGCCTATGATGGTAGCCAAAGGCTCCAAGAACATATCAATGATCAAGAGATATCAAATGATAAAATTTCTAAAAAGATGATAAAAGGTACAAATGATGGCCCATGAGCCCCTTATATACTTGAGCCCATGACCACGGTCTTAGACCTAATTTGTAAAGTTGTTGCTTCATTACAGTTTAGCATTGTCCTATTCTTGTAACCCTTTCAAGGACCTCGCCTAAGCGAATGGACCCTCTTACTTGGTGGCACCAAGTGATTAAGATACCACTCCCCACCACTCCATCCGTTCCACCCCAACACCCCACCCAAACACCTCCCTTAGCATCGACTAACCCTCAAGCTTCATTGTCCATGGGATAACTGCCTACATCCGCATTCCACCTGATCGTTCTCGGAATTCTCCTTCACCTTAATGTGTATCCATTATTGGCCCCATAGGAGGAGCCCATGGAGGATGATGGGAAGGACACAAAATCTTCCTTGTCCACGAGAAGAGGCCACGAGAAGAGCACATGGAGGATGATGGGAAGGACACAAAATCTTCCTTGTCCACGAGAAGAGGCCACGAGAAGAGCACATGGAGGATGATGGGAAGGACACAAAATCTTCCTTGCCCACCATCCATGAGTAACAGGTGATATATCCACCTAATACATGGGACCTCATCTTCGAGAGCAGCTTCCCATTAACACTATTGTCAACCCTTTTGATATGGTTAAAACCTACTTGGTGAACCAATACATGCTACATGCAAAAGATGTACACAAAGTGGAAGGCTCAACATCAGTGGCATTATATCGATCAATGGTACTACAAATCAGAAGATCATATGGGAGTGTAGACCAAGTGGCGGAAGCCCTATCTCTTTAACAATTATGAGAAGTCGGAGGAGCACACAACCATGCTAAGGGAAGTCTGGATTGACCCAATGTTCATGCCAATCAAAAGAAGGTGGTCCTAGCCCAAGTTCTTGCAAATGGAGGCCTTCTACACATCCTTTGACCCAATGTTCATGCCAATTAAGAGAAGGTGGTCCTAGCCCAGCCTTCTATGCATCCTCTAAGATTTTTATTTAGGTCTAGGATCACAACCTTGTGGAACTTGTTATTTGCTTTTTTTAGTTTCTTAAAGGGTTGATGCAATGATATAAAGCATCATCGTCTCACTTCTTGTTTCTTCATAGAGGCCTACTTGTTCTCCCATTAGTTCAAAAAGTAGCACCGTCTTTCTTCTCATTTCTTTATAAAGGCACCCCACCACCCCCATTTAGTTCTTTTTAAAGGAGCCGGTTTCTTCATAGAGGCCTACCTGTTCTCCCATTAGTTTAAAAAGTAGCAGCATCTTTCGTCTCATTTCTTTATAGAGGCACCCCCCACCACCCCCATTTAGTTCTTTTTAAAGGAGCCGGTATAACTTAGAGCTACGTCTCACTATGCACTTGCAGTGCATAGGGGGGCTCGTTTGCTCCGCAGTGCCAATGTCCCATAGTTACAAGTGCAGCACTTGTAGCGCATTCTCAAGCTCTCTATGCATTGTAAAAGTCAGTGCATGAGAGCTTTCCACTAATCACTTTCTCTTTCCACCAATCACTTTCTTTGCTTGCACCTTCTGACAATTACACCATCTAATAATAGGCCTGTGCAGCAGAAAATTGGCCTCAGCTAAAGCTCGTTCTCACCTTTTTTGACCTCTTTTACAGTGCATGGAGTCTATGCGCTACTTGCGTTACCTCTTAAATTCAAGGTAACAAGGAGACTTCTGTGTGAAAGGTCCCCCAACACCCTTCCCTCTCCTTAGGGTTTGTCCCCACACCCCTTATTTTTCTTGCAACTTGCGAAGAAGTCCCGCGCCCATGGACACGCGCTTCTGTCTTCTGCTGAGTTAGGGTTTTCAGGTAAGCCACCGTGCTCTCTGTTTTCCTTTCTTGCGGCAATTGGAGAAAGTACGTCTGAGACGCCGTTTCTTCTTAACCTGTTGTGGAGGCTCGAGTTTTGTCCTGTTGAAGTCACCAGCAGTGTGCTTACTATGTCTGTAAAGTAAACTAGGGTTTGATGTAAGAGGTGCCGATTGTGTCTGCGATTTCAATTAGGGTCCTGTAGCTTGCCATTCGAAAGACTAGCTTTTTGAGAGGTCTGTTTTTTGTCCACAGTTTGACCTTCTTCCTTAGAGACGCTGTGCGTGTGTGCGGGGAATGCCTTTTTCCCCTTTTGTCCTGCTAATGGATTTGCGCACTTCTCTGCGGTTGATTTACACGTTGCAAAATTGCTCCTTACAGAGCGAGACCCTCGCAGCTGTAACATCATTTATCTTTATTGCACATAAATCCTTGCCTCCCACTTTTTTTTTTTTTTTTTTTTGGGGGCTTTCAGGCCTATTTAGATATCATGGAGGCACCTTCAGGTAAAAGAAAGCGTGGCTCTGACAATGGGTCCAGAAACCAGCAGCATAAGAGAAGACACAGTCAGTTTGGAGGAGGGGATCAGGAGCAATCATTACCAACTCCAGATGATACAACATACCGGATTTTATGTTTGGGGGTAAAGATTGGAAGTGTTATTGGGAAAGGAGGAAGCATTATCAAATCCCTGAGGCGTGAAACCAATGCGAGGATTAAAGTATTAGACACCATCCCAGGAGTAGAGGAGAGAGTGATCCTCATTTGGAGCACACAACAGGATGAGGAGAGAAAGAAACAGAAAGATAGTGATGGCAGAGAAGACCGGGAGAACACTGGCAGCAGAAAATCCAAAGACGTCTCTTTGCGAGAGGGTGGGGTGTTTCTTTGCCCTGCTCAAGAAGCACTATTCAAAGTGCATGCGAAGATAGTGGAGGATGAGAAGAGCCCATCTCATAAAAATGATGAAGGTGACAATGAGGTGGGTCCCCAACAAGGGGGTGAAGTCACTGCCAGGCTTCTTGTTCCAAACAATCAGATTGGTTGTCTACTTGGTAAGGGTGGTAGGATAATTGAGAAAATGAGAAATGAGACAGGTGCTCAGATTCGGATTTCTAGCAAGGACACACTTCCAGGGTGTGCTCTATCTTCTGACGAACTTGTGCAGGTACGGGTTTTTGCAATCTATCAACACAATGTTACTCGATCTCTTTATAGATGGAGCAATCTCTCTCTACTCATCTTTAACGTTTGTGTTTTGTCAACATTTTCTTGGGTTATTTTTTGCACTGGAGCAAGCTCTCTCTACTCAGCTTTAACGTTTATGTTTGTCAACATTGTCTTGGGTGATTTTTTGTACTCTGTTCGTGTGTGTCAAAATAGTTGAAAGCTTAGATGTTTTTTTTTGGGCTGGTATTGACATGCTGGTTTATGGTGCTTGTAGATATCTGGTGATCTAGTTGTTGTGAAAAGAGCAATGTATGAAATATCTGCACGGATATATGAGAGTCCTTTGAGAGACCGCCTCCAAGGACCAGCTGCCGCTATACCGCCTCCCACTTTGCCTCCTAAAGGACCGATGTTTTCTCAGGTAAACTTGTTTCCTCCTGTGAATCCCATGTATGGTGCAGGCAATGTCGGAGCCCCCCTAGTTGGTGCTGGTCCTCCTCCTATATCAGGCTATGGGAGCATTGATTATCGAATACCCTGGCCGCTTAACAGTCAATCATTTCCGGCATATCCTTCACCTGGTTTAGCCCAAATGGAGAGACAGGATGGGGGGGGAGAGGAGGATTTTTCGATTCGCATCCTCTGTCCGAATGACAGAATTGGCATGGTAATTGGCAAAGGTGGAAATGCTATCAGGCTCTTACGTGATGCAACTGGTGCCCGCATTAAAGTTGAGGATGTGGTTGCAGATGCTGAAGAGCGGGTTATTGCTATCTCTGCAACGGAGGTATGTCTGTTCATTGGAATGTGTGGAATCTTTTCTTGGCATGATAGGAGTATGAATAGATAAACCCACCTCACAGACTTAGGTCCCTGGTTATTGCTATCTCTGCATTGGAGGTAAGTATTAATAGATAAACACACCTCACAGAGGAAGGTCCCTGGTTATATTTTTCCTCGTGAATACTTCCCCAATTTCATGCTTAGAACTATTGCAAGTTTTGATTCCGGAGTGCTCTGCAGAGTTGATAAAATGCGTTGGCCTAATTCTTTTTGTTTTGTGGTGATTGTACAGCTTCTTGATGAGCGTTCTCCAGTCATTGAGGCTGCATTGAAGCTGCAAATCAAGATTAATGATGGTGGGGACAATGAGGGGCTTCTGACAAGCAGGCTGCTTGTCCCATCAAGACAAATCGGTTGCCTTTTGGGCAAGCGGGGCAGTGTTATCACAGAAATGAGAAAGAAAACAACTGCTAGTCTCAAGGTCTTGCAAAAAGTTGACTTGCCGAAGTGCGCGCAAGACAGTGATGAGCTTGTCCAGGTGAAATACACAATTGTTAAATGTTGACTTTGTTAAAAAAAAAAGTACTGTCAAAACATGAATGTGGAAGTTGGGTGGCTTTCTCTTGTCCAGATCATTGGGGACGGAAATGTTGCAAGGCAAGCTCTTCTAGAAGTTCTGTCCAGACTCAGAAGCAACGTCTTTGGCACGGAGTTGGATGACTATGGCAAATCTGATGGTGCTTCAGGGCTGTCTTTCGACGGGCCTTTACTGAAAGGGGGATTTGCTGCCCCCCCACCTAGCCTTGCTAGTAGGCATGAAGTTGGATTTTCAGCTGCTCCCCCATCCAGCCTTGCTAGTAGGCGTGACGTGGGGTATCCTGGAGGCATATACTCCCTTAATGGGTATGGCTTGCAACGTGGACAATATGAATCCAACTACAGTGGCCTTCCACCAGCTTCGTCCTTGCAGGTATCTTGGAACTCTGTTGTCAGCTGCTAGCTTTTTAGTGGACTGTGGTGGATGAGGTGAGGCTAAGTGGACTGCATGCTTATTACATATTCTCTAGTATCAAGTTTCTAGCCTGGCTTGCAGAAGGTAGGTCTTTTGCCTTAATCATTATAAAAGAAAAGACACTCAGAAGATGATCAGAGATAGGTTACGCTTAGTTTCAAGGATTTACCATTTATAATAACCTACAATACCCATGAAGGCATCAAGATGGGTCAAGATTCCTAGCTGTCTTTATGTGTGTGCCTCTCTCTCTCTCTCTCTACCTTTACCTTTAAGAAACTATTTTCGGGGTCCTCATTTGATAGTGACCCTTCCTGTGCCCAAAAAAATCATGCTTGCTTCTTGGTTTGCATTATGCCGCTAGTTGCTGTGAGGGCAAAAGGATGAAAGGACCAGATGTACGAGAGATCAGAGCAAAACAACATAGCATGAAATATGTGAGTGAGTCTGTATATAATGGTGAGTGAACATATGTACAAGAGCCCTTCAATGTGAGGTGACTTTGAGTAGAAAGAGTAGAAAGACCAGTGTGACCGCTCCCTACAGGAAGCCTGGAGATCGGAAGACAATATACACATATTTAGAACACTTAATTTAACTGTTATCAAACAATGGAAACAACATCAACAACACAAATACTGGAAATACTGAAAATACAAATGACACCAGCACTAGGGCCGGAAAGGGCCGGCCCCCCCCTCAATACTTTTTGTATTTCTTGGAGTATTTATATTTGTACGAGTGTCACGGGCCTTACAGGCCAGATTTCTCCGCAAGGGAGTGAAAACAACCAAATAAAACTGGTTCAAGTCGATGAAGAGATGTTAGTCGAAGTAGCCCCAAATCATAGGTTCATTCCCACTTTCACTGGGTGGACACCTGCCTTTCACTGGTCTTCCGGGACTGTGCACCAACAGGCACGTTCGTACTAACGCAGGCCAAGGGGTACACCGTGGAGGGAATGTGGCCTGGTTCTCCTCAATGAGATTTGCTCCCAAATTCCCTGGTGAGTCTAACCTTCACTGGCTCTCAGAAGCTATGAGAGCGTGGTTAACAACACCACACAGGGAAATATACTAGCCACACCAGGAAGAATTTCTTGAACATGGTTAGCATATACATGCCATGCTCCTGTACTACACAACTTAAAGCATTTTCTGAATTTAAAATAGCAAATTTCAGATTTATACAAATGAGAAAAAAATATGAGAGCACCTGGTACGGTGAGTACAATCTGGATATAACCGGTACAATTTGTAGCAGGTACAATCAAGCACATAAGGTACTTGACACGTGTGCAGGTACAACCAGCCAGGTACTATGCAGGTACCTGTACTTGCAACAGGTACAGTAGGTTCATAGGGTAGCCAGCAGGTACACGTGGATAGCCAATAGCTGCAGGTACAGCAGGTACACAAGGGCAGCGAGCAGGTACAACAGCAGGTACACAAGGGCAGCCAGCAGGTACAGCAAGCGTAGGCAGCTTTAGGCAGGTACAGCAGCCAGGTACAGGCGGGTACAGCAACCAGGTACAGTCAGGGCAGTAGCAACACATGCAACTGCAAGTTCAGGTTCAGGTGTGGGCAGCAGCAGCAGGCGGGTACAGTAGCTGGTACAAGCGTGGTACAGTCGGGTACAGTAGCAGCACATACCACAGGCGATGGAAAGAGAGAACCCACCAACCTCACATGTGGGTAGCAGCAGCAGTCGGGTACAGTAGGTGGTACAAGCGTGGTACAGTCGGGTACAATAGCAGCACATACCACAGGCGATGGAGAGAAAAGACTGTAGGCGATGGAGAGAGATAACCCACCAACCTCACATGTGGGCAGTTTCCAATAATGTTCCATGCAAAAGCCTTATCAAAGGTTATAAAACCTTAATACATTATTAACACTTATGGACACCCACACTAGAAAGTAAATGTCCAGTCCGTGAACACATTAGCTTATAAAAAATTAAGGTTTACTCTAGTTCATGGATTTTACCTTTTAAAAAGGGAAATATGAAAATACTTACCACCTGTTTACACGCCACACCACCAAGTCAGCAAATTTCATTCCACGGTACACTGGGGGCGACCCCGTCCAGTGTACTTGCACGGCATAACAGGAAGACACACGCAAACAAGTCATGCAAAAACAAATTTATGCATGCAGGCATAAATGCATGTGCACAAATAGTGGATGAAATCTCCCTTTCATGAAACTTGTACAAGAGGTTCTTGTCGGGCACAAAACTGACGCGACAAATATAAATAAATATGTCCAGGTCTTCCTATGGAGTGACAGTCCTATAGGTAAGACACCATCCTGGCCATACACGGGTGGCACCAACAGGCTCCCGTCCATACAACACGAAGCAAATCACACACGGGTGACACGAAACTGGTTCCTGTCCATGTGACGCAGCACTTGTCGCACACGGGTGGCAATGATCTGGCTCCCGTCCATGTGACACCATAAAACTGGCCCTTTCACATGGGACACTGCTATATGAACATGGCACAAATCTGGCCGCTCTATGAGTGACAACCCCATACAAGTGGCTCCAGAAATGGAGATGGACCAAATGGTGACATCCCCCCGGGCTTCTAAACAGTTGACATCAACTGAAAAGCCTCAAGATATGCCTGTAGAAGGTGAGGGTAGTCAGCAAAATAATCCTCATCTATCCACTTTGCATCAATTGGTAAATAATTTTTAAATTTCACAAGGCATCTCTTGGAAAGCTTCCCATGTGGTAACTTTCTCTCCTTGTGAAATACAATTTGCTCTGGCTGAAGGATCTCCTCAAGCTCATCAACTTCTGGCGGATCTTTTGTGACAGGCTCCTCTGGATCTGGCCCCACATACTTCCGCAAAAGACTCACATGAAAAGTATTGTGAATCTTCCAATGGCTGGGTAAAGCAAGCGTGTAAGACACTTCATTGATCTTGTCAATCACTTGGAAGGGTTTGAAACCGGCCTTTGGTAGAAACCAAAGTGCGGTAGACTAGCAGTCACCTATCCAATTGTAGTCCAGACAATTAAGAAGTGAACAAGAGCTAGAATGCTCCATAACAAAAAGGAAAAACGACACCTGTTGGTCCCAAAGCTTGGCGCCCCATTCGGTATTTCTTTATTCAAATTCAATGGAAAAGTTTAACTGAGTATAACAAAGCTAGTCAAGGAAAGTAAACCTGCATGTCCAATCTGGTAGCCCTCAAGACCTCTTAGCATAGAGGATTCACATACAGATCTGTGTGCCACAAAAGCAACACACTGTGGTCTCCTCTAATCAACCAAGAAAATACAACAGGGCAGCCTTGAGCACGCATCTGGCTGTTCCATGTTCATGGCTTCAAACTCAGCCAAAGTACAAATCCACTGTCCAACTCTGTTCCCACCCTTCAAACTGCCATACCTCTCCTGTCACAAAGGGCCAGAAGAAACAACTCTGTAGTAGACATAAGCCAGTGGAAAGAAAGAGAGAAAGAAATGTTCAGAGTATACCACTCGCTCTGCCAACTGTTATGCACAGTTCTGCACTAGATGGATTGACCGTACGAGCCTGTACTCGCAGTCGCCTGTGTCAGCAACTTTGTAGCACATGTGTGCACATATCCATACAGATTTGTACTTGCAGCACACGTGTGTACCTGTCCGTACTAGTCACCCTGCAGCCGCCAGAGTGATGCGCCGCCTGTACTGCTGGACTGGATTGGACTGTACCTGTCTGTACCTGCGGCCGCTTGAATGATGCGCGGCCTGCACAGCTGGACAAATTTGTCTGTACCCGCCTGTGATGTGCCGACTGTACCAGTCTCCCTCCACGCAACGCAGCCAACCAGTACCTGCAGCACACGTGTGTACGACTTTTCCACAGCAGTTCAGTACCCGCTTGTACTTGACCGTACAGTTTTGTACCTGCAGCACATGTGTGTACGGCTTCTTGCAGGCGCAGCTTGTTCTCCCCGCAGCCAGTCGACTACTCGCCTTCTTCAAAAGGGAGACGTGTACTCTAAAAGTAGAGTAGCCCACTCCATAATTATCCTAGTGGCCCCTTTAAAGTTTATTAAACTTTCTAAGGGCCACCCAAGGTTTATAAACTTTATAAAGTTAATACCTTGGTCCCCCTTCACACTTGGGGTTGTCCACACACATTACTTTTGTTCGGACACCCAAGTATGCATCTTGAAAAATTTATTTTGCTCACCAACCACCATGCTCACACTTGTGCTGTTCCACTTTCACAGGGTCATGACATACCCCCTCCTTGAAAAATGGCAAGCGTCCTCGATTGCAATCTGGTGATATAGCAAAATATCCAAAGTGAAAAGTACAATATGGCAAGATCAGCGTCCCAATCTCTCTAAGCCATGCATATGTAACAACATTTACTGCAAACCAATGGTGTAGTAATAGTCCAAGTTGTATACCACTGTGAACCATACACAACCACAATATCCAATGTGACTAGTACACATATATCATAGAAGTCCCATAAACAGATGTACTGTCAGCCATCAGTACCTTCGGGTGAGACAAAAGCTGCACCAAGCGACCTCTAGATGTCATCTGAGCCTGTCTGTATGAAGGGAGTGGAGGTGCTACCCCCCTCTTGAGCATCAGGTAATGCTCCAGACCCATGCTCTGCTGAACTTGAATGAGCTGTAACAAGAGTCGGCTCCAACTCAAAGGCATCGAGATAAAGCTGCAAAACCTGAGGTGAATCTGTTAAGTCACCTTCCTCCATCCACTTCGCATCCATCGGTGAATAGTCCTTGAACTTCACAAGATAGCGATGGGAAACTTTACCTCGTACCTTTCTTTCCTTATGTGCCAGTATTTGCTCTGGAATAAGAACCTCATCAAGTTTCTTAACTTCCGGCTGAGCCTCATCTCATACATCCTCAGGCACATCCCCATGGAAAGGTCTAAGTAGACTCACATGAAATGCATTGTGAATGTCACCAATTGGTCGACCATTTGGTCCATCTCCAGTTTTTGTGTCCCGTTCACTTGAGGCCAGGCCGGTGTCTCGTGTGAAGAGGCCAGTATTTTGCTGACATGGACCAGAGCCAGACTGGTGCCACCCGTGTGTTAGCAGGATGGTGTCGTATGGACGGGAGCCAGACTGGTGCCACCCGTGTATGACCTGGACTGTGTTCGACCCATGGGATTGTCACGCCATGGAAGAGTCAATATTTGTGCCGTGTCTTACCTATGGGACTGTCACTCCATAGGGAGGCTCGTGCCTGGAACTGTGTCTTACCTATGGGACTGTCACTCCATAGGAAGACCAGGTTTTTATGTTTCACGTCGTGCCATTTTTGTGCCGATAGATATGTTGTACTTGTTCCATGAACGGGAGATATGTCCATGATACTATTTGCACATGCACTCATATTTTGCATGTTTTGAAACTGTTTTCGCATGACTTGTATTTTTGTGTTTGCCTGCTTGACATGTCACTTACTAAGCGGGGACACCTGCCAGTGAGTCGTGAAGTCTGCTCTGTCTTCTGACGAGTTTTGGTGCATGTGAACAGGTGGTAAGTATATTGCACATGTTGGTTGAATATTTCATATTCTAACCCTTTGGTTTATAAGGTTTTATGTTCACACTCACTTAAAAGTGGGCACCCCCTTTGGGCACCCACTTAGGGGCCAAGGTGGGGAGCCACACTTTAGTTGTGTGTGTGTGGGGGTGGGTGCATGGTCACCTACCCACACCCCCTAAGAGCTGGCCGCCCACATGCAAGCGTGGGGAGCCAGCCAGCACTAGTCGTGTAACTCCCTCTCCAACCTTAATAAAAAAAGCTCCACGACCACCCTTAAAACATACGATTTGGTGCGCCTCCATCACCCTCAATTTTGCTGCGCTCCATCGCTTTGCTGACGGCTGAGCCATTTCAAAGGCAGCTGTGCTCTGCATATAGCCGGCGCATGTCTCGGGTGGTGCTATTTCCTCCATCGCTGCTGGCGGCTGTACATCTACAGGCGGCTGCATACTCCACAGGCTACGCCTGTCTTTCAGCAGGGCTGCCCACTATCTACAGGCGGCTGCCCCCACCTGAAGCAGCCAGGCGGTTCTATACGCTGCTGTCCATCTCCTGCAGGCGCCAGTGTCTTCTCCTCCTTCTCTGCAGCCAGGCGCCTACTGTTCATCAGGTGGCTACACCACAAACTGACGGCTGTATTTGCTACAGGCGGCTGATTGCCTTTTCCATACAAGCTGTGTTGCCTCTTCATACAGCCAACTGTGTGCTTCACCTCCAGCAGGTTATACTCTGTAACCAGGCGGTTTCTCTTCAGAGTGGTGGTTATTACTCTATTTCCCTCCTCCACAAGAAGGTGGCTGTGTTCTACTCAGCAGGTGGCAAAGCTCCTTGGTAGGCGATTGTGCCTCCTTTCCATAGGCGGCGTCTTCCTTCTTCAAGAGGTTACATCTGGTGTCCCTCTCAAGTAGCTACCGATACCTCGGGTATTGGTCCTCCATCTACTATCCACAAGTAAGTGAATTTCAGATTTAAGTAAAGTATTTTGTGATAAATTTGATAAGGGACTCTCTCAACGGCAACACCTTTTCGGTGCTGGGTAGTCCAAGCTCTATTGGAGAACCTCGGTCCAAAGGTGCTGAGATCGGGAGAGCCAGGCGTTAGTACGGGAGCGCCTGTTTGTGCGTGGTCCTGGAACACCAGTTGGGGGCTCTCCGCGGAGTCCAGTGAAAGCACAGGACCGTAGAGACTGGACCACGCTAGTGGTCGTTCTGCTTCGAATATCTACTTTGAACCTATTTGTTTGGTACTGTTTTCATTGTACATGTACATCATCTGGTTCTTGGAACCCATGGAGCATTGTATTTGTTAAATACTCCCAATAAATATATCATATATTGAGGGGGGGGGTCGGCCTGTTCCGGCCCCAGTGCTGGTGTCCATTCATCTCATTTCATTTCATTTCAATTTCAAGTTGTATTAAGTTGTCCATTTCAAATTGTGGTTTTAAAGTTGTGCTATTACGCATGTGGGTGTCCAACGCAGTCTTTCCCATTTGACGGGATCGGTTTTATTGGTATCATAGCACGGTTGTTTCCCTCTTCCTAGTGGGGAAACGAACCTGTGTATTGGACACCCCGCTTTTAGCACACTTAAACACAATGGACAGCCAAGGCAACCCTTTGGAAGTGCCAAATTCGAGGGGTCCATCTAGTGCCTCTCGTGGGTCTGATGCTCTGCGAGGAAGGCACAAGCCCCTTGAAAGGGTTAATGATAGTGAATCAACGGGTCAAGTGTCTCGAGGAAAGACAGTCATGCTTGAACAAGAGCCTGATGCAATGAGGGCTGAAATGGAACATATGAGAAAACTTTTGCAGGCACAAGAGCAAGAGTTAAAATTTTTGCATGAAGATCCCCATGTGCAAAGTGCTATTGAAGCTAGGAAAGCTGATGCAATGGTAGATGTAACTTTTGAGTCTATGGCTCGGGAAGTGGGCAAGAAGTCAAGGGAGTTGGCACTTGCCTACCTCCTCCGCAAAGGTGACATCAAAGAGGGGGACGACGGAGAGCTGAAATTCAAAAATCCACCTCGTTTGAAGCATGGAGATCCCGCATCTCAAAGGCTGAAGTCTTTTATGCAAAAGGAAGAGGTGACAGTCACCTCTCGTCATGCGTCTTCCCCAGGCACAAAGCCTGACAGATATATGTATGCCAGTGCTCACGGAGGGCATGAAGGTCACATGCATTCAAGACATGTATCCCATGGTAAGGGTGACAGGTCTGCTATTAGAAAAATATTGCCTTCTGAGTTGTCTCATGGAGAGACATTGCCATATGCAGAAAAGTCGCATGCATCTGAGTTTCAAGTTCGTGGAGCACATGCCACCGTGCCTCATGAAACTTCTATGACGGCCCTTGGAGCCCATGCAGATAGGGCTGCCCCGTTGGATAAGGGGAAAAGAAAAAGAGAAGACCATGAGCCTCATGCCAGAAAGCTCAAGGAATTCAAAGCAGGTGATAAATCTGTCAAGTTTGATGTTTTTCATGGAGAACATGATGCTTCTAAAGTGTTAGCATTTGTGGCACAGTTCGACATTGCTTTTAGCGATGAAGACTTCACTGAAAAGCCAAAAGTACGCCATGCTAGCATGTTTTTGAAAGGGACTGCTGCTCATTGGTGGATCACTGAAAAGATCACCAAGGATCCCATTAGCACCTGGAAGGAATTTAAGGATAGATTCTATGCTCAGTTTTTGCCACCAAATGCGGAGCAAACTCTCACCCAAAAGTGGGACAGGCTGGAGCGAAAGCGTGCAACAGTATGTTAACAAGTTTTGGAAAGTGTTGCTGGAAGTAACTCCCTTTATGCAAATCACCGAGGATGAAAGAAAGAGGAAGTTTCGCTCTGGACTGCAACCAGCATATTGTTCGGGCATTGAATTGCACCCGAAACATACTTTGCAACAGCTCACAGCTTCTTCTCTTGCTATGGAGCAATTAGTGCTAAAAATTAAGCAGGATCAAGGCGGTTCAAAGGGGAAAGACAAGGCTGTCCCAAATCTGCAAAAGGGTGGACAGCCACCTAAAAAGAACTTCCGAGAGACCCACAAGGGTGGTAAAGCTGAAAATACCACATCTAAAGATCAGGGCCCAAGGAAGAACAAATTCGGCTTAACCCTGGAACAAAGAGAGCAATATGCCAAGGATGGAAAATGTTTTTCTTGTGGTAGCAAAGACCACATGTTTCGACAATGCCCTGACCGCAAACCAAAGCACGAGGACAAGCAGACCAAGGCTAATGTACATGCAGTTCCTGATGTGCAAGGAAATACAAGTCATGATGCAAAAGAGCGAATGGTATGCAAGGCTTGGGGTCAAATCAAGGGCCTGCCTTATTCATGTTTGATGACTGTGCAACCGATAACTTCATCTCTATTCAAACGGTAGTTGCATTGGGTATTGAGGTTGAGAACATGGGACCTCAGATTGAAGCTGAAGTTGCATTTATTGGTAAAGAGGTGCATGTTACCCCATTGATAGGGAAGTTGCGCATCCATATCCAGGGCTACCTTGATAATGAACATTTTCTAGTTGCTCCACTAAATGGATGTGATGTATTGTTGGGCAAGCCATGGCATCATAGGCTTGAGCCCCGCAAATACTACAAGTCCAATATGATTTCTTTTATGCATAAAGGCCGCATGCATTTTATTGATGCTGGCAAAGAAGGGGATTCCATCCCACTTGTATCACACATCCAAATTAATAAAGCAATGAAAAAGAGTCTTTCTGCGTACTTGGTTTTTGTTCGTGATAGCCTTGTGCCAAATCATCAAAATGTGGATGCTATGTCTAATGATAGGCTGAATTTTCTTCATGCATTCAATGACTGTTTTGCTGATACATTGCCAGGTGAATTACCTCCCCAAAGGCCTGAAGATCATCGCATAGATCTTATGCTAGGTAGTAGGTTGCATAGATCTTGTGCTAGGTAGTTCTCCACCCAACAAACCCGCATACCGAGTGAGTGCTGCACAACAAGAAGAGATCATGAAGCAGGTAAACGAGCTTTGAGAGAAAGGTTTGGGTCAGCCCAGTTCCTCACCTTACTGCTTCCTTGTGCTTCTTGTTCAAAAGAAGGACGGATCATTCCGTATGTGTGTGGACTATAGAGCTTTGAACAAGCTTACCATCAAGAACAGATTCCCAATTCCGCTTATCGATGATATTTTGGATAAGCTTGATGGTTCGGCTTGTTTTAGCAGACTTGATTTGAAGAGTGGTTATCACCAGATACGAGTGGTGCCACAAGATGTCCATAAAACTGCATTCAGGACAGCCTTCGGATTATATGAATTTTTAGTAATGCCTTTTGGTCTCACCAATGCTCCTGCTACTTTTAATCGTATGATGGATAGGATATTCCGATCCCATCGCAAATTCACAGGAGTATTTTTTAATGATATCTTGGTTTTCTCCAAGAATGAGTAGGAACACAGAACTCATTTGGTCACAGTGTTCGAAGAGTTGCGGAAGATTAACTTTTCATTAATGCCAAGAAAAGTGAGTTTTTCCTTTTAGAGATTCATTATTTGGGACACATTGTATCCAAGGATGGAGTTACAATGGATCTTGCAAAGATAGAGACTATTCGAAATTGGCCCGAATTGCAAAACGTACATCCAGTACGTAGTTTTTTGGGATTATGTTCGTTTTATAGGCGTTTCATAAGGCATTTCGCTATGATTGCCACTCCTCTACATGATCTCACAAAGAAGAAAATCACTTTCAAATGGACTTCAAAAGAACAGGATGCTTTCTTGCAGCTCAAGCATGCAATCATATGTGGTCCAATATTGATTGTTCCTGACTTGCACAAATCATTCGTAGTTGAATGTGATGCTTGTGGTGATTGCATAGGAGCTGTCCTAAATCAAGAAGGGCATGCAGTTGCATACGAGAGCCGTCGTTTGCATGATGCTGAGCTTCATATGGATATCTATGAGAAAGAGCTCTTGGCTGTAATTCACGCCTTAAAGATATGGAAACATTATCTTCTTGGGGTTGAATTTGTAGTCAAGACAGATCATCAAAGCTTGAGATACTTTCTATCTCAGACAAAGCTTTCGGAGAAGCAGATGAGAATGGCAAACTTTCTTTCCATGTTTCATTTTCATATTGTGCATACTCCATGTAGTGGCCGACGCACTATCCAGGAGGCCTTATGTAGCTGCAGTCTTAGTGGCCTCTCATGGAGACTTATCTGCTATGCGAGATTTGTATCATTTGGATGCTGATTTTTGCCATATATGGACTGATTTGATGGCTGGTCATTCACATGCCTCTTATGTTATCAACGAGGGTTATCTTATAAAGGATAATTATCTATGTGTGGTGAAGGATTTGCGTCCAAAAGTTATGGACGAATGTCACGCTCCACCTTATGCTGGTCATAGAGGTATCACAAGAAGCAACAAATCCGTGGAACCATGCGTAAAGACATTGAGGCTTATGTGCGTGCATGTATTACTTGCCAAAAGGTGAAATTTGATAGGCAAAAACCTCCAGGTTTGCTTCAGCCATTGCCTATTCCCTCGCAACCTTGGGAAAGTATTACTATGGATTTTATTATGGATTTGCCTAGATCCCAGCATGGGAACGATGCTATTTGGACCATTGTGGACAGGTTTAGCAAGCAAGCTCATTTCTTGCCCGTCAAGAAAACCATTAAAGTTGATCATATGGTAAAGCTTTTTCTTGCTAATATTTTCAAGCATCATGGTATGCCTAAATCCATTGTTGGGGATAGAGATCCCAGGACTACAAGCCTCTTTTGGAGGGCTTTATTTGATAATATGGGTACTAAACTTGAGTTTTCATCAGCTTATCATCCCCAATCGGATGGCCAAAGTGAAGCTGCAAATTCAGCCGTGTTGGATTTATTGAAGTGTTATGTGGCAGATCAAAAGACTGCATGGGAGAAGTATCTTCCACTTGTTGAGTTTGCCTACAACAATACGATCCATGCCTCCACGGGAAAGGCTCCGTTTGAGATTATTTATGGCAGAGTGGTATTGCCACCCATCCTTCGAACCAAGGATGAGATTTTTGCAGATGATGAATATGTTCGTGACTTGGATGTAGCCTTTGGTCAGGTAGGACAGCCATTGCAAGATCTCAGGATAAGCATAAAATGGTTGCTGACAAGCATAGAAGGGACATGGAAGTCAAAGAAGGTGATTGGGTTTTGTTGAAATTTGAGAAGGCTAGGCTTTGGAAGAGGCCAGGATGAGAAGGATCATATCCTAAGCTTTCTCCTCACTATTATGGACCCTTCAAGGTGATTCACAAGATCAATGAAGTGTCATACAGGCTTGCTTTGCCTAGTCACTAGAAGATTCACAATGCATTTCATGCGAGTCTATTTCGGAAATATGTGGGGTCAGATCCTGATGAGCCTGTCATCACAGAAGATCCACCAGAGATTGAAGAGCTTGAGGAGATCCTCGAGCCAGAACAGATTGTTTTTTACAAGGAGCGAAAGCTACAGCTTTCCAGGAGATACCTTGTGAAGTTTAAGAATTATTTGCCTATTGATGCCAAGTGGGTAAATGAGGACTATTTTGTTGATTACCAACAGTTGTTGCAGGCATATCTTGAGGCTTTTCAGTTGAGGACACGGTGACAAAGGCTCGCATCGATGTGAGGCAAAGCGCTCTGAGAGGTGGTCAGTGTTGAAGGCTCCCGTCAGTGGATGCAGAGGCACTCCGAGGTGGTAGTGGCAGCGGAAGATGAGGTGATGCAGGCTCTGGTGACAAGGGTGCTGTTGTACGTGAGGTGGTAGATGAAGAGTAGAGAGGGCTGCCATCCCGAGTGGTGGTGGTGGTGCAAGCTCTGATGACAAGGGTGCTGCAAGACCTGAAGGGTGCAGGCTCTGATGACAAGGGTGTTGTGTACTTGAGGGGTGCAAGCTCTGGTGACAAGGGTGCTGCGTACTTGAGGGGTGGTGAGGAGCAGAGAGGACTGCCGTCCTGAGTGGTGCAAGCTCTGGTGATACGGGTGTTGCGTACCTGATGTGATAAGGAGCAGAGAGGGCTTGCGTCCTGAGTGGTGCAAGCTCTGGTGACACTGGTTCTGCGTACTTGATCTGGTGTTGATGGTGAAGATAAACAGAGAGTGGGCTGCCGTCCCGATGGTGTGATGTAGCAAAGAGTGGGCTGCTGTCCTGATGGGGAGAGCTGAGGCAAAAACGCTAAAGTGCTCTATGTATAGCAGAGGGGGCTGCTGTCCCGTGAGCTGTGGAGAAAACGCTGATGTGCTGATGTAAGCACTGATGTAAACGCAGATGTAAAACCCTGATGTAAGCGCTGATGATAGGCTGATGTAAGCGCTGAATGTAGGCTGATGTAAAGCCTGATGTAAAACACTGATGATAAATGCTGATGTCAGTGCTGATGTAAATGCTGAAGGTAACAGAGGGCTGCTGTCCCACGGTGTGGCCTGTAGCAGAGAGTGGGTTGCTGTCCCGTGTAGTGGCGAGACGAGAAACACTGATGTGCTGAATGTCAGGCGAGGATGATGAAGCTGTGTTGTGTAGAGAGCCCGGCAGAAGCAGCAGCAGCGGCAGTGGCAGCAGCAACATATGGTACTGGATATGTGCAATGAAGTGGTACACTGATGATGAATGATAGGCAAAGCTATATATACTGAGGGGGGCTGCTGGTCGGTCAGCATAAAGGCTGTTGGCCAGCAGCAAAGACAAAATCCCCGAAGAATACCAAAAAACCCAGAAAAATCCTCTTTTTAGGGCTGGGTAAAATGCTGTTTTCACACAGCTGCATCCCCCTGCTTGTGCTGATTTGTGTGCAGAATCGTCCGACTGTCAGCAAGGGCCTTCTTGGGTGTTGTATACTCTGTTTTTTGAGAATGATAGCATCAATTTTGGGTGATTTGACCTATTTTTTTTAGAAAATCAGGTTTTGAAATTTGGGCATTTTTGCTTGGCTGCCCCATGTGTCCCTTTGTCACCATGCCTTACATTTTGTGTGTTCTAAACTTCTACAAGGTTTGCTACACACATCTGAAACAAAATTTTGGTTTTCTTGGGACTTGTACCCCCGTATGAAAACGTCTAGAAAAGGTACGAAAGTTTATGAGATGCATTCCATGAAATGCCTGGCAGTATGATCTCTCAGGCTATCATGTTCTCTCTCTCTCTCTCTCTCTCTCTCTCTCTCTCTCTCTCTCTCTTTGGGGTTGGGCTTAGGTGGGACCTTTTTAAGGTGCTATTTTATAATCTTTGTATATTTCATAATATGCATTCTCTTTCTCCTTGGGAGTCTGTGCGAGAGCAATTTTTGCTTTGTTTATCTTATTACTAGAGGTTTGGATATCTTGGTCTCTTCATTGTCATTTTTTATTCTGGGCTATACTTGCCCTTGTTTTTAGAAGGTAATAACAAAAGTTTGTTTTTGCAAAGGGTGCTGGGAGTGGTTATAGAGGTTATTCTGATTTGGACAGCAATGCATACAGCTCTCGGCTACTTGGGGAGTATGACGTTATCCTCACTTTTCTGCAGCACTAGGCCGAAATCTTTTTACAAGAAAAAATGTTCTACTAGGAGCTGAGTCCAGGTTTATTCTTCTGCGAATGCATGAATTGAAAGAATACTGACATGGTTACAACTAACTATTTGTTGTCTTTTGTTGCAGGGGGGGTGGTTTGAGTGACATCTCAGCTAGAAATCCTTCAAACAAAATTGTGGAAATGACCATTCCTGGTACTTCTGCTAGCTCTGTGCTTGGTAAAGAAGGCAGTAACCTGACTTCTATAAGACAGGTATGTACTTCTGTCAGATGCTTGGGTAGCATATGGCAGGATTTCCAGTTACTCAATTTCTTTCTTGGTTTCTACAGATATCAGGAGCCAAATTGACTGTCCTTGATCCAAATCCTGTTTCGGGAGATAGAGTTGTAGAGATATATGGAACTCCTGAGCAAACTCAGGCAGCTCAAAGCTTGCTCCAAGCCTTCATTTACAGTGGGCAAAGCTCAGCAGAAGCTGGCCTGCGGGGGTCATACTAACACTCAAAAAGCTATGCTGAGCTGAAGGTAAACAGATGTAAAGTAAAATTTTGACTGCTTAAAATTTTCCCTCAAGATATCATCTTGTCACAGCAATAAAGGTTTCTGTACGAGATTGTGGATGGTGCTACATAGTGTGGGTCAGTATTAGCTGCAGGCCAGAACAATTTTACTGTTAGATAGCATGCTAATCAGTCCTTACTAGTTCTTTGCTGGGGTTTTGATCCAATTCTGATACTCCGTTTCCATTGTGCCTTCCTTTTCGTCAAACCATTACAGCTGTGATATAGTCCCAGAGACAAGACCCTCGTTGCAGCTCATTACTCTCCTTAAACTGAGAGGACCTGAAGACAATGTTGTGGAAGCCCATCTTTCCAGAGTAACAGTTGACTGATTTAAGTGGACCGCATTACTTTCATCTAATCTATCAAGAAGTGAACCTTTAGCCTAGACCTGGCTATGTCCTTTTTACAACAGAGAAATGCCTACGTGTTTGGTAACCTGCCATGGAACTTATGCCCAGGCTGTTAGGTGGTTTTACCTGCATATGTAAAGCCAAATCCATTCCAGAAGGTTTCACACTTACTTTTTGTTGAATGTCTACTGCTTGTGATGGGCTTTTGGTGTTGCTAAGATTTCTCTACTCTGCTAATTATATTTTTATGTTCTGTGAAAACCCATAGTTACCATCATACTTTTTTCTGGTGTTAGCCTTATTTCCGAAGTTTTAGTAATCTACTAATAGTATGTCTTAACCTTTTGCCTGCTTAGAAATCAGTGGAAGTTCGTTTCTTATGTGCCTTGTGGTGAGCTGATATTTCCTGCCCTCCATTGTGTTTTGTAAGAAATAGAAAATGTTATTTGTGAAGTTTTTTTCTGCCCTGTAGTGAATTGAAGTTTTCAGGTAAGAACTAGAACAGTTATTTGTAGGGCCCAGGGGTGTTGTCCACATTTTTTTGATGCTCTTTTGCAACTGTTGGTTAATTAGGGTTGAAGGTATGTGCGTGCTTGCTTTTAAAACACATTCAGTTTAGAGGAAAGTGGCAGTTTGCTTGCGATTTTGGTTTACCACTGGTTTTTACCTAGTTGGCGACATGCATGGATTTCTTCCTTTTTAAAATTATGGCTTTAATCTCTCTCTGTCTCTCTGTCTCCTCTCTCTCTCAAGCTCTCTTGAGTAATTCTAGGAAAATGTTTGTGGTGTGCTTGAAAGAGGAAATGGGTCAGTACACTTTATCAGCTGCCTGAACTTGCAAAGTATGGGAAGTAACCATTACTAGACCAATAATGCTGCAAAGATTGGCATCCTGTTAGGTTTCCAGCCGGAAGTGCCACTTTTGCTTTGGGTTGCGAGTTATGTCTCAACAATTACACATGCAAATATTCTTTATCTTACGTTTGCAAGAAAGGACCAGGACCAAAAGGCTTCAGTCCTGAATGGTGCAGAGGGAGGTGGCTGAATTCACTCAGGAGTCATATGGTCGGATGCCTTGCTGTGTTGTGTATTTGTATTTGCTCAATTTGATGTGAATAGATAGTGCCTTAAAACTTGTTGCAGGGTGCAATAGACAAGCGGGTGATTTGGAGAGCAATACGGCAATTCAATGCCATGTTTTGAAGGTTATTCAAGGTGGGGTCTTCATGAAAGGACAGGCTGATTTTGTAAGGTTGAAAAACTTAATTTGATGTAGATCTTATATTGGGGTAGAATAGAAATGTGGGTAAGAGGATGTGAGAATGGGTAAAAACTAATAGCTTCAAGAAATGGCTAATGTGGCGTCGGTGCTTATGTGGAGTTTATCCAATGCTCTCTTGATGGTGTACACTAAATCTCAATTGCATATCCTAAGCATGGTGGGATCCCAAGCCTATGTTTAAAAATAGTGAGGTTGAGAAAATATGCTTGATGTGAGCAGTATGAAATTTAGTCAGTTGATTCCTAAGAGTATATTTTAATGTTACAAGAAAATGGACTCAGCTGAAACTTTGCTCGCTCCTAATTAGAGAGAAGGTTCATGTTGGGAAAAAAAAGTTGAAAGAAGAATCTTATTACGCTGTTGTTTTTGCCAGATGGTTGTAAGTTCCTCAAAATTGAGGGCTCGTTATCTCATGCAGACGAGTCTTATATAGACTGAGACATTTGAGAAAGTAAAGCAGAGTTCAAAAGCTCTGCTTTTCCATTTGAAAGAAAGTCTTCGAATCTCTGTTCGTGCTCTACAAGATTACTGCTTGTCTGCTTAACTTACCGTGTTGGAATAAGTCTTCCTGTTTCTAAATTTTTTTAAAAAAACACATAATTAGGCTTGAAATAAATCGTAAGGTTTTTAATGCTTATTTTGAGCATCATTTTTCTAAAATTTGAAAGTCATTTATGGCTGTTCGGCACTGTTTTCGCACTCGAATTGGAACAAAGGATGAAACCCTTTGGACAATTATGTGCCCGACACTGAATTCTGGGTCTACTTCATTCAATGTAATGGGGGGTCCGAAGACCCCCTATTGGAAGCGCATTAACTGCTGGTAGAACCGTCAGAAGCATATATGTAGCCATGACTAAATTTGATCTTGAAGATATTTCCACAGTATTACAAAAATCTGTAAGAGCGTACTGAAGCTCAATTAGACCCTCGTCACTTGGTTATGCAGACAGCATCCAAATAAGGAAGATTTTATCATTGCTGAAGATGGGAGTAAAGGTGGCTATAATGACGGTTGTAATTTTTTAATAGAACAAAGGAGACTAGCTATCTCTACTAGACCTTGTCAGCCTTTCTTCGAGAGATATGGTAACATCTCATATCTCTATTCTTCTTGTGCTTGTAGCGAAGAAGCTTTCCTTCCAGGGTACACAAGTTTATTAAAGGACTCTAGGACTTTTGAAGAGGACTTCAAGTTTATGAGCCCTTTAGAAGGGGACATCAAGTTCGAGAAGCCTAAAGTAAATCTTCGAGTACTAAAAGACAATCCCTTTTGAAGGGGACTTGAAGTTCGAGAAGCCCATAGGCTGAATTACTAACATTAACAAGGCAAGATCACACTTGTCCAATACTTGTTGGCGCATTGGAGCTGTGGGTTCCATGGTCTTCTGTGCCATTAACATTGAAAATCTTATGAAAATAGCCCAAATGACAAAGAGAATTGATGAAGCAGTGGTTTAAAAAATGAATCTTCTCTAAGTGTCATTGTGATTTATTAGAATTTTCTAAATATATATATGATGAACTAACTTATAACTAATGCAAAAAGTTCAAATCCTAATGTGTATTTAGGAGAAGTTTCATGCGTATGCTTTTAATTGCTCGTCTCCAAGAGAGTTTCATACATAGCTCCAAATATTTTCTATGATTGTTAATTACACAATGCCATCTTATTTGTTATGTGTTTTCTTATAAGACATCTTGAACTGTGAAAGATTTTGCTATATAACCATTGAATCCACTAGAAAAGTTAGTGTAGTTTTCATAAAGGTGAGTAAAAGAGATCCACTCACAAATCCTTCACATTTCTAGTAGTTGGCATGGTGCTTTGTTTATTCTTCATGTAGTGTAGCAGATTATACCTATCGTCATTGTTATCACATTCAAACTCCCCATCCATCTTTGCCTATGAATCTACATCACAATATCCTATTGCAAAAAAGATCCTTTGAGGTGCCTAAGGAAAATCTACATTATCACTTGAATCTATAGAGATGGTAGTTTCAATTAGATCAATTTTTGGTGTGAGGTGTACTTTTTAGTGTAACTCACCAAAACAATGTGTAAACGTATGCTTGATATGTCCACCAATTAGAAAATATAATTTGGAACTATCTTTTATTATCCTCTACACAAAGGAGATAGGGGTGTTATCTTAGAAGTGAGGATGACAAGGAGAAGCGATTAGCACACAAATACAAATAGAGTAGGACTTAGTGACGACACTAAGGACTTAGTGATTAGCACACAAATACAAGTAGAGTAGGACTTAGTGATGATCGCGAGGACATGTTGTGTATCTAGGTGGTGGGTCTGATTAGCACACAAATACAAATAGAGTAGGACTTAGTGACGATTGTGAGGAGGACGTGTAACTAGGTGGTGGGTCGTTCCATGGACCAAGCTTTCACGCACAAATGTCTCCCCATCCATAAATGTATTGGAAGGATGTTGATGTCAAGATTGGGTGCACACAAACTTGCATTTTATTTTCCGCTAGTGGGTGAGTAGATACTTGTTTCCACTCACAAAGCACCAACTATAGTAGCTAGCCAAATAAAAAAAGAAGCATCATTCAAGCCAAGGAGCTTATTCATTGAAGTGATTGGCTATTAGGGATCTAGGAGCTTTGTAGATTGTGATGGAGGAGGATTTGATGTGCTCATGTTGTGGGAGGTTTTTGTGGCATTGTACTTTATTTAGGTAGATAATGCTTTTGGCTCTTTTATTGTTATTTTCACCACCTTGTGAGCAATAGGTTATCATGTCCACCCTCCTTCTTGAGAGAGCAGGTTCTCTTGTCTGCTGCCAAGCCTTTCAATTTATTTTGTTGGCTCATTTAGCGGGTTATGTATAGTATGTACTCAGATAACTCCATTGTGGATGTGAAGAGCGAGGATATTGAAGCTTGGAGTTGTAGCTCTTCAAGTGTTGATGCAATAGGCAAGGTTCCCTATTGCTTCTTGTGCTTGTTGATTGGAGTGTAAGTAGGTCCTTGTGGCTTCTCCAATTTTGGGAGAGGGTTCTTGTGGTATGTTTTTGATGTCGCTTTGGTCTCCACACCATTTGAGAACCCGATGCACTTTTTTTTTTTTTTGTAAGTGGGATTGGTAGCGAGGCTTTGCTTTATGATTACTTTAGGCACTTATATATATGGTGGAATTGCCATCATGATACCCTTGAGGACGGTTTCTCAACTTTTTGGATTGGGAGTTGGTGCCTTTTCTGTTGAGATTTCTTCCTTTGTGTAGGCTTAGGGGGTCTTGTGGGTTGAAATCCACATCTTAGCATTACCTTCATAGTATCCGTGTGAGCTTACAATAAGTTCTTTGAAACCCATAATTTTTGACTTGGCAGAGGTTCTAATCGGGCTTGTGTGGGTTTTCGTCGAAGAGGTGGTAGGGTATCCTATTTTTGAGACTTTTTCGAGATTTGCATTGTGAGTGGAAGAGGTTTTTATTGGCTTGTGTGGGTTTCCGTGGAAGAGGTGGTAGGGTATCCTTTTTTCTAGACTTTTGAAATTTGCATTCTGCAACAATAAAGTATAGGAACACCTTTGGTCAAAGATTTTTGGGGCCCTACAATGGTATATGGCAAAGACATTATCTTCAAGGCATACAATAGGAAGTAATAGTAATAATTTTGATGGAGTTTTTAGTTTTTCAATACTTAAGCTTTCTTAATCACTACCTTAATGGAAAAAAACAAACCAATTGGAGAAATTAGCAAAAAATTAAGTGGGTTTCTTTTGTTTTGTTTTTTTTGTAGATTTTTCAATGATTCCTATATTTAGGATTGCAAATAATCTAATACAACCAAATATATAAAAAACATAATTATCATGTAAACATTAGGCTAAACTAATCTATGATTAACCATAAAAAGAAACCTAAAAATGGCTAAAATGCATTTGAAATGCAATAATAATGTAATATGAAGCTACATTGATCTATGTGCATTATGCATTTCAAATGCATAATGTGATGCAATAAAATATAAAGTTACAATGATCTATGTGCACCTTAGTCTAAACTAGTCTATGTTTAACCATGAAAAGAAGGCTAAAAATGGCTAGAATGTATTATGCATTTCAAATACATAATGCAAATAAGGTAATATAAAGCTACATTGATCTATGTGCACCTTAAATGAACACAAAAGCAAGCTACAACCTTGGGAAGATTGAATCCAAGATTATTGCAAGGGTCTTGAAAAATACATCCAAATGTGTTTACCTTCTTCTACCACACAACCTATAAAGCATATTTGGATATTCCAAGCCAAATCTTAGAACCTCTAGAAGCAAAAGCAGAGGGTTGCTGGGAAAAATGGGGTAAATCACCTTTGAAGTGCACTAATTTGATTGTCAAACAACTGATGGAATGGTTATAAGACCAATGTGAATCATTCTCGATTTAAAGATCAAAATCTTTTCTTTCACCTATTGTTACACTTCTGTGTTGATGAACTTCCTTAAGCAACCTAATTCATATGATGCAATTTTAGGACCACCTTCCATGAGAGAAAAGAGACTTGTGCATGATTATGTTCCACTAATCATGTGTATCTCAAGAGAAGGATAATCAAATATTAAAAGTTGATCTTAAAACTTGGAAGAAATTCCTCATTGGAGGAAGATTATTTAGAAACGAGTCTATCTCAAGAAGGATAATCAAATAATTAAAGTTGATCTTAAAACTTGGAAGACCCTTCTCAAATAGGTTTATTAATACAACGAATCAAATAGGTTTATTAATCTTGTTAAGAAAGAAAAGAGGGAATTAATGACTCTCCACAACTAGAATTTTGTGAAAAGTGAATGAATTTCTTGGGAATCATTAATGTTATTCCTAAGGTTAGGCACTAAGTATCTTGAGTTAAAGCGAGGAGCTAACTTGCCTTCAACTTCTACAAATGTGATGATATGTGCTAAAACTAATCCTTTTGGGATCTATGACATGTGATTGTTTTGCTTGATTGCTCTTGAAACGGAGAGATACGAACGTGAAGTTTTCATCGATAGCATTCCATGAATTATCGTATATGAAATTAATTGAACACGAATGATCCATCACTCACATTTTACTAGGTGCTTGAGCATGGCAAAGCCTTTGCACATGGAAGGCCAAGCTTGCGCCTCGGCCGATTCGTGTTAACTATAGGAATGATCTCTTTATGACACCCCTCCTTTCGGGAATGAAACTTAGGCGGATATAGATCAATGGTAGATTATTTACCTTCCAAGCAGAGGATATGGGTTCGATTCCCGTTATTCGCCAAACTCATAGGTAGGACAAGGGATGGCTACAAGTCATGGCTACGGGAAAACCAAAGGTGCCATTTATTTAAAAAATCTCGTATATAGAACTGACACAAATTAAACCATGAACTGCAAAATCATACATAACATGACATTGGGATGGGTGAGTCTCACACCCCCAGGGTGGAGACGAATTTCTCCAGGGGCCCTGTCTCCCAAAACCTGGCTATACTAAAACAGTTGTTGGGGGCCCCACGTGGCTCAAGGTTTCTTTTTCCTTATCAATTTTACTCTTCCCTTTCGGACCAAGTAATTTTACTATTCCTTATTCGACTTTTTTGCCGCCACATATAATTCTATTGGTTCTCCATTAAATTCTCTTAAGATTGCACGGGCTCCCTAGCCCTACCACCTTCTCTCTTCTGACCTCTCTTAGGGACTTCCCTCCAGCTTACCTCTTCAAGATCTAAGCCTTGTGGTCTAAGTAAAGTGGTTTGCTCTCTCTCTCTCTCTCTCTCTCTCTCTCTCTCTCTCTCTCTCTCTCTCTCTCTCTTTGCTTAATCTCTTGCAACCCTTATCTGGGACTTCTTTCTAGCCTCCATCCCCACCCCATGCCTCTTCTTGGGTTGAACCACCCACTCCACTACCGTATTGCATTATTGGATAGCTCCTAGCACTATCATGCTTATCATCCTGATCGATTTGTTCAATCCTAGTACCCCATTTTTAAGAATGGCTTGAATTTGTGATGATTGAAGGGCCCATTTAATAGCGTTGATTTTTTCATTAAAGGCTAACTTGAGATCATTGATCTCTCGAAAACATCCCTTCTCAAGGTTATCTCTTGAGAAACTTTTTTCGGTTCTAATTAGAACTATAATACCTAATTACATGAATAGAAAGGGTCATGAATTAATTGGCACTTTGGGCTCTAACTTGACGTGCTCGATCTATGGTTTCTCACTTCCATCCGGAGTCACGAAAAGAGCAGACATATTACATCTCCTTTGCCTGCTGCTAGTGTACTTGATAAAGGTCATAATGAAGAAGAAATACCTTATGTTATGGTTTGTTAGAGCCGGATAGAGGGCCTAATGAAAAAAGCCAGATAGAGGACTGCCTAAATCGGCCGCTAAGGCCTTTTCCATTGCTTTTGCGTACTTAGGTATACCTTTTATAAAAGCCAATTGACCATCTATGCCCTCTTCTTGAGATATAGAATCCTCAACAATGGTCAAGGTACTTTCTCCCCCCATAGGTGGGTTCAATTAAAGTTGAAAAGAGATGCTTTAATGACTAATTATTCTTTGTTGTCAACCTCTAGATTTGTACCTACTATTAGACTAACCTCTTCTAATTTGGTGCAAAGCACTATTGGTAGACCAAAAGGTGTTTGTGTGATTCAATTTCACAATACTTTTGTGCCGGGCACCTTGATAAGGCTTTACGGCCTTCTTGTACGGTTATTATGGTCAATATCGTGAGTGAAAGAAGAACTTTTATATATAAGAACCCACCAATCAAGGTGTGGGTAGAATTTTTAGCTAGAAATGATTTTGGTGAAACAAGAAACCCTCATTGACTCTGAGGTTAGTCAAATCCATACCATGAGAATGATGGTCGACCCGTTGACCTGCACTGAATGGACTTATAATACGTGTTAATAAAAGGAAATGCAAGGTTAAAATCTTAGTATATTTTACACAAGTTACACCCAATTCTCTATGCAATCCATATAGTATCCACATATCTACTCAATGAAAGTATAATCCATGGAGAAGCTAGGTGACTAAATTTTAAGTCATAGTACACCACACCATCTACATGGTTACCTTGCTACTACACCTAGAGGTAATGTGAACCTACTTCAAAGTGAAGAAGAAGAGTCAAAGGTCAAGACACCTGGTAAGTATCTCATCGGTATTCGCATCGATATTCCTCAAATGACAAAGAAATGGAATCAAAATTATGAGTAGGGTTTTCCTCTCACAATCGTATAGACCGAAAGCAAGCTCTTGGGTGCCCAAGGCATAAACTTAATGTAATAAGGTTTGACACATGGTAATATCTAGATCAAACAACACTACACCAAAACATTTCTATATCATGTTATTGGTGATGCTAAACTTCCTTGTAGTACTGGGTGTCTTGTACAAATAATCTTTATTGGAAATAACCCCATGGAGTGAAGAATGCATGTAGGTCAAACAACACTACACCAACACATTTCTATATCATGTTTAAGTACTATTGATGCTAAACTTCCTTGTATTGGATGTCTTGTACAAATAATCTTTATTGGAAATAACCCTATGGAGTGAAGAATGCATGTATATGATGAAATAGTTGAACAAAAAGCATAGGACTAAAAGCACTGGGTGCAATCTTCTCCCCAAGATACAAAGCACAAGACAAAGAGAAATGGGTGCTTTGTTATTGATGCAAGTGCACTCCTAGTCTTGGTGATCCTTGGAAGGGAGTAGATAGATACCATTCAATTAATCATCCATTATGATTACACTGCCATATTTATGCTCCTTACAAAAATAATGATTGTGCTACTATGTGACAAAGAGGAGGTAGCACCCTTACCTGTCTCCACCAGTACCTTTGTAGGAGTTAAAGCCTTGTCATTGATGACATGTTGCTTTTTGAACCATCTTCACCATTGCTTATGCCCTCAAGCCATGAAACCTTTACTTTCCTAAAGCTTTAACCTAAAAACTTGTCATGGGGGAAAGGTAAACCTACTAATGACACCAATGGCCCATCTCATGCTAAAACTAACCTCACTTTCAATAACCTCCACCACCTTTGAGGCTTCTAATTCCAACAATTCTCTAAATGAGTAGGCCTCTCAAACTATACTCCAACCTTACACCATCATAAGGATAACCAATGGTAAAGAGACCTGCTTGTTGAGACGAAGGCTACTTTAAAGGGAACAATTGAAGTCAATCCCTAAAAGACCCTCAAGAGAGTACAACAAGTGACCTAAGAAGAATAACAAAACATAATGGCCAACATCAAAGCACATGAAGCAACCACAAAAGTAACCACATATAGTGCCATTGTAGTCATCAAATAGATAGGTTGCTATAGGCACATGCATATAACAATAACACTCTTCTTTGTACCAAATCAATTTTGCATTCCAAATATATACTCCAAAAAGCTAGCCTAGGTGGGATCCCACAAGAGTGTACTTCATGTGCTAAAGGGTGTCATGATGGAAAACTCATCATGTGGGTACATAAAAGAAGTAAAGCAAGAGTTTCCTTACCAACAATAACCACTTCAAAGCCTAAACAAGTTTGGTAGACAAAGGCTAAGCAAGAAGACTCATAAGAACTTGTCCCTAAAAAAGGGATAGCCACTAAGAAACTTCTTGTAATGGAATAGCTCAAGCAAGAGAGAAGGGCATCTCAAGAAGATGGAATATCTCAAGGAAGACAGAAGGGCATCTCAAGAAGATGCATGTAGAATACATAAAAAAAATACTACTAAAATTGTATAGACATGAGAACCTACTTGTGGGAAACACCGAAAAGGAAAGAAAAATAAATACCATAAGAACTTACTTGTGGGAAACACCAAAAGTAAGGCAAAATAAATACGACAAAAAAGGGTTGTTACCCACACGAACTTGATTTTTTTGCCCCTCAACCTCTCCTTAATGCATAGAATCATAAGAATCTCTTTTCCCAAAAATGGTGAAGGTACACAAGAGCTTACCTATGGGAGGGGTGTAACCAAAGGAAATTCAAATGAGGGAGCTTACCTATGGGAGGGGTGTAACCAAATGACAAAAAAATGAGGGAGTCACATAAGGATCTTCACCAAAAAGTGGCAAAGTTCCATAAGAGCCTATAGCTAGGAGAAAAAATGGTGAGTTCCATAAGAATCTATTTGCCCAAAATGGTAAAGATACACAAGAGCTTACCTATGGGAGGGGTGTAAGCAAAGGAAAATCAAATGAGGGAGTCACATAAGGATCTTCACCAAAAAATTCATAAGAGCTTAGGTAGGAGAAAATAACCATTAGCATCGATATCAACAAGAGCTTCCTAGAGCAAGTTAGCCAATCATGTCAAGAGGCATCCATTGCTACCAAGATCTCTAAATGGCTCACAAAGAGGTACTATAGTTTATAATTCTAACTGCTTTTCAATTCATCCTCAGATCAAGTTCACCAATAGATCCAATACTTATATCTATATTAAGGGTGATTAAACAAACCTTTTTTTATTAAGCCTCACGTGACTTGGCTCCTTTATGCCAACACACATCTATGTTTTCAACTTAAACCAAAGGTCAATTGCACAATAAGACCTATACAAGGTAGAATAATAGAGCCAGCCAAAGTTCAACACTAGGCTATCCTCAATTACACATTACTACTTCTTCCTCCTTTTAAGTAATCCATTAGCTCCTCCAGCCTTTCTTCGATACAAGATGTTTTTCTATCAATGACCCCAACCATTGGGAATAATCCACAAAAAGGAATATTAGGGATACTCAATACACCCCTACCCTACTTGTCTTGTTATGCCATTTGCCATTGCCACAAGTAACCCTAATGAGTCACCCAGTAGCTAAGGTAAAAGAGGGAGAGAACTTAGAGGATAAACACTAAAAACCCTTGAAACACATGAAGCTAAACCTAAAAAATATTATCCAAGTGCTTCTAATAGAACCCCATAAGGAAAAAGCTGCAAATGAAACTACAAAATAGAGAATATAAACATTCAAAAAAAACCTAAAACGCATGGATCTAAAAGACATGAATATCTGATCCAAATATTTATAATAGGAACCAAACCATGGGGGAAAAAGATGACAAAAATAAAACAACAAAGCAACCACCACTATAGTGTTTTCACTGCTGTAAGGTTCCCCCCTTCCACAAATAGGGGAAACACTTAAGATAGTCCACTAAGTCTTATCTTAGAGAAAATTTCCTACTCATCGACACCTTGACCATACAGAGATTCAAGGATACGATTCATAGGTAAGACCTAGTTCTATCCCGCAGGGGGAGCGTAGTCTTCTAAAATCAAATCACCCATAGGGTAATTGATCACATAAATTGGGCAACTACAAGACTTGATTTCTAGAGGCAACGCTTTTTTTCTCATCCATGCAAGGCATAGCCGCTGGCCTAGTCTTCTAGAATAGAGTTGCCCGAGAGCCTATTTATCTAGCGTAGGGCTTTCACTTAATCTGTTGGAAAGCTACTCGACTAATCGGGTCCACCCGTCCGTAGGATGGTGCCGTCAGGGCATTCCATCCTCCCACTTTCTACCCTACTCACGTGTCAATTTGTTTTCTAATTAATCCTACCACACTGTTTGACATAAACAAACATGTTCCTTAATTAAGGCCCTTTTCACAAGGTTTGTTAAAACAGCCTTTTTCTACAATACAATTATACCAAAGACAAGATTTATAAAAACAAAGTTTAAACATGAATCAATTTCATACAAGCCAAACTGGCTCTCTTATTCTTTTCCTTTATACCGCCGATGATCTAGAATTCGGCCTTGTAGCCTCTACATGCTGGGCAAAACCCTACGGGACCATACACCTCATCGTCGGCCGCTGGCGAGGACTCAAACCGGCCTGTCGCCCTCTCAGGCTCCATCGCTCGATCCTCCCGCCCCTTAGAGGGATGTCTACGCACTAGGGTGGGCTAATTCACCGCACTAGCCTGGGCCCTCAGAACTAGGCAGCATCACAATCACTCGCCTCAATCGGCGAACCTCATTCTCCCAATGGTATAAGGGATACCATGGGCCAACTCCGAGCCTTACTAACATCTCCGCCGTCCCGCTATACAAGCACAAGAACGGGGCAGCGTCAAGGCAGGGAGAGTTGTACCTGTACCTTAATTTAACCAAGATAACAATCCATTTACTCACTAAACCATAGGACTAGAATCCATGTTACCTTCTTAAGAAAACAATCCTTTTCTCACACAGATTTTAGCATTTCAACTTGAGATTGTGATAAGACATTCTTTATTAAGGTATATACTGTTGTTTGAAAGAATACAAACTTTAAATGGTAAATCAATCAAATAGATCACTGTAACAATCAATAGAGAAGCCGGGGCCATACCTCAACCCCTAAGAATGATATATAATTGAAAAACAAAATATGTACCTTATAGAAATTTGTCGTTTATCGTTGTCTTTGCTCGTATTAACAAGAGCTTTAGAACTTGACATATGAGAATAGAGTCTTCGAATACCTTGTCTTTTGATTGAAATCATCCAATAATCTCCAAGCTTTATCTTCTCTTACTCATACTGTGACTCTTCTCTCTTTCTAAGGTCTATGGCAAAATAGCCTTCTCTTACAGGACTACGGTCTACTATTCTTTCTCTACAAGAAAAGCTATGGAGTTTTGGTCTCTTCCTTCGAAAGATCATAGCAATCTAAGCTTCTTTTCTAAGATATTAGATAAGAATGAAGGGACATATACATCTCAAACTCTAGGATTACCTTGAGGCTACTTGCTGCCTTCTCACAGTTTTCTTTGTGTAGAGACCCTGACAGAAACAGCAAACTGTTTCGACCATAACTCTCTGATAAAAACTCAGAATATAGTCATATAACCAGTCAAAAGAACGGGAAGGCATTTGGTCTACAAGCCTGCGTGGGCAAAATAGGCAAAAACGTCTGTATATAGCCACAAACGCACCATCTTTAGAAACGCGTTATTTTTCCACATTTTTAGTATGCATGGACTCTAAATGTGTAAAAGTACTCTAAATATGACCTCTTATCACCTAAACTCGAAATTCTATTTTTGGGAATACTTATCTCTTAATAGAACTATTCTTATGTTCTTATTTCTTTTAAGTTTTTTGGAGCTAATATTTTTATTCTAACACTTTCCTAATGTTTCTAGCCTTATTGTCTCACTCTTTCTAAAATATCCACCTAGTTACTTAAAATTTGAGCCGTCCTGGATGTTCATGCGACGCTTTTTGAATATGGTTCTAGAGGTGGTTTTCATCTGTCTCTCCAAATTAAATTAGTTCAATGGTTTTGCACACAACCCATGCACGCCAAAAAAAACACACACACACACACTATTTTGTGTGCGACTAGTTCCACCATTGGTGACCATTTCTTCCCCCATCACACCACACTTCAGGCTTTGTGTGAACGACCCACTTGAAACTGTTTACAAGCAACCATATATTAGAATTAATGGGATGCAGCGCTTTATTTGCTGTGATGATATGAAGGTTACTCAAGGTACAACTTCATACACATACATACATTACATATATATATATATATATATATATATATATATATATAGCATATTTTCAACCTTGGTTGGCTTTGCAGAGACCAGGAGCGAATGGTAAGCTTAGAATTCCTTGCCTTCGCATGTGAAGGGCAAGAGTCGAGATACAGCTTTTTTTTTTTTTTAAAGGACTTCTCAATTCAAATCTTTTTTATTTACTAAAATGTACACTAAACGTTGGTTCTATAAATTGGAAAGTTTTTCTTAATCTTTCCTCAAAATAAGGGCTACAAAGATTCATAGCCCGGGTTTTTTTTAGTTGGACGAATCATGATGCTGTTCGTTTCTCGCATTGCTGGCAGATACGCGCGAGACACGTGCAATGAATGTTGTGACGGCAAGGTCAAAATATTTCTAACTAGCAAATGAGTTTAGCTTAATATTTCTAACTAGCAAACGAGTTTAGCTTAATTACTGTTTTTAGCCAGCACGCCATTCAAATTTCAAACTCTTTGTTAAGAGTTCGACACGTACAGAAGCCGGCAACGCTTGTAAAGTCAAAAAGTTTGCATGTGATTATAGGTTTGATTTTCCATGGTGAGAATTTAGAAAGCGGGCTTGCCCTCCTCTGCAACGAGGGCTCTCTCTCTCTCTCTCTCTCTCTCTCTCACACACACACACACACACACACACAAACCTTGCTTACCCTACACCTCATCTCACATATAAATAAGCTACCCATCTCACATTCTCCCCCACAGACAGACACACACGCACACGCACAACCCATCAAATTCTACAAGCTTGGCCATGGCTATGTTACATAAGCTTGGGCTAGTCACCATCCTCCTCTTACTGGTTTTGCTCTTCCCTGCATCCCAATCTGCAAGAGTAAGACTCTCCCAACACCATCACCGACGTAGCCAGTCTCTCGGCCATCGTTACAGAGCAATCAAGGCATTACCACCAGCACTGGCCTCCTTTCAGCGTACCCACACATGGCAGCCCATCCCCGCATTCAAATGGTGGTACCCTAGTTTTTTTGTGGGTCACAGCTGCTGACAGTCAAGAGTCAGGAGTCAATTGTTAGCTGGGTATGATCTAAGTGGTGTTTCTATGGTAGCTGTGAGGCAGCCACAAAGACACTCAGTTGCTATCAATTGAGTGTCCGAAAGGTTAGATCCATGTTTGGTTAGAGTGGTTAAAGTGTTTACAAGTGCTAGCTGACATAGAGGAGAGAGAATCTGCATCAACTGAGTCAGTTTAGTCATCCTTGAGAGGACAATCAAGTTGGAAATAGTTGTATGTCGGTAGAGAGCTTATATTGTGATATCTTTATCAGTTTGAGACAGTCTGAGGGCGAGAGGGAGTTTGTGGACAAATAGGAAGGTTTCTGTTTCACTAGAGGCTTCTGAGTCAGTCGGTTCTATGTTTGATTGCTGAGGCAAAATTCAGTCTACTTCAATCAAAGGAAGGTCAGAAGAGGGTAAAGAGGGTGTCCAAGAAGGTCTTGGGGTAGTGGATTTAAAGTCAGCTAATGCTAGAGGATATAACAGAGGAGCCTGGACAGTTTTCTGACTGGGGACAAGTGGGGGATTTTGGAGGTAGAATCTTATTTGTTCTATGACAGCTGGAGAGGATTTTGGTCAGTTGGATGTCAGTTGTGGTCAAAGACATATAGATGTATGATCAGAGGTGTCAGAGGTCAGTGCTGACTATAGAGGATAGTTTAAGGTGGCAGTTGCATCAGATAGGGAGGTTGAGAGGGTGTTGAGGAGTGTTGAGGTGTTCGACGGAGTCGGCTGGAGGGCTGAGGGGACAGGAGTCAAGTTAGCTGGTGCCCTTGGAGCTAGGATTTTAGTGTCCCCTAGTTCTGATCCCATTATGTTTTCTTCTTGTGTGCCTGTTGTTTGGTGGTGTAGTAGAGGTCATCACCTAACGAGGATTAGAAAGTTCTTGTTAAGGGCTTGGGTCAGCATGTTAGAGTTCATTTTTTGCTAATCAACTCAGGACCTATGGCTGGATTTGAGTATAAAGTGTTTAGAGCTCAGAAAGGTGAGGATGCCACGCAGTTTCTTAGGAATGTTGAATTGCTATCTTTGAGGAGCAACAGAGATGTAGATGCTTTCAAGTTGAATATAGTGAGTTTGTTGTTGTTAGAGGATGGCCATGGAGTGGTTTGAGTATGAGGCCACAGATGCTGAGACAGAAAGCTGGGATAGTTTGAGGGAAGCCCTGAAGAAGAAATATGGTAAAGCGGATAGTCCAAAAGACTTGTGGAAAGAGTTGGGTAAGCTAACTCAAGGAGAGAATGAAGAGGTGTAAGATTTTGTTTGACAGGCTTGAAGCTGCTTGGAGGAGGATGCTGAAGACCTTGGGAGAGAACCACGCTCCTCCTGAATTTTTGAAGAAAGACAAGTTTATTAAATTGTTGACTAAGAGGATCAGAGACAAGGTGGAGCTGAAGGACCCACCCATGTTTGCTGAAGCTGTGAAGACTGCAGGAAGATGAGACAGAAGGCTGGCTTGTATGTGCCACCCACTAGGCCATGAAGAGTTGCTATGTTTGATTTGATTGATGTGTGTCTTGCTAGAGGCAATATGCAGGTTGAGGATCACTGTGTCAGAGTGCTGTGTCCGAAGCTACATCAGCAATGGAACAATGTGTTTGTGAAGTTGAAGAGAATGTAGTTTTTGCATGTCTCTGGACCCAGTGGAGATAATAGATGCTGACAAAGCGGTGGAAGATTGCTCAGATGTTGGTGAGACTGTTATGCAAGGGCAAGTGGTCCCTAGTGCACTAGAAATGTCATAGGAGCCCGAGGTGAAGGTTGCTTCATCAGAGGATGCTAATATGGAGTCTGTTTGCTTGATGATGATGTAGAGTGTGAGGAGGAAGAGAGCTTGTGAGCGTTTCCTTTCTATGTTGACATAGGAGATGATGGTGCTGGCATGGTTCAGCAATTGGGTGCGCATGACAATATGGATAGTGGTGTGGTTAGTGATGTGGATGCCTTGATGATTGCACCATGGAGGGTGTCCATGCTTTGTTTGAAGAGTCTATGGATCTAGATGATGCTAAACAAGTTGATGCCTATGTGACTACTGGAGGGTGAGTTGAGGGTGATGAAGTTTTGGATGCAATGAGCAAGCTACTAGATGAAGAGGCTCAGGATGTTAACAAGGAGATGCAACAGGTCTTTGATTTGGGCTCTTTGCTTGATGATATTCAGGATGTTCCTGGAATTCAGTTTGATGATGTGGAGGATCGAAATGTGTGTGCTAACTTGATGGAAATACAGAGAGTTGTGAAATGTGCTGAGGTGTATGAAGATCTCAAAGATGGCGAGAATGAAGAAGACAAAAGGGCACTGGATAGTGCGTATCCATGGATGATGAAGCAATTTGGAAAGGGCAACAGGCCTCAGTCTGAAGACTGTGTGCAGGTTTTTGACCCAAGTGGTTGGTTCAGTGCAGCTAGATGGCTTCGGAGAAGGGTGATATTTCCATTTGACCCAGGAGGATATTGACGTCCTATGGATGGTGCCCTGTGGATGTATATAAGGTTGTATAGAGTGTGATGTGGAGTAGAGCAGTTTGGAGCATAAGGGAGATAGTGAAAACATGAATGTTTTCACCTAGGGGCATGGGCTATATGTGACGGGAAACCCAAGCCCATCCTCAACATGGGATATAGGAAGAAGGAATGGATATAATGTGATGTGTAGAGGATCCACAGTGGAAAAAACAATGTGGCAATCGGAATGGATAAGAGAAGGTGCATGAAATAGAAATAGAAAGAGCATGGGTGACCAAAGGAAGTGGGCGGCATAGGTTCTAGAAGAAGGCAAGGTGGTGATGGGGTAGAAGAAGATGAATTGGGCAAAGTTTTTAGTGTGGTTTGACAATGTTGTGGTGGCAAGTGTGGCCATCGAGGAGTGCGACCGCCAGAGAGAGATTACAGTTGAGTGGGCTCCTACAGGTCTGTTTGCAGGGGCTGGAGTTCCTATATATATTTTCAAGTTTGCAGAAGAGAAGTCAAGTGGAGTGTGAGAGAATCGATTGGATCAAAGCGGAGGGAGAGCTGGAGTCCAGAGAGTCTTAAAGTAGATGTATCCCCTTGGATCTCTAAGGAGCTCAACTTTGTTAGATACTTGACTCAAATCAGTTTCTTCTCAACCGTTAGTTGTTTTCTATCAACTCTGTAAGTGCTGGCTTATTTGAGTTTGTGTGACCTGCTATTCATGGTAGACGATTGCAGTGTTGTCTCTCTGGGGTCTTCTTGTGAGGGATCCTTAAGTTTTTTGTGTTTTCTTTTGATATGTTGGTGCCTATTTCTTAGGGTTGTTGAGACAATGAAGTGTTTTGGTATACCTAAAAAGCAGACAGAGTTTAGTTTGTGATGCCCTTTGTTTTAGAGTTTCAGTTGTGATGACGATGTTGTTTTGTTTGAGTTTATGGAGATGAAGCTCCTGAGTGTGTGAGTTTGATGACTAGGGAATTGATTCTGAGTTAGAATCAGATGAGATAGGATACAAAATCAAGTGAGAGTTAGCTGAGCTTCGGAATAGTCAGCTAAAGGTGGAGAGTGCTTACCCTAGTTTTTTTTAGTTTGGGAGAAGTGTTTATGGGTCATAACTGATAGTCAAGAGTCAGCAGTTAGCAATCAGCTGTGCTGTCAAATGGGTATGGGATCTAAGTGGTGCTTCTCATAGTTGTTGCTATCAGCTGAGTGTCCAAAAGGTTGGATCCATGTTTGGTTGGAGTGGTTAGAGGGTTTACAAGTACCAACTGATGCAGAGAAGAGAGAAGCTGCATTAGATTAGCCAGTTTAGTCATCCTTGAGAGGAAAATCAGGTTGGAAGTAGCTGTGTGTCAGCTGTAGTCAACAAAGAGCTTAAATTCAACAATAAATCTAGCGGTCATGATAGCTAAGGTATCATCATGGATAAGCAAGTGATTTAATGCTTGGGTTCATTAAAACTCTAATCCTTAGCAACAATGTACATGTGTAATGTAGAACTCCAAAACATTTGTCTAGAAAATAAATATTGGGGATTGAAATATTGTCTCTATATTTTAAAGAAAAAACTAAGTCTTCTATGAGCCATGAACATGGACTTCTCATGGATAGATACGAGTGCCCCAATCATTGACTTGGATTGTACAGAATGGTTCTACCAAGAGAGAGAAGTATTCCTCCACTCCAAACCCATTACTAATATTCATTATTTGTGGATCTTTTTTTTTCACAATTTCATCCTTTTACTCCATGTTTAGTTTGTGAGAGATTCATGCTTCCCGCAACATCCTTTTTTGTGCTGGTAATGTAGAACTTACATTAGATGCTATGGGACATGATTCCTACAATCATTTGTAGGAGTAACTCCCCACAAAGACACAATGACATAAGTGTACTCTACTTAGTGGGAGGACCATATCAGGCAAGAACTGAATAAGAAGAACTCATAGAACAATAGAAAAGAAATAGAAGATATACAATAACTCCAATGTTCTATGAGATAATGCTACCACCTATATGTTCTTTTAGGAGCATAGTTGAAGATTTTCTTAAATAGTTAATCGAAGGTAGCTACTTAGCTTACTTGCTAGTAGTCTCCATGCCATTCTATAGATAAGCACTCAGACCATTACCTCGTAAAACAAAGAAACCTATGTAGACCAATGGTGAGGAAGAGGCTACACATAGTGAAGCTGATTTAGAACCCACATATTGAGTATGGCTATATGATAATGAATTGTTGTAGTGAGAGTGTTTATTTTTACAGAAACAACATAGACCACAAAATAGGACGACATAAACAATTCAACACTTCATAACCTACCACGTGCATTCGAAACTAAAACACAGAAAAGTAAAAAATTCAAGTTTTAATCATTTTCTGAATGCATGCATTACATCATCTTATGAATGTTAATATTCCTCTAGTTATCATTTGGATGAACATCAAAGAATATTTCTTCCTAGAGAAAAGGTCCTAGTCCAATACTTCCATAAACTATGCCAAAGGATTATGCCAAGTACTTCACTCGTCTTAGTGTGCCTTCCCTAGCTAGAGTAAAGGCTTCTTAGTAATTTGCATAGGTGCAAATAGCACTAAATATATTAATAATAAAAAAAGAAAGAAAGAAAGAAAGAAAGAAAAGAAAGACCAAGAAGATAACCATCGCCATGTAGATCTTGGTAGGTCATAAGGTTCATTACAGACCTTGGGGCCGTAGCTTGGACCTTCATGGGGTGGGAACTTGTGTTAAAAAAAACATCATCGTAATGAGATACTTAGTGGTTCTTAGAAACTCTTCGCGTGGAGGTTTATGAGCCATTGCTTTGATCTCTATAGTGTGGTGCCTTATTACTATTATATTTTAAAAAATAAATAAATAAATATATATGTATACATACATATATATATATATATATATATATATATATATGTATATATATATGTATGTATATATATATGTATATGTGTGTATATATATATATATATATATATATATATATATATATATCACTTAATGATATGTTTAGAAGTTACTGCTGATAACTAGAGATGACTTCACATTATTGATAGACGGTTGAGACTACAACGTGACTATGGGCAGACACTTAAAATGTTATCAAAGGCAAGATTCGGACCACCTTTTATATTACTCTTTTTAATAATTAGAGAAATTATACCAGTCATTTTAAAGCCCATTTAAAAAAAAACATTATTACATGTTAAATTGTTGCAATGTTCTATAAAGTTTTCAATATCTAGAGAATGCTTTACTGTTAAAATGTTGAACTACAAATTACAAACAACTTCAATATACATCCATAATATCTACAACAACGTCCCAGCGAGTTGGGCCTCATAACTACACCTTCATGATTGGGACGTAGGTGACGTGAGGATGTGGTCACCATTAGGAAGGGGGTATGTTAACCCCTCTGGTTAACTTGTCCTTGACCATTCTATTTTTGTAGGATATTCCACCAACTTACGATGCCATCACTTTAAATTTGCACTAAAAAAAGACGTCAAACCTCTCTCTCTCTCTCTCTCTCTCTCTCTCTCTCTCTCTCTCTCTCTCTCTCTTTGCATGTGATTTGTTGTAATCTTGCATTGCATGATGGAGTGCAATTGTGATTAGGGTATGATTAGTGGTTTTGTTTTGCATAATCTTTTCTTTTTCGAGTGAGTGTGAGAGATTACCAAAGTAGAGAGCCTCTTCTTGCTTTCATTATAGCAACATTGAGCACACTCTTTACATCCCATTGTCTATGGAGCTCTTTGATGTGACAACAAAGTGAGGGTGCAGATGATCGGCTAGCCACCCACCACAAGAGGAAGTTGCATTACCACCACTTGTGGCTCTTTGGCAAAATTCCCAACGATAAGTTAATCGATGGAAGACAAGGTGAGTGCTTCTAATTAGCACTATGGTATGAAATTAGCTTTGTAGTCTTAAAAGAGATGCAAAGGACTAGGATTATGGCACATCTGTTAGAATTTTTTAGAGATATCAGATGTATGTGAAGCTTATATGATGGGCAAGTAGCATTAGCATATGCATTCCCATAAGAAAGTAAGAATCGTGTAAATGCTCCTCTAGAGCTCGTACATGCAGATCTTGTGGTAAAATGTTGACCATTGCATTGTTTGGTTCTTCCTACTTCTTGTTACTAATCGATGACTTTACTAGAAAGGTGTGGGTGTATTTTCTTTGGGATAAGGCTAAAGCTTTTGGAAAATTTAAAATATGGCATGGCTTGGTAGGGAATGAGATAGGAAAGGGACTGAAGAAGTTTCAAATAGACCGAGGAGGAGAATTTACATCAAGTGATTTTATGCCTACTATAGCACGAGATCAAGAGAGATTTGACAATTACTCATACTTTGTGCAACAAAATGGTGTTGTAAAGCATAAGATTTGCATAGTTAAGGAGATGGCATGGAGTATGCTTAAAGGTAAAGGAATTTTGAATCCTTTCTGGGTTGAGGTAGTTAACACATTGCAATACACATTCTTAACAAGAGTTACACAAAGGTAGTGAAGGCCATGATACCTAAAGAGATCTATTCTAGTAAGAAACCATCACTTGCTTATTTCGAGACATTTGGTTATGATGTTTTGTGCATGTGCGAGACACATCCAAAACTAAGTGGGATTTTCTAACAGAAGGAAGTGTATCTTCCTGGAAGTGGGATTTTCTAACAGAAGGAAGTGTATCTTCCTGGGGTCTAATATGAAATTGAATTGTTATTGACTATACAACCGGAGACAAGGAATATAATTATCAACCAGAATATATGTTTGAGGAATAACATCAATAGGTGGTGGAGGAGAAGGCTCTTTCCACAGTATCCTTCAATAAAGAAGCAGCCCAAACTACCAAACTCTATAAGAGGTATTCAATGAATACCCTCGTTAGATGGAGGAGAAGAAGGATTGGTGGACCAATCTAAAATGGAAAGTGTCAAGGTCCAACACGCACCAAATTCACCGACCAACTCTGTTAACAGTGCTATGAACTTTGTAAAAAGAGCTTTAACTCACCCTATCTTTGGGAGAAGTTCTAGCATGGGCACAAGAGTAGGAACCTCTAGGTTTGCTCAAAATGAAACATTGCCTACACAATCCAAAACCATGACTTTTAAAGAACTTGGCAAAGTGATGGTATAAAATTCACAAGCAGCATAGCCCAATCAATCCCACCGCAAGTTAGACAACAACCTAAGGTCACATTCACATTACCAAATCAAGACCCACTAGCCATCGCAGGACTAGTACCTCCCCAAACAAGATGGTCCCCTGCTGCAATAGCAAACCAACTCTTGGGGATAGTAGAACAACCTATCCTAGGATTCCATAAGGGGCAATCACCCATTGCACAACCATCTCTAAGCTAATGAGAAAATTTGATGGAAACGGAGATCTAATTCAATATCTTAAAAAAATGGGACAAGTTTATGAAGCTTGTGGAAGAATGGATAACTCCACCAAGATCTGTGCATTTGGTCTTTGTTTAGAAAACGGAGATCTAATTCAATATCTTAAAAAAATGGGACAAGTTTGTGAAGCTTGTGGAAGAATGGATAACCCCACCAAGATCTATGCATTTGGTCTTTGTTTAGAAAACAAAGTGGACTAGTGGTTTAGATCATTAAACCCCAACAAGAAACAAACATACGAGATCTTTAGACAAACCTCCATTGTCTAATTCTCTCCATTCAGAGCTAGATGGAGCCCAATATCTCAAATCTATAAGCTTAAGGGGAGTCCATAAGAGATTATATTGCCAGAGCCAAGTACCTTCTAATGAGGTGCAATCCTCAGAAAAGGCTCAATGATCTATTAATGATTGGTCCAAAATTCAAAAGATTGCATGACCATCTCTATAGGTATAGACACTATATCTTTGATAAGTGTTGTCGTGAGGCAGTGGAACTAGAAGACAACATGTAGGACATGGATGTTGAAGTCATTCACCCAAATCAAGAAATAGGGAAAGGATTATCTAAGGCCTTCAGTCTCAAAGGAACCCAAACATTAGAGGAAAATATGCTTGTCAAGGACATGACTATTAATGAGGAGCTTTTTTGACATCTTTTGATATTGGTCATCTTGACTCTTGGAGTCTCACGGCTTTCATACCTTGGCTTGTGGAAGGCTAATTCCATCCTCTTGGTAGAAGGTTAATTCACTTAGGCATCATGGCCATTATATGAGATTATCTCTTAATCTTGTATTAATCCATGGTGATCGTCTTTCATCTCAACTATTTGGTGTAGTTTTCAACAACAATGTTGGGTTATTACAATTTTCTTGTAGATTTGAGTGTAAAATTCAAGATCAGTGTGTAGAGTTATTGTTGAGATTACAGTTCTGTGCAGATTATTACAGAGCTTATGTGCATATGGTTCTGTTACATATTTGAACAAGTTTATATTGTAGATTGGGAAGATTTTAAAGAAGAATTTAGATTAGAGCAAATTCTATGTACACTTTGAAGCTTTGAAGAATCGTGATGCAATTTTGTAAAGATTACAAAGGCATTGCAAAATCAAGTTTTTAGCATGGATTTAGAGTAAAGTTTAACTACAAATCAAGTTATTTCAACAAATAAAAAGCTTGACCAGATTTCAAATCTTTGCTTAAAAGAGGTGTAAGAATCTAATCTTTACTTCATGATACCATTTTTGTTAATCTTTGTGCAAAACCTTGAAACCTTGATAAAGATCCAAATACGAAGGGTAATACAAGTAGTTTGTTGATTAAGAAAGTGATTACAATAGTGGATTAGTGTTAATCCTCAAAAGATTGAGTTCTATAACATCATAATTCAAGAGCCTTTTTATCATTGAGCTTTGGTTAAGCTCTCATTGAAAGAGAACAAACAATTTGACAATGGATAATAGGATTAGTGCTAATCAATGCAATTAGTCAATAATCTTGGTAAAAGGAATAATTACACCAAGGACAAAATAATTAAACAATCTACAACAATTAACACACATTTGCTGGTCTATTATGCTTTGTAAACAACGTCAATATCTTGATTAAGCTTCCTTGATCTTGATTAAGAGAAGGATTTCGTGAAGACCACTGGAAAGATGTGGATCTTAATCTAGTAAGACAGCCAAGACTATTGGGATACTCTGACTGTGGCCAGCTCTAAAGTCATCTACAATGGAATATATAGCTGCTAGATGACCTGCACACCGTTTTGTGAGTGTTTGTTTTGGTGCAAAAGGTTCTTCAGCGTTCATCATTTTGAGCAGTGCTGCACCAACCAAGCGTTGCAAGCTTTAACATTTCCAACAAGCACCAACCACACTAGCGCAAGCTTGCTTCTCCGCCATCTCTCTCGCAATGCCCCATGGGGAGAGAGAGAGAGAGAGAGGGGAGAAGAAGCAAAAAAAAAAAAAAGTAGCTTCTCACATGACGCTCAGCTCAGCGGCGTTCTACAGCCATCACAGCGCTCTCAGTAACAAAAGTGGCCCGTAAGCACTCATCAGCAAGGCCGCCAACAGAAGGGAAGAAAAAATACACACAATAAAAAAAACAGCCAAACAAACGTTTGAATAGAGAGAGCGAGCTCTTAGGGTTTTCTTTTACCTTTTCACACCAATCATCCACACCTTGGACCTTGCACACACACTTACTCTAAGGCTTTTTGGTCTTTCTATATTTCTCTTTGGGTTTTCCTTAGGTTTTGAGCATATTGGATACTCACACGCCTTATTTGGGATTATTCACATGCATTATTTGGGATTATTTACATGCCTTGATTTTTCCTTGGTGATTTTTCATGCGTGCATGGTGTGTCATACGTATTGATGCATTATTTGGGATTAATCATTCACACACCTTGATTTTTCCTTGGTGATTTTTCATGCATGCGAGATATGCCACATGTTGATGCATTATTTGTTCTTGTTCACATGCAATGTGCATTTTGCATATTGTTAGCTGTGATGCATGCACACTTTGGCATTACTAGCGTTTTCTCACACTATTTGTGTTTTTATAGCCTTGATCACGCACATTAACACATTGTGGGCTTGTGTCACACATTTGGAAGATTTTGTGAGTTTGTTTACTCACCTTAGGCTTTATTAGTGGTTGTTCACATGCAACCATGGATTGTTGTTATTACTTTTATTCTTAATTCGATCATCATGGTGCAGATTCACATCATCCATCAACATTATTTTGACTCAGGTTAGACTTTGTAGGAGGGATAGGATTGTGCATATGGATCTAGGGAGCTTTGTATTAGGTTTCAAAATTTTCTTAGATCCTACCTATATGAGGATGACCTTAGTGATCTTGGAGATTTTGTGGATAGTGATTTTATGGAGAATACCACTTATCTTTCATGTGTAGATACTTTCTCAGTATTCAGTGATGATGATGCTTATGGTGATCCTATTGATCATGTCTTTGCTTTGGGGGACCGCATATATGCATAGAGTTATTCACACATGAGGGCATGTTGCATATTCTGGATTGTGCGTATACACACATTGATGTAGCGGATCATGTCCCAAATGATTCGAGCTATGCTATAGTGGATGATCGCATTGATTCACAGGCATTCTTGTATGATGCCGACTTTGAGATGTGTTTCTTCAATGTCCATGATTGTCTACACGATCTTCGTTTCTCTGGAGCCAGGACATTCATCTTTGGGTGCATCATATGCCACTTGGGATGTACGATAGTTGATTACTTGGCATACCATTCCGATGCATTTGTGACATCTCTTGATCTTAATCTACATGGACTCTTCGACATTCTAGTTGTGGGAGTTCTACTTCCATTTAGCGGATACCTTGGATGTCAGCTCCATGTTTTAGTCTCACGAGGATGAGCTTATGAGTTATCCCTGGGACTTCAGCTTTTCTTTTGGCCCAAGAGCTATTGTCACATGGGAGATTGTTTAGCTTCATTGTCAACAAGAGGCCCTCATCCTTTCCATTTGTCCCTGGGGTCATACTCTTCATGTTATGGTATCTGGGTCTTCCATGACAGTGCCTTGGTCATGATTTTTGGCTTTCATAAATAGATTAGGTTTAGGACCTTGGTCATGGGCTCAAGTATAAAAGGGGGCTCATGGACTAGTATTGTACCTTTTTGACATCTTTTGATATTGGTCATCTTGACTCTTGGAGCCTCATGGCTTTCATACCTTAGCTTGTGGAAGGCTATTTCCATTCTCTTGGTGGGAGGTTAACTCACTTAGGCATCATGGCCACCATATGAGATTATCCCTTAATCTAGTAGTAATCCATGGTGATTGTCCCTCATCTCAGCTTTATGATCACTCCATTCCACACCGAGTGTCCAATGTTAAAACCTAAACCACAATAGTATTGCCAAAGGTACAAGACTCACGACACTACTCATTATTGGTACCACGGTAACTAGCGTCCTGCACTACCTACACCAACACAAGTTCTAGCCTTGCTCGCACCAGCAAATAACCAACAATAGACACAAAACTAAGTCCTTGTATATCAAAACCCTTTACCAAGAGGAATTTACCTACACCAACACAAGTTCTAGCCTTGCCCGCACCAGCAAATAACCAACAATACACACAAAACCAAGTCCTTGTATATCAAAACCCTTTACCGAGAGGAATTTATAGACAGCCAAAAATGACATCCAAGGCTACTAAAAAACAAAAAGATCAAACCTCAACTTTAAAGCAACCTGCTAAGAATCATGAAGCCCCAGCACCAAAAACAACAAAAAAACCAACAAAAAACCTGATAGATCAGAAACCATCGGTCCATAAAAAGAAATAGTTCAAGAGCACACAAAAACAAAATGCACAATCAATTATTAAAGATGATGATGTTATTATTATGATAGAAAGTGGTTCAGATGAGAATTCACAAGTTGCCTTCTATGGAGAAATGACAAATGGATCTCCCACCTAACCAAGCTCTTAACACAGGGAATAACCCCCTTGATTATGAAAATCTTTCCAAAAACCTTAAGGAATACCCTAGCCCAGTGTTAGAAAAGCAGAGGAGGCTGAGACAAGCTCAAGAACTTGTATGACAAGCTCAAGCTGACTTAAAGCCAATCTTGGAACAAATGGTTGAGTATGAACCACTGAGACGACAAGAAATTACACCAGGCTCTGATCCAAAACCTATTGTATAGCCAACAAGAATACCTCAAGACTTGGAAAAGGCCATTTACAAAGTAGTTTCTATACTAAAATGGCCACAGAAAGACCTAGTTCAGGAGCCTCTAGCCACTAAAACATTTTGCACAAACCACACATTGCTTGACTCAATTGTGAAACCACTAGATGGAGAATCATGAAATACCTCCAATACCACCACATACAATCTTCTCATCAGAGGTGATTAGTTGATGACTTTATATCATCCCCTTTAGCGCCAAAATCTATGAAGGATACTTCAGTGTGTCTACCGCATACGATTGTGGGTCCTAGCCCACCTCAATTTGAGTACAAACCATGAGATATAGTAGGTTTCCAACCTTCTTATCCTCAGAAATCCATGTCCCAATAAGTTCTCTTGAACGGTAATATGCAATTATGGAGAGATTTATCAGGTTGGATTAATGGTAATTTAAGAGCCCATTTGGAAGAGCCAAGTGAGTTTGAACCATATCCAATGTGGGACAAAATCCATCTGAGCCTAACAAAATACGAATATCTGAAAGTTCCCATGAGGACAATACTTTGAGAGTGATGATATGAATGCCATATTATATGTCTTGTATAAGGGGAAGCAAGTCACATCAATATTGGATGGTAGTGCTGGCGTCAGCATAATCACCAAGAACTACTAGGAAACTTGGGGAAGCACACCACTCCTAGTAAACACCAACCTCTTGGTCAAACTAGCTACTAACGGTAATACATTGCACCCAACAAGTATATTTGCAAATGTGAAGATCAAGACCTTTGGTATCACATTTAGCCACACATTTGTGGTAATGAACTTTCAAAGAAAAGGGTTGTACACAATGATCCTTGGAAGACTATACATGAGAGAAGCTCAATTGGTGCATGATTGGGAAACCAATCACATCTACATCCAAAAAGGAGGTCAAACATTAAAAGTAGACCTCAATTCTTGGAAAACACACCCTATGGGTCAAGGAATACTAGTAGACGAGTCTAACACCGCTCGAGAACCACTTTAATTGACATGTGTAGAGCATGCAATGCAACAACTAACACCAGAATTGTCAGCATGCGTTAATCATGCAACCAATTATAATAGAAGGTACAAATGAGGATCCAGAATATGAGCCACTTCCAAAGCCTGAAGACTCTAAGGATTGGATTCATGTTTTGGAAACCATGGACACACTTTCGTAAAAGTCGGGGACAATTTGCATGATTGGACGAATATTGGCAGATCCGTCTGACACCACTCCCAGAACCACTTCAATTGACATGTGTAAAGCATGCAATGCAACAACTAACACCACAATTGTCAACATGTGTCGATCATGTAACCAATTACTAGAAGGTACAAATGAGGATCAAGAATATGACCCACTTCCAAAGCGTGACAACTCTGAGGATTGGATTCACGTTTTGGCAACCATGGACACACTTCCGTAAATGTCGGGGACACGATTTGCATGACTGGAAAAAACTAAAATAACATCCCTAAACATGCTAAGTGCAGCATCCATCTTAGGAGCTAGGGATAGAAAGTGGAACTTCAGAGGAAGGTTCCTCATCTAAAGAACCAAATTCCATATTGCCCACAAGCTCCCATTTGGCAAGGAAAATAAAGTCACGGAAAAAGCCAAGGAAATATGTCTTTCCTATGGAAACCGTCCTTCATATGCTATGCTTTGTTAAAGCAGTAAGTTCCCATGAAATTTATGCACGCTAATGGGAAGGTGATCTAAAAAATATTACCATACCAACCAAGACAGAGGCCAAAAAGGAAGAAGAAAAGCTTCTAGAACCTAAACATGCTAAACTATGTCGCTTTGCTTGACGTAAGCTTAACAAAGTCAAAGCTGAGGGAGAAAAGAAAGCTAAACTATGTTGCTCTGCTTGACGTAAGCTTAACAAAGTTAAAGTTGAGGTAGAAAAGGAAGCTAAACTTAAAGCACTTACCAATTCTCATGAAGAAGATTTAAGACAAGTACTTGAGTATTTCAAGTTCTACAATATTAGGGATATGTTAATAAGCTCAGAGGACATCTAGCGCAGAGCCTCAAAATCTTAAGATGGTCCCACCTAGGTTAAAGAGATAAATCTTGCTGACCAAGAAGAAGAACCAAAGCCAACATTCATTGCAAAAGATCTAACCCCAAGTTAGGAAGAAGAATTAGTATCCTTACTCAAGGAATATTAAGATGTTTTCGCTTAGAAATACATGAATATGAAGGGAATTCCTCCTGAAGTGGTAAAACACACCATTCAATGATGCAAAACCCACTAAACAAAGAGCCTAAAACTTAAACCCCAAATATGGACAAATGGTCAAAGAGGAGCTAGACAAGCTCATTGATGCTCCACAATTTGTCTATGAGATGGAACACAGAGAATCGGTATACCCGATAATGATTGTTCCAAAAAAGAATAGAAAACTTGGAGTGTGCATAAACCTCAAAATTGTTAATGCTGCCACACAGCCCGAGATCATTATTTACTCCTATATACAGAACATGTACTAAAGAGAGTAGCTGGTGTGAAGAATCTTATAACTTCTTAGATGGTTTCTTAGGATACAACCAAGTCGTGATTGATCTAGCAGATTAACATAAGACAAAATTTACCACAAAATGGGGAATCTATGCATATCGCGTCATACCATTCGGCCTAACCAATGCCCCAGCCACTTTCCAATGCTTAATGATTGAGCAGCTTTCAAAGGATCTTCTTCAAAAGAGTGTAGAAATATTCATTGATGATTTGTGTGTGCACTCAACATGGAACGAGCATCTCACTTATCTAAGACAAGTCTTTGAGAGATGTAGGCTATATCCCATCTCATTAAACCCATTGAATTATCAATTTTGGGTGAAGCATGGAATCCTTTTAGAACACATTGTCTCAAAATGTAATGTACGGATGATAGTAAAATTTGATTAATATTAGAACTTACACCCCCATAAATTACAAAGGAGTCCAAAGATTCATGGCCCATATTGGTTATTACAAAAGGTTGATCTTCTTATATATCGTATTTTGCCCGACCAATGTATAAAATCCTAACTATATTTGAGTGGATAGATGAATGTCAATGGACATATAAGAAGCTAAAAAAGGCTTTAGCCAGTGCACCAATCTTAAGAGCTCCAAATTGGGATCTAACTTTCCATGTGCACATCGATGCATCAACATTTGCCATTGGATGTGTACTAGTCCAATGTGGGGAACACAACATGGACTTCCCTATGAACTTTGCTAGTTGTCAACTTAATGACACTGAGCGAAATTACACAACAACAGAAAGAGAAAGATAGTGTTGTAAAGAAATACATGCATTATTTATTGCACAACCATTTTTTTTTCTTTGTTGACCACCATCAAGCATTGCTATATTTGATGAACAAACCTTGCACTACAGGATGCATCACTAGATGGTTACTTATCCTTTTGGATCTCGACTTCACATTCACAGTTAGAAAGGTTTTGTTGCATGTACATGATCATCATCTTTGAAGAATACTGAATGGAGAACCACCATAGGTGTGGAAGATACGCCATCTATGCACGTCTCTTCACTCCAATGTTGATTTCCATTATTGTCTTTTTTGCTTGATCACATATAATACAAATAAGGGAACTTTGCATTGGAACCATTTGACACACCAAACATGCACTTCAAAGTTTTTAGATCTCTTGCAAGATGTCGTTCTACTAAGTACTCACCGCAATCATCAACCTTTAAAAGTTCCCCCCGCCACTTTGATGTCTCAAAACTTCTGGTATCTCTGTTAAATTGAAGAAAACCTTCAATATCTCATGATCTTATTTTGGCACCTCAAATGCAACAAGCCACTATATTTTATTTTTTCTCTGCACACTAAAGTAATCTGAATGGTTTGACAAGATATTATGATTCAACACTTTGTTCATGAGGGTCAAGCTTACTCGTTCTAGCTTCTGACCCTTTACAATTTCACTTTCATCAAGCTTAATAATAAATTTTAGCACACCACCACATTCTTCAACCGTCATATTATAGAATCTAACCATTGCGGATTGTACTCTTTGTATACATCTAACACAAAGTTATTATTTTCATGTGACTTGAATATTACCTCCTTTGAGACTCCCTCCTTTGAGCTCACCTTTGGGGTGCCTTGGAGGGCTCCTTTGAGCTTATCCTTATACTTGTCTTGTGAGCGTGCCTTTGAGCTTAATTTACACGTGTGTATGTGACAAAGATGTAAAGGCTCACCAATGAGCTCCAAGATTTTATCATTCAACAAATTTCGTGCCTATAGTACATGATAGGGCTTTGGAAGATGTAAGTGACTAGTTTTCTCTTTAACATAGTCTTAAACCCTTTATCCAATTGCTTGTAATTCATAGCATATGATTGTGAGTTGAACCCCACTTTATCACACAAATACCTTGAGCATCATCTGGTGTGAAAGACTTGCTCACCTCTTACAAACAATTTATGGCTATGTCCTTAGAGATTGATTTAAATTTGGAAGACTGGAGTGTAGACTTTACCATGCCTTTTGTGAGTACTTTTGAAATTGCCATATCAACTTCATCATCTGGATTGGTAAAAATTTGTCTAATGCTCTTGCATGCTCTAATTTGACACTTCCATTGACCACCTCCAATGACCAATTTATCCATTTATTTTAGCTATTTCACATGCTCACGTGGCCCTAATGGAGTCAACTTCTCTAACATAGTTTGTATCTTCCTATTCCTTTGTTCTAAACTTTGCACATTAATAGACAGCTGAGCACTTTCTATTTGAACAACATGCACTGCATCCTGCAGTTTATCACACACAAATTCCTTCTCAATCAACGCATTTGAGAGATGTACAATCCTTGCTTCCTTGTTCTTTAGTAGGTGTTGAGTAGATGTATAAACACTATATACTTGGTTGACAAGTCTTTCTGTGTATCCTAGCAAACCACCATGACCCTCACATACATACTTAATGAAAGATGTTAATCTTGAAAATTGAGAAGGTTGTCGAGTAAGAGGATCAAGTGGATATATTGATCCCTCTACCCAAAGATCAACATATTTTTTACCTGCATCTCTTTGCTGTTGTATCATTGTTTGTTGCACTATATTTTCTTTTGTCCTCCTGTGTAAAGATGCATACTCAACATCTAATTGAAAGTGTATATCTCTTTTCATGTTCGTTCTTGCATCCTGTATTGATGAAAATATACAAAAAATTAATCACAAAACTTATAATACAAAAATTTAACCATTGAATCTTAATCAAAAAACATGACATTAATTCTTAATATCAAACCATATAAATATACCATATTAAAAGTTAGCTTAATAGAGTAGTAAACCATAAGAGTAGCAATAACAACATATTAAATCATAATATTAAGCACAACAATTAAAGCATAACATCAAGCTTAACTATAACACATTTTAAGAAATTTAACATAACAATTTACATAACATTGAGTAATGTCAGTAAAGTAGAGTTAATATTAAACTTCAAAATTGTACCATTACATTAAACATTAATTAAAAAGAAAACCATATTAAAAAACCATAAGAAGATATCAAAACATAAAAAACACCAAACCTCCATAGCTTTCTTCTCCTTTGAAGTTGCAGAAAATTTCTGAAAAATTAAAACATAGATCATTTTCATTCATAATATGAAAAGAGGACTTCCTACCATCTCTAAACAAAAAAAATCAACACACCCTTCATCATTAGTGTTGATCTCTACATCATGTTTTCTAACCAGTCTCATGATTGAGAAGATCAGTGCCATCATAAATGTGGGAATAAAGGGAAAGGAAGAGATGCTAAAAAAATAGAGGCAAGCTACAATTTGAAGGCCTTACACAGAGATTCAAATTTCTCCTCTACAAAGGAGCGAAACTCGAAACAATACTCTAATCCCTCATAGCCCTACAAAAAAAAACCTTAAAAACATAATGGTTAACTAAAAAACATACAGACGAAGTCTCGAAGTAAAAAAAAGACATGTAAACTGAATAGAAATTGGAAAAAATGTATAGACACGCTCTTTAGGCCCTAATGTAGGCATGGATAAAAAATAATTCAAAAATTTAAAGTCTACATGTAGATATATGAAATTTCTTAATTGAAATAAAAAAAGAGCTTAAACCCATCAAATTTGATGGAATTTAAAAGGAAAAATCTAGGAGGTTAATCAAAAGAGTCACATCAACAAGCTACACATATTGAGTTCAAATTAAAAAACACTTTTTGTAATCTTCATACTACCATGTATGAAAAACTTGGCCATTAAATTTATCTAATATGAGTGGATTTGGCATGGTTTCCTTATGGGGATGGAAAGGTCTTTGTAATGGGGTTACCCAAAGCGAATCTCTAGTCCCTTACAAAAGTGGAGATATGCATTTGATGTGATTTACACTTTCAAAATTAAAAAATTGTCAAACGAGAAAATGCCATGGTTTGGGATAGTGATCTACAGTACTAGACCAAGGGGAAAGTTGATTTTGATTATGCACAAGTGTTTAACAACACCCCAATGGTAGAGTAGAACCCCCAATGGCTCTCAAAAATTGATTATAATTAGCACTAACTATTCTATTAACAAAGTTGATTTTTTGCTAATGGAGTAGATAATGATTTGAGAATTAAAGCTTCAATGATTGCTGTGTGTGCTCAACAAATTAATTCAAACATCCTCTACAACATATATGTTGAACCCATAAACCACCTTCTTAAGAGTATGATGAGAAACTTGGAAACGTTACCCCCTCTTGGTTGGTTGAAATCGTTGCCAACTATTGGGTACTTTTGGAGCTCTTGATTTGATGAGTGATGGCCTCCTTTGATGTGTTTCACCTCCTTGAGTCTGAAAACTAACTGTAATTAGCACTAACTATCTTGGTAACACAGGTAATTTTTTGCTAACAGAGCAAAGAATGATTTGACAATTAAAGCTTCAATGTTGTCTGTGCTCAACAAATCAATGCACACATCCTTACACTATATAAGTTGAACCCATGAATCATTTGCTTAAGAGTATGATGAGAAAGTTAAAAATTTTACCCCCTCCTGGCTGAAAGTGCCACCAACTGCTGGGCACTTTTGGAGCTCTTGATTGATGGATTTGATGGATTAAAGTCTACATGTAGATATATGAAATTTCTTAATTGAAATGTAAAAAGAGCTTAAACCTGTCAAATTTGATGGAATTTGAAAGGAAAAATCTAGGAGGTTAATCAAGAAAATCACATCAACAAGCTACACATTTTGAGTTCAAATAAAAAAACACTTTTTGTTATCTTCAAAGTCTGGTCCCAATCTTAGACAAAGATATTGTCAGAATTTAAAAAAAAATAGGCGAATCTATTATAATATAGCCAAAACTTGATCTTTTAGATCCTAAAAGAAGAGAGAGAGAGAGCGCTAATACTTTATAGTTCTTTTCACACTTTTCCTTAATTCATGAAAGAGAGAAAGAGCCCTTACATGGCCCCTTTTTGTGTCCATATTTTTCCTAATGAATGGTTGTCTTTCCCCAACAGTCATCGAGTCTTATAGTGTAAGATGCACACTAGCTTGCTAGTGGTTTGGGTTCGATTTCCCAACAAGATCTTTGCTCTATTGGCCTTAATAGCTTCCCATTCAAGACCTTGCAATCTTATTGTTCCCACTATTAATGAAGCTTAGTCAAGTGTAATCTTGTTGTTAAGTCACATTTAAGCCTTACTTTACATGTTGTACCTTGTATGAGATGATTGTAGTCTAATCTTATCAAGATAGGCATAAGAATGTTTAATATTTGCAAGAAACCATTAAACTGAAGCAAGATTCTGCCTTAATCATCAACTATGATGCAACCTTTGTTGTCAATATTTACAAGAAAACTGTGCTAATGTCCTAGATCAATAAAGGTTTACAATATTTATTCTTAATCACTTAAATCCAAATTGGTTTAATCTTAGCATATTCTCCCTATAATCCGAGTGTTTTGCCCTCTACAATCTTTCTTGGTAAATTATTTACACAGCATGAATTTCTTGTAAGAAAACAGCGAAGAAGTAATAAACATTGACAAGTTTAATCAAGAACCACTCAATGTTTCTTCAAGATTTGATTTATGTATTATCTCTGTATTTCTTTATAAATATGCACCAAGAAGCTTGTAAACAGTACTCTGCACAACAACTTTGCATAGATCTGCTACGCAACTGTGAACTACTTCAATCTCTATAAGATATTCTACAATAGAACTACTATAATTTACTTAAGTATGCATCAGAACTACAAACTACACTAAAATCTATATAGAATCTTCAATTTACACCAATTCTTGATAAGAACTACACCAAAATTTACACAATAATCTTCAATATCCTCCAAAATTGTTAAGATTTACCAGAAACTAAGGAAATATAGAAGGAAACTAAGGTTTATGAATAGATTTAATGAAAAGAAGCACTAAATGGAGATTAAGCAAGAAATGTCCAAGAAAAGCACTCTGAAAATAGCTCAAAACCTTAATTCGATAATCAAGAAAATTAACATTCTCTTAAATCTGTGCACAAATTAGGGTTTCAAAAATATGTGATTAGCATATACCTGAAAATAACTACCATTAATTCCATTGTAAATTCATAGCTCAAAACCTTAATTCGATAATCAAGAAAATTAAGATTCTCTTCAATCTGTGCACAAATTAGGGTTTCAAAAATCTGTGATTAGCATATACCTGAAAATAATTACCATTAATTCCATTATAAATTCACTCAACAAGAAAAAATAAAAACTATGTAGAAGTACTAATCTTAAATGGATTAAGTACTAATTACTTTCTAATCTAAACATCAAGATCTAAGCCAAGAGATCTAATACCAATGCAATGAAGGAACCTAGGGGTTTGCACTCATTACCATGGAGTACACACATGTCCCACTCTTCCTAGGGAGTAGTACCTAAACACAGAAAGACTGCAAAATGAATCAACCATGAAAGCTTGGGCATAAGCTCCAAGAGGACAAGATGTCTATTTCAAATAATATCAAAAGGCAAGGTACAAAAGCCTAGACCAAGGTCAAGGGACCATTTCATACTAGCTAACAATATGCCCATGCCCCAAATCTATGCTCAAGGGACCCAAGGTCCATGTGCCTAGGCCCATACCCATACATGTGCATGTGCATATATAATTGCATCATTACATACACACATAGATTCTTTTATTGGTATATAGTGCGTGACCATTTCATACTAGCTAACAATATGCCCATGCCCCAAATCTATGCTCAAGGGACCTAAGGTCCATGTGCCTAGGTCCATACCCATACATGTGCATGTGCATATATAATTGCTTCATTACATACATGCAAAGATTCTTTTATTGGTATAAAAAACTAATCTTTTGGAAACTTTTCCTCCATGCTAATTTTTCTAACATATTTAATAAAATTAAGTTTTACTACCATGCATGAAAAACTTGGCCATTAAATTTATCTAATATGAGTGGATTTGGCATGGTTTCCTTATTGGGGATGGAAAGGTCTTTGTAATGGGGTTACCCAAAGCGAATCTCTAGTCCCTTACAAAAGTGGAGATATGCATTTGACGTGATTTACACTTTCAAAATTCAAAAATTGTAAAACGAGAAAATGCCATGGTTTGGGATAGTGATCTACAGTACTAGACCAAGGGGAAAGTTGATTTTGATTATGCATAAGTGTTTAACAACACCCCAATGGTAGAGTAGAACCCCCAATGGCTCTAAAAAACTGTCTATAATTAGCACTAACTATTCTATTAACAAAGTTGATTTTTTGCTAATGGAGTATAATGATTTGAGAATTAAAGCTTCAATGATTGCTGTGTGTGCTCAACAAATTAATTCAAACATCCTCTACAACATATATGTTGAACCCATAAACCACCTTCTTAAGAGTATGATGAGAAACTTGAAAACGTTACCCCCTCTTGGTTGGCTGAAATCGTTGCCAACTATTCGGTACTTTTGGAGCTCTTGATTTGATGAGTGATGGCCTCCTTTGATATGTTGCACCTCCTTGAGTTTGAAAACTAATTGTAATTAGCACTAACTATCGTGGTAACATAGGTAATTTTTTGCTAACAGAGCAAAGAATGATTTGACAATTAAAGCTTCAATGTTGTCTGTGCTCAACAAATCAATGCGCACATCCTTACACTATATATGTTGAACCCATGAATCATTTGCTTGAGAGTATGATGAGAAAGTTGAAAAATTTACCCCCTCCTGGCTGAAAGTGCCACCAATTGCTGGGCACTTTTGGAGCTCTTGATTGATGGATTTGATGGATTAAAGTCTACATGTAGATATATGAAATTTCTTAATTAAAATGTAAAAAGAGCTTAAATCCGTCAAATTTGATGGAATTTGAAAGGAAAAATCTAGGAGGTTAATCAAGAGAGTCACATCAACAAGCTACACATTTTGAGTTCAAATAAAAAAACAATTTTTGTTATCTTCAAAATCTGGTCCCAAGCTTATACAAAGATATTGTCAAATAATTTAAAAAAATAGGCGAATCTATTATAATATAGCCAAAACTTGATCTTTTAGATCCTAAAAGAAGAGAGAGAGAGCGCTAATACTTTATAGTTCTTTTCACACTTTTCCTTAATTCATGAAAGAGAGAAAGAGCCCTTACATGGCCCCCTTTTTGTGTCCATATTTTTCCTAATGAATGGTTGTCTTTCCCCAACAGTCGTCGAGTCTTATAGTGTAAGATACACACTAGCTTGCTAGTGGTTTGGGTTTGATTTCCCAACAAGATCTTTGCTATTGGCCTTAACAGCTTCCCATTCAAGACCTACATGTGCATGTGCATATATAATTGCTTCATTACATACATGCAAAGATTCTTTTATTGGTATAAAAAAACTAATCTTTTGGAAACTTTTCCTCCATGCTAATTTTTCTAACATATTTAATAAAATTAAATTTTACTACCATGTATGAAAAACTTGGCCATTAAATTTATCTAATATGAGTGGATTTGGCATGGTTTCCTTATGGGGATGGAAAGGTCTTTGTAATGGGGTTACCCAAAGAGAATCTCTAGTCCCTTACAAAAGTGGAGATATGCATTTGACGTGATTTACACTTTCAAAATTCAAAAATTGTAAAATGAGAAAATGCCATGGTTTGGGATAGTGATCTACAGTACTAGACCAAGGGGAAAGTTGATTTTGATTATGCACAAGTGTTTAACAACACCCCAATGGTAGAGTAGAACCCCCAATGGCTCTAAAAAACTAATTATAATTAGCACTAACTATTCTATTAACAAAGTTGATTTTTTGCTAATGGAGTAGATAAAGCTTCAATGATTGCTGTGTGTGCTCAACAAATTAATTCAAACATCCTCTACAACATATATGTTGAACCCATAAACCACCTTCTTAAGAGTATGATGAGAAACTTGAAAATGTTACCCCCTCTTGGTTGGCTGAAATCGTTGCCAACTATTGGGTACTTTTGGAGCTCGCTGAAATCGTTGCCAACTATTGGGTACTTTTGGAGCTCTTGATTTGATGAGTGATGGCCTCCTTTGATGTGTTGCACCTCCTTGAGTCTGAAAACTAACTGTAATTAGCACTAACTATCCTGGTAACATAGGTAATTTTTTGCTAACAGAGAAAAGAATAATTTGACAATTAAAGCTTCAATGTTGTCTGTGCTCAACAAATCAATGCACACATCCTTACACTATATATGTTGAACCCATGAATCATTTGCTTGAGAGTATGATGAGAAAGTTGAAAAATTTACCCCCTCCTGGTTGAAAGTGCCACCAACTGCTGGGCACTTTTGGAGCTCTTGATTGATGGATAAAAGTCTACATGTAGATATATGAAATTTCTTAATTGAAATGTAAAAAGAGCTTAAATCCGTCACATTTGATGGAATTTGAAAGGAAAAATCTAGGAGGTTAATCAAGAGAGTCACATCAACAAGCTACACATTTTGAGCTTAAATAAAAAAACACTTTTTGTTATCTTCAAAATCTGGTCCCAATCTTAGACAAAGATATTGTCAGAATTAAAAAAAAATAGGCGAATCTATTATAATATAGCCAAAACTTGATCTTTTACATCCTAAAAGAAGAGAGAGAGCGCTAATACTTTATAGTTCTTTTCACACTTTTCCTTAATTCATGAAAGAGAGAAAGAGCCTTACATGGCCCCTTTTTGTGTCCATATTTTTCCTAATGAATGGTTGTCTTTCCCCAACAGTCATCGAGTCTTATAGTGTAAGATGCACACTAGCTTGCTGGTGGTTTGGGTTCGATTTCCCAACAAGATCTTTGCTATTGGCCTTAACAGCTTCCCATTCAAGACCTTGCAATCTTATTGTTCCCACTATTAATGAAGCTTAGTCAAGTGTAATCTTGTTGTTAAGTCACATAAATGTTTAATATTTGCAAGAAACCATGAAACTGAAGCAAGATTCTGCCTTAATCATCAACTATGATGCAGCCTTTCTCAATATTTACAAGAAAATTATGCTAATGTCCTAGATGAATAAAGGTTTACAATATTTATTCTTAATCACTTAAATCCAAATTGGTTTAATCTTAGCATATTCTGCCTATAATCCGAGTGTTTTGCCCTCTACAATCTTTCTTGGTAAATTATTTACATAGCATGAATTTCTTGTAAGAAAACAGCGAAGAAGTAATAAACATTTACAGGTTTAATGAAGAACCACTCAATGTTTCTTCAAGATTTGATTTATGTACTGTCTCTGTATTTCTTTATAAATATGCACCAAGAAGCTTGTAAACAGTACTCTGCACAACAACTTTGCATAGATCTGCTACACAACTGTGAACTACTTCAATCTCTATAAGATATTCTGCAATAGAACTACTATAATTTACTTAAGTATACATTAGAACTACAAACTACACTAAAATCTATATAGAATCTTCAAATTACACTAATTCTTGATAAGAACTACACCAAAATTTACACATTAATCTTCAATATCCTCCAAAACTATTAAGATTTCCGGGAAACTAAGGAAATATAGAAGGAAACTAAGGTTTATGAATAGATTTAATGAAGAGAAGCACTAAACGGAGATTTAGCAAGAAATGTCTAAGAAAAGCACTCTGAAAATAGCTCAAAACCTTAATTCGATAATCAAGAAAATAAAGATTCTCTTAAATCTGTGCATAAATTAGGGTTTAGCATATACCTGAAAATAATTCCATTAATTCCATTGTAAATTCACTCAACAAGAAAAAAATAAAACTATGTAAAAGTACTAATCTAAAATGGAATAAGTACTAATTACTTTCTAATCTTAAATGAATTAAGTACTAATTACTTTCTAATCTAAACATCAAGATCTAAGCCAAGAGATCTAATACCAATGCAATGAAGGAACCTAGGGGTTTGCACTCATTGGCATGGAGTACACACATGTCCCACTCATCCTAGGGAGTAGTACCTAAACATGGAAAGACTGCAATGAATCAACCATGAAAGCTTGGGCATAAGCTCCAAGAGGACAAGATGTCTATATCAAATAATATCAAAAGGCAAGGTACAAAAGCCTAGACCAAGGTCAAGGGACCATTTCATACTAGCTAACAATATGCCCATGCCCCAAATCTATGCTCAAGGGACCCAAGGTCCATGTGCCTAGGCCCATACCCATACATGTGCATGTGCATATATAATTGCTTCATTACATACACGCATAGATTCTTTTATTGGTATATAGTGCGTGACCATTTCATACTAGCTAACAATATGCCTATGCCCCAAATCTATGCTCAAGGGACCTAAGGTCCATGTGCCTAGGTCCATACCCATACGTGTGCATGTGCATATATAATTGCTTCATTACATACATGCAAAGATTCTTTTATTGGTATAAAAAAGTAATCTTTTGGAAACTTTTCCTCCATGCTAATTTTTCTAACATATTTACTAAAATTAAGTTTTACTACCATGTATGAAAAACTTGACCATTAAATTTATCTAATATGAGTGGATTTGGCATGGTTTCCTTATGGGGATGGAAAGGTCTTTGTAATGCGGTTACCCAAAGCGAATCTCTAGTCCCTTACAAAAGTGAAGATATGCATTTGACGTGATTTACACTTTCAAATTCAAAAATTATAAAACGAGAAAATGCCATGGTTTGGGATAGTGAGCTACAGTACTAGACCAAGGGAAAAGTTGATTTTGATTATGCACAAGTGTTTAACAACACCCCAATGGTAGAGTAGAACCCCCAATGGCTCTAAAAAACTGATTATAATTAGCACTAACTATTCTATTAACAAAGTTGATTTTTTGCTAATGGAGTAGATAATGATTTGAGAATTAAAGCTTCAATGATTGCTGTGTGTGCTCAACAAATTAATTCAAACATCCTCTACAACATATATGTTGAACCCATAAACCACCTTCTTAAGAGTATGATGAGAAACTTGAAAACGTTAACACCTCTTGGTGGCTGAAATCGTTGCCAACTATTGGGTACTTTTGGAGCTCTTGATTTGATGAGTGATGGCCTCCTTTGATGTGTTGCACCTCCTTGAGTCTGAAAACTAACTGTCATTAGCACTAACTATCCTGGTAACACAAGTAATTTTTTGCTAACAGAGCAAAGAATGATTTGACAATTAAAGCTTCAATGTTGTCTGTGCTCAACGAATCAATGCACACATCCTTACACTATATATGTTGAACCCATGAATCCATGAATCAATGCACACATCCTTACACTATATATGTTGAACCCATGAATCATTTGCTTGAGAGTATGATGAGAAAGGTAAAAACTTTACCCCCTCCTGGGCTGAAAGTGCCACCAACCGCTGGGCACTTTTGGAGCTCTTGATTGATGGATTTGATGGATTAAGGTCTACATGTAGATATATGAAATTTCTTAATTGAAATGTAAAAAGAGCTTAAACCTGTCAAATTTGATGGAATTTGAAAGGAAAAATCTAGGAGGTTAATCAAGAGAGTCACATCAACAAGCTACACATTTTGAGTTCAAATAAAAAAACACTTTTTGTTATCTTCAAAATCTGGTCCCAATCTTAGACAAACATATTGTCAGAATTTAAAAAAAAAGGTGAATCTATTATAATATAGCCAAAACTTGATCTTTTAGATCCTAAAAGAAGAGAGAGAGAGCGCTAATACTTTATAGTTCTTTTCACACTTTTCCTTAATTCATGAAAGAGAGAAAGAGCCCTTACATGGCCCCTTTTTGTGTCCATATTTTTCCTAATGAATGGTTGTCTTTCCCCAACAGTCATCGAGTCTTATAGTGTAAGATGATGCACACTAGCTTGCAAGTGGTTTGGGTTCGATTTCCCAACAAGATCTTTGCTATTGGCCTTAACAGCTTCCCATTCAAGACCTTGCAATCTTATTGTTCCCTCTATTAATGAAGCTTAGTCAAGTGTAATCTTGTTGTTAAGTCACATTTAAGCCTTACTTTGCATGTTGTACCTTGTATGTGATGATTGTAGTCTAATCTTATCAAGATAGGCATAAGAATGTTTAATATTTGCAAGAAACCATGAAACTGAAGCAAGATTCTCCCTTAATCATCAACTATGATGTAGCCTTTGTCAATATTTACAAGAAAACTGTGCTAATGTTCTAGATCAATAAAGGTTTACAATATTTATTCTTAATCACTTAAATCCAAATTGGTTTAATCTTAGCATATTCTGCCTATAATCCGAGTGTTTTGCCCTCTACAATCGTTCTTGGTAAATTATTTACACAGCATGAATTTCTTGTAAGAAAACAGCGAAGAAGTAATAAACATTGACAGGTTTAATCAAGAACCACTCAATGTTTCTTCAAGATTTGATTTATGTACTGTCTCTGTATTTCTTTATAAATATGCACCAAGAAGCTTGTAAACAGTACTCTGCACAACAACTTTGCATAGATCTGCTATGCAACTGTGAACTACTTCAATCTCTATAAGATATTCTGCAATAGAACTACTAAAATTTACTAAAGTATACATCAGAACTATAAACTACACTAAAATCTATATAGAATCTTCAATTTACATCAATTCTTGATAAGAACTACACCAAAATTTACACAGTAATCTTCAATATCCTCCAAAACTGTTAAGATTTCCCAGAAACTAAGGAAATATAGAAGGAAACTAAGGTTTATGAATAGATTTAATGAAAAGAAGCACTAAACGGAGATTTAGCAAGACATGTCCAAGAAAAGCACTCTGAAAATAGCTAAAAACCTAAATTCAATAATCAAGAAAATTAAGATTCTCTTAAATCTGTGCACAAATTAGGGTTTCAAAAATCTATAATTAGCATATACCTAAAAATAATTACAATTAATCCCATTGTAAATTCACTCAACAAGAAAAAAATAAAAACTATGTAAAAGTACTAATCTAAAATGGATTAAGTACTAATTACTTTCTAATCTAAACATCAATATCCAAGCCAAGAGATCTAATACCAATGCAATGAAGGAACCTAGGGGTTTGCACTCATTGGCATGGAGTACACACATGTCCCACTCATCCTAGGGAGTAGTACCTAAACATGGAAAGACTGCAATGAATCAACCATGAAAGCTTGGGCATAAGCTCCAAGAAGACAAGATGTCTATATTAAATGATATCAAAAGGCAAGGTACAAAAGCCTAGACCAAGGTCAAGGGACCATTTCATACTAGCTAACAATATGCCCATGCCCCAAATCTATGCTCAAGGGACCCAAGGTCCATGTGCCTAGGCCCATACCCATACATGTGCATGTGCATATATAATTTCTTCATTACATACACGCATAGATTCTTTTATTGGCATATAGTGCCTGACCATTTCATACTAGCTAACAATATGCCCATGCCCCAAATCTATGCTCAAGGGACCTAAGGTCCATGTGCCTAGGTCCATACCCATACATGTGCATGTGCATATATAATTGCTTCATTACATACATGCAAAGATTCTTTTATTGGTATAAAAAACTAATCTTTTGGAAACTTTTCCTCCATGCTAATTTTTCTAACATATTTAATAAAATTAAGTTTTACTACCATGTATGAAAAACTTGGCCATTAAATTTATCTAATATGAGTGGATTTGGCATGGTTTCCTTATGGGGATGGAAAGGTCTTTGTAATGCGGTTACCCAAAGCGAATCTCTAGTCCCTTACAAAAGTGGAGATATGCATTTGACGTGATTTACACTTTCAAAATTCAAAAATCATAAAACGAGAAAATGCCATGGTTTGGGATAGTGATCTACAGTACTAAACCAAGGGGAAAGTTGATTTTGATTATGCACAAGTGTTTAACAACACCCCAATGGTAGAGTAGAACCCCCAATGGCTCTCAGAAACCGTTTGTAATTAGCACTAACTATTCTATTAACAAAGTTGATTTTTTTGCTAATGGAGTAGATAATGATTTGAAAATTAAAGCTTCAATGATTGCTATGTGTGCTCAACAAATTAATTCAATGATTGCTGTGTGTATTCAACAAATTAATTCAAACATCCTCTACAACATATATGTTGAACCCATAAACCACCTTCTTAAGAGTATGATGAGAAACTTGAAAACGTTACCCCCTCTTGGTGGCTGAAATCGTTGCCAACTATTGGGTACTTTTGGAGCTCTTGATTTGATGAGTGATGGCCTCCTTTGATGTGTTGCACCTCCTTGAGTCTCAAAACTAACTGTAATTAGCACTAACTATCCTGGTAACATAGGTAATTTTTTGCTAACAGAGCAAAGAATGATTTGACAATTAAAGCTTCATGTTGTGTGTGCTCAACAAATCAATGCACACATCCTTACACTATATATATTGAACCCATGAATCATTTGCTTGAGAGTATGATGAGAAAGTTGAAAATTTTAACCCCTCCTGGCTGAAAGTGCCACCAACTGCTGGGCACTTTTGGAGCTCTTGATTGATGGATTTGATGGATTAAAGTCTACATGTAGATATATGAAATTTCTTAATTGAAATGTAAAAAGAGCTTAAACCCGTGAAATTTGATGGAATTTAAAAGGAAAAATCTAGGAGGTCAATCAAGAGAGTCACATTAACAAGCTACACATTTTGAGTTCAAATAAAAAAACATTTTTTGTTATCTTCAAAATCTGGTCCCAATCTTAGACAAAGATATTGTCAGAATTAAAAAAAATAGGCGAATCTATTATAATATAGCCAAAACTTGATCTTTTAGGTCCTAAAAGAAGAGAGAGAGAGAGTGCTAATATTTTATAGTTCTTTTCACACTTTTCCTTATATCATGATAGAGAGAAAGAGCCCTTACATGGTTCCTTTTTGTGTCCATATTTTTCCTAATGAATGGTTGTCTTTCCCCAACAGTCATCGAGTCTTAGAGTGTAAGATGCACACTAGCTTGCTAGTGGTTTGGGTTCGATTTTCCAACAAGATCTTTGCTATTGGCCTTAATAGCTTCCCATTCAAGACCTTGCAATCTTATTGTTCCCACTATTAATGAAGCTTAGTCAAGTGTAATCTTGCTATTAAGTCACATTTAAGCCTTACTTTGCATGTTGTACCTTGTATGTGATGATTGTAGTCTAATCTTATCAAGATAGGCATAAGAATGTTTAATATTTGCAAGAAACCATGAAACTGAATCAAGATTCTGCCTTAATCATCAACTATGATGCAGTCTTTGTCGATCTCTTTACAAGAAAACTGTGCTAATGTCCTAGATCAATAAAGGTTTACAATATTTATTCTTAATCACTTAAATCCAAATTGGTTTAATCTTAGCATATTCTGCCTATAATCCGAGTGTTTTGCCCTCTACAATCTTTCTTGGTAAATTATTTACACAGCATGAATTTCTTGCAAGAAAACAGCGAAGAAGTAATAAACATTGACAAGTTTAATCAAGAACCACTCAATGTTTCTTCAAGATTTGATTTATGTACTCTCTCTGTATTTCTTTCTAAATATGCACCAAGAAGCTTGTAACAGTACTCTGCACAACAACTTTGCATAGATCTGCTATGCAACTGTGAACTACACCAGTCTGTATAAGATATTATGCAATAGAACTACTATAATTTACTTAAGTATACATCAGAACTACAAACTACACTAAAATCTATATAGAATCTTCAATTTACACCAATTCTTGAGAAGAACTACACCAAAATTTACACAGTAATCTTCAATATCCTCCAAAACTGTTAAGATTTCCCAGAAACTAAGGAAATATAGAAGGAAACTAAGGTTTATGAATAGATTTAATGAAAAGAAGCACTAAACGGAGATTTAGCAAGAAATGTCGAAGAAAAGCACTCTGAAAATAGCTCAAAACCTTAATTCGATAATCAAGAAAATCAAGATTCTCTTAAATCTGTGCCAAAATTAGGGTTTCAAAAATCTGTGATAGCATATACCTAAAAATAATTACCCATTAATTCCATTGTAAATTCACTCAACAAGAAAAAAATAAAAACTATGTAAAAGTTCTAATCTAAAATGGATTAAGTACTAATTACTTTCTAATCTAAACATCAAGATCTAAGCCAAGAGATCTAATACCAATGCAATGAAGGAACCTAGGGGTTTGCACTCATTGGCATGGAGTACACACATGTCCCACTCATCCTAGGGAGTAGTACCTAAACATGGAAAGACTGCAATGAATCAACCATGACAGCTTGGGCATAAGCTTCAAGAAGACAAGATGTCTATATCAAATGAAATCAAAAGGCAAGGTACAAAAGCCTAGACCAAGGTCAAGGGACCATTTCATACTAGCTAACAATATGCCCATGCCCCAAATGTATGCTCAAGGGACCCAAGGTCCATGTGCCTAGGCCCATACCCATATATGTGCATGTGCATATATAATTTCTTCATTACATACACGCATAGATTCTTTTATTGGTATATAGTGCATGACCATTTCATACTAGCTAACAATATGCCCATGCCCCAAATCTATGCTCAAGGGACCTAAGGTCCATGTGCCTAGGTCCATACCCATACATGTGCATGTGCATATATAATTGCTTCATTACATACATGCAAAGATTCTTTTATTGGTATAAAAAAACTAATCTTTTGGAAACTTTTCCTCCATGCTAGTTTTTCTAACATATTTAATAAAATTAAGTTTTACTACCATGTATGAAAAACTTGGCCATTAAATTTATCTAATATGAGTGGATTTGGCATGGTTTCCTTATGGGGATGGAAAGGTCTTTGTAATGGGGTTACCCAAAGCGAATCTCTAGTCCTTTACAAAAGTGGAGATATGCATTTGACGTGATTTACACTTTCAAAATTCAAAAATTGTAAAACGAGAAAATGCCATGGTTTGGGATAGTGATCTACAATACTAAACCAAGGGGAAAGTTGATTTTGATTATGCACAAGTGTTTAACAACACCCCAATGGTAGAGTAGAACCCCCAATGGCTCTCAAAAACTGATTGTAATTAGCACTAACTATTCTTTTAAATAACAAAGTTGATTTTTTGCTAATGGAGTAGATAATGATTTGAGAATTAAAGCTTCAATGATTGCTGTGTGTGCTCAACAAATTAATTCAATGATTGTTGTGTGTGCTCAACAAATTAATTCAAACATCCTCTACAACATATATGTTGAACCCAAAAACCACCTTCTTAAGAGTATGACGAGAAACTTGAAAACGTTACCCCCTCTTGGTTGGCTGAAATCGTTGCCAACTATTGGGTACCTTTGGAGCTCTTGATTTGATGAGTGATGGCCTCCTTTGATGTGTTGCACCTCCTTGAGTCTGAAAATGAACTGTAATTAGCACTAACTATCCTGGTAACACAGGTAATTTTTTGCTGACAGAGCAAAGAATGATTTGACAATTAAAGCTTCATGTTGTCTGTGCTCTCAACAAATCAATGCATACATCCTTACACTATATATGTTGAACCCATGAATCATTTGCTTGAGAGTATGATGAGAAAGTTGAAGATTTTACCCCCTGCTGCTGCTGGCTGAAAGTGCCACCAACTGAGCTGGGCACTTTTGGAGCTCTTGATTAATGGATTTGATGGATTAAAGTCTACATGTATATATATGAAATTTCTTAATTGAAATGTAAAAAGAGCTTAAACTCGTCAAATTTGATGGAATTTGAAAGGAAAAATCTAGGAGGTTAATCAAGAGAGTCACATCAACAAGCTACACATTTTGAGTTCAAATAAAAAAACACTTTTTGTTATCTTCAAAATCTGGTCCCAATCTTAAAGATATTGTCAGAATTAAAAAAAAAGGTGAATCTATTATAATATAGCCAAAACTTGATCTTTTAGATTCTAAAAAGAGAGAGAGAGAGAGAGAGAGAGAGAGAGAGAGAGAGAGAGAGAGAGAGAGAGAGAGTGTGCTAATATTTTATAGTTCTTTTCACACTTTTCCTTAATTCATAAAAGAGAGAGAGAGCCCTTACATGGCCCCTTTTTGTGTCCATATTTTTCCTAATGAATGGTTGTCTTTCCCCAACAGTCATCGACTCTTATAGTGTAAGATACACACTAGCTTGCTAGTGGTTTGGGTTCGATTTTCCAACAAGATCTTTTCTATTAGCCTTAATAGCTTCCCATTCAAGACCTTGCAATCTTATTGTTCCCACTATTAATGAAGCTTAGTCAAGTGTAATCTTGTTGTTAAGTCACATTTAAGCCTTACTTTGCATGTTGTACCACCTTGTATGTGATGATTGTAGTCTAATCTTATCAAGATAGGCATAAGAATGTTTAATATTTGCAAGAAACCATGAAACTAAAGCAAGATTCTGCCTTAATCATCAACTATAATGTAGTCTTTGTCAATCTTTACAACAAAACTGTGCTAATGTCCTAGATCAATAGAGGTTTACAATATTTATTCTTAATCACTTAAATCCAAATTGGTTTAATCTTAGCATACTCTGCCTATAATCCGAGTGTTTTGCCCTCTACAATCTTTCTTGGTAAGTTATTTACACAGCATGAATTTCTTGCAACAAGAAAACAGCGAAGAAGTAATAAACATTTACAGGTTTAATCAAGAACCACTCAATGTTTCTTCAAGATTTGATTTATGTACTGTCTCTGTATTTCTTTATAAATATGCACCAAGAAGCTTGTAACAGTACTCTGCACAACAACTTTGCATAGATCTGCTACGCAACTGTGAACTACACCAATCTGTATAAGATACTCTACAGTAGAACTACTATAATTTACTTAAGTATACATCATAACTACAAACTACACTAAAATCTATATAGAATCTTCAATTTACACCAATTCTTGATAAGAACTACACCAAAATTTACACAGTAATCTTTAATATCCTTCAAAACTGTTAAGATTTCCCAGAAACTAAGGAAATATAGAAGGAAACTAAGGTTTATGAATAGATTTAATGAAAAGAAGCACTAAACGGAGATTTAGCGCAAGAAATGTCCAAGAAAAGCACTCTGAAAATAGCTCAAAACCTTAATTCAATAATCAAGAAAATTAAGATTCTCTTAAATCTGTGCACAAATTAGGGTTTCAAAAATCTGTGATTAGCATATACCTAAAAATAAAACATCAAGATCTAAGCCAAGAGATCTAATACCAATGCAATGAAGGAACCTAGGGGTTTGCACTCATTGGCATGGAGTACACACATGTCCCACTCATCCTAGGGAGTAGTACCTAAACATGGAAAGACTGCAATGAATCAACGATGAAAGCTTGGGCATAAGCTCCACGAAGACAAGATGTCTATATCAAATGATATCAAAAGGCAAGGTACAAAAGCCTAGACCAAGGTCAAGGGACCATTTCATGCTAGCTAACAATATGCCCATGCCCCAAATCTATGCTCAAGGGACCCAAGGTCCATGTGCCTAGGCCCATACCCATACATGTGCATGTGCATATATAATTGCTTCATTACATACACACATAGATTCTTTTATTGGTATATAGTGCCTGACCATTTCATACTAGCTAACAATATGCCCATGCCCCAAATCTATGCCCACCAAGGGACCTAAGGTCCATGTGCCTAGGTCCATACCCATACATGTGCATGTGCATATATAATTGCTTTATTACATACATGCAAAGTTTCTTTTATTGGTATAAAAAAGTAATCTTTTGGAAACTTTTCCTCCATGCTAATCTTTCTAGCATATTTAATATAATTAAGTTTTACTGCCATATGAAAAACTTCGCCATTAAATTTGTCTAATGTGAGTGGATTTGGCATGGTTCCTTATGGGGATGGAAAGGTCTTTGTAATGGGGTTACCCAAAGCGAATCTCTAGTCCCTTACAAAAGTGGAGATATGCATTTGACGTGATTTACACTTTCAAAATTCAAAAATTGTAAAATGAGAAAATGCCATGGTTTGGGATAGTGATCTAAAGTACTAAACCAAGGGGAAAGCTGATTTTGATTATGCACAAGTGTTTAACAACACCCTAATGGTAGAGTAGAACCCCAACGGCTCTCAAAAACTGACTATAATTAGCACTAACTATTCTATTAACAAAGTTGATTTTTTGCTAATGGAATAGATAATGATTTGAGAATTAAAGCTTCAATGATTGTTGTGTGTGCTCAACAAATTAATTCATACATCCTCTACAACATATATTTTGAACCCATAAACCACCTTCTTAAGAGTATGATGAGAAACTTGAAAACGTTACCCCCTCTTGGCTGAAATTGTTGCCAACTATTGGGTACCTTTGGAGCTCTTGATTTGATGAGTGATGGCCTCCTTTGATGTGTTGCACCTCCTTGAGTCTGAAAACTAACTGCAATTAGCACTAACTATCGTGGTAACACAGGTAATTTTTTGCTAACAAAGCAAAGAGTGATTTGACAATTAAAGCTTCAATGTTGTCTGTGCTCAATAAATCAATGCACACATCCTTACACTATACATGTTGTTGAACCCATGAATCATTTGCTTGAGAGGATGATGAGAAAGTTGAAAATTTCACGGCCTCCTGGCTGAAAGTGCCACCAACTACTGGGCACTTTTGTAGCTCTTAATTGATGGATTTGATGGATTAAAGTCTACATGTAGATATATGAAATTTGTTAATTGAAATGTAAAAAGAGCTTAAACCCGTCAAATTTGATGGAATTTGAAAGGAAAAATCTAGGAGGTTAATCAACAGAGTCACATCAACAATCTACACATTTTGAATTCAAATAAAAAAACACTTTTTGTTATCTTCACAATCTAGTCCCAATCTTAGACAAGGATATTGTCATAATTTCAAAAAAATAGGCGAATATATTATAATATAGCCAAAACTTGATCTTTTAGATCCTAAAAGAAGAGAGAGAGAGTGCTAATATTTTATAGTTCTTTTCACACTTTTTCTTAATTCATGAAAGAGAAAAAGAGCCCTTACATGGCCCCTTTTTGTGTCCATATTCATGAAGCAACATTCAATCTTAATCATCAACTATGATGCAATATTTGTCAATCGTTACAAGAAAATTGTGCTAATGTCCTAGATCAATAGAGGTTTACAATATTTATTCTTAATCACTTCAATCCAAATTGGTCTAATCTTAGCATATTCTGCCTATAATCCGAGTGTTTTGCCCTCTACAATCTTTCTTCATAAATTATTTACACACCATAAATTTCTTGCAAGAAAACAGCGAAGAAGTAATAAACATTGAAAGGTTTAATCAAGAACCACTCAATGTTTCTTCAAGATTTGACTTATGTACTGTCTTTGTATTTCTTTATAAATATGCACCAAGAAGCTTGTAACAGTACTCTACACAACAACTTTGCATAGATCTGCTACACTAGTCTGTATAAGATATTCTGCAATAGAACTACTATAACTTACTTAAGTATACATCAGAACTACAAACTACACTAAAATCTATATAGAATCTTCAATATACACCAATTCTTGATAAGAACTACATTAAAATTTACACAATAATCTTCAATATCCTCCAAAACTGTTAAGATTTCCTAGAAACTAAGGAAATGTACTAGAAAACTAAGGTTTATGAATAGATTAAATGAAAGTTGATTTTGATTATGCACAAGTGTTTAACAACACCCCAATGGTAGAGTAGAACCCCCAATGGCTCTCAAAAACTGACTGTAATTAGCACTATCTATTCTATTAACAAAGTTGATTTTTTGCTAATGGAGTAGATAATGATTTGAGAATTAACGCTTCAATGATTGTTGAGTGTGCTCAATAAATTAATTCATACATCCTCTACAACATATATGTTGAACCCATAAACCACCTTCTTAAGAGTATGATGAGAAACTTGAAAATGTTAACCCCTCTTGGCTGAAATCGTTGCCAACTATTGGGTACTTTTGGAGCTCTTGATTTGATGAGTGATGGCCTCCTTTGATGTGTTACACCTCCTTGAGTCTGAAAACTAACTGTAATTAGCACTAACTATCCTGGTAACACATGTAAGTTTTTGCTAACAAAGCAGAATGATTTGATAATTAAAGCTTCAATGTTGTCTGTGCTCAATAAATCAATGCACACATCCTTACACTATATATGTTGAACCCATGAATCATTTGCTTAAGAGTATGATGAGAAAGTTGAAAATTTTACCCCCTCCTCGCTAAAAGTGCCACCAACTTTTGGAGCTCTTGATTGATGGATTAAAGTCTACATGTAGATATATGAAATTTCTTAATTGAAATGTAAAAAGAGCTTAAACCCGTGAAACTTGATGGAATTTAAAAGGAAAAATCTAGGAGGTTAATCAAGAGAGTCACATCAACAAGCTACACATTTTGAGTTCAAATAAAAAAACACTTTTTGTTATCTTCAAAATCTGGTCCCAATCTTAGACAAGGATATTGTCAGAATTAAAAAAAAATAGGCGAATCTATTATAATATAGCCAAAACTTGATCTTTTAGGTCCTAAAAGAAGAGAGAGAGAGAGTGCTAATATTTTATAGTTCTTTTCACACTTTTCCTTAATTCATGAAAGAGAGAAAGAGCCCTTACATGGCCCCTTTTTGTGTCCATATTTTTCCTAATGAATGGTTGTCTTTCCCCAACAGTCACATCGAGTCTTACAGTGTAAGATGCACACTAGCTTGCTCGTGGTTTGGGTTCGATTTCCCAACAAGATCTTTGCTATTGGCCTTAATAGATTCCCATTCAAGACCTTGCAATCTTATTGTTCCCACTATTAATGAAGCTTAGTCAAGTGTAATCTTGTTGTTAAGTCACATTTAGGCCTTACTTTGCATGTTGTACCTTGTATGTGGACATGGACATTGTAGTCTAATCTTATCAAGATAGGCATAAGAATGTTTAATATTTGCAAGAAACCATGAAATTGAAGCAAGATTTAATCTTAATCATCAACTATGATGCAATCTTTGTCAATATTTACAAGAAAATTGTGCTAATGTCCTAGATCAATAGAGGTTTACAATATTTATTCTTAATCACTTAAATCCAAATTGGTTTAATCTTAGCATATTCTGCCTATAATCCGAGTGTTTTGCCCTCTACAATCTTTCTTCTTAAATTATTTACACAACATGAATTTCTTGCAAGAAAACAGTGAAGAAGTAATAAACATTGAAAGGTTTAATCAAGAACCACTCAATGTTTCTTCAAGATTTGATTTATGTACTGTCTCTATATTTCTTTATAAATATGCACCAAGGAGCTTGTAACAGTACTCTGCACAACAACTTTGCATAGATATGCTACGCAACTGTGAAGAACTACACTAATCTGTATAAGATATTCTACAATAAAACTACTATAATTTACTTAAGTATACATCATCAGAACTACAAACTACACTAAAATCTATATAGAATCTTCAATTTACACCAATTCTTGATAAAAACTACACCAAAATTTACATAGTAATCTTCAATATCCTCCAAAACTGTTAAGATTTCCCAGAAACTAAGGATATATAGAAGGACACTAAGGTTTATGAATATATTTAATGAAAAGAAGCACTAAACGGAGATTTAGCAAGAAATGTCCAAGAAAAGCACTCTGAAAATAGCTCAAAACCTTAATTCGATAATCAAGAAAATCAAGATTCTCTTAAATCTATGCACAAATTAGGGTTTCAAAAATCTATGATTCGCATATACCTGAAAATAATTACCATTAATTCCATTGTAAATTCACTCAACAAGAAAAAAATAAAAACTATGTAAAAGTACTAATCTAAAATAGATTAAGTACTAATTACTTTCTAATCTAAACATCAAGATCTAAGCTAAGAGATCTAATACCAATGTAATTAAGGAACCTAGGGGTTTGCACTCATTAGCATGGAGTACACACATGTCCCACTCATCCTAGGGAGTAGTACCTAAGCATGGAAAGACTGCAATAAATCAACCATGAAAGCTTGGGCATAAGCTCCAAGAAGACAAGATGTCTATATCAAATGCTATTAAAAGTCAAGGTACAAAAGCCTAGACCAAGGTCAAGGGACCATTTCATACTAGCTAACAATATGCCCATGCCCCAAATCTATGCTCATCAAGGGACCTAAGGTCCATGTGCCTAGGTCCATACCCATACATGTGCATGTGCATATATAATTGCTTCATTACATACATGCAAAGATTCTTTTATTGGTATAAAAAAGTAATCTTTTGGAAACTTTTCCTCCATGCTTATTTTTTTAACATATTTAATAAAATTAAGTTTTATTGCCATGTATGAAAAACTTCGCAATTAAATTTATCTAATATGAGTGGATTTGGCATGGTTTTCTTATAGGGATGGAAAGGTCTTTGTAATGGGGTTACCCAAAGCGAATCTCTAGTCCCTTACAAAAGTGGAGATATGCATTTGACGTGATTTACACTTTCAAAATTGAAAAAATTATAAAACGAGAAAATGCCATGGTTTGGAAGAGTGATCTAAAGTACTAAACCAAGGGGAAAGTTAATTTTGATTTCGCACAAGTATCTAACAACACCCCAATGGTAGAGTAGAAGCCCCAATGGCTCTCAAAAATTGAGTGTAATTAGCACTAACTATTCTATTAACAAAGTTGATTTTTTGCTAATGGAGTAGATAATGGTTTGAGAATTAACGCTTCAATGATTGTTGAGTGTGCTCAATAAATTAATTCATACATCCTCTACAACATATATGTTGAACCCATAAACCACCTTCTTAAGAGTATGATGAGAAACTTGAAAACGTTACCCCCTCTTGGTGGCTGAAATCGTTGCCAACTATTGGGTACTTTTGGAGCTCTTGATTTGATGAGTGATGGCCTCCTTTGATGTGTTGCACCTCCTTGAGTCTGAAAACTAACTATAATTAGCACTAACAATCTTGGTAACACAGGTAATTCTTTGCTAACAGAGCAAAGAATGATTTGACAATTAAAGCTTCAATGTTGTCTATGCTCAACAAATCAATGCACACATCCTTACACTATATATGTTAAACCCATGAATTATTTGCTTGAGAGTATGATGAGAAAGTTGAAAACTTTACCCACTCCTCGCTGAAAGTGCCACCAACTGCTGGGCACTTTTGGAGCCCTTGATTGATGGATTTGATGGATTAAAGTCTACATGTAGATATATGAAATTTCTTAATTGAAATGTAAAAAGAGCTTAAACCCATCAAATTTGATGGAATTTGAAAGGAAAAAACTAGGAGGTTAATCAAGAGAGTCACATCAACAAGCTACACATTTTGAGTTCAAATAAAAAAACACTTTTTGTTATCTTCAAAAAAACACTTTTTGTTATTCGCATAGATCTGCTACGCAACTGTGAACTACTTCAATCTCTATAAGATATTCTGCAATAGAACTACTATAATTTACTTAATTATACATCAGAACTACAAACTACACTAAAATCTATATAGAATCTTTGATTTACACCAATTCTTGATAAGAACTACACCAAAATTTACATAAAAATCTTCAATATCCTCCAAAACTGTTAAGATTTCCCAGAAACTAAGGATATATAAAAGGAAACTAAGGTCTATGAATAGATTTAATGAAAAGAAGCACTAAATGGAGATCTAGCAAGAAATGTCCAGGAAAAGCACTCTGAAAATAGCTCAAAATCTTAATTCAATAATCAAGAAAATCAAGATTCTCTTAAATCTGTGCACAAATTAGGGTTTTAAAAATCTATGATTAGCATATAACTGAAAATAATTACCATTAATTCCATTGTAAATTCACTCAAAAAAAAACATTGTAAAAGTACTAATCTAAAATCGATTAAGTACTAATTACTTTCTAATCTAAACATCAAGATCTAAGCCAAGAGATCTAATACCAATGCAATGAAGAAAGCTAGGGGTTTGCACTCATTAGCATGGAGTACACACATGTCCCACTTATCCTAGGGAGTAGTACCTAAACATGGAAAGACTGCAATGAATCAACCATGAAAGCTTGGGCATAAAGCTCCCAGAAGACAAGATGTCTATATCAAATGATATCAAAAGGGAAGGTACAAAATCCTAGACCAAGGTCAAGGGACCATTTCATACTAGCTAACAATATGCCCATGCCCCAAATCTATGCTCAAGGGACCCAAGGTCCATGTGCCTAGGCCCATACCTATACATGTGCATGTGCATATATAATTGCTTCATTACATACACGCATAGATTCTTTTATTGGTATATAGTGCCTGACCATTTCATACTAGCTAACAATATGCCCATGCCCCAAATCTATGCTCAAGGGACCTAAGGTCCATGTGCCTAGGTCCATACCCATACATGTGCATGTGCATATATAATTGCTTCATTACATACATGCAAAGATTCTTTTATTGGTATAAAAAAGTAATCTTTTGGAAACTTTTCCTCCATGCTAATTTTTCTAACATATTTAATAAAATTAAGTTTTATTGCCATGAATGAAAAACTTTGCCATTAAATTTATCTAATATGAGTGGATTTGGCATGGTTTTCTTATGGGGATGGAAAGGTCTTTGTAATGGGGTTACCCAAAGCGAATCTCTAGTTCCTTACAAAAGTGGAGATATGCATTTGACGTGATTTACACTTTCAAAATTCAAAAATTGTAAAATGAGAAAATGCCATGGTGTGGGATAGTGATCTAAAGTACTAAAACCAAGGGAAAAGTTGATTTTGATTATGCACAAGTGTTTAACAACACCCCAATGGTAGAGTAGAACCCCCCATGGCTCTCAAAAACTAACTGTAATTAACTAACTATTCTATTAACAAAGTTGATTTTTTGCTAATGGAGTAGATAATGATTTGAGAATTAAAGCTCCAATGATTGTTGTGTGTTCTCAACAAATTAATTTATACATCCTCTACAACCTATATGTTGAACCCATAAACCACCTTCTTAAGAGTATAATAAGAAACTAGAAAACGTTACCCCCTCTTGGCTGAAATCATTGCCACAACTATTTGGGTACTTTTGGAGCTCTTGATTTGATGAGTGATGGACTCCTTTGATGTGTTGCACCTCCTTGAGTCTGAAAACTAATTGTAATTAGCACTAACAATCCTAGTAACATAGGTAATTTTTCGCTAACACAGACACAGCAAAGAATGATTTGACAATTAAAGCTTCAATGTTGTCTGTGCTCAACAAATCAATGCACACATCCTTACACTATATATGTTGAACCCATGAATCATTTGCTTGAGAGTATGATGAGAAAGCTGAAAATTTTACCCCCTTCTGGCTGAAAGTGCCACCAACTGCGAGGCACTTTTGGAGCTCTTAATTGATGGATTTGATAGATTAAAGTCTACATGTAGATATATGAAATTTCTTAATTGAAATGTAAAAAGAGCTTAAACCCATCAAATTTGATGGAAGTTGAAAGGAAAAATCTAGGAGGTTAATCAAGAGAGTCACATCAACAAGCTACACATTTTGAGTTCAAATAAAAAAACACTTTTTTTTATCTTCAAAATCTGGTCCCAATCTTAGACAAAGATATTGTCAAAATTTTTTAAAAAAATAGGCGAATCTATTATAATATAGCCAAAACTTGATCTTTTAGATCCTAAAAGAAGAGAGAGAGAGAGTGCTAATATTTTATAGTTCTTTTTCACACTTTTCCTTAATTCATGAAAGAGAGAAAGAGCCCTTACATGGCCCCTTTTTGTGTCCATATTTTTCCTAATGAATGGTTGTCTTTCCCCAACAGTTCATCGAGTCTTATAGTGTAAGATGCTCACTAGCTTGTAGTGATTTGGGTTCGATTTCCCAACAAGATCTTTGCTATTGGCCTTAATAGCTTCCCATTTAAGACCTTGCAATCTTATTGTTCCCACTATTAATGAAGCTTAGTCAAGTGTAATCTTGTTGTTAATTTAGGCCTTAGTTTGTATGTTGTACCTTGTATGTGATGATTGTAGTCTAATCTTATCAAGATAGGCATAAGAATGTTTAATATTTATAAGAAACCATGAAACTGAAGCAAGATTCTGCCTTAATCATCCACTATGATGCAGTCTTTGTCAATCTTTACAAGAAAACTGTGCTAATGTCCTAGATCAATAAAGGTTTACAATATTTATTCTTAATCACTTGAATCTAAATTGGTGTAATCTTAGCATATTCTGTCTATAATCCAAGTGTTTTGCCCTCTACAATCTTTCTTGGTAAATTATTTCCACAGCATGAATTTCTTGCAAGAAAACAGCGAAGAAGTAATAAACATTGAAAGGTTTAATCAAGAACCACTCAATGTTTCTTCAAGATTTGATTTATGTACTATCTCTATATTTCTTTATAAATATGCACCAAGAAGCTTGTAACAGTACTCTGCACAACAACTTTGCATAGATCTGCTACGCAACTGTGAACTACACAAGTCTGTATAAGATATTCTATAATAGAACTACTATAATTTACTTAAGTATACATCAGAACTACAAACTACACTAAAATCTAAATAGAATCTTCAATTTAGACCAATTCTTGATAAGAACTACACCAAATTTTACACAGTAATCTTCAATATCCTCTAAAACTGTTAAGATTTTCCAGAAACTAAGGAAATATAAAAGGAAACTAAGGTTTATGAATAGATTTAATGAAAAGAAGCACTAAATGGAGATTTAGAAAAGCACTCTGAAAATAGCTCAAAACCTTAATTCGATAATCAAGAAAATAAGATTCCCTTAAATCTGTGCACAAATTAGGGTTTCAAAAATCTGTGATTAGCATATACCTGAAAGTAATTACCATTAACTCCTTTCTAAATTCACTCAACAAGAAAAAAATAAAAAACTATGTAAAAGTACTAATCTAAAATGGATTAAGTACTAATTACTTTCTAATCTAAACATCAAGATCTAAGCCAAGAGATCTAATACCAATGCAATGAAGGAACCTAGGGGTTTGCACTCATTAGCATGGAGTACACACATGTCCCACTCATCCTAGGGAGTACTACTTACTTTCTAATCTAAACATCAAGATCTAAGCCAAGAGATCTAATACCAATGCAATGAAGGAACCTAGGGGTTTGCACTCATTAGCATGGAGTACACACATGTCCCACTCATCCTAGGGAGTAGTACCTAAACATGGAAAGACTGCAATGAATCAACCATGAAAGCTTGGGCATAACCTCCAAGAAGACAAGATGTCTATATCAAATGATATCAAAAGGCAAGGTACAAAAGCCTAGACCAAGGTCAAGGGACCATTTCATACTAGCTAACAATATGCCCATACCCCAAATCTATGCTCAAGGGACCCAAGGTCCATGTGCCTAGGCCCATACCCATACATGTGCATGTGCATATATAATTGCTTCATTACATACATGCAAAGATTCTTTTATTGGTATAAAAAAGTAATCTTTTGGAAACTTTTCCTCCATGCTAATTTTTCTAACATATTTAATAAAATTAAGTTTTACTGCCATGTATGCAAAACTTTGCCATTAAATTTATCTAATATGAGTGGATTTGGCATGGTTTTCTTATGGGGATGGAAAGGTCTTTGTAATGGGGTTACCCAAAGTGAATCTCTAGTCCCTTACAAAAGTGGAGATATGCATTTAACGTGATTTACACTTTCAAAATTCAAAAATTGTAAAACAGGAAAATGCCATGGTTTGGGATAGTGATCTAAAGTACTAAACCGAGGGAAAAGTTGATTTTGATTATGCACAAGTGTTTAACAACACCCCAATGGTAGAGTAGAACCCCCAATGGCTCTCAAAAACTCAGTGTAATTAGCACTAACTATTCTATTAACAAAGTTGATTTTTTGCTAATGGAGTAGATAATGATTTGAGAATTAAAGCTTCAATGATTGTTGTGTGTGCTCAACAAATTAACTCATACATCCTCTACAACATATATGTTGAACCCATAAACCACCTTCTTAAGAGTATGATGAGAAACTTGAAAACGTTACCCCCTCTTGGCTGAAATCGTTGCCACAACTATTGGGTACTTCTGGAGCTCCTGATTTGATGAGCGATGGCCTCCTTTGATATGTTGCACCTCCTTGAGTCTAAAAACTAGCTGTAATTAGCACTAACTATCCTGGTAAAAAAAATAATTTTTTGCTAACAGAGCAAAGAATGATTTGACAATTAAAGCTTCAATGTTGTCTGTGCTCAACAAATCAATGCACACATCCTTACACTATATATGTTGAACCCATGAATCATTTGCTTGAGAGTATGATGAGAAAGTTGAAAATTTTATCTCCTCCTGGCTGAAAGTGCCACCAACTGTTGGGCACTTTTGGAGCTCTTAATTGATGGATTTGATGGATTAAAGTCTACATGTAGATATATGAAATTTCTTAATTGAAATGTAAAAAGAGCGTAAACCCGTCAAATTTGATGGAATTTGAAAGAAAAAATCTAGGAGGTTAATCAAGAGAGTCACATCAACAAGCTACACATTTTGAGTTCAAATTAAAAAACACTTTTTGTTATCTTCAAAATCTGGTCCCAATCTTAGACAAAGATATTGTCAAATTTTTTTTTAAAAATAGGCGAATCTTATATAATATAGCCAAAACTTGATCTTTTAGATCCTAAAAGTAGAGAGAGAGAGTGCTAATATTTTATATTTCTTTTCACACTTTTCCTTATATCATGATAGAGAGAAAGAGCCCTTACATGGTCCCTTTTTGTGTCCATATTTTTCCTAATGAATGGTTGTCTTTCCCCAACAGTCATCGAGTCTTAGAGTGTAAGATGCACACTAGCTTGCTAGTGGTTTGGGTTCGATTTTCCAACAAGATCTTTGCTATTGGCCTTAATAGCTTCCCATTCAAGACCTTGCAATCTTATTGTTCCCACTATTAATGAAGCTTAGTCAAGTGTAATCTTGCTATTAAGTCACATTTAAGCCTTACTTTGCATGTTGTACCTTGTATGTGATGATTGTAGTCTAATCTTATCAAGATAGGCATAAGAATGTTTAATATTTGCAAGAAACCATGAAACTGAATCAAGATTCTGCCTTAATCATCAACTGAGATTAAAGACCTCAAAGAACAGTTGATTTCTGCAGGTGAGATTATTCCTGATCATTCTCTTGTGCAGACTGTTCTTGATGCTTTACCTGAGACATATCAGACTTTTGCTTCCACGTGGAGACTTCTTAATGAGGACAGGCCTGATACTGTCAAGTATGATACTTTAGTCAATAAGCTGTTGCAAGAAGCGCAGTCCAGGCAAAACAAGGCCAGGCAGCGTGCAGTTGATCAAGCATTTATTGCTGCCCCACCAGCAGTAGAGAAGAAGTGGTAAGGCAGTCCCTTCCACTGTTTCTTCTCCTATTAGTAGGTCTGCAACTTCTTCTCCTTCCACAGGTAGCAACAATAAGTCTGAGAAGGCTCTTGATAAAGGTAAGAAAACGACCAGGTGCAACTATTGTAAGGCAAATGATCATATCATTAAGAATTGCCCTAAGCTAAAGAAGAGGCAAAGAAGAAAGAGTCAAATGCAGCCACAATAGCGGATGCTTCTACAAATGCAGATTCTGCAAATGTTGTGCAGGATACAAAATGGGCGTTTAGCGTGTATTGCCAGTATGACCCATCTGTACATGATGCATGTTTGGCAGTTTCTGTTGACTCTAATGTATGGTATTTTGACAGTGGTGCTACAAAGCACATTACCTCACATCATGATATGTTCACTTGTCTTGAGGCTGTCTCTAATGGGAATACTGTCACATGTGCCAATAATGCTTCTTACCCAGTGAAGGGCGTTGGTAAAATTATGCTTACTGCTGCAAATGGCAGCGCTTTCACACTTTCAGATGCTTTGTATGTGCCAGGGATAAAGAAGAATCTATTGTCTATCTCTGTGCTTGCTAGACTTGGATTTATAGTCAAATTTGTGGATGACAGATGTACTGTTCATGATTTGACTTCTGGTGATACAATTATTGCATCTGACACCTTGTTTCGTGGGCTGTATAGGCTCAATTCTTATGACAAGTGTGTGGAAGATTCAGCAAATGCAGTTAATGATAAAAAGGCAGTTTCAGATGCAAAACTATGGCATGCTCGTTTTGGTCATCTGAACTTTGCTAGTTTGCTGCGTTTGCAGAAATTTGATATGGTTGCTTCATTGCCCCCTCTTGAGGCACCATTGAAACATGTTTGTGAAGGCTGTATTTTGGGCAAAATGCAGCGTTCTGCATTTTCAAAGGATGGTTCTATGCGGGCCACTCACAAATTGTAACTTGTACATAGTGATGTATGTGGCCTATACAAACTCCGTCATTTGGTAAACACTTGTACTTCGTGACTTTCATTGATGATTACTCAAGGCATACATGGGTATATCCACTGAAGGCAAAGTTCGAAGTGTTTTTGTGCTTCAAACAGTTTTTTCTTATGGTTGAAAATGTATCCAATTGTACTGTGGGCACCCTCCGTTCTGATCGAGGGGGGGAGTACTTGTCTAAAGAGTTTGATGCATTTCTGGCTAGTCGTGGAATAAAACACCAATGTACAGTGCCGTATACCCCTCAGCAAAATGGTGTTGCTGAGAGGAAAAACAGATCACTTATGGAGATGGCACGATGTATGGTCAAGAGCCAAGCTTTGCCACATGCGTTTTGGTTGGAAGCTGTCATGTGTGCTGCATATGTACTCAACAGGTGTCCCACTAAGGCCTTGCAGTCTATTACTCCATACGAAGCTTGGCATGGCAGGAAGCCTTCTATTGGTCACTTGCGTGTCTTTGGTTGCTTGGCCTATGCTTTAGTGCCTGTGCAACAATGCAGAAAATTGGATGATAAGGCTGTCAAATGCATTTTTGTTGGTTACAGTGCTGAGAGCAAGGATTACAGATTGTATCATCCGCAGTCAAAGCGTATCTTGATTAGTCGAGATGTTGTTTTTGTGGAAGATGCTGTACAGCCTTTGTTATCATGTACCAAAGAGACAGGTGTGAGCTCACGAGATGTATTTGATATGTTGTTGCCTCTCTTTACAGGTGGGAATTCAAATGTAAGTCCTAATGAGGCAAATATTCAGCCTATGCAGATTTCATACGACATCTTAGATCAGCCTATTTTTGATGCAGATTTACAGGATGTAATTTTTGAGGATAGGGCTGAAAATGAGCAGGCTAGAGGTATGCCTAAATGGCTGGTGCAAACCTTGCGTGATAGTAAGATTGATGCATCTATGACTAGTCGTACTCGTTCAGGTTTTCAGCATGCCTCTTATACATCAGATTGTTATGCTTTGGCTGTGTCTAGTATGTGTGAAGAGGAAGAACCTCTTTCATTTGATGAGGCACAAAATTCAGAAAATTGGTTAGCTGCAATGCAAAGTGAATATGATGCTATAATGAAGAATGGTACATGGTCTTTGTGTGATTTGCCTATTGGTAAAAAGGCCATTGGATGTAAGTGGGTTTTTAAATTGAAACGAAAGCCAGATGACAGTGTTGATCGCTATAAGGCTAGACTTGTTGCAAAGGGTTATGCTCAAGAAAAGGGCATTGACTTTGATGAGACCTTTGCTCCCACTTGTCGTATGACTACCATTCGTAGCATTTGTGCATTGGCAGCTCATAATGGTTAGAATGTACATCAGCTGGACAGAAAGACTGCGTTCTTAAATGGAGATTTGCATGAGGAGGTGTATGTATCGCAGCCTCGTGGTTTTGTTCAGAGAGGGCAGGAAAACAAAGTGTGCAGGTTGAAAAAGGCTTTATATGGTTTAAAGCAAGCTCCACGAGCTTGGTATGAAAAGATACATGCATATTTAACTGCACATGGGTTTCAGAATAGTCCAACAGAAAGCACTTTGTATGTTAAATGTGTGGATGGTGTACATCTAATCATTGCTCTCTATGTCGATGACATGCTGCTAACAGGACCAAATGAGAGTCATATTGCTGATTTTAAGGCTGATTTGAATGCCTCTTTTGAGATGTCAGATTTGGGGCATTTGCATCATTATTTGGGGATACAATTTAAGTAGTGTGATGGAGGTATTGCTTTGTGTCAGACAAAGTATATTGAGACATTGTTGCGGAGATTTGGCCTTGAAGACTGCAAGCCTATTGCTACTCCAATGGAGACAGGTTTGAAGTTGAGTGTTCATGATGCTGGAGATCACTTTGATGTCACACTCTATCAGACAGCTGTTGGTTGCCTTTTTTATGTATGCATTTACGAGGCCGGACATTCAGTTTGCAGTCTCACAGGTGAGTAAGTTTATGCATAGCCCAGGGTCTCAGCATTGGAAGGCAGTTAAACGTATCTTTCATTACTTGAGTGGCACCATACATCTTGGGTTGTTTTATCCCAAGGGGGGATCGTTGCCGCCAGATTTACATGCTTTTTCGGACTCAGATTGGGCTAGTTGCTATGACACAAGAGTGTCCACAAGTGGTTTTTGTTTCATGCTCGGTAGCTCATGCATATCTTGGTTGAGCAAGAAGCAACCTACTGTGGCCACTTCTAGTTGTGAAGCTGAGTACAGGGCAGCTTTCACAGCTATGGTTGAGTGTGTGTGGCTCAGACGGCTTATGGTGGCTGACTTGGGTGTTGGACAGGAGTCTGCCACCTCTATCTTCACTGACAGTTAGAGCGCATTGGCAGTTGCGAGAAACCCAATTTTTCATGCTCGCACAAAGCACATTAAGGTGCATTATCACTATGTCAGGGAGAGACTCTCAGCAGCAAGAGAGATCAGCTTGGCCTATGTGCCAACACAGGACAACCTCGCCGATCTTTTCACAAAGGCGCTTCCTCGTGAGAAGTTCGAAGCTTTCCGCAAAGCTTTGGGCTTGCTCCCCTTTGTGGATTGATCTACTTCGGGCATGGCACTCCCCTATACATGAGTGCCAGCTCTCGTTCACACCATCACTCCCAGGGGGGATTTGTTGCCATATATATAGGCAGTGATGTGTGTGAACACACTTAGGACTGTCAGGGCACTTTTTCCCTCTTTAGGAGGTTTTTTCCCTCGGCTTGTATACACGCCCATCCTTCAAGGGCTAACTTATCTTTTGTACATTGACACAATCTAATACACTTTGTGTTGTGTGCATTCTTGCTTCTTCTTCTCCAAGCTTTGTGTGCTTTCCTGCAACCCTAATTCCAACATGCTCAAGGGACCCAAGGTCCATGTGCCTAGGCCCATACCCATACATGTGCATGTGCATATATAATTGCTTCATTACATACACACATAGATTCTTTTATTGGTATATAGTGCCTGACCATTTTATACTAGCTAACAATATGCATACACACATAGATTCTTTTATTGGTATATAGTGCCTGACCATTTTATACTAGCTAACAATATGCCCATGCCCCAAATCTATGCTCAAGGGACCTAAGGTCCATACCCATACATGTGCATGTGCACATATAATTGCTTCATTACATACATGCAAAGATTCTTTCATTGGTATAAAAAAGTAATCTTTTGGAAACTTTTCCTCCATGCTAATTTTTCTAACATATTTAATAAAATTAAGTTTTACTACCATGTATGAAAAACTTTGCCACTAAATTTATCTAATATGAGTGGATTTGGCATGGTTTCCTTATGGTGGAAAGGTCTTTGTAATGGGGTTACCCAAAGCGAATCTCTAGTCCCTTACAAAAGTGGAGATATGCATTTGACGTGATTTACACTTTCTAAATTCAAAAATTGTAAAACGAGAAAATGCCATGGTTTGGGTTAGTGATCTAAAGTACTAAACCAAGGGGAAAGTTGATTTTGATTATGCACAAGTGTTTAACAACACCCCAATGGTAGAGTAGAACCCCCAATGGCTCTAAAAAAAAACTGACTGTAATTAGCACTAACTATTCTAACAAAGTTGATTTTTTGCTAATGGAGTAGATAATGATTTGAGAATTAAAGCTTCAATGATTGTTGTGTGTGCTCAACAAATTAACTCATACATCCTCTACAACATATATGTCGAACCCATAAACCACCTTCTTAAGAGTATGATGAGAAACTTGAAAACGTTAACCCCTCTTGGGTGAAATCGTTGCCAACTATTGGGTACTTTTGGAGCTCTTGATTTGATGAGTGATGGCCTCCTTTGATGTGTTGCACCTCCTTGAGTCTGAAAACTAACTATAATTAGCACTAACTATCCTGGTAACACATGTAATTTTTTGCTAACAGAGCAAAGAATGATTTGACAATTAAAGCTTCAATGTTGTCTGTGCTCAACAAATCAATGCACACATCCTTACACTATATATGTTGAACCCATAAATCATTTGCTTGAGAGTATGATGAGAAAGTTAAAAATTTTACCCCCTCCTGGCTGAAAGTGCCACCAACTGCTGGGCACTTTTGGAGCTCTTAATTGATGGATTTGATGGATTAAAGTCTACATGTAGATATATGAAATTTCTTAATTAAAATGTAAAAAGAGCTTAAACCTGTCAAATTTGATGGAATTTGAAAGGAAAAATCTAGGAGGTTAATCAAGAGAGTCACATCAACAAGCTACACATTTTGAGTTCAAATAAAAAAACACTTTTTGTTATCTTCAAAATCTGGTCCCCACACATTTAAGCCTTACTTTGCATGTTGTACCTTGTATGTGATGATTGTAGTCTAATCTTATCAAGATAGGCATAAGAATGTTTAATATTTGCAAGAAACCATGAAACTGAAACAAGATTTTGCCTTAATCATCAACTATAATGCAGTCTTTGTCAATCTTTACAAGAAAACTGTGCTAATGTCCTAGATCAATAAAGGTTTACAATATTTATTCTTAATCACTTAAATCCAAATTGGTTTAATCTTAGCATATTCTGCCTATAATCCAAGTGTTTTGCCCTCTACAATCTTTCTTGGTAAATTATTTACACAGCATGAATTTCTTGCAAGAAAACAGCAAAGAAGTAATAAACATTAAAAGGTTTAATCAAGAACCACTCAAGGTTTCTTCAAGATTTGATTTATGTACTGTCTCTGTATTTCTTTTGCGTCCTGGCTGAGTCCTATGAAGAGCCTTGCGAACATCAGTGTCAAGCCATTTTGCTCTGCTCATTGTAGCCTGTGACGTTGTTAGGAGTTTTTTGAGTGTGGTTTTCTGGCATATGTACATATAGATGCATGTTTATGTGGCACTGGGATGCCCAATACTCCACCCCCCACACTGAAGTGGCAATGAAGCCTTTTTAGCATGTGATGATGTGTTTGATGCAGATATGCTTGTTAGAAACGGTGCAATACTATAAGCATTCTAAGGTTACATCAATGGCATGATGTTTGGAAACAACATGGGGAACACATTGTGGAACACCACCACAGTTATGATCAAGGTTTGGCTTCCTTAGACCTGGGATCTCCAAGAGCAAGAGCAGATCAAACCTTTGTAGATGGCACGTATGCAATCAGAGATCTTCATCACCAATATCAAGCCAAAGGTGTGCATAATACTTAGGGCCTTAATATATAAAGGCCTTAATACATAAGGAAAATAATGCAATACCATGTAATTTTCTTTAAAAAGGGCGACGGAATTAAAATAGCAAGCAAAGAAAAGTTCAGACGGCGGGTGAGAAGGATGGCGGGTATGATGGATGGCGGGTGAGAAGGATGGCGGGTATGATGTAATTTTCTTTAAAAAGAGTGGCGGAATTAAAATAGCAAGCAAAGAAAAGTTCAGACGACGGGTGAGAAGGATGGCGGGTATGATGGATGCCAAAATGAGGAGCACAATTTCAGGATTTACCCGATTCTGCGAGTGGAATTCAAAAAAACTCTGAGAAGTATAAAGGATGGCGCACTGGTGGTGACATGATGGGGAGTTTTTTTCATTGAGAGTTTGCTGCCTGTGGTAGCGGGGAGTTTTCTAGGTGTTTCTTTGCTTTGTCGCCGGCAGCAGCAGCAGAGTTGGTAGCAAGGAGAGTGAGTGTATAGCTACTGCAACTGCAGAGCTTTTCCTGTGTGTTGATTTTGTTTGTCTAGTTGTCGCTGGTGTCTGAGGCCAGCTCATGGGCTGAGGTGATGATGTTCTAAGAAGAGGTGAGAGAAGGATTAGTCATCATGTTTGTGGGCAGCTTGTAGCCAAAGGGTGTATTGTCTTTTACTAGTATTGCCTGCTGCTACGCTGATGGCGAGCAGAGATGTGTTTGTTTCTTGTGTGTGTTGATTTGAAGGAGAAGGCGTGATTGACGTGTTTGGTGGTGTAGTCCACGGATTTACACTCTCACAGCGCACTTTGTGCCAGCCTTCGATTACCTCGTCATGCACACGGTGAGAGCATATGTGTTTGGTGAGTGTTTACTTTGACTATGGTGCCCCTGTTTTGTGCTAGTGATTCCAAGGTTGGGGGAGTGGGAAGCTATAGAGGCCTGTTTCCTTGTTTTTTTTTCCACCCCACAGCTTTTTGGTGCCCCCATTGAGGAGAGCCAAGTATTTTTCTTTGCCTACAAGGGTGTATGGCCTAGGAGTTGAAGGTTTCAGGAAAGGCGTTTTTCTTGTTTTTCTTGGGATTTGAGGTGAAGCTTGGGGATCAAAATGATGTCGTATCCAGAGTTTTTTGGTGGTCCTAGTGAAGATGTAGCGAATTTTCTTGAAAGAACGGAGGTTGCATGCATAAGCAACCACATCAACGAGCCGGCACAGGTATTGCGGTTGCTGAATATATGTTTAAAGGGAGATGCGAGGGCATGGTTCAGAACTTTTGAAGAGTCGTTAAGGGATGCTAAGCCACGCATTCCAATGACTGAGGATGGATTGAAGACTGCACTTTTGAACAGGTTCAAGAAGGTTGAGGATCCAGACAGAGTCTGGCATGAAGTGCAGGGGTTGACACAGGGCGAATTGGAGCCAATTGATGATTATGTAAAGAAATTCTCCTTGCTGTGGGAGACCTTGTGCAGGGCTTTGGGGGAGGATCAACAAGTGCCTCCGGACATGATGAAGAAGGATCGTTTTGTTGCAGGGTTGAAGGGGGGCATTCGCTGGAAGGTTGAACTAAAAAAGCCCAAATCTTATGAGGATGCTGTGGAGATTGCCAAATCAAAGGATTAGAAGTTGCAACGGATGAGCCAGCTGGGGATGGTTCCACCAGTGGTAGTGAGGCCTGAAATTAGAAGGGTAGAAGCGGTACCGATGAGAACCGTGCTGGAAAGAGTGCAACCGACAGAAGCTCAAATGAATAATGCCACACCACAAGGGACAAAGGTGGCACCCACAGCTGTTACAGCTTCTGATGAAGGGCTTCAACAGGACATGAGGCAAATAGTGGATTGTATGAAGAATCTGAGTTTGAAAATGATAGGGAACACAGGTGGTGGTGGACGTGGCCGAAGCAGAAGTTATAATCATGAAGGGGTTGAAGGTCAGACAAGCTATGGAAGTGACCGTGGCTTTGGTAGGGGTAGACGGTTTATTCCTACATGTTGGAATTGTGGTGAATTGGGGCATATAAGTCCAGATCGTGATAAGCCGCTGCGAATGGGAGGTGATATGTATCCCTTACCCTCTCAGATTCCCAATAGGGCAAATGATTATGGAATTGAAATTAAAGGTGAAGCAGAGACCAGTGGGTTGACAAATGAGGAGAAGGGTAAAACTAAGGTGGTGAATGTGGTCACCCTTGAGAAGACAAAGGAGATGGAAGCTGATGTAATGCCTTTGGGGAAACGGACACCACAGGAAAGGGAAGGCAGGGATGCTGCAGGGCCTAGCAAGAAGAAAGGTAAAGTGAAGGAAGGAGGGGATGTAAAGGTCAAGCGGAAGCGATAGCCTCGTAGGAAGTTTCAAGTGACTGATTTTCCACTAGGGGTTGGGCAGGATAGCTACAATTTGCAGGAGGACATGGCTGGAAGGAAAGCTAATATTACTTTTGGGCAATTGATAGAATTAGCTCCCAAATTGAAACGTCAGTGGAAAAGACTCGTGAACACGAAAGAGAAAGAACCTGCCAGGGGGACAGTGACTGTTTTATCTGTTGAGGAGTTACCTGATGTATGTCATGTGGTGGATGTATGGCACAAAGGGAAGAATCTGGGAGAAGGTGGTGCACAAATTTGCGTAATCACACTAGCAACTATGGAGAGACTTGGTCTTCATATTACTGAAGCATCTGGTTTCTATATTCGGTTGGCCAATCACCAGAAGGTCAAATGCTTAGGTGTGATCAAGGGATTAGAGCTGCAGGCTTTTGATGTAAAGGTGCTTGTGGACCGTCATGTTATGCCGGTAGGAATGGGTGCATTCCCCATCATTTTGGGAAGACCATGGCTGAGAGCGGTGAAAGCTGTTCAATATTGGAGGAAAGGGGTCATTACTCTGTATGACAGGCGAGGGGACAAAAAGCAGTTTAATATGGATAATCAGAAGCCTATTGAGTGTGATGATGAAGGGGAAAATGAAGCTGATTCGAGTGTTGATGACACGACTAGTAGCACTGCTACTAGTGAGGAAACAGAAAACACTTCATCCAATGAGGAGGATGCAGAGATGGCTGCCCTGGTTATTGATGAGGAAGTGCTTAGTGATAAGGTTGCCCAACAAGAGGAGGCCATACAGGAAGAATGCGAGGAAGTGGCGATTGATTTTATGATAGAGGTAGATTTCCTTCAAGATCCTGATATGTTTTTTGAGGTAGATTTCCTTCAAGATCCTGATGTACTTCCTTTGGATGCTATGGTTGAGGTACAAGTGAAGCATGAGCAGATGTATGCATGTAATGTGAAAGAGTATGCTTTTGAGTCTTTGGATGATGTACCTTTGTGGGATGAGTGGGATGTAGAAAGTCTGCAGGATGATGAACCCGAATTGGAGTTGGATGATCAGATGTGCATTAATGTTAAGAAAGCCACGAGCAGAATTGATGCTATGAGGGAGGAGAGACACCAGAAGACTATGAATGATGTTGAATGCTATGGATGAGATTATAGATGCTGATAGATGAATTTCTTATTGGCCTTGATAAAGATAAACACACAAAAACTGAGGTGGATGCTTTGGCAATGGTGCCTTTTAAAGGGGAGTATGTTTTGCCTATAGTGGATGGCTTTGATGGTAATGTTTCTTATGTTGATGGAAAAGGGGGTGCTATGGGGCAACAGGTTATAGAGTTTTATTCTTTGAGATGTGTACAGCAGGTCTTTCTTGATGAAGCTTTTATCAGTTATTACCCTCAGCAGGAGTTGCTTTACTGGTTTTCTAATAATAGCATTGACCACATCAGCGATTATGGAATTGAAATGAGGCAGGATGTTATGTATGTCAAGAGCTTTGTTTCCAAAAGTTCTTATGTTATGCTGTGGGATGTGGGATGGCAAACTACGTCTTGAGAAGATGACAATGTTTTTTCGAACACATGGAATAGAGATGTTTTGGTTACCTTGTATGATGCTCAAAGGATTGACAGAGGGAAACGTGGTCGTATGCTTTTTGCTGCTGGACATAAATGTCCTAGCAGGCTGGGGGAGGGGCAAACTATGTTAGGAGTTTTTTGAGTGTGGTTTTCTGGCATATGTACATATAGATGGGTGGCACTGGGATGCCCAATACTCCACCCCCACTGAAGTGGCAATGAAGCCTTTTTAGCATGTGATGATGTGTTTGATGCAGATATGCTTGTTAGAAATGGTACAATACTATAAGCATTGTAAGGTTACATCAATGGCATGATGTTTGGCAACACTATGGGGAACACATTGTGGAACACCACCAGAGTTATGATCAAGGTTTGGCTTCCTTAAATCTGGGATCTCGAAGAGCAAGAGCAGATCAAATCTTTGTAGATGGCACGTATGTAATCGGAGATCTTCATCACCAATATCAAGCCAAAGGTGTGCATAATACTTAGGGCCTTAATATATAAAGGCCTTAATACATAAGGGAAATAATGCAATACCATGTAATTTTCTTTAAAAAGGGCGGCGGAATTAAAATAGCAAGATAGAGGATTAAAGAGAACCCCTATTTAATTATAAATATTCTATATGCATCTAATTATGCATAAAATCCAATTGTGATGAAAGTCACACTTTTATCATCATAAAAATCATTTATGATGAAAATAACTCTTTTAACATGAAAGAATTTCTTTTATGCATATGTTTATGCATACAAATCATTTATGATGAAAATCACTCTTTTAATATAAAATAATTTCTTTTATGCATCCATTTATGCATAAAAAACATTTATGATGAAAATCACACTTTTAATATAAAAAAATCTTTTATGCATACAAATCATTTATGATGAAAATCACTCTTTTAATATAAAAGAATTTCTTTTATGCATCCATTTATGCATAAAAATCATTTAGGATGAAAATCACACTTTTAATCTAAAAAAATCTTTTATGCATATATTTATGCATACAAATCATTTATGATGTCTTTTATGCATATATTTATGCATACAAATCATTTATGATGAAAATCACTCTTTTAATATAAAAGAATTTCTTTTATGCATCCATTTATGCATAAAAATCATTTATGATGAAAATCACACTTTTAATATATAAAAAAATCTTTTATGCATATATTTATACATACAAATCATTTATGATTAAAATCACTCTTTTAATATAAAAGAATTTCTTTTATGCATCCATTTATGTATAAAAATCATTTATGATGAAAATCACACTTTTAATATATAAAAAAATCTTTTATGCATATATTTATGCATACAAATAATTTATGATGAAAATCACACTTTTAATATAAAAGAATTTCTTTTATGCATCCATTTATGCATAAAAATCATTTATGATGAAAATCACACTTTTAATATTAAAAAATCTTTTATGCATATATTTATGCATACATATCATTTATGATGAAAATCACTCTTTTAATATAAAAGAATTTCTTTTATGCATCCATTTATGCATAAAAATCATTTATGATGAAAATAACACTTTTATAATCAAAATAAAAAATTTCAATATGCTTCCTTCTATGCATAGAATTTAATTCTAAGAAAGTAACACTTTTTTTTAATAAAATATTTTTAGTATGCAATTTTTCTATACCTAGGATGAAAAATAACATTTTAAGAATACATATACGATGGGAATTACTCTTATTGAATTAAAAAAAAGTAAAACTTATTTTACACAATTTTAGAATATTTTTCCATAACCACCTTTGTATGGCTGACCATTTTTCAATTTTTAACTCTCTAAAATTAATTAGAATTTCACCAAGAGTATTTAAATCATTCTAATGTAAACATTTTCTACTTATTTAAGAGAAACATTATGAAAAAACTTGATTTTATCCATTAATCATTCATCTAGGATAAAGAATGGTCGGATTTACTAAAGAAGAGAGGAAAATGCCTTTTTTCAATGAGGCATAACATCATATTCATATTAGAGAAGACAAAAATCATAAAAAAACCATAAAATGAAATAGAAAAGAGAAGAATCTCCAACTTACAAGGAGAATTTGAGAGTTTTCCTTTGGCTTGATGGTTTGAGGGATCTACTCTTGTTGAAACAAGAGTTGAAACAAGAGTTGAACAAGAGTAGCCACCAATCTTTAGAAGAGGGAAGGTCAAAACTAATGAATTATGAGTAAATTCACAATTTCTGGCTCTTGGGAGAAGTAGGGTAACAGTGCAAAAACACTATTGAGCTTCAACAAAGAAAAAGGCTTCTATTTATAGAAAAAAGTGAGCTTCTAACCAAGCCAACTGATTCTAGAATTTTCCAGATCAGTTTGGTCAAATTTTGACCATTTTTGGGTCAGTTTAGTCCACTTTTTGGATCTAGTTGAAACAGGAGAGAGGAGAGATAAAAATATCTCCTTATTTGGGAGTTTAAAACTCTCCCACACATGTGAAATAGGCACCTCCTTCATGAGGGGAATTCCCCCATACTGAGGTGTCAAAAATGCATCATTTCTTCTAAATATCTCTCTTTTTTAACTATTAACCTTGTCCTTAGTCAACTCTTCATCTTATGTGAGTATTTACTCATTTTTGGGGGATTTTCCTTTTATTCTTCCATTTATTTCCTCCCTACATTTGCATGAATCTTATTGGTCCACAAGAACCTTAATTTAAATTTTTAAAAAAATCTTGACCCCTAGGATAAGGCCTCTTGAACAGATTATACTTGATTTCTAATGCACCTTCTGAAAATCTTTTTGAACTTCTGTTTTGGGGGAACTTATTTTAAAAAGAAGAGATATTTTTCCATCCAAAAATATTTAAAAACTGAATTACCACTCTCTAGAAGATTTTCTCTCTCTAGGCCAAAACTGGTAGAAACAAGATCTTTTATATTTCTGAAGAGGGATTTGATTACAGGGGAAGATGCTGGACATCTTGAGAGGCTGGCTAGGAATCTTACACAATGTTTCTTCAAGATTTGATTTATGTACTGTCTCTGTATTTCTTTATAAATATGCACCAAGAAGCTTATAACAGTACTCTACACAATAACTTTGCATAGATCTGCTACGCAACTGTGAACTACACCAGTCTGTATAAGATATTCTGCAATAGAACTACTATAATTTACTTAAGCATACATCATAACTACAAACTACACTAAAATCTATATAGAATCTTCAATTTACACCAATTCTTGGATAAGAACTACACCAAAATTTACACATTAATCTTCAATATCCTCCAAAACTGTTAAGATTTCCTAGAAACTAAGAAAATATAGAAGAAAACTAAGGTTTATGAATAGATTTAATGAAAAGAAGCACTAAACGGAGATTTAGCAAGAAATGTCCAAGAAAAGCACTCTGAAAATACCTCAAAACCTTAATTCGATAATCAAGAAAATCAAGATTCTCTTCAAATTAGGGTTTCAAAAATTTGTGATTAGCACATACCTGAAAATAATTACCATTAATTCCATGGTAAATTCACTCAACAAGAAAAAAATAAAAAAGTATGTAAAAGTACTAATCTAAAATGGATTAAGTACTAATTATTTTTTAATCTAAACATCAAGATCTAAGCCAAGAAATCTAATACCAATGCAATGAAGGAACCTAGGGGTTTGCACTCATTAGCATGGAGTACACACATGTCCCACTCATCCTAGGGAGTAGTACCTAAACATGGAAAGTCTGCAATGAATCAACCATGAAAGCTTGGGCATAAGCTCCAAGAAGACAAGATGTCTATATCAAATGATATCAAAAGGCAAGGTACAAAAGCCCAGACCAAGGTCAAGGGACCATTTCATACTAGCTAACAATATGCCCATGCCCCAAATCTATGCTCAAGGGACCCAACGTCCATGTGCCTAGGCCCATACCCATACATGTTCATGTGCATATATAATTACTTCATTACATACACGCATAGATTCTTTTATTGGTATATAGTGCTTGACCATTTCATACTAGCTAATAGTATGCCCAAGCCCCAAATCTATGCTCAAGGGACCTAAGGTCCATGTGCCTAGGTCCATACCCATACACGTGCATGTGCATATATAATTGCTTCATTACATACATGCAAAGATTCTTCTATTGGTATAAAAAAGTAATCTTTTGGAAACTTTTCCTCCATGCTAATTTTTCTAACATATTTAATAAAATTAAGTTTTATTGCCATGTATGAAAATCTTCGCCAATAAATTTATCTAATATGAGTGGATTTGGCATGGTTTCCTTATGGGGATGGAAAGGTCTTTGTAATGGGGTTACCCAAAGCGAATCTCTAGTCCCTTACAAAAGTGGAGATATGCATTTGACGTGATTTACACTTTCAAAATTCAAAAATTGTAAAACGAGAAAATGCCATGGATTGGGATAGTGATCTAAAGTACTAAACCAAGGGGAAAGTTGATTTTGATTATGCACAAGTGTTTAACAACACCCCAATGGTAGAGTAGAACCCCCAATGGCTGTCAAAAACTGACTGTAATTAGCACTAACTATTCTATTAACAAAGTTGATTTTTTGCTAATGGAGTAGATAATGATTTGAGAATTAAAGCTTCAATGATTTTTGTGTGTGCTCAACAAATTAATTCATACATCCTCTACAACATATATGTTGAACCCATAAACCACCTTCTTAAGAGTATGATGAGAAACTTGAAAACGTTACCCCCTCTTGGCTAAAATTGTTGCCACAACTATTGGGTACTTTTGGAGCTCTTGATTTGATGAGTGATGGCCTCCTTTGATGTGTTGCACCTCCTTGAGTCTGAAAACTAATGTAATTAGCACTAACTATCCTGGTAACACAAGTAGTTTTTTGCTAACAGAGCAAAGAATGATTTGACAATTAAAGCTTCAATGTTGTCTGTGCTCAACAAATCAATGCACACATCCTTACACTATATATGTTGAACCCATGAATCATTTGCTTGAGAGTATGATGAGAAAGTTGAAAATTTTACCCCCTCCTGGCTGAAAGTGCCACAAACTGCTAGGCACTTTTGGAGCTCTTAATTGATGGATTTGATGGATTAAAGTCTACATGTAGATATATGAAATTTCTTAATTGAAATGTAAAAAGAGCTTAAACCCGTCAAATTTGATGGAATTTGAAAGGAAAAATCTAGGAGGTTAATCAAGAGAGTCACATCAATAATCTACACATTTTGAGTTCAAATAAAAAAACACTTTTTGTTATCTTCACAATCTGGTCCCAATCTTAAAGATATTGTCAAAATTTAAAAAAAATAGGCGAATATATTGTAATATAGCCAAAACTTGATCTTTTAGATCCTAAAAGAAGAGAGAGAGTGCTAATATTTTATAGTTCTTTTCACACTTTTTCTTAATTCATGAAAGAGAAAAAGAGCCCTTACATGGCCCTTTTTTGTGTCCATATTCTTGATAAGAACTACACCAAAATTTACACAGTAATCTTTAATATCCTCCAAAACTGTTAAGATTTCCCAGAAACTAAGGAAATATAGAAGGAAACTAAGGTTAATGAATAGATTTAATGAAAAGAAGCACTAAACGGAGATTTAGCAAGAAATGTCCAAGAAAAGCACTCTGAAAATAGCTGAAAACCTTAATTCGATAATCAAGAAAATCTAGATTCTCTTAAATTTGTGCACAAATTAGGGTTTCAAAAATATGTGATTAGCATATACCTGAAAATAATTACCATTAATTCCATTGTAAATTCACTCAACAAGAAAAAAATAAAAAAGTATGTAAAAGTACTAATCTAAAATGGATTAAGTACTCATTACTTTTTAATCTAAACATCACGATCTAAGCCAAGAGATCTAATACCAATGCAATGAAGGAACCTAGGGGTTTGCACTCATTAGCATGGAGTACACACATGTCCCGCTCATCCTAGGGAGTAGTACCTAAACATGGAAAGACTGCAATGAATCTACCATGAAAGCTTGGGCATAAGCTCCAAGAAGACAAGATGTCTATATCAAATGATATCAAAAGGCAAGGTACAAAAGCTTAGACCAAGGTCAAGGGGCCATTTCATACTAGCTAACAATATGCCCATGCCCCAAATCTATGCTCAAGGGACCCAAGGTCCATGTGCCTAGGCCCATACCCATACATGTGCATGTGCATATATAATTGCTTCATTACATACACGCATAGATTCTTTTATTGGTATATAGTGCCTGACCATTTCATACTAGCTAATAGTATGCCCATGCCCCAAATCTATGCTCAAGGGACCTAAGGTCCATGTGCCTAGGTCCATACCCATACATGTGCATGTGCATATATAATTCCTTCATTACATACATGCAAAGATTCTTTTATTGGTATAAAAAAGTAATCTTTTGGAAACTTTTCCTCCATGCTAACTTTTCTAACATATTTAATAAAATTAAGTTTTAATGCCATGTATGAAAATCTTCGCCATTAAATTTATCTAATATGAGCGGATTTGGCATGGTTTCCTTATGGGGATGGAAAGGTCTTTGTAATGGGGTTACCCAAAGCGAATCTCTAGTCCCTTACAAAAGTGGAGATATGCATTTGACGTGATTTACACTTTCAAAATTCAAAAATTTTAAATGGTTCCATATATATATAGGCAGTGATGTGTGTGAACACACTTAGGACCGCCGGGGCACTTTTTCCCTCTTTAGGAGGTTTTTTTCCCCGGCTTGTATATACGCCCATCCTTTTTGGGCTAACTTATCTTTTGTACATTGACACAATCTAATACACTTTGTGTTGTGTGCAATCTTGCTCCTTCCTCTCCAAGCTTTGTGTGCTTTCCTGCAACCCTAATTCCAACAATTGGTATCAGAGCAGGCATCGGCTCCCAGGCTAGCACCCTCCGACTCACGTTCTCCGATTGAGGTGAGTTTTCACGAGCGCTTGCAGGTCCCTATACTCTGCAATTCGGCCCGTAGGGCTATGCGTTCTCAGAATTTGCATCTGAGGTCATTTCGGGCTCCGTTTTTGCATTTCAAGTTCTGCACAGGTGTTTTCGTCATTTTCTGCAGAAATTTCGACAGTGCAGTTTTCTGCAAAACAGGCATACGTGTTCTACTGTGGACCGTGCTACATAGCACAAGTTGTCTTCTGTTCAGTCTTTGCTTCATTACAGGTAGCTTTTGCATCAGTTTCAGTCAGTGGCCATGGCTGATAACAGTAATGATGTATTTCGCATGTTATCTGCTGATGACAAATTGGATGGAGAAACAACTACCCACTTTGGGCATACATGATGCAGCATGTTTTGGTTGCAAAAGGAGTGTGGAACATTGTGCAGGGTACGGATGTACGTCCAGGTTCTGTGGATGTAGGATCTGTTGAGGATGTTGCAGGTTCTAGCAGCTCTACTATTGCTGCTGTTTTACCCACTGCTGAACAAGCTCGTTGGGATGATAAAGATGCGCAGGCTCATGCCTTGATTGCACTTTCTGTCAAACGTAACATCACCCCACATATTTGTTCAGCTAAAACAGCAAAACTGGTTTGGGATATTCTAGCTGGTTTGTATGCAGGTCGTAACGAGGTAAAAATCGCTTACCTGCGTAAAGAGCTAGAATTGAAGATTATGCAAGAAGATGATGACATGAATGTTTTTCTTGCTGAGATTAAAGATCTCAAAGAACAGTTGATTTCTGCAGGTGAGATTATTCCTGATCATTCTCTTGTGCAGACTGTTCTTGATGCTTTACCTGAGACATATCAAACTTTTGCTTCCACGTGGAGACTTCTTAATGAGGACAGACCTGATGCTGTCAAGTATGATACTTTAGTCAACAAGCTCTTGCAAGAAGCGCAGTCCAGGCAAAACAGGACCAGGCAGCGTGCAGTTGATCAAGCATTTATTGCTGTCCAGCAGCAGAGAACAAGTGGTAAGGCAGCCCCTTCCACTGTTTCTTCTCCTATTAGTAGGTCTGCAACTTCTTCTCCTTCCACAGGTAGCAACAATAAGTCTGAGAAGGCTCTTGATAAAGGCAAGAAAAAGACCAGGTGCAACTATTGTAAGGCAAATGATCATGTCATTAAGAATTGCCCTAAGCTAAAGGCTAAAGAGGCAAAGAAGAAAGAGTCAAATGCAGCCACAATAGTGGATGCTTCTACAAATGCAGATTCTGCAAATGTTGTGCAGGATACAGAATGGGCGTTTAGTGTGTATTGCCAGTATGACCCATCTGTACATGATGCATGTTTGGCAGTTTCTGTTGACTCTCATGTTTGGTATTTTGACAGTGGTGCTACAAAGCACATTACCTCGCATCGTGATATGTTCACTTCTCTTGAGGCTGTCCCTAATGGGAATACTGTCACATGTGCCAATAATGCTTCTTACCCAGTGAAGGGCATTGGTAAAATTATGCTTACTGCTCCAAATGGCAGCGCTTTCACACTTTCAGATGCTTTGTATGTGCCAGGGATAAAGAAGAATCTATTGTCTGTCTCTGCGCTTGCTAGACTTGGACTTGTAGTCAAATTTGTGGATGACAGATATACTGTTCATGATTTGACTTCTAGTGATACGATTATTGTATCTGGCACCTTGTTTCGTGGGCTGTATAGGCTCAATTCTTATGACAAGTGTGTGGAAGATTCAGCAAATGCAGTTTATGATTACTCAAGGCATGCATGGGTATATCCACTGAAGGCAAAGTCCGAAGTGTTTTTGTGCTTCAAACAGTTTTTTCTTATGGTTGAAAATGTATCCAATTGTACTGTGGGCACCCTCCGTACTGATCGAGGGGGGGAGTACATGTCTAAAGAGTTTGATGCATTTCTGGCTAGTCGTGGGATAAAACACCAATGTACAGTGCCGTATACCCCTCAGCAAAATGGTGTTGCTGAGAGGAAAAATAGGTCACTTATGGAGATGGCACGATGTATGGTCAAGAGCCAAGCTTTGCCACATGCGTTTTGGCTTGAGGCTGTCATGTGTGCTGCATATGTACTCAACAGGTGTCCCACTAAGGCCTTGCAGTCTATTACTCCATACGAAGCTTGGCATGGCAGGAAGCCTTCTATTGGTCACTTGCGTGTCTTTGGTTGCTTGGCCTATGCTTTAGTGCCTGTGCAACAATGCAGAAAATTGGATGATAAGGCTGTCAAATGCATTTTTGTTGGTTACAGTGCTGAAAGCAAGGGTTACAGATTGTATCATCCGCAGTCAAAGCGTATCTTGATTAGTCGAGATGTTGTTTTTGTGGAAGATGCTGTGCAGCCCTTGTTATCATGTACCAAAGAGACAGGTGTGAGCTCACGGGGTGTATTTGATACGTTGTTGCCTCTCTTTACAGGTGGGAATTCAAATGTAAGTCCTAATGAGGCAAATATTCAGCCTATGCAGATTTCAAACGACATCATAGATCAGCCTATTTCTGATGCAGATTTACAGGATGTAATTCATGAGGATAGGGCTGAAAATGAGCAGGCTAGAGGTATGCCTAAATGGCTGGTGCAAACCTTGCGTGATAGTAAGATTGATGCACCTATGACTAGTCGTACTCGTTCAAGTTTTCAGCATGCCTCTTATACATCAGATTGTTATGCTTTGGCTGTGTCTAGTATGTGTGAAGAGGAAGAACCTCTTTCATTTGATGAGGCACAAAATTCAGAAAATTGGTTGGCTGCAATGCAAAGTGAATATGATGCTATAATGAAGAATGGTACATGGTCTTTGTGTGATTTGCCTATTGGTAAAAAGGCCATTGGATGTAAGTGGGTTTTTAAGTTGAAACGAAAGCCAAATGGCAGTGTTGATCGCTATAAAGCTAGACTTGTTGCAAAGGGTTATGCTCAAGAAAAGGGCATTGATTTTGATGAGACCTTTGCTCCCACTTGTCGTATGACTACCATTCGTAGCATTTGTGTGCATTGGCAGCTCATAATGGTTGGAATGTACATCAGTTGGACATAAAGACTGCATTCTTGAATGGAGATTTGCATGAGGAGGTGTATGTATCGCAGCCCCGTGGTTTTGTTCAAAGAGGGCAGGAAAACAAAGTGTGCAGGTTGAAAAAGGCTTTATATGGTTTAAAGCAAGCTCCACGAGCTTGGTATGAAAAGATACATGCATATTTGACTGCACATGGTTTTCAGAATAGTCCAACAGAAAGCACTTTGTATGTTAAACGTGTGGATGATGTACATCTAATCATTGCTCTCTATGTCGATGACATGCTGCTCACAGGACCAAATGAAAGTCATATTGCTGATTTTAAGGCTGACTTGAATGCCTCTTTTGAGATGTCAGATTTGGGGCATTTGCATCATTATTTGGGGATACAATTTAAGCAGTGTGATGGAGGTATTGCTTTGTGTCAGACAAAGTATATTGAGACATTGTTGCGGAGATTTGGCCTTGAAGACTGCAAGCCTATTGCTACTCCAATGGAGACAAGTTTGAAGTTGAGTCTTCATGATGCTGGAGATCACTTTGATGTCACACTCTATGGTTGCCTCATTTATGTATGCATTATGAGGCCGGACATTCAGTTTGCAGTCTCACAGGTGAGCAGGTTTATGCATAGCCCAGGGTCTCAGCATTGGAAGGCAGTTAAACGCATCTTTCGCTACTTGAGTGGCACCATACATCTTGGGTTGTTTTATCCCAAGGGGGGATCGTTGCCGCCAGATTTACATGCTTTTTCGGACTCAGATTGGGCTGGTTGCTATGACACAAGAGTGTCCACAAGTGGTTTTTGTTTCATGCTCGGTAGCTCATGCATATCTTGGTTGAGAAAGAAGCAACCTACTGTGGCCACTTCTAGTTGTGAAGCTGAGTACAGGGTAGCTTTCACAGCTACGGTTGAGTGTGTGTGGCTCAGACGGCTTATGGCTGACTTGGGTGTTGGACAGGAGTCTGCCACCTCTATCTTCACTGACAGTCAGAGTACATTGGCAGTTGCGAGAAACCCAGTTTTTCATGCTCGCACAAAGCACATTGAGGTGCATTATCACTATGTCAGGGAGAGACTCTCAGCAGGAGAGATCAGCTTGGCCTATGTGCCAACACAGGACAACCTCGCCGATCTTTTCACAAAGGCGCTTCCTCGTGAGAAGTTCGAAGCTTTTCGCAAAGCTTTGGGCTTGCTCCCCTTTGTGGACTGATCTACTTCGGGCATGGCACTCCCCTATACATGAGTGCTAGCTCTCGTTCACACCATCACTCCTAGGGGGGATTTGTTGCCATATATATATAGGCAGTGATGTGTGTGAACACACTTAGGACCGCCTGGGCACTTTTTCCCTCTTTAGGAGGTTTTTTCCCCCGGCTTGTATATACGCCCATCCTTCTAGGGCTAACTTATCTTTTGTACATTGACACAATCTAATACACTTTGTGTTGTGTGCAATCTTGCTCCTTCTTCTCCAAGCTTTGTGTGCTTTCCTGCAACCCTAATTACAACAGTAAAACAAGAAAATACCATGGTTTGGGATAGTGATCTAAAGTACTAAACCAAGGGGAAAGTTGATTTTGATTATGCACAAGTGTTTAACTACACCCCAATGGTAGAGTAGAACCCCCAATGGCTCTCAAAAACTGACTGTAATTAGCACTAACTATTCTATTAACAAAGTTGATTTTTAATGGAGTAGATAATGATTTGAGAATTAAATCTTCAATGATTGTTGTGTGTGCTCAACAAATTAATTCATACATCCTCTACAACATATATGTTGAACCCATAAACCACCTTCTTAAGAGTATGATGAGAAACTTGAAAACGTTATCCCCTCTTGGCTGAAATCGTTACCACAACTATTGGGTACTTTTGGAGCTCCTAATTTGATGAGTGATGGCCTCCTTTGATGTGTAGCACCTCCTTGAGTCTGAAAACTAATTGTGAATAGCACTTACTATCCTGGTAACACATGTAATTTTTTGCTAACAGAGCAAAGAATGATTTGAAAATTAAAGCTTCAATGTTGTCTGTGCTCAACAAATCAATGCACACATCCTTACACTATATATGTTGAACCCATGAATCATTTGCTTGAGAGTATGATGAGAAAGTTGAAAAATTTACCCCCTCCTGGCTGAAAGTGCCACCAACTGTTGGGCACTTTTGGAGCTCTTGATTGATGGATTTGATGGATTAAAGTTTACATGTAGATATATGAAATTTCTTAATTGAAATGTAAAAAGAGCTTAAACCCGTCAAATTTGATGGAATTTGAAAGGAAAAATCTAGGAGGTTAATGAAGAGAGTCACATCAACAAGCTACACATTTTGAGTTCAAATAAAAAAACACTTTTTGTTATCTTCAAAATCTGGTCCCAATCTTAGACAAAGATATTGTCAGAATTTTTAAAAAAATAGGCGAATCTATTATAACATAGTCATAACTTGATCTTTTAGATCCTAAAAGAAGAGAGAGAGAGTGCTAATATTTTATAGTTCCTTTCACACTTTTCCTTAATTCATGAAAGAGAGAAAGAGCCCTTACATATCCCCTTTTTGTGTCCATATTTTTCCTAATAAATGAATGGTTGTCTTTCCCCAACAATCATCCAGTCTTATAGTGTAAGATGCACACTAGCTTGCTAGTGGTTTGGGTTCATTTTCCCAACAAGATCTTTGCTATTGGCCTTAATAGCTTCCCATTCAAGACCTTGCAATCTTATTGTTCCCACTATTAATGAAGCTTAGTCAAGTGTAATCTTGTTGTTAAGTCACATTTAAGCCTTAGTTTGCATGTTGTACCTTGTATGTGATCATTGTAGTCTAATCTTATCAAGATAGGCATAAGAATGTTTAATATTTGCAAGAAACCATGAAATTGAAGCAAGATTCTGCCTTAATCATCAACTATGATGCAGTCTTTATCAATCTTTACAAGAAAACTATGCTAATGTCCTAGATCAATAAAGGTTTAGAATGTTTATTCTTAATCACTTAAATCCAAATTGGTTTAATCTTAGCATATTCTGCCTATAATCCGAGTGTTTTGCCCTCTGCAATCTTTCTTGGTAAATTATTTACACACCATAAATTTCTTGCAAGAAAACAACGAAGAAGTAATAAACATTGAGAGGTTTAATCAAGAACCACTCAATGTTTCTTCAAGATTTGATTTATGTACTATCTCTATATTTCTTTATAAATATGCACCAAGAAGCTTGTAACAGTACTCTGCACAACAACTTTGCATAGATCTGCTATGCAAACTGTGAACTACACCAGTCTGTATAAGATATTCTGCAATAGAACTACTATAATTTACTTAAGTATACATCATAACTACAAACTACACTAAAATCTATATAGAATCTTCAATTTACACCAATTCTTGATAAGAACTACACCAAAATTTACACAATAATCTTCAATATCCTCTAAAACTGTTAAGATTTCCTAGAAACTAAGGAAATATAGAAGAAAACTAAGGTTTATGAATAGATTTAATGAAAAGAAGCACTAAACGAAGATTTAGCAAGAAATGTCCAAGAAAAGCACTCTGAAAATACCTCAAAACCTTAATTCGATATACAAGAAAATCAAGATTCTCTTAAATCTGTGCACAAATTAGGCGTTCAAAAATCTATGATTAGCATATACCTGAAAATAATTACCATTAATTCCATTGTAAATTCACTCAACAAGAAAAAAATAAAAAAGTATGTAAAAGTACTAATCTAAAATGGATTAAGTACTCATTACTTTTTAATCTAAACATCACGATCTAAGCCAAGAGATCTAATACCAATGCAATGAAGGAACCTAGGGGTTTGCACTCATTAGCATGGAGTACACACATGTCCCGCTCATCCTAGGGAGTAGTACCTAAACATGGAAAGACTGCAATGAATCTACCATGAAAGCTTGGGCATAAGCTCCAAGAAGACAAGATGTCTATATCAAATGATATCAAAAGGCAAGGTACAAAAGCTTAGACCAAGGTCAAGGGACCATTTCATACTAGCTAACAATATGCCCATGCCCCAAATCTATGCTCAAGGGACCCAAGGTCCATGTGCCTAGGCCCATACCCATACATGTGCATGTGCATATATAATTGCTTCATTACATACACGCATAGATTCTTTTATTGGTATATAGTCCCCGACCATTTCATACTAGGTAACAATATGCCCATGCCCCAAATCTATGCTCAAGGGACCTAAGGTCCATGTGCCTAGGTCCATACCCATACATGTGCATGTGCATATATAATTGCTTCATTACATACATGCAAAGATTCTTTTATTGGTATAAAAAAGTAATCTTTTGGAAACTTTTCCTCCATGCTAATTTTTCTAACATATTTAATAAAATTAAGTTTTACTGCCATGTATGAAAATCTTCGCCATTAAATTTATCTAATATGAGTGGATTTGGCATGGTTTCCTTATGGGGACGGAAAGGTCTTTGTAATGGGGTTACCCAAAGCGAATCTCTAGTCCCTTACAAAAGTGGAGATATGCATTTGACGTGATTTACACTTTCAAAATTCAAAAATTGTAAAACGAGAAAATGCCATGGTTTGGGATAGTGATCTAAAGTACTAAACCAAGGGGAAAGTTGATTTTGATTATGCACAAGTTTTTAACAACACCCCAATGGTAGAGTAGAACCCCCAATGGCTCTCAAAAATTGACTGTAATTAGCACTAACTATTCTATTAACAAAGTTGATTTTTTGCTAATGGAGTAGATAATGATTTGAGAATTAAAGCTTCAATGATTGTTGTGTGTGCTCAACAAATTAATTCATACATCCTCTACAACATATATGTTGAACCCATAAACCACCTTCTTAAGAGTATGATGAGAAACTTGAAAACGTTACCCCCTCTTGGCTGAAATCGTTGCCACAACTATTGGGTACTTTTGGAGCTCTTGATTTGATGAGTGATGGCCTCCTTTGATGTGTTGCACCTCCTTGAGTCTGAAAACTAACTGTAATTAGCACTAATGCTAACAGAGCAAAGAATGATTTGACAATTAAAGCTTCAATGTTGTCTGTGCTCAACAAATCAATGCACACATCCTTGCACTATATATGTTGAACCCATGAATCATTTGCTTGAGAGTATGATGAGAAAGTTAAAAATTTTACCTCCTCCTGGCTGAAAGTGCCACCAACTACTGGGCACTTTTGGAGCTCTTAATTGATGGATTTGATGGATTAAAGTCTACATGTAGATATATGAAATTTCTTAATTGAAATGTAAAAAGAGCTTAAACCCGTCAAATTTGATGGAATTTGAAAGGAAAAATCTAGGAGGTTAATCAAGAGAGTCACATCAACAAGCTACACATTTTGAGTTCAAATAAAAAAACACTTTTTGTTATCTTCAAAATCTGGTCCCAATCTTAGACAAAGATATTGTCAGAATTTTAAAAAAATAGACGAATCTATTATAATATAGCCAAAACTTGATCTTTTAGATCCTAAACGAAGAGAGAGAGTGTGCTAATATTTTATAGTTCTTTTCACACTTTTCCTTAATTCATGAAAGAGCGAAAGAGCCCTTACATGGCCCCTTTTTGTGTCCATATTTTTCCTAATAAATGAATGGTTGTCTTTCCCCAACAGTCATCGAGTCTTATAGTGTAAGATGCACACTAGCTTGCTAGTGGTTTGGGTTTGATTTCCCAACAAGATCTTTGCTATTCGCCTTAATAGCTTCCCATTCAAGACCTTGCAATCTTATTGTTCCCACTATTAATGAAGCTTAGTCAAGTGTAATCTTGTTGTTAAGTCACATTTAAGCCTTAGTTTGCATGTTGTACCTTGTATGTGATGATTGTAGTCTAATCTTATCAAGATAGGCATAAGAATGTTTAATATTTGCAAGAAACCATGAAACTGAAGCAGGATTCTGCCTTAATCAACTATGATGCAGTCTTTGTCAATCTTTACAAAAAAACAGTGCTAATGTCCTAGATCAAAAAGATTTATAATATTTATTCTTAATCACCTAAATCCAAATTGGTTTAATCTTAGCATATTCTGCCTATAATCCGAGTGTTTTGCCCTCTACAATCTTTCTTGGTAAATTATTTACACAGCATGAATTTCTTGCAAGAAAACAGCGAAGAAGTAATAAACATTGACAAGTTTAATCAAGAACCACTCAATGTTTCTTCAAGATTTGATTTATGTATTGTCTCTGTATTTCTTTATAAATATGCACCAAGAAGCTTGTAACAGTACTCTGCACAGTAACTTTGCAAAGATCTGCTACGTAACTGTGAACTACACCAGTCTGTATAAGATATTATGCAATAGAACTACTATAATTTACTTAAGTATACATCATAACTACAAACTACGTTAAAATCTATATAGAATCTTCAATTTACACCAATTCTTGATAAGAACTACACCAAAATTTACACAGTAATCTTCAATATTCTCCAAAACTGTTAAGATTTCCCAAAAACTAAGGAAATATTGAAGGAAACTAAGGTTTATGTGAATAGATTTAATGAAAAGAAGCACTAAACGGAGATTTAGCAAGAAATGTACAAGAAAAGCACTCTGAAAATAGCTCAAAACCTTAATTCGATAATCAAGAAAATCAAGATTCTCTTGAATCTGTGCACAAACTAGGGTTTCAAAAATCTGTGATTAGCATATACCTGAAAATAATTACCATTAATTCCATTGTAAATTCACTCAACAAGAAAAAAATAAAATAGTATGTAAAAGTACTAATCTAAAATGGATTAAGTACTAATTACTTTCTAATCTTAACATCAAGATCTAAGCCAAGAGATCTAATACGAATGCAATGAAGGAACCTAGGGGTTTGCACTCATTAGCATGGAGTACACACATGTCCCACTCATCCTAGGGAGTAGTACCTAAACATGGAAAGATTGCAATGAATCAACCATGAAAGCTTGGACATAAGCTCTAAGAAGACAAGATGTCTATATCAAATGATATCAAAAGGCAAGGTACAAAAGCCTAAACCAAGGTCAAGGGACCATTTCATACTAGCTAACAATATGCCCATGCCCCAAATCTATGCTCAAGGGACCCAACATCCATGTGCCTAGGCCCATATCCATACATGTGCATGTGCATATATAATTGCTTCATTACACGCATAGATTCTTTTATTGGTATATAGTGCCTGACCATTTCATACTAGGTAACAATATGCCCATGCCCCAAATCTATGATCAAGGGACCTAAGTTCGTGCCTAGGTCCATACCCATACATGTGCATGTGCATATATAATTGCTTCATTACATACATGCAAAGATTCCTTTTTTGGTATAAGAAAGTAATCTTTTGGAAACTTTTCCTCCATGCTAATTTTTCTAACATATTTAATAAAATTAAGTTTTACTGCCATGTATGAAAAATGGGGTTACCCAAAGCGAATCTCTAGTCCCTTACAAAAGTGGAGATATGCATTTGACATGATTTACACTTTCAAAATTCAAAAATTGTAAAACGAGAAAATGCCATGGATTGGGATAGTGATCTAAAGTACTAAACCAAGGGGAAAGTTGATGTTGATTATGCACAAGTGTTTAACAACACCCCAATGGTAGAGTAGAACCCCCAATGGCTCTCAAAAGTTGACTGTAATTAGCACTAACTATTCTATTAACAAAGTTGATTTTTTGCTAATGGAGTAGATAATGATTTGAGAATTAAAGCTTCAATGATTGTTGTGTGTGCTCAACAAATTAATTCATACATCCTCTACAATATATATGTTGAACCCATAAACCACCTTCTTAAGAGTATGATGAGAAACTTGAAAACGTTACCCCCTCTTGGCTGAAATCGTTGCCACAACTATTGGGTACTTTTGGAGCTCCTGATTTGATGAGTGATAGCCTCCTTTGATGTGTAGCACCTCCTTGAGTCTGAAAACTAATTGTGAATAGCACTTACTATCCTGGTAACACATGTGATTTTTTGCTAACAGAGCAAAGAATGATTTGAAAATTAAAGCTTCAATGTTGTCTGTGCTCAACAAATCAATGCACACATCCTTAAACTATATATGTTGAACCCATGAATCATTTGCTTGAGAGTATGATGAGAAAGTTGAAAATTTTACCCCCTCCTGGTTGAAAGTGCCACCAACTACTGGGCACTTTTGGAGCTCTTGATTTGATGGATTGATGGCCTCCTTTGATGTGTTGCGCCTCCTTGAGTTGTTGTACCAGCTCTAAGTGGTGCCTTCTTGAAGAGAATGAATATAAAATGCTTGGTTCTTGATGTTTTTGGAGCTTGGCAAAAGAGGAAAAAATTTACTTTAAAGCTACTTAAGAAAACTAATCGTTTTACTAATCTAACCTATCCTAGGGTACATAGCTACTCGAGGGATGATGGGTGGCTACAATATCAACTTGAGATTTGCATCTAGAGTTGATTAGGGTGTGTAGAAATGGATAAGAATCAACATCTTAGCATGCTAGAAAGCAAGAAAGAGATTAGAAGAATGAAGCATAATCACAAGGTAAGAGTTTTAACTCAAAAGCTCATAAATTTGATCCATTAGATATAGTGCCTTTTTATAGGCTTGCGTATCTCTCCATTAGCCATTATAACATGGCCCATAAGCTCGATTAAGTAGCTCCTAATCTTTTCTAGATTTGAGCACCATCTCCCTTGAAGTGACCATCTACTTGACTTCTATTCCCAATTCTTCTAGGTGCCTACTTTTAACCTCTAGTCTATGACTTATGCAACTATTACAAATGTTTGAGGGTCACATACCACTCCCCCTTGGTCCAAAAAATTACTCCACATCACTTGCTATTCCAACAGATATTTGTTCTAGATTTAAGGATGCAAAGTAAGATTTTTTTGTGTATTTTCAAGCATATCGTTATACCCATTATTTTTTTATTAATATCATAAAATGGTTTTATGATTGTATTATCAATTCGGATATTTTTAAATTTTAGATCGTTTTTAGCAAAAAGTGCCAATGGAAGATCGTCTTAATTTTAAAAATTGAGAACTTTCTTTGGAATAATATACTTAAAGAGATGGATTTTTTACTAAAAGCTACAAAAAGTGGCTTTTTCTTTACAAGACCTTACCAAACAATGTATGACCTGTTTTAGAGTTTTCTTAATTATTTTATTAGATAACAATAATATTTTGCAAATGATCTCAATATAAATTATATTTTGTACATTCCAAGAATTATTCTCATGGGGTTACTTGATAAACACGATAAGCATGCTAATAGTTCACTCCATTGGCTTTTCACTACCTATAAATACTACTTTAAAACAGAATGAATCTAGCTACCATAGCACAACAAAAAGTATTTTTCCTTGATAATGAGCATGGATTTGAAGTTTGGTAACTGCAAATAGCCTAGATATGAGACTAAATGAGAGGATATCAATCCTTCGTATACATTTGTTTTACTTGACATATTTTGCTAATAAGATTTCTATATCATGCTCAACTTTTAATAAAATTGATAAAAACTTAAATTCGCTTAAAAGTATAGAAGGTATAAGTTATGAATCCATGCCCACTATGTTGAAAGTCCCACACGTGCAAGCACTACATTAATAGACTATATAGCTATATCATCATTCGCTAACTTGCAATTTAGATATTAAGAATATACTCTTTTTAATGATATAAAAAGTACAAAGGAACTAGCTTACACAAACATTGAAGCTGTCACACAACTAATTAACAACAATGTAGCATAACCATAAGATAGTTCATCACATGTGTTCACGAATATAGAGGAGGTGGAATAGAAGCCCTTGTGTAAAGTGTGGGTCACACCAAGTATAGATAAACGCATCTGCCATTACCAAGAAAAGTGCACACTATTTGATTGCCATGTAGAGACAGGTGGAACAAAGTCATCAAGATGACACTTAAATTAAACCAAGTATCCCATTGCTAAATGTACTACTCCTTAGATTCTCCACCTTTGATTTATTGAAATCCCAACTACTTCATCTATGCAAAGAAACCTAATAATACCTTACCATTTTTAAGGTTTTCCTATTACACCTCACACAAATTAATGAAAAAACATTTCTCCCTCGTTATCCGCCCCTATTCACTTTGATGATAAATGAATTTTGTTTGGTGAAATGACATGAATATAAATACCTCCTAATTGACTTTGCAAAGAGCATTCGCTATATTTGTTATCTATCTGGCAAATGGACAATACACAACATTTAGCACCTTCACTTACAATTTCTTTGTGTGGTAGGTGTAAACTTATGACCCCTCGCATTGTGAGAAAAGCATCAGCATCGGCCTTCTCCCCATTGCTTTGGTTACACAAAAAGATGCGAATTCCAATCCTCCACGGCTTGGGTTCACAACCCTGCCACAAACGGAGAAACTTCAAGGAGAAGCTACCCGAACTATCCTACAAACAATTAATCTTCAGTAGCTTTGATCACAAGGCTTCGCTCTCTTCGAATATATTCTAGTATCTCAAGTGACCCTTTCTGACGCGATTCTTTTGAGATAGTCTGGACAATTACCTGTCACATGTGGCGTAAGCTACATGGCATCTGATGCAAGTTGTGCTATGACATCTTCAAGTAGGCATCATTCTTCCTTGGGTGGTGGAAAATGATTCTCTCGTGGAAAGTATCAAACCAAATGAAGCACTCCAAATAAATAATGGCAAGTTGTCCTTCATGCCTCAAGATTTCTTAAATGGTTGGCAATTAATGGTACATCCTCTTTACATCAAGGTTTGATCCACTTTTTATTTGCAACTTGTCTGATTTCCCTAGAATGGATTTAGTCTCTCCTACCAATTGAAATGGGGGGGGTGTATGGATCCGACCACCTAAAAGGAGCCACCATGCCTCTTATCATGGAACAATCTCAAGTTGAAAGAGACTCGTCTTCCATGAGACACCTAGCTCTTCTGAGCCACACACACTATTCAGAATCCTCTAACTTCCCCAGTACTTGACTCACGCAAGGCTATGACTAAGGCTTTTGAACAAATATACAATTAAACTTTCAAAGAGTTCAGAAAATGACGGGGCCCAAATTCCTCAAAAACCAGACACTGAAACAAGTGGTTACCAGGCATGGCATCATATTTAGGCTTCGTCTTCCTACCAAGGTCATCTCTTGCAGCGGTGGCAACGGAAGCGAGTAATCTGTACCTACTGGAACTTTGTTATCTTTTTTGTCATATTGGTCAATATATCTAGATTAACATGGATATGTAACGATCCTGTATACGCTTGAAAAATGCAGCAATACTACAGCTTCCCATAGGAATTCTATTAACATTTAAAATCATTACCTTAGCCTTCAAAGAAAAAGCACAGCAAAGGCGAAAGACCCAAAAACTAACAGTAAATATCTTTGAATTGTGTACTATCAAGCGCATTTTAGAACACAGCCAGCAACTCTACTGTGCGACAGTTTAACAGGTCTTGCTGATTTAAGACAAATGTGCACCCACACAAATCAATGCCACACAGGATGTTTCCCCATGCAATCTCAGCAAGAACAATTTTCTTTTAAGTGAAGCTTTCCAATATCACATGTATGACTGTATCTCAATAATCCCTGTGCGGCAAAACCTACAAACACTGCTGGATCTTTACATCTTTTAAGCCTCGTTACTATTCCTTCCTGAAAACTGTCCATATTAACCCTAGCCAATATTCTACTATCTGAATGCAATGCTTCAGCTGAGGTTTCAAACGATGACCTCAGCCTAAAATCTTCACACGTGTTATGTACACTGAGCTGGTGATCGTCGTATTTATGGTCAAACATCTGTTTTGAATTTCCCTCCTTGCAATTAAACGTTACCTGATATCCAGCTTCCTCAATTGTCCACTCACTAGAACCATCTTCAAAAATGGATTGTTTTTGTTTAATATCACTACTGCTGCTCAAAACGAGCTGATCAAGCTCTGTTTTGAGTTTCTTCAGATGCTGACCAACACGAAAAGCTATAGCTTCATGAATCACAGCTTTCGAAATTTCACCTTCTTGAAACTTTGAGAAAAGGTCATCCATTTTTATTGGATCACCAACAAGCACCACAACCTAATACCAAAAAACATGCATTGACATGAAGAATACAACAAAAAAATAATTGTTTCTTAAAATAGCACCACCAGAACCTACTCTCTTTCTGATTGATGGAATTGTGCTTCCAATTGGCATGACTTCTTGCATCCCTGAATGAACGAAGGGAATAACTAATGGCACCTCCCCAGCATCAAGCACCAACCTAAAAAGTACACAACCAACAAAAATTTTACAGAACAAAGATTGCAAAGGCCTTCTATATCTATAGACTTTTAAAAATTGAAGTATTATATACACCTTCCAATTCCTCTTTTGGCACCCTGGATAGTCTTTCCTCCATCTCGAGAGCGACTCCCCTCAGGAAAAATGTGTATCCAATCACCTCTTTTTAATTTTTCTACTGCCATGTCAACACCCTGCCATAAACCTCAGGCAATCTTAACATCAATGAAATCTTATTTAAACCAAGCATGTACACAGCAACCCAGAGATGAAAGAAAAGAGAGTAAAAAGATAGAAGAGTGAGCAATACAGCTTCAATCGAGTGTGCACTCAACGTGCAAGAGCACAAAATAACATACATGAGTACATGTGCACAAGCACACACCACCACCTCAATAAACTAGCTTGTCACGCATCAAGCAGCGCAAGAAATATATGGAAAACGTGATAAGCCAACATCATTAGAAGTTGCTAAAAAACGAACAAGTGATGTTTGAATAAACACATTCAAGAGCCATGGATTAGAGACTCCCTTTCATATCCCAATGTGGGAGGCCATCTTGAAACTACCAAACTTTAAATAGTATCATCCAAGGGCCGAAGAGGAGGCCCCTTGTAGTGAAAAGTTTGATTGTACCACTGTCCACATTACTGTAAACTCTTAAACAAACCATGCCCACACAATAGTCTATCACTGTCTATGATAATTAAGTCTGCACAAGCCTTGCAAATTCACAGCTGAAACATATCTTTCCCCCTCTCCCAACGTTGCAATTGCCTTTATCCCCTGACATGCCCACCCAAGCTGTGTTTCGTCCCTGAAGGCGTATCTCTCTTGCATTGATGCCCCCTTCCCTACTAAGACACAATCAACAAATTTTGTCATTAATTTAATGCCTCTATTTAGTTCTAGGCATGCCTCAAAAGAACACTTGTACAAAGTCGTTCTGTAGAGTTTATTTGTGGTGAAAATTGGTGAGCTACTCATCCAAAGAATATATAAGGCTATGACTCTTAAGGTTCTAAAAAACACTATTTCGAAATTTATTTCATGCATTTTCCGTTTTCCACATTTCTAGTACCATGATACACGAGCTTAAACCACTAATAGGACAGGATAGCAGCTCATGCTTCACTAGAGAACCCTGCCCCCATACGTGCAGACTCAATGCCTCTTTTTGCATCTTATTCTGTTGATAGCAACATTGATACTTTTAACCTCAGCAGCTTGCTTCATGCTGCAGCTACAGGATTGAGCAGCCAAGGCCCAGTTTAACTTGTGCTCCAGTCTCTCATACAAATCCATTAGGGTTTATGAACACTAATAACTAGCAAGCTCCCATGTACATCCTCTGTATTTTGCCACTTCCCTGATAGCCTCCACATAAAGCCCTCAAATTTGTACAGCTTTCTCCACTGGTTGCAGATCCTCTACAAAAACCATGTCTTTTTTTCTGGAAAAAAAACCATGCTTTGTTTTTTCAAGCGGAAAAACCATGCTTTTTTACAACAACACACTTTCCAAAATAAGGAAAAAGGGCATTCACTTAAGCACATGAATATAAACTAGTTCAGACTCTCACAAAACTTGAAGATTTCTACATCATTGTAGGATTTGTAAACATGTTTGAATGTTCATATTCGATGTAGACAAATGAGGCAGACCGCACATCATTATTGTACTCAAGCTGTACATGACACATGACAGAAGGATAAAATGAAGCCAAACCTCCTCAACAGCACACAAGAATTGCCGTGGAGAAAATGATAAGGTAAGGTTATAGCAACATGCACCCGAGCCAATCTTTGGACCTCACCAAGAAGCACCTTGCCAATTCAACTGCACAGATGCTGCCTCTTTCAAGGCAGACTCAGCCATAATGAAGCCTAGCACTAAGGATCATAACAAATAGAAAGAATTATTACAACAAAAAGGGCATATGCACCACTAAGGATAAAAATAATTAACACAATATCAACTGGTTGCAACTTGGACGAAAACTTCACAATGTGAAATTTGCATGTCCGCGATGTACACTGGCAACGAGAAGACCAATGACGGATAGATGCAGGTGCAACAGGTCGAGGAGGTCTTCACAGTAGGCGACAGCTCTCCACGTTGATGGGCGGCGGCCACACTGCACTGGAACGAGCAACATTGACTGGCTTTGATACCATTGTTGGTAGCGCCGCAGACACAAGTCCTGGCTATGGTGGTTCAAAGTGCTCCATGACATGTGTTGTGCAGAGAGAGAGAGAGAGAGAGAGAGAGAGAGAGAGAGAAACAGTGTATTGCACAACTCAATGATCTGATTCGTATATTGATTCAGCACAATAGGTATAAAGGTTCAACACATGACGTCATTGCTTATGTCATACACAAATAAATATCTAGATATTATTCTAGCCATTCTAAGAGTGAGTTCACACACATAAACACACTTAAGGGGTGGTTACACACGTATACTTAGCCCTTTAGGGGCAGTTCACACAAGGACATATACGCCGGGGTACATGCACAAGATGGACACACATGAAGTTTCCAAAATCCCCGACAATCCTCTCTCTCTCTCTCTCCTCCCCACTAGTCGTGAGCTTGCTCTCTTACACTAGGCACACTTCACCCATCTTGCCAACAATTAGTATCAGAGCCCTTTGCTCCCATTGCCTAGCTGCAGCCGGTGGAGCGCCACCACACACAGCCCATCGCCGCCAACCAGATGGGTGGCACTAGTGTCAAGCTAACCACCACCACTGGTAGTCAGCCCAAGTCTGCCACTGTATTGGGCGGCACAATTGTAATGTGCACCACCACATCCGGCGTCACAGCTCTTCTCCGCCTCTGCCCAGTCTCGTGCAACGTTCCGCCTCCGCCAACTGTCTGCCTCTGAGACCGTTTCCGCCGCTCAGCCAACTGCCTAGCGGCTCTGAGATCGCTGCCACTGCTTCGCCCATAGCTCTGAGATAGCCTCTGCCCAAGCTCTGTCAAGTCTTCATTCAAAGCCTTCTTGCTTTGTCAAGTCATCATTGTAGGGGCTTCTTGCTGTGTGTCTTTGTGCTTTTGACAGAAAGAGAGAAGAAGTGGATCAACTCACACCGGCATCTTGCATCTTATTCACAAAGGTACATATACACTTTTTTTAACAAATTCAAAGCCTCTATGCTACATATTTGGGAATTCTTGTTCATAAGGGGAAGAGTGTGAAGTGAAAGCATCCATAGGCACTCTTGTACTTGTGCATATCATCTAGGCACTCATGTTCCTGTGCAACACTCCCGGAGTCTTGTGTTAGCTCACTCAAGTATACACCCTGTTTTAGGTATACTTTGGTGATCGCACCTTCAAACCCATCATATCCCGGTGCCTTGTGTGTGCACACTCCCGTACCTCTCACCTTCTCTTACTTTCCCAAGAGCTCACATCAAGGGGGGCTTTCCTATTCCTAGTATCTTCTCTTGCTTTGGGAAATCTTGTACTGTGAGGATGTCGCCAAGAGCAAATGTCACTGATCTTTCCGGGTTTGGTGGGTTCATGACAACTGAAGATCGACTTGATGGTCCCAACTACTCACTCTGGAGCTTCATGATGAAAAGTCTACTAATAGCCAAAGAGATAGGGAGATTATCACAGGGTAAGTGCCTCGTCTTGCAGCACCAATTCCTCGCACCTCCCCTACAGCATCAAGGGGGACTCAAACTGCGGCACAAGTGGTGTCAAGCATTTCAGCACCGCCACTGAAACCACTAAAAATAAAAGATAGTGGGATGCTCATGATGCTCAAAAAATGGCGACCTAATGTTCCTCACATCCGATCTTGCAACTTTGCAAGGGCTGCCTAGGTGGTCCTCGAGACCATGTTCCAGTCCCATAATGAAGCATGAGTCATGTACCTGATGCGGGAACTGGACAGCTTAACCATGAACGAGGGTGATTCCATCGCACATCACCTTACCAAAGTAGTAGACCTAAAAGAACAGCTATTGAATATAGATGAGGTAGTTGATAACAAAAAATTGGTCACCACTATTCTTAACTCCTTACCTGAGTCCTATCAGAGTTTCCATACTTCTTTGAATCTCTCTATGAGAGGAGGCGACAGTCCTATATCCTTTGAGGAGCTGGTTGGATCTTCTCAATGAGAAGCAGACAAGTAAGAACAGATTCAAGGGTGATGCAAGAAGAGGAGACCATACCTACTTCTCTAGGGACAAAGACAAAGTGGACTCATCACAAGGTGACACCGAAAAGAAGAAAGGAAAGTGTCATTACGGCATTACGCCACAATCCAGGACACTACTACATCGAAGAGTGTTGAAAGAGGCTTGCAAAACTGAGAGCCAATGAAGAAGACTCTACAAGCTCTCCTCAATGAACTTCCTAAAAAAGCCAATGAAAACAAGAAATGATTTCACCTCCCTAATATCTGTGGAATCGGCCATTCCAAGACCTTTTCGAACCTTATTTGCATCAATTCTCACTCCATCAATATAGATGATGAAACCCAAGTACAAGAGTTCCTGCTTGAAGAAATCACACTTTCGCATACAACTTCTCATCTGAGTATCTCTTAGACTCTAAGATGTTGTGTGCGCTATCGGGTATGTCATGCAAGAAGACAATTGTCATGTGCAAGATATGTGCACACTCATTCCAAGAGCTACTCTCTGGCAGGCAGCAAGAAAAGACAAACGATTTGAGCATGAGCCAGGCTCAATGGTGTGCAAGAAAACCCCGGAGTGGAATAGGAGCCTGTACAACTCTAGTAGCCCGGGTTGACGTGGCTGCTAACACACTAAGGGTGTGTTTTCAGGGAAAAACCCTTGCCCAACACATGGTGAAAAGTTCACGTGATCAGCTCTATTCACCTGAACTTCTAAACAAAAACAAGAGAAAGGTGAAGGGCTACCTGGAATCTCAACAAATTAGAAGCTGTAAAACAAACACACAATTAGAAGTTGCATATTAGAGACACACACACATAATGCAAAACTGAAACAAGAAAGCGATATGGGAAGGGAGAGGAGAGAACCTGCTAATTTCTGGAGCTACAGAGCGCCCCGATATGATATTCAAGTTGGGTGGAATATTTTGTTGGCCGACAGCAAGTCGGCCAGGTCTCTTGTACCAAGAGAGCCTATAAAAGGCTATGCCAAGGAAAAGTGTAGATCATTCAGCCTCCCATGGGCTGAGTCTTAGACTTAGGATCACAGTGGGTGTTTACCATCTTTTTGACGAGCAACCAAGGGCTAGCCAAGACTTGTACAGCTTTTTATACTATATGAATATACTAAAACTCAGCTCTCTCTCTCTCTCTTCTCTCCATCTCTCTTGCTTGTGTTTTGCATTAGGTTGTTCCAAGCTGAAAGAAGACTCCCAAATCTTCCACATGTGATATCTTTCCCTTCCTCACAACCTTTTCATTGAAAACCTTGTCCGGTCTCCAAATCCAACTCCAAATCTGCTAAGATCCATGCATCTATTCCATCATGTCCCCTATCCCTTCATGCCCTATCCCTGAACACTTTCTATGGTCTTCTTTTTCCGAGTATTGAGTCTGGCACTCTCACTCCACTCCATGGAGGATCATCCTCCCTTGGAACCGTTGCCTGAAAGCCTTTCTTGGTGTGCCCCGAGTAGCATCTCACTCACAAGACTGCCATTCCCCTTTGGTCTCGTGGAACACCACCAACCAACCTCCTACGAACTTCTTCCATGTCTTGTGTTCCTCTCCTTGGACTGTGCACCTTCATCTAGGACACCATCAATGTTTAGCCTTGTTGTGCCTATGCAGAAACAATGTTCCTTGGTCTCCACACCACCAAAAGATCAAGACTCGAGCGATGGTTTCATCCATGCACGATGCAATAAGGGTGGGTGGAACATGGGTAGCAACAATATCTCAGAACCAGCCTGAAGCTCTGATACCAATGTAACATGCGTTGCGGAAGTATGTTCATGATTAACGCTAAGCAAAGAAGATTAAAGTTAATCCTATGTTTAGCAAAGACACAAAAGAAAGGGAGAGATAGACCTAACCTACTAGGGAGAGATAGACCTAACCTACTGTATATTGCCAAAACATGTTATATATACAATGATCTTTTTTGGTGATTCACAGCTTCATGCTGCATGCCAAAGATCCCTACTGTTGCATGCACGGAAGCCTTGCTGTACTAATCCACAACCCTAAGCATACTTAAGAACATTGATGCTAGTTATCATATGATTAAGACACAAAGTAGAGAGAAGAAGGGAGATTAGGTATCAGGTTTTCTTTATTCATATGGTACAAAAAGGTGGCTTATGCTTGTACATGGCTGAGGCTTGTGGTCAACCCATAAGGGTTGACCCATATCCCTTCTACAAGAGTTCTACTGAATGCTAGATGATTTGTGATAGATGAACTTTTGAAATATAACTTGTGCTATGCTGAATATGATGAACTGCTTATATATGTGGGCAGGACAACAATCGGCGAGTTGTATAGTTGTCGGCATGCTGAAACAGTTCCAAAAATGCTAAACTAACATATAATGCTAGGCAATTGACATATTATGCTAGGCGGTTGGCAATGAATGCTCAATCTCCATAAAATGCCGACCGACTGGTCCTGGCTGCCTTCTGATGCTGGCCATCTGATGAAAGGAGGTGTCCAATGCTGTCGACAATGCCCAAATGCTATGATGATGATGATGTGCTGATGCTGAAAGGTTACGATGCTTGGCTACTCATGATCTTAATGATGATGTTGATGTGAGGCTAAATGCTTATCTAACCTATTGCACTAATTAAGGATTAAACCAATTCATGTTGAAGATTAGCCATGGCACGGACGTGCACGTGACATTCCCTTCTGCTAAACTTGATGACGGGGTGGAGGCTCTGTCATCCTTCCTCCTTGGACTTGTACTGGCTTTCAACTGCTACTGCTTACTGACTTTGACTGCTACTGACTTTGAATGATATTTTTGGTCTAAACACCTTCACTACTGATCTCCACTTTCCAAGTCTTTGATGAAGAACTGAGCATCTGTTCACTATTGTTCCCACGCCTGCTTTCCCTTAACCTTGACACAGTGGTGGGTCACCTTCTGGAACTGATTATGCCTCTTGCTAGGCCTTTGGAAATGATCTGAGAGCTTACTGAGGTACTGGGTCTGCATCCTCTAGCTTCGCCTGTGTTGCACACCACTCCATCTGCTACCCTATTGCATCCTTTTTGCTAGAGCTATGCACCTTCCTTGGGACATAGCTTAGTGGGCTAAGCCTGAATGCTCTAATACCAATGCTGCATGCACGGAAGCCTTGTTGTACTGATCCACAGCCCTAAGCATACTTAAGAACATTGATGCTAATTATCATATGATTAAGACACAGAGGAGAGAGAAGAAGAGAGATTAGGTGCCAGGTTTTCTTTATTCATATGGTACAATAAGGTGGCTTATGCTTGTACATAGCTAAGGCTTGTGGTCAGCCCATAAGGGTTGACCCATAGCCCTTCTACATGAGTTATACTGAATGCTAGATGATTTGTGATAGATGAACTTCTGAATATGACTTGTGTTATGCTGAATATGATGGACTGCTTATATATGTGGGTAGGACAGCAGTCGGCTAGCTGTATAGATGTCGGCCTGCTGAATCAGTCCCAAAAATGCTAAACTAACATATAATGCAGGTCAGTTAACATATGATGCTAAGCAGTTGACATATAATGCTAGGCGATTAGCAATGAATGTTGGATCTCCATAAAATGCTGGCCGACTGGTCATGGCTGCCTTCTGATGCTGGCCGGTTGATGATAGGAGGTATCCAATGCTGCCAACAATGCCCAGAGTTCTACTGAATGCTAGATGATTTGTGATAGATGAACTTCTGAAGGCATGACACTAAGGTACTCCATTAGGCTTGACATTGCCATCCTTCGCCTTTGACTGCCCACCCTTGCATCTTCCCTTCTTCTAAGCCGACTGCTGTGTCCCTAGAGTTTGAACTCTCTCGAGCCTCGAGTATATGCAATGCGTGCAAGAGCTCACAAGGTTAGTGTGCACGAACATCTCTGTACGAAACAACTTCAAGCCACCTAAAAAATGCTCTTCTTGCTCCAAAGCCTCAACGATCATATAAAGCATCAAAAGCAGCTTTCTAAAGAGGGTCACGTAATCGGTTACCTACTCACTCTATTGCTACAAGAATTTCTCCCATTGTTTTTGCAACCCATGCCAAGGATCCACAAGAATAAATTCCTTCAAGATCTCTCGATGGCAGTCATCTCACTTCTCCACCACATAGTGGTCCAAGTAATCTTCCCATCATAACAACGTAGCTCCAATTAACGTTATCCGAACAAGATGCAACTGAAAGCATCGGAATTACTCACCGCAACAAGAGCAGAGGACATCTCCCAAGTCCACTTTGACCTTCTTGGGTGGAGCGCACGCAGCAGTGTTTAGTACATGAACTGAGCTTAATCAGTTTTTGCGCATCTTCTCATTCAACTATGAAGGTTTATGCAACTTCAACAACTCACTCCTCTCTTGGCATGAGAGCTAAGTAATTGTTACGTACTTGGTGCTAATCCTTGAGATTAGTGGCCCAATCCAACAAGGTTAGAGGAGCCCTAGGATTAGGAGGAAAAAAGCCAGATGAGTCTGAACTTACGAATAATTTTAAAAGAAAGAAGAGAATCACCAAAAACAAAATTTTATTTTTATTTTTTTAAAAGCTTAATAGAGACACTCCAGAAAAAAATAATAATAACTTGCAAAAACATAACTAGATCACACAAGCCCACATACACACACACAAATTCTTTATTGAACCACAACAAAAGAATTTCTAACAAACAAGCTAAACAAGTTTTTAATGACTAATTAGCAAAACAAACTTTAAATGACTAACTCACTAAAACAAAACAAGTAAAGACAAGAATACAAAAAGTGCAAACTTTACCTCAAAGATTGTCCAATCATGAAGTATAAGATCATCAACTTCATCATGCATAGCATGGACTAGGTGCTACGACATCCCTACTCACGTCATCAACGCCCCAGAGTAGGTGTAGGTTTACATATATATAAAAATTGTCCTAACCAGGAGGACACAATTTTTATACAAAGACCAACGAGCTGAGTTTCTATCACTTCTCCAGAGGTGAAGGGCAGACTCAGCCATGATGAAGACTAGCTAATACAGGTGGCTAAGGTTATTATTTATAAAGTGTATTGGCTATTTATAACAGGATGGTTATTTATAGTGGCAATGAACACTAAATAAGTGAAGCATGGGTTATTATTGTCCTAACCTCACTATTGGTCAATGTTCAACCAAGACTCCGGCTACGTGTGTGGCAAAGCATAGATCGGCATGTCGAAGGACTGGCATGGATCTGTGGGAGTCAGACTAAGCTTAGCCTTTGGCTTGGGGTGCAAAGGTATGACTCCCAGAGATCCATGCCAATCCTTCGGCATGCCCATCTATGCTCTGCCACATGCATAGCCAGAGTCTTGGTTGAACACTAACCAATAGTGAGGTTATGACTTATATAGTACCCACTGCTGCTATAAATAACCATCCTGTTATAAATAGCCACTACACATGGATTTTTTAATAATAACCTTAGCCACCCATACTAGCCTCCTTTCTCCTAATCCTAGGGCTCCCCTAACCCTACCGGACTAGGCCACAAATCCCGAGGATAAGCACTAGGTACGTAACAGTAATAAATCCTTGTAACTGCAATGAACTCAGGATGGAGAACACATGCGTTGCAGGAACTGTCCCCCTGGGAATTGGAACACTGGCACCCATATCATGGACAACCAGATCGCCTTGTCTAGTGATCCAAATCATTTGCATTTAGCGGAGATTGGGGTGGGGGAAGGGGGCTTGGGCCCTACTCCGGAGCTACTCCGGATTAGGGTCTAATGATGAGAACCTAGTAGAGATTGGGGAAAGCTTCTTTGCGAACCTCTTTGCTTTTACCACCTTTTCATCATGTTTACAAATGAGCAGTAGCGCACCTGGGTCGAGACAGATCCTCACTTTCACTTGGCCTTGGCCTTGCTCGGGGCTTGGGGCACCTATTCATGGGGCTGGCCCCATGGGATGGTCAACCAGTAGAAAAACGGGATCAGCCAGCTACCAACCTGACCTACCCAACCTGCTGGTGGCCCTGGCTGACTCACAATGTTTCACACACCAGCCTTAAAACACGTCCAATAAGATCCCCCGGTGACATTCTTGAGACACACAGTAAAACTAAACTTCTTCCGCACCAAGTAAAGAAAGCTAAGATAGTGACTTTGTGTCTTTATCGCTTAGATCTTCATTGAACAAGGAAAAAAGTGACTAAATTGCAATTGGTGTTGAACAGACTGGCTGTTTCTTTTTTTTATTACACAAGCATCTTACACTACATACCTTCTGGTAAACACCAGCGCCGCGGGCAAGTGGAAGAACTTTAACACAACGAAAGAATGCAGAAGTTGCACGGTTGGCAAAGCACCTATCCGTTGCACAGAGTGTCCACCTGAGGCAATTGGCATGTAACAGCACATGTGGCGGTAACATAGCAGCTATGACAAGCGGATCATCCATTGATGCCACATGATTGCTCACCTGGAAAACAATAACAACACACTATGAGCTTGGGATTCAAGTTCAAAAGCTATAAATCAAGTAGTAATTTAAATATCAGCAAAAAACCTTAGGGCCCTTCAGTTCAGTAATCTTGCCTATCGGTTATTTAATTTACAAAAATAACCAGCTGTCATGTGCAAGACATGTGCATGCTTGTTCCAGGAGCTAATCTCTGATAGGCAGCAGGAAAAGACACAGGTTTTGGGCAGGAGCCAGGCACTTTGGTGCACAAGAGAACCCCGGAGTGAAACAAGAGCCTGTCAGCTGCAGCTACAGAGCTGGCCGACATGATATTCAGGTCGGGTTCAGGATGATGCTGGCCAACAGCAGGTCAGCCAGGTGTCATACGCCAGGAAGGGCTATAAAAGGGGCTCTCCTCATTGTTTAGAGTCATTCACTCCTCTAGGGAATTGGATCAGTAGATTAGAACTCTATGAGTCAAGACTTCCTTTTGATGAGGCAGCCTATGGCTGCAAGATCTTGTACAGCCTTTTGAACATTATGAATATACTGAATACTCAGCTCTCTCTCTCTCTCTCTCTCTCTCTCTCTCTTCCGTATGCGTTTTGCATCAAGCATGTTCCAGCATGGTCTTTAGGGCTCAAAGAAGACTCCCAGAGCTTCCGCATGTGACATTGGTGTCAGAGCTTCACGCTGATTCTAAGATATTGTTGCTGCCCATGCCCGCCCGCCCACCCACCCACCCACCCACCCATGAATGAAACCATCGCCCGTGTCTTGATCTTTTAGTGGTGTGGGGACCAGGCAACATTGTTTCAGCATCAGGCTTAGCAAGGCTAAACACTCATTCAGTCCCAAAAGAAGGTGCACAGTCCAAGGACAGGAACACAAGACATGGAAGAAGCTCCTAGGAGGTTGGTGGTGGTGTTCCACAAGACCCAAGGGGAATGGCAGTCCTGTGAGTCGGGTGCCACTTGGGGCACACCAAGAAAGGCTTTCAAGCAACGATTCCAAGGGAGGATCATTCTCCAAGGGGTGGAGTGAGAGTGCCAGACTCAATACTCAGGAAAAGAAGACCACAAAAAGTGTTCAGAGAGAAGGCATGAAGGGATAGGGAACAAGATGGAACAGATGCATAGATCCTCATTAGATTTGGAGTGGGTTTGGAGACTGGGTAAGGTTTTCAGCGAAAAGGTTGCTAAGAAGGGAAGGATGACATGTTTGGGACTCCGTGAATAGACAATGGGATGACAACAGTCATCCAAGAACTGAAATTGGAATCCCATCATCAAGTTTAGCAAAGGGGGATGTCATGTGCAAGACATGTGCATGCTCATTCCAAGAGCTAATCTCTGATAGGCAGCCAAAAAGACACAGGTTTTGGGCATAAGCCAAGCGCTTTGGCATGCAGGAGAACCCAGAGTGGAACAAGGGACTGTCAGCTACAGAGCTGGCTGACATGATATTTAGGTCGGGTTCAGGATGAAGCTGGCCGACAGTAGGTCGGCCACGTGTCATGCACCAAGAAGGGCTATGCTCATTGTTTAGAGTCATTCACTCCTCTAGGGAGTTGGATCAATAGATTAGGACTCTATGAGTCAAGACTTCCTTTTGATGAGGCCTATGGCTGCAAGATCTTGTACGACCTTTTGTACACTATGAATATACTGAATACTCAACTATCTCTCTCTCTCTCTCTCTTATGTATGCGTTTTGCATCAAGCATGTTCCAAGATGGTGTTTCAGGCTGAAAGAAGACTCCCATAGCTTCCAAATGTGACACCAACATTCTAGAACATACTTGGAGGCATACCCTTCATTCAAGGCTAAAAGAAAAGCCTCTAATGTGAAAGACACTCCTTAAAGACCCATGAAAAAGAGAGATATCGGTCTCTTGAGAGTACACAAAGGTTTCTATGAAAGAAAAGGAAAAGTTAATATCACAAGAAGAGAACTCCTGTGTCATGTCCTAGGAAACCTTGGTCCACTATTAACCAAAATCCGTCTTAGCTGAATAAGATTGGAGCATGGTTGCTAAACATAAATAATCTTGAAATGAAGATGTTACAATCAAGCAGCCAGGAGATGTGACAAACATATAAAGCCAGGGTGTGCCTTCTTCACTAAAGGGCTAATCTATACTGAGTCCCCAATTCCAAAGAATCCTCGTATTGTGCCTTCATAGTTATAAGATCTTTCCCCTGTATTTCAAGCATAGTGGACTCTTGCAATTTTTGAATTGTGCCTTTCTTTATCTTTGTCGTTATCCTTGGAGTTCTTGTCAAAACTCCCTTTCCCTTTCTTTTGTCGATTCTTCCCTTTCTCTCAAGCAACCAAAGCTCCATCAGAACCATCAATCTGCATAATGGAGGGGAGAACTTTCTCCCAAGTGATTGAGACAGGACGAGGAGAAGAAACAAAAGACTAAAAGAAAGCATCAAACCTCTCTGGAAGCTGGAGAGGAGCCGGATATCCTTGACACATACAGCAAGCTCATCTCGAAGATCTTTCATCTTCGTGATGAAAGCAGATAAAGATGGAAAGGCAAAAACTGACAAATTCATAAGCTGCTTTTCCAAAGCCAAAATCTGACCGAGAGACTTAATCTCATAAAGATCTGCAAGCGCCCTCCAAACTTCATGTGCAACATCTGCTGTACGCACATGAGAGAGAATAGAATCTTAATAATTCAACATTAGAAAGGAGAAAACACGATGATCGTTCGCTGCCCAAGCATCAATCTCTACTTGAGTCACACCAACGGTAGAAAGGGCAGGAGAGGTGGCATTGGCAGCTATAACAAGCCAATCCCAGAGATCCACTCCACGTAAGGCTGATTTCACCTTCACCTTCCATAAAGTATAGTTGGAGCCATCCAACTTTGCAGACTCAAAGAACATATGAAGAGCAACCGGGGCAGCCATCACAAAAACTCGAGCTCAATCTCAGAAGAAGAAAAAATGCACACCTCAGAAGCAAGAAGTGTCCTCCACAGGCCCTAAAACAGAGCAGGCCAACAGCTGTACAAGAGTCCCAAGGGTCAAAATCTGATGAAGATTGACCACAAATCTGCAATGGTGAAACACCTGGAAGGGGGCAGACTGACCAACAGCAGAACTGACAAAAAAACGCAAGAGAAAAGGTGCTGAAAACAGGGTAGAAACTGGGGCAACAGAGTAAACTCTGAACCTAGAGCTTTGATACCCAGAAAGAGTGCACAGAGCGGAAGCAAGATAAGCACTAGAGTGTACTGATCTGAGAAGTGCAACTCTGAGAGAGAGAGAGAGAACTGAAATGAAATGAAATGTTATATTAACGTCTTCAAAAGGCCATAATGACCTATGAGACCAAAAAGTTACATCATGGTGGATCTGATACAATGTCTGGATAAAAAACCAAAAAATGAAAAATAAAGATGATACTACTGGCACCTAGAAAATGAAACTGGAACTGGAAGGTAAACAGAAACCCTTATAGGGTGTGAATATAGTGAGGGGGGGGGGGGGGGGGGGTACGCTAGGTGAGTGGAGTACAGTGAGGGGATACAATATCATATGGGACGGGGGGGTACACTATGGAGGTGCCTCCATCTCATAATATGTGCCGCATCGGACGCTAGCGGATCTCCTCAATATCCTCTGTGGTCAACACCCTGACTGGGTGTCCCGCATGTCTCGCAAGAATAATCCGAATCCGCCGCTGCAACCTCCGTCTCTGCTGGGATGCCCTCCTCCGTAGTCGTGGGCGTCTCGACCACCCAAGCTCAATCGCACGATCAATCAGTGTACCGCTGGTGTGGGCGGTATCCATGTCCTGCTCCTGTTGTGGTCCATCTGGCGCAGTGATGGCTGGACTAAAGAAGTCTGTAATGTGCTTCTGAGTCTGGCTCTCTGTGCGCCTAAGCAGGCTATCTCTATATCTCCGCAACTCAAGCAAGAACAATCCCAAACACCTCTGGTCCTGGTACCCCATGACTCTGGAAAGTGGTCCAAAACCCTCTCTGAATAAACAGTGGAAACGACCACGTATCTCAAAGTATGCAGTACAATGGCATATATAATGCAGCTCTGTCTTTGGCTCCCCATGGCATACTCGGCATATCCTGGCCTCAGCTGGTATACCTCTATATCGGCCAATCTCAATCTCAAGCTGGTGTGAGGATGTGCAAATCTGACCAATAGCACATCGTACTGCATGAGACAAGTGTACATCCATGTAACTGGGTCTGATCACAAAACCATCTGTTGGGGTAAAGGCGTTATGCCCACCCTTATAGTGTGTACAAGCCCATAAGTTATAGTACATAGTACACTTAGTACTTTTAATGTACTAAGTGCACTATGTGTACTAGTGCAATATACATGTGTGATAGGGGAGTCACACACTCATGCCTCATGAGTTGACTTATCCCCACAACTCTCTCTCTCTCTCTCTCCCTTGCTTCTCTGTGTATGTCTCCCATCAATGAACTCTAACCCTAATTCAGTTTTCTCCCCATCAACTGGTATCAGAGCTAGAGGGAGGTTTGCCTGGTTCATTCGGAGCCTGTAGGTGTTGACAAGGGGGGTTTCTTTCCTTGCTTCCTCGCATGGCAGCCCTTCATAGCTCAGCTCTGCAGTCTATAGAATGCGTGCAGAAGTTGAATGTGAAGTGTGAGGCTGAGATTGTGAGGGTCACACTGGTCGCCTGCTGAAACCCCCTTGGAGCGAGCTACGTGTAGCATTACACAAGGCAGCATAGCGAGCGAAGGCAGCAGCCGTAGGCTGGGCGTCAACATAATTAGGCGAAGCTAGGCGAAGGCAAGCGTGTAGCGCTGGGCTGCCCACTGGCGCTAGGGCGTCCATACTCAGGCGAACACACGAGGCGTGGGTCGCAGTGAGTGTTATCGCTGGACGAGCACTACCCGCCACCACCAGGCGGAGGTCATTTTGCAAAGCGACGACGAGCTGTCTTACTACGACGATGAGGATACTGCCATCGCCATCACCAACGCCATATGTGCGGTCCTTCATGCTGCTGAATTAGTACTACCCGCTCGCCCGCTCTAAAAGCGTAGCTGCTCGTGCTGTTTCTTGCAGAAGGCGTACGAAGCCTGTCATCTTGTCTCAATGCATTGCTGCCGGTCGCCTGTCATTTTGTCTCCACGCCTTCTGCAGCACGCCTGAGGAGAGCTACGCACTTACGCTTCTGTGTATAGAAGCTCCAACCAGCTGCAGTTCATCTGCACACATTTTCAGTAGCATCAGCATCACGCATCAGCACCAAATTCGCCTGCAAATCAGAGAAAAATCAGAAAATTACAAGGTATTTTCCTTAAAAATTTTTTGGGATTTGCAATTGAGCAAGTACAATCAACAATTGAGCAGGTACAGGTGCCCAATTGCTCAATTTTTGAGCAAAATTGGCAAAATTGGGTGACATTGGTCACAATCAGGATAAATTTGCAGGAAATTGGTCAAATCAGGAACAATTTGCAGGAAATTGTATGTCGAAATTTGGGGCTTTTGATGTAATTGTGCAATTAAGCACTCATACATGCTGTATGATGTGAAAAATTGCACATTTGGGCAAAATTGCAGCAAATTGCAGTGCAAATCAAGGGGCTTTTGTGCCGATTTGGTTGATTTGCATGCAGGCAATCGCATTTGATGCTGTGGATAATGTGTCGATGCCTTACAAGCACTCAATGTGCCTGTAAATCAAGGGGCTTTCATGTATTTGATGTATATGTGGCCAAGGGGAAGCATCGTGAACACTCTGGATGCCTTCATGTGCGCCAATGTACCATGCATGATCAGAAATTGATCTCAAATCAAGGGGCTTTTCAAGTTTGTATGCTTGTTGAGCTTGGCAAAGCAGCAGGCAAGACATTTATGCCTTGAATCCTCAAAAATCAGCTTGCAGTCAAGGGGCTTTTGCCCAAATTTCTGTTCGGGACTGTTGTATGCAGTGTTCGAGACTGTAAAAGTCTGATTTTCACTCATTTGGACAGCCAGGAGAGCATTTATTGCTATTGTACCTGCTGGTACAGATTTGGCACAGCTTTGTGCATGTTTTGGCATGGCTGTACACTGTTTTAAGTGACCAAAAGGTTCAATTTCAGCTGCTGTACTTGCCGGGACAGGTTTGGTACATCATTGGTGAGCACTTGGTACTGCTGTACAGTACTTTGGAAGGGCAAAAGAGCACATTTGAGGTGCTGTCTAAAATCTGCAGCAACCAGATTTTGGTGTTTTCATCACATAAAGTGGGAGAAAAGTTGCATTCTTGCTTCCGCAGTGGGAGATAAAGCTTGGGAGAATATTTGTGAGCACTTTGTGTGCTTTGGGTGCAGTGTTTGCACATCTTGGGTGCAGTGTTTGCACATTTGCAGGGAGTCAGGCATTAAAGGTTGCATATTGCTATGGCAACCACAGGTGAGAGCTCTTCATTGCTTCACATCAAGAAGCTTGAAGGCTCGCATAATTATGATATTTGGCAAACCCAGTGCTACAATGTGTTGCTCCAGAAAAAGCAGCACAAGCCTATCAAAGAAAGGGGTGTGATGCCCGCTTCTCTTACAGCTGAAGAGTGGGAAGATATGGATGAGCTGGCAAGATCTACTATCATGTTGTCTGTGTCAGACTCATTACTTTTCAGCATTCGTGAAGAGAAGACAGCTTGGGGAATGTGGCAGAGATTGCAGGACTTGTATGCCCAACAAAGTGCCTCAAGCAAAGTGTATTGGTTGAAGAAACTCATAGGTCTTCAGATGAAGGAAGGGGCATCTATGACAGCCCATCTCAATGAGTTTAATGGTATTGTCAGCCAAGTTATAAATCAAAAGTTGGCAATGGACGATGAGTTCAAAGCCACTTTTCTCTTATGCACTTTGCCAGAGAGTTGGGACACATTCAGGACAGCCACTAGCAATTCGAATGCTATGCTGTCATATGCAGATGTTGAGGGTGCTCTTCTTCAAGAAGAGATGAACAGGAAAAACAACTCTGTTGGAAAGTCCAATGCAATGAATGCACGTGGGAGATCCCAGCAAAGGGGGAAAAGCCAAGAAAGGGGAAGGAGCAAGTCTCGCTCGAAAAAGAATTTGGAATGCCATTATTGTGGCAAAAAGGGACACATTAAAAAGCAATGCTACAAATGGAAAAATGATCAAAAAGAAAAGGGAAAAGGCAAAGACAAAGACAAGGATGAAGCCAAAGATGTAAAGCCAAAGGGCAAAAGTGGAGTCAAGATTGAAGAAATCAATGTGTCACATGCAGGTGGCAGTGAGGATGAGGTCCTATTTACTTCTTCACTTGATGCCCATTCACTTCTTACAGGTGGTCATGGTATGCACTCATGGATCATTGATTCAGGTGCCTCCTTTCATGTCACAGGTTGCAGAGACTTGTTTGTCAGGTATACTGCTGGCAATGAAGGAGTGGTTTATTTGGGTGATAACCATGCATGCAAGATACTTGGCAGAGGTGATGTGAGGCTTGTGTTTTCAGATGGCTCACAGCTTATGCTCCATGATGTCAGGCATGTGCCTGAGATCAAGAAGAATTTGCTTTCTACTGGACAGCTTGATGATGCTGATTATGTTACCACATTTGGTAGTGGAAAGTGGAAAATTAGTAAGGGCTCACTGGTTGTTGCCAGAGGCTCTAAGGTGGACACTCTTTACTTTATGCATGCAGGTGTTTGTCACCATGCTAATGTAAATGCAACCGAGCTGCCGGAAATTTCTATGTGGCATAGCCGGTTGGGACACATGAGTGTCAAAGGAATGGAGCAATTGTCTCGTTTGGGTTACTTGCCTTCTCTAAAGTTTTCAAGTTTTCAGTTTTGTGAGCATTGTATATATGGTAGGCAACTACAGTGCCCCCACAAGAAAGCTCTTGGACAGAAAGATGCTCAGTTAGAGCTTGTGCATACAGATGTATGTGAGATGCCTCGGAGGGGCAAAATATTTTGTGTCTTTCATTGATGATGCCACACGCAAGGTGTGGGTTTATCCTCTTCGTTTGAAGAGTGATACATTCTCAGTGTTTGAGAAGTTTGTTGCTCTTGTTGAGAATCAAACTGGCAAAACACTGAAGGCTTTGCGTTCCGACAATGGTGGAGAGTATATGTCCAAACAGTTTCAGGACTTTTGTGATGCTAAAGGCATCAAGAGGGAGCTCTCTACTCCTTATGATCCTCCACAAAACGGGACAGCAGAGAGGATGAACAGGACCATTCAGGAGAAGGTCCGTTCTATGTTGTCACATGCTGCATTACCTCATGGTTTTTGGGCTGAAGCTGTTATGACAGCCGTTCACCTTATAAACAGGTCACCTAACACGAGGCTTGGTGGGAAAGTGCCAGAAGAAGTATGGACAGGGAAGCCTCCGTCATACAAGCACTTGAGAGTGTTTGGTTGCGTTGCGTACGTGCACATACGCAGGGAAATGCGCACCAAACTTGATCCTAAGTCTCACAAATGCATATTCCTAGGATATGGTGACAGAGGTGAAATGGGGTATAGACTTTGGGATTCCATGAATAGAAAGATCATACGCAGCAATGATGTCATTTTTGATGAAACATGCATGTATAAGGAGCCTGCAAGGCAACAGGAGCCTGGCAGAGTCATCTTTGATGATGATGGACATCATGGACAACAACAAAGGGCTGTAAATCAGCCATTACAGCAGGAAAACCAGCCCTTAAATGGTGCTGAAAATGGTCCAAATGGACAGCCAGATACGGCAGAAGATATCCCTATGGATATACCACAGTTGGAAGAGATACCGGGCATGATATTTCAGCCTTATGGCATGGAACAGGAGCCACCAATGGGTGATATGCAGGCTGGACAGCAACCTGCAAATGATGGTCATTGGGTACGGAGGTCCACTAGACCCTCCAGAGCCCCTGACAGGTTTGTTCCAGGGGTTGACTACTTGATGCTCACTGACTGTGGGGAGCCCTCATGTTATAAAGAGGCTTTACAGAGGGCAGACAAAGCTCTATGGGAGCGTGCCATGAAGTCAGAGATGGATTCTCTGCACAAAAATGGAACTTGGATGTTGGTGCCTTTGCCTGCAGGCAAGAAGGTTTTGCCATGTAAGTGGGTTTACAGGCTCAAAGTTGCATCAGATGCAAAGCCAAGATACAAAGCCAGGTTAGTGGCTAAGGGCTTCAAGCAGGAATATGGTGTGCACTTTGACGAGATCTTCTCTCCAGTGGTCAAAATGACCACACTTAGAGATGTGTTAGCTTTGGTTGCGCATGATGATCTGGACTTGATTCAGATGGATGTGAAGACTGCTTTTCTTCACGGTGATCTCCATGAGGAGATATATATGCAGCAGCCAGAGGGTTATGCAGTGAGTGGAAAGGAGAAGCTTGTATGCAAGCTGAAAAAGAGTCTTTATGGGCTCAAACAGGCACCAAGAGAATGGTATCATAAATTTGATACATTCATGAAATCTCAGAAATTCAGGAGAAGTGACATAGATCACTGCTTGTACACCAAGAAAGCTTTGGATGGCAGTCTATTGATCCTCATCTTGTATGTTGATGATATGTTGATTGCCGGGAAATCTCGTAAAGAGATGGATGCCTTGAAGAAGAGGCTGCATGAGACCTTTGATATGAAGGATTTGGGTGATGCAAATCACATCTTGGGTATGCGGATACTTCGGGACAGAAATCAGCATGTGTTGTCTTTGTCTCAGAAGGAATACATTGGCAAAGTCTTGCAGAGGTTCAATATGGACGGGGGGAAGAAAACTAGTACTCCTTTGCCTCCATATGTGAAACTCAGTGCTATGGACAGCCCACAGTCAGATAGAGACAGGGCTGATATGGCCAAGATTCCGTATGCTTCAGCTTGTGGCAGTCTCATGTATGCCATGGTTGCTACTAGGCCAGACATTGCATTTGCAGTGGGAGTGGTTTCTAGATACATGGCCAACCCTGGCAAGAAGCATTGGGAAGCAGTGAAAGGTGTCATGAGATACCTGAAGGGCACACAGGATTTGTGCATTTGCTTTGGCAAACAGGATGCATTAGTGCATGGTTACACGGATTCGGATTATGCCGGTCATCCAGATAACCGGAAGTCTACTACCGGTTATGTATTTACATTCACAGGAGGTGCTGTGTCATGGATATCCAGGATGCAGAAGTGCACTGCCTTATCTACTACAGAGGCCGAGTATATTGCAGCCACGGAGGCTTGCAAGGAGGCATTATGGCTATCTCGGTTAGTGGTTGATTTGGGCTATACAGGGGATATTCCATTGTTGCATTGTGACAGTCAGAGTGCCATTCAGTTGGCAAAGAACCCTGTCTTTCATGCAAAGACGAAGCATGTGGATGTGAAGTATCACTTCATCAGAGAGGTGATAGAGAACAAGCAAATTCAGCTTGTTAAGATTCATACGGATGACAACCCGATTGATCTGTTGACGAAGAGTTTGCCTCCGGAGCGGTTTGCTCATTGCAGACACTTGATGGGCATTGGATGAGGCCAGTTTCAGCCTTGATATGGCCTTGTATATTATCATGTACATGCTGATTTTTTCTTTTCCTTTACTTAAGGGCACTTTGCCTTTAAGTGGGAGGTTGTTGGGGTAAAGGCGTTATGCCCACCCTTATAGTGTGTACAAGCCCATAAGTTATAGTACATAGTACACTTAGTACTTTTAATGTACTAAGTGCACTATGTGTACTAGTGCAATATACATGTGTGATAGGGGAGTCACACACTCATGCCTCATGAGTTGACTTATCCCCACAACTCTCTCTCTCTCTCTCTCCCTTGCTTCTCTGTGTATGTCTCCCATCAATGAACTCTAACCCTAATTCAGTTTTCTCCCCATCACCATCTGCTGTGAGCTAATGAAAATGCTCACTGTAGAAAGCCATCTTCGTGCCCAGCTCCTCAGTCGGCTGTATCCATGTCCTCCTAATGAAACTGAACTAAATCCTGACGGATGAGTCTGGTAATCTCTGTCCGTGTGAGAGTGAGAGGGGGTGCATCCAGAGAATACTGGAAGGGAGACAATCTGTCCATGCTAAAACCATGTGCCTGGAACCAAGATGTTATCTGTCCATACCAACAAGCCGTGTCTCCCTGTAAAGCTAACTATCGGGAGGACTGAACAGTGAAGGGCGAGGCGTGCATATCTGTCTCGGGGGAGATCCCACAAGCCAGGTATGTAGGAGACTGATCTCGTAAGAGCCTCAATCACCAAAGGGGCAGCCGCCAGCTCTGCTCGAATAATCTCATGAGGTACCACGGCCTTGGCTCTAATAATCCTAGCAATCATAGATACCAAAGGCCTCTCCATACCTCTCCATCCGCCTGCGTTGTGATGGCCCACTGAAGGTCCCCATATCTGCACTCCATAAAGCATAGCTGATGTCACTAGAGTGTCAAAGGGCCAAAGTTTCGTTCGAGGTTCCTGAAACTGAACCTGCGAACACATCCTCTCCAAATTGCTCTAGTCAATCTAGTCTCTGCTACTCTCCTCATCGAAAACACTGGCCCACTGAATACTACCCCAAGATATGTATATGCATCTCCACACTCCACAATCTCCTGCCCATATGTAAATGTGGGAGCTGATCGCCTAACCCACTGTGGCGTGGTGTTAAACACCATAACCTTGGTTTTGCCAAGGTTGACAAACAATCCACTATCATGTGCAAACTCATGTAAAGCACCCAGATGACGCTGCATACCCTCAAGGGAGTCAGAGATCAACACAATATCATCAGCATATAACAATAGTGGGATCCATGTACCTGCTAGCTGGGCTCCTCTGTCCCCCAATCTCTCAATGTAGTCAGAAGCCTCATCCACATACATACCAAACAATGAAGGGGATAACGGGCAACCTTGCTTCACTCCTATAGTGGAGTGAACCAAAGTAGAGACTCCCTCTGCCATAATCCCCCATATGAGCTCTGTGGGTACCCCCATCTCCTGTAATCGCCTCATCAATCTGGCTCTGGGCAATGTATCAAATGCTTTGCGGAAGTCCACAAAGCTACAATAAATCCGTCGCCCATGCGACCTGCCCTCCTCAATAATAGCCCGCAAAGTCAAGATGTGGTCAAGAGTAGAGAAACCTCTCCTGAACCCTGTCTGTCCCTCTGCTCGAATGCCCTCTCTCTCTGCCCATCTACTCAACTGCTGCTCAAGAATGGATGCATACAATCGTGCTAGTGTGTGACCAATCATAATAGTGCGATAATTCCCTGGCTCCATAGGGTCCCCTGACTTGAAGATAGGCACGATGGTGGACCTACTCCAAGTCTCGGGTAAGCCTTCACACATAGCACGATTGAACATCACTGCTAGAAGCTCTGCCAGCATGTCTCTCGCATGAATAAAGTGCTCAGCAACCAATCCATCATGATCATATGCTCTCCCAGTCTTCATCCTATCAATGGCCTTCCTTACCATCTCTGCGGTAAAGAAAGTACATGTCTGTGGGCATGGTGCTGGCGGGTCAGGAAAAGGTGTCTGTCCAGGAACTGTATATAGAGATGCTGCATAGCTACCCCAGACCTCTGTAGAAGTGATGGCCAAAGCAGGGGAGGACTCATGAAACAAACGCCAAGCCTCCCTCGAATCCTGGCTCAAGAACAGCTGGTATAATTCCTGCTCTAGCTGAGCAAGGAAGGCCCGCTTCTTCCTTCGCACAAGGCGCCAGAAGGCAATACGTGACTGTCGGGGAGTAGTGACTCCCAAAGCAATACGTGACTGTCGGGAAGGCAATACGTGACTGTCGGGGAGTAGTGACTCCCAAAGCAACCTCCCGCTGCAATCGGGCTCTTGTCTCTCTGCACTCCTCATCATACCAGCTGTTCTGGGGCATACACCGAGAACGTTGTCTCAGAGAGATGGATGAAGCAACTAAGCTGAATATACTGCAATGAAAGCAATCCCGAGCAAGAGACATAATACAAAAGATGACCAAGCTGTGAAGAGTGAAGAGGCTAGCCCACCTATATATAGGTCATAAGGGGCTGGTTGACTAGAACACAAGACCTGCCGACTAGAGAAAAAGGAGGTGGCCGATAGGAGGAGCATCACCCGACCTAGGAAAAATACCAAGAAAATGGGGAAAATTCGGGTGAAAATAGGGGTGGGCAGACCACAACCAAGGGCCATAAAAGGGATCAAATGTGGACACAATACATGGGCAGAATATGGGGATGAATATGCTAACATTACGGAGGTGACATTTTCTCTTTCAGTTACCTTGCAGATTGATTATTTGCCTGGTAAGGAGAAGGTGGTAGCCAATGCGTTGAGTTGAGTTGAGTTGAAGGCCACATCCGGTGCACACCATGGAGAGTTGCCATGGTGATTATGTCATGCCTATGTGCTGAAAACCTGGATTTCAAGGAACCTTGGAGCAAATGCGTGCATAGCAATGCTTCATAATACACCGTTCAGAATAAGTGATTGTACTACAAGGATCAAGGGCGAATTTTTGCAAGCCAGACACCAAGAAAGCTGCCAGTAAGCTTCACCCATTGCCAATTCCAGAGTTTCCATGGGAGGACATTTCTATAGACTTTGTGGTTGGATTGCCGAAGAGCTGGAGGTTCCAGAATGATTGTTTTCTTGCAGTTGTTGATCGGTTGAGTAAGCAGACCCGCCTTATTCCTTGCAAGTCAGATACGGATGCTCAAGAGGTGGCTAGGCTTTTCATCCGCAAAGTATTCCGCTTACATGGACTTCCAAGGAGGATCGTCTCAGACACAAACCAAAATTCACTGGATGTTTTTGGAGGGCCTTATTCTATGGTTTGGGGATGAAGTTGCAGTTCAGTACCGCCAAACCAAGAGCATGAACAAGACTATGATCACGATGTTGCAGTGTTATTGTCAGGAGCATCAAGCTCTTTGGGAGGTGTTCTTGCCATTGGTGGAGCGTGCCATCAATGATACTATAACCATTTGGCCCTCTTAGCTCTATTCCCACGATGAAACCCTTGCTCGGACATTGGACAGGTAGAAGAGGGCATAGGAACAAGGACCATAAAGTCTACACATGGAAAAGCGCCAATCTTGGTTTTAAAAAAAGCAAAGAAAAGCAAAAAGACAAACTAAGTTGACCACAAGCCAGGAGCACCATAGGTAAGAGAAGACTCAGACGCAAAAAGGCACTTTTTCAAAAAGCAGCTCTAGGGCAAAAAAAGCAAGAGGCCCTAAAGCCAAAAAAGCAAAGCACAAGAACTTTGGAAAAAGCTGGCCATATTTTAATAATATTTATTGTATAAAGTGAAAAAACAAAAGCACAGTCAAAGAGAAAAGCAAAGCAAAAGCATAGCCTTCTGGCAAAAAGCAAGACTCTCCTCGGGTATAAAAGAAGCATGAGTCCCTCTTGAAGCACCATCAACAAAGGTGTTGGAGAGTGAAGATCGCCATCATCACCACCACCATACTGCTGGGCTGCGCCTCCTTAACCGCTGGCCAGCACTACAGCCAGGCAGCTACGGCTAATGAACCACCTGCGCCACCTTCACCTTCTAGTTGCTGCCGCCTGTCAAACCAGCCAACGCTGCCGACCAGCACAGTCGCCAGCACCACTACCTGTGCGCCAGCCAGCGCCTACAGCAGCAGCCGCCCCCGAGGCCAATTCGCGCTGCTGCCACCTGCCATCAACATCGCCCCCGCTTGCAGTACTAGGCACCGCTGCCTACAGACACCACCGACGAGCTTGACAACATCGCCGCCAATAGGAGCTGCATCATCTTCTTGGTTACTGTCTGCTGTCATACAGTTGTCCATCATACTGCCTCTGGATCCAATTCATACTCAGCTATCCGACTTATTTGGGATTGTCCTTCCTCAGAATTCTACAAGTTGTTCATCTTGAGCTCCGTCATCTATTTTGGCCACTTGTGTACCACATTCATAAACTTGGGATACATTGGATTTGGATTTGGACTTAGTCTTGGTACTAGCACGGTGAGAGATTCTTGTGGCTCATCCTTGTGGTGTGCTCGGCGTCAAGAATCTCATGCCTCGACATCAACTCCTACTTGGGTTTGTACATCGGCATATTTGTTTGCTTTTGTATTCATTGGTTGTATTGATCCTGGCTTGCGAGCCCATGGATTGTTCCTGAATAAATTCCTGAAAGGGGGTGGGGGCATGTCCCCCGCTCAATGCGTGTGCCTTGGGCAAAGATCCCTAAACCCATCTCTCTCTCCCTCTCTCTATCTTTTCTCTCTATATTTCTCTCTCTTTTATACGTGGTGGAATCTATCACAGCACGCCCTGCTCGGCTTACAGATACAATGCAAGCATCAACCAAGACCACTCCCTATGAGGTGGTATACGGTCGTCCAGTTATTAACCCGATGACCTGAGCTCTCCAAACTTCCACAACTTGAGCTTGAAGAGTTCATTATTGAGCTTCTTGATAATCTTGAATGGGCCTTTCTTCTTCGGAGCTAGTTTGGAAGTTACTTCCCTGAGCTGTTTGAGGCTCTGCTTCATAATCTTTAAATAAACCCAATCTCCTTCTCTAAAGGTACTATCTTGACGATGTTTGTCAGCATTGCGGACTTGCTTTGTCTGCACCTTCCGTATTTCTTTCTGAACTTGGCACAATAACAGGTCCAAATCTTGAACCACTTGGTCTACACCATAGTCTCCTTGACAACATCTTCACCTTCTGGGAGGCGACGGCCCAAGCTAGGTTTCTCGACGAGGACTTGGTCGTTATGCTTCTCGATTTTGAGAAGGCATACGATAGAGTCGATTGGGGTTTTCTGGAGGGCACTATGCTTCGCCTGGGTTTTGAACCAGACTGGATTCGAGGAGTGGCGGCTCCATATGCCACAGCTCGTAGCCAGGTGTTGATGGCAGGAGGACGGGGCCCGAGTTTTGAGCTAACCAGATCAGTCCGTCAGGGATGCCCTCTCGCTCCGTTCCTTTTTCTTTTCTTTGCAGAGGCTATGAGCATGTATCTGACAACAGAGGAGGTTGGCTTGAGAGGACTCCAGCTTCCAGTCCGAGGTGAGGACTTGCTTGATTCTGAGTTTGCTGATGACACGGGATTGTTTTTGCATGGCAAGGAGGCGAGGGCAGAGTAGTCTCTACAGGTTTTTGGTGTGGCTTCGGGAGCATTGATCAATTGGCGCAAGACACTGGCTTTTTGGATCAGTAGCGCTCCCGCTCCGGCATGGAGCCCAAACCCGGGTTTTAGATAAATTCCTCCTGGCACAGCAGTGCGGTATCTGGGATGCCAGATTGGACTTGATTTGGCACCTGAGCAGCAGATCGCCCCGCTTCTTCTGAGCATTCGGAAGAAGCTTCTATATTGGAGTACAGCTCGGCTTTCCTGGGCTGGGAGGGTGGTGGTAACAAATCAGGTGCTTTTAGCGACTGTGGTATATCACGTCTTGCTGGATTTTCTCGAGCTCTTGCATCAACCAGGTACAGAGGCTGATCAGGAACCTTCTTTGGTCAGGGCGAGATGGTCAGCCGGCCCGAGCAAAGGTTGCTTGGGCAGTTATTACTCTTCCACTGGCCCAGGGGGGCTTGGGCATTATAGATCCAACTGATCAGAGTAGAGCCTTGTTGGGGAAGCTTATTGTTCGGGGGCTGCTTCCAGGCGCTAAGCCTTGGAAGGAGCTTCTTTTTCAGCGGCTGCAGGCTAGAGCTCCCCCAGCAGGGGGCACTTGGGCACCAGAGATACGGTGGATCTTCATAGAGATGAGGAGGACAGGCCTCAGTAGAGGATGGGAGGACAGATTTGCCTTGAGCATCCTGCGAGCTTGGGAGTTGCTGAGACCGGGGCTTTCTCAGGGACCTCCCACTTGTGATGAGGAGCGGGCCAGACAGCTGCTCATCTGGATCCCCGCGGTACGCACAGAGCAGGGTCATATGCTAGGTTCTCGGCCTCATCTAGCCTGGGGACCATTGGCGGCAAGCCCAGCACGCAGTTTTGGAGATTGGCACGCCTTTTGCAAACTCCCAGAGGAGATCCAGGCAGAGAGGCTGAGTCACTTCAAAGGGGGGCTGATTATGAGGGATGACATTCAGGAGGCACTCACTAAGGAGTGGTTCACGCCTTTCGAGCCAGCGGCCCCACGGTGGATGGGAGCCTTTACACAGTTGGAGATCCTGATTGCTGTCAGAGCTTGCATTGAGGATGGTAGATGCCTCTACTATGAGATACAGGATGAGGGCAGACTTCAGAGAGTGGAGGCGGAGTCGCCTTTGGTTGCAGAGTGCATCTTTCAGAGGATACGGGTAGTGGCCGCCGCTTCTCCGAAGTGGCATATTGATCCAGACCCTGCAGATGTGGACTCTGATTGGCGCATTTGGGCATATGCTCCGCGCCCCTTGGCCCGGCTCCAGTGGGACCCTTGCGAGTACGAGTGGCATGATCCTTATGCGTCCCCTGAGGCCACAGAGATCACCTTTTTCCAGTACACTGTTCGGTTGGGGAGGCATATTTTGACTGCGAGGAGGATGGTCTCTCCACCTGCATCGGAGCATTGGCAGCTACAGGGACTCTCACAGGAGTTCCTGGAGGATTTTTGGACCAGGCTCTGGGCTAGCAGACAAGCACGCAGGATCTCGGCTTTCCAATGGCTGGCTGCCCACAGGGGCTCTGCAGTTGGCACCTGGCTTGTCTACACTGGCCTTCCGCCGGCCTGCATCCGATGCGGCCACCCATTGGATGTTGGGGTAAAGGCATTATGCCCACCCTTATAGTGTGTACAAGCCCATAAGTTATAGTACATAGTACACTTAGTACTTTTAATGTACTAAGTGCACACTGTGTACTAGTGCAATATACATGTGTGATAGGGGAGTCACACACTCATCTTTGATGAGTTGACTTATCCCCACAACTCTCTCTCTCTCCCCCTCTTGCTTCTCTGTGTATGTCTCCCACATGAATCTCAAACCCTAAATCTCTCCCATTCAACTGGTATCAGAGCCTGCATGTACTGTACGGACCTGCGTGCTGCATCAGAACTGGTCGCCTGTGTGTGCTGCGTGGGCAGAATCTCTTGTAGGTGCTAAAGCACATGTGAAGCTGCCCTGTAACCCTGTAGTAGGCAGTGTGACAGTTGCAGCAGCGCTCGCAGCAGGTGAGAAGCTAAACTCCGCCAACAAGCAAGTCGTGGCAAAAGGTAGCTAAGCAGGTTGCCCAGCCAACCAGGCGCAGCCAGGCGCCTACAGTAGCCAGGCGGACACGTAAGCCAAGGGCACGGAGGCAAGCGAGCGAGTAGGAAGAGCAGCAATACGTGAGCGTTGGGCGTTCAACTGGGTACTAGGCGGATAGGCGAAGGCAGCAAGCAGGCGTGAGCGAGTACCCGTAGCCCATTAGTGCGAAAGGAAGGGCAGCATGAAGTACGCGCTATCCATCCGCCAGGCAGCCCCAACTCTGCATCGCTTCACGCGCTCTTTCGCCTCCGTGGGAATCCAAGTCGACACGGATGCCACCATCCACATCCAGAAGGCCCGCACGTGGGAGAAAAGCTCCACCACTCCTCTGCGTGAGATTTTTGAGAGCTTTTCAGCAAAATGCTGCATTTGCCCATCGCCAACCCCACAGTGAGCGAAAGAGGGATTCAGGTCCAGCAGCATCAGCAAACCCCCTTTCCTGCAACAAAAAATCAAAAAATTAAGAGGTATTTGCCTTCAATTTTGGGAATTTCTTATCAATTCAATCAATTGAGCAGGTACAAGTGCCGAATTGCTCAATTTCTGAGCAAAATTGGCAAAATTGGGTGACATTGGTCACAATCAGGATCAATTTGCAGGAAATTGGATGTCGAAATTTGGGGCTTTTGATGTAATTGTGCAATTAAGCATTCATACATGCTATATGATGTGAGAAATCGCACATTTGGGCAAAATTGCAGCAAATTGCAGTGCAAATCAAGGGGCTTTTGTGCCGATTGAATTGATTTGCATGCAGGCAATCGCGTTTGATGCTTTGGGCAATGTGTTGATGCCTGACAAGCACTCAATGTGCCTGTAAATCAAGGGGCTTTCATGTATTGGATGTATATGTGGCCAGGGGGAAGCACCGTGAAGACTCTGGATGCCTTCATGTGCGTCAATGTACCATGTATGATCAGCAATTGATCTTAAATCAAGGGGCTTTTCAAGATTTTATGCTTGTTAAGCTTGGCAAAGCAGCAGGCAAGACTTTTATGCCTTGAATCCTCAGAAATCAGCTTGCAGTCAAGGGGCTTTTGCCCAATTTCTGTTCGGGACTGTTGTATGCAGTGTTCGGGACTGTAAAAGTCTGATTTTAACTCATTTGGACAGCCAGGAGAGCATTTATTGCTACTGTACCTGCTAGTACAGATTTGGTACAGCTTTGTACAAGTTTTGGCATGGCTGTACAATGATTTGAGTGAGGAAAAGGTTCAATTTCAGCTGCTGTACTTGCCGGTACAGGTTTGGTACATCACAGGTGAGCACTTGGTACTGTTGTACAGTACTTTGGAAGGGCAACAGAGCACATTTAAGGTGCTGTCCTAAATCTGCAGCAACCAGATTTTGGTGGTTTCATCACATACAGTGGGAGAAAAGTTGCATTTGTGCTTCCGCAGTGGGAGAGCTTGGGAGAACAACTGTGAGCACTTTGTGTGCTTTTGGTGCAGTATTTGCACATTTTGCAGGGAGTCACGCATTGACAGGTTGCATATTACTATGGCAACCACAGGTGAGAGCTCTTCATTGCTTCACATCAAGAAGCTTGAAGGCTCACATAACTATGATATTTGGCAAACCCAGTGCTATAATGTGTTGCTCCAGAAGAAGCAACACAAGCCCATCAAAGAAAGGGGTGTAATGCCCGCTTCTCTTACTGCTGAAGAGTGGGAAGATATGGATGAGCTGGCAAGATCTACTATCATGTTGTCTCTGTCAGACACTTTACTTTTCAGCATTCGTGAAGAGAAGACAGCTAGGGGAATGTGGCAAAGATTGCAGGACTTGTATGCCCAGCAAAGTGCCTCAAGCAAAGTGTATTGGTTGAAGAAACTCATAGGTCTTCAGATGAAGGAAGGGGCGTCTATGACAGCCCATCTAAATGAGTTTAATGGTATTGTCAGCCAAGTTATAAATCAAAAGTTGGCAATGGACGATGAGTTCAAAGCCACTTTTCTGTTATGCACTTTGCCAAAGAGTTGGGATACATTCAGGACAGCCACTAGCAATTCGAATGCTATGCTGTCATATGCAGATGTTGAGGGTGCTCTTCTTCAAGAAGAGATGAACAGGAAAAACAACTCTGTTGGAAAGTCCAATGCAATGAATGCGCGTGGGAGATCCCAGCAAAGGGGTAAAAGCCAAGAACGAGGAAGGAGCAAGTCTCGCTCCAAAAAGGATTTGGAATGCCATTATTGTGGCAAGAAGGGACACATTAAAAAGCAATGCTACAAATGGAAAAATGATCAAAAAGAAAAGGGAAAAGGCAAAGACAAAGACAAAGATGAAGCCAAAGATGTAAAGCCAAAGGGCAAAAGTGGAGTCAAGATTGAAGAAGTCAATGTGTCACATGCAGGTGACAGTGAGGATGAGGTCCTATTTACGTCTTCACTTGATGCCCATTCACTTCTTACAGGTGGTCATGGTATGCACTCATGGATCATTGATTCAGGTGCCTCCTTTCATGTCACAGGTTGCAGAGACTTGTTTGTCAAGTATACTGCTGGCAATGAAGGAGTGGTTTATTTGGGTGATAACCATGCATGCAAGATTCTTGGCAGAGGTGATGTGAGGCTTGTGTTTTCATATGGCTCACAGCTTATGCTCCATGATGTCAGGCATGTGCCTGAGATCAAGAAGAACCTGCTTTCTACTGGACAGCTTGATGATGCTGATTATGTTACCACATTTGGTCGTGGAAAGTGGAAGATTAGTAAGGGCTCACTGGTTGTTGCCAGAGGCTCTAAGGTGGACACTCTTTACTTCATGCATGCAGGTGTTTGTCACCATGCTAATGTAAATGCAACCGAGCTGCCGGAAATTCCTATGTGGCATAGCCGGTTGGGACACATGAGTGTCAAAGGAATGGAGCAATTGTCTCGTTTGGGTTACTTGCCTTCTCTAAAGTTTTCAAGTTTTCAGTTTTGTGAGCATTGTATATATGGCAGGCAACTGCAGTGCCCCCACAAGAAAGCTCTTGGACAGAAAGATGCTCAGTTAGAGCTTGTGCATAATACAGATGTATGTGAGATGCCTCAGCTTTCTTTGGGAGGGGCAAATATTTTGTCATTTATTGATGATGCCACACGCAAGGTGTGGGTCTATCCTCTTCGTTTGAAGAGTGATACATTCTCAGTGTTTCAGAAGTTTGTTGCTCATGTTGAGAATCAAACTGGCAAAACACTGAAGGCTTTGCGTTCCGACAATGGTGGAGAGTATATGTCCAAACAGTTTCAGGACTTTTGTGATGCTAAAGGCATCAAGAGGGAGCTCTCTACTCCTTATGATCCTCCACAAAACGGGACAGCAGAGAAGATGAACAAGACCATTCAGGAGAAGGTCCGTTCTATGTTGTCACATGCTGCATTACCTCATGGTTTTTGGGCTGAAGCTGTTATGACAGCCGTTCATCTTATAAACAGGTCACCTAACACGAGGCTTGGTGGGAAAGTGCCAGAAGAAGTATGGACAGGGAAGCCTCCGTCATACAAGCACTTGAGAGTGTTTGGTTGCGTTGCGTACGTGCACATACGCAGGGAAATGCGCACCAAACTTGATCCTAAGTCTCACAAATGCATATTCCTAGGATATGGTGACAGAGGTGAAATGGGGTATAGACTTTGGGATCCCGTGAATAGAAAGATTATACGCAGCAATGATGTCATTTTTGATGAAACATGCATGTATAAGGAGCCTACAAGGCAACAGGAGCCTGGCAGAGTCATCTTTGATGATGATGGACATCATGGACAACAACCAAGGGCTGTAAATCAGCCATTACAGCAGCAAAACCAGCCCTTAAATGGTGCTGAAAATGGTCCAAATGGACAGCCAGAGATGGCAGAAAATATCCCTTTGGATATACCACAGTTAGAGGAAATACCGGGCATGATATTTCAGCCTTATGGCATGGAACAGGAGCCACCAATGGGTGATATGCAGGCTGGACAGCAACCTGCAAATGATGGTCATTGGGTACGGAGGTCCACAAGACCCTCCAGAGCTCCTGACAGGTTTGTTCCAGGGGTTGACTACTTGATGCTGACTAACTGTGGGGAGCCCTCATGTTATAAGGAGGCTTTACAGAGGGCAGACAAAGCTCTATGGGAGCGTGCCATGAAGTCAGAGATGGATTCTCTACACAAAAATGGAACATGGAAGTTGGTGCATTTGCCTGCAGGCAAGAAGGTTTTGCCTTGCAAGTGGGTTTACAGGCTCAAAGTTGCACCAGATGCAAAGCCAAGATACAAAGCCAAGTTAGTGGCTAAGGGCTTCAAGCAGGAATATGGTGTGGACTTTGATGAGATCTTCTCTCCAGTGGTCAAAATGACCACTTAGAGCTGTATTAGCTTTGGTTGCACATGATGATCTGGACTTGATTCAGATGGATGTGAAGACTGCTTTTCTTCACGGTGATCTCCATGAGGAGATATATATGCAACAGCCAGAGGATTATGCAGTGAATGGAAAGGAGAAGCTTGTATGCAAGCTGAAAAAGAGTCTTTATGGGCTCAAACAGGCACCAAGGGAATGGTATCATAAATTTGATACATTCATGAAATCCCAGAATTTCAGGAGAAGTGACATAGATCACTGCTTGTACACCAAGAAAGCTTTGGATGGCAGTCTATTGATCCTCATCTTGTATGTTGATGATATGTTGATTGCCAGGAAATCTCGTAAAGAGATGGATGCCTTGAAGAAGAGGCTGCATCAAACCTTTGATATGAAGGATTTGGGTGATGCAAATCACATTTTGGGTATGCGGATACTTCAGGACAGAAATCAGCATGTGTTGTATTTGTCTCAGAAGGAATACATTGGCAAAGTCTTGCAGAGGTTCAATATGGATGAGGGGAAGAAGACTAGTACTCCTTTGCCTCCATATGTGAAACTCAGTGCTATGGACAGCCCACAGTCAGATAGTGGCAGGGCTGATATGGCCAAGATTCCGTATGCTTCAGCTTGTGGCAGTCTCATGTATTCCATGGTTGCTACTAGGCCGGACATTGCATTTGCAGTGGGAGTGGTTTCTAGATACATGGCCAACCCTGGCAAGAAGCATTGGGAAGCAATGAAAGGTGTCATGAGATACCTGAAGGGCACACAGGATATGTACATTTGTTTTGGCAAACAAGATGCATTAGTGCATGGTTACACGGATTCGGATTATGCCGGTCATCCAGATAACCAGAAGTCTACTACCGGTTATGTTTTTACATTCACAGGAGGTGCTGTGTCATGGATATCCAGGATGCAGAAGTGCACAGCCTTATCTACTACAGAGGCCGAGTATATTGCAGCCACAGAGGCTTGCAAGGAGGCATTATGGCTATCTCGGTTAGTGGTTGATTTGGGTTATACAGGGGATATTCCATTGTTGCATTGTGACAGTCAGAGTGCCATCCAGTTGGCAAAGAACCCTGTCTTTCATGCAAAGACGAAGCATGTGGATGTGAAGTATCACTTCATCAGAGAGGTGATAGAGAACAAGCAAATTCAGCTTGTTAAGATTCATACGGATGACAACCCGGCTGATCTGTTGACAAAGAGTTTGCCTCCGGAGCAGTTTGCTCATTGCAGACACTTGATGGGCATTGGATGAGGCCAGTTTCAGCCTTGATATGGCCTTGTATATTATCATGTACATGCTGATTTTTCTTTTCCTTTACTTAAGGGCACTTTGCCTTTAAGTGGGAGGTTGTTGGGGTAAAGGCATTATGCCCACCCTTATAGTGTGTACAAGCCCATAAGTTATAGTACATAGTACACTTGGTACTTTTAATGTACTCAGTGCACTATGTGTACTAGTGCAATATACATGTGTGATAGGGGAGTCACACACTCATCTTTGATGAGTTGACTTATCCCCACAACTCTCTCTCTCTCTCTCTCCCCCTCTTGCTTCTCTGTGTATGTCTCCCACATGAATCTCAAACCCTAAATCTCTCCCATTCATTGGAGACACAGCGACATTGCCTATGGGACTGTCCACAGGCGCAGCAGATTTGGCTAAGAATTTTGCGCATTTTGGCCCCCCTCTCTAGAGGGAATGTATACGTGGGGAGCCGCTGCTTGGTCGACTTCGTCAGGGCTAGCTATGGGATACGAGACGGAGCAGGCCAGCCAGGCCATCAGATTCATTGGGAGCCAGCCTCGCCTTGTTCCTTCACCGGATTTCTCGACAGCCGGCTGGACACAGGAGGGGGATTTACGATGGGAGCTCCTCAGCAGCCTCACCATATGGTTCACCTGGAGAGCCCGTTGTTTCAGGGCTTTTGAGGGGAGACTAGAGCCACCAGCAGAGACTGTTTGGGCTATCTGGCAGGAGTTGATTCACACCCTGCGAGGACAGTATGACCGCATCCGGGGCGACTTGGATCGAGCGATCTTGCGACGCCAAGCTTTCCACATCACTTGGCGCAACGGCCCTTTCTATACTCTACACACGGGTACCCCCCGCTGGCACTACAAGCCACCTGTTTGGATTTTCCCCCCTCCTACTGTATGATATAGCCTCTCAATTTATTTGTACTTTTCTGCACCTAGGGAGAGTCTCCCTAGCTGCCTTGATTGGTCTCTGCTCTGCGTTCTAATGAGCAGGAGAGGGTTTGTAGTCCATTGGGTTTTTTTATAACTAATGAAAGGATCTTTTCATGGAAAAAAAAAAGGTTACCGAGCCACTAGAGGATGCATCCGGTGTTTCATTCGAGCAACCTGGTAGAGTATCGTAGGCTAGAGCTGAGCGCTCCGCTAGATGAGGATGAAACCAAGTTGGTGGATGACAGAGGATTACATGAAGTCTTAATACCGGAGCAAGTTGTTATGTACGGAGGTTCTCATCAAAAGCAACTCCAGTATCTCCTCAAGTTCAAGGGCTACCCAATCCAACATGCAGTCTGGTTTGATAAGGACAATTCACGGACGAGTCTACCGTGCAACTGAGGACAGCTGCAATGCAAGTAGAGGAGAATGTGGCACACCTACGAGTATGCAGCACATAGCCACACATAAGATAGCAACCAACAAGCACAGTCGGACGAAACAGAGGACACGTGGCATTGCCATGTGGCAATGATGATCAATTGGTCGACAACTCCTACTGGCCGACTAGGAGCATTTGTGCATATATATGTGTGGATTGCCAAATCTTCATATTCTTCTACTTTCCTTAACATTGTACTACACAAAGCATGTCTCTGCAGCAGGCGAAGTGCTAGCTGAGGGTGATCAGTAGGTCACAGGGCTATGATTTAACGTCTTCATTCTCAACCACATCTTGTACTTGAATTTCAGTTGTATTACTTCTTCTTGTACATAATACAGAGCAGTAGTTTACGACTCTTGTGTGTGATTGCGCCGCACTCTTCTTTCAATCTCTGGAAAACCCTAGAAAATAGGCGCAAGTGTTCTACAATCTTGTAGAAGCAGTGGCTTATCACAATGTTGGTTCCTATATAGGTAACTATGTGGAAAGATTAGACATGTGTGAACCTAATTTTGGAGTCAATTGCTTCATGTGGCTAGACTGTTTTGGATTAATTTCCAAGAGTGGAAATGTCTCAGGTGGGGAAGTATGTTATGTACCTCACGCTACCCACATTGTTAGTGGAATCTAATCTAGGGTACGGGGACCTTGATGAGGATTAGTGCAACACGTTGTGATTACTTATTAGAGTTATCCCATAAGGTATAGCTATTTATGAGTCAATGGCTATTTATAGGTTAACTAAGGCTATATAAGCGGGGTGAGCCTATTATGTGGACCACCATATTGTTTTGTGTCCTATCGATGTGATTGCATGACAAGAGACCTGTGCCTAGGCCTGGGATGCGGTCGACAGAGACCTTAGCCCAAGAGCTAGGAGGGTCTATGGATTAAGACCTACACTTGGGAGAGTCAACCATCAGCTAGCTTGTGGTATTGATCGTGTTGCTTGTATTTAGGGAGATCTTGGCGGAATCTTTGTCACCAACCAAGGCATTTCCCAGTATGAAAGGGGTCTAGTGGACTCCAGGACGTCTAAATATTTGGAAAGTACAAGATTTGGGAATGGGGCATTATCCTGGAATACAAAGATCACACTCCTAAAATTTAGGAGAGTTGCTATTTTTGGCCCGACTCCGATGGAAATTCTGTTCGTGTCATTACATTTGGAATTGGGCAGATACCAAGAGTTGCCAAAGTACCTATGACAAATGGGCTACTAGTCGATATATTTTTAGAGGTAAAGATAATGGGAGAACCCATCTCTAAGATTGGGACATGTGCCAAGAAAGTGGATCAAAGTGAGACAAGTGGCCTCACACTTGTCTCACTTCAGCTATTGTGTGGCTCTCCACTTGTCCTTATAGCCTTCTCTTGCCATTTAAGCTCATGGGAGGCCCAAATCTATAAATCGGAGTCCTCTCTCTTCATTTGGAGGAGGCTCTCTTGCTGTACATTGCCTCTACCACCGTTACAGGCTGTCCTAATGATGGTTACTCTCTCTCTCTCTCTCTCTCTCTCTCTCTCTCTCTCTCTCTTGAATGCTGCCCATGAAGTATACTGGCTGTTGGGGACTGTTATGGAGGCTTCCATCGCGAAGAAGTACTGAAGACAAGGTATTTAATCATTTTATTATGATTTCCAGCCATTGTACCTACTGTACCAACCACTGTACCGGCTGTAACAGCCACTGTTCTGGCTGTACCAGCCCTTGTACGCGCTGTACCAACCATTGTACCTATTGTACCAGCCATTGTACTTGTTGTACCAGCTGAATGGAGAACTGAACCTGTTGCACCAGCTCTATTGCATGAAGACCCGTGGTTTTTGGGGAAGAATCTGTCAAAATATGCGGCAGAAATGAAGACAAAATCTGAGAACACAAGAGCAAGTGCACTGCAGAAAAATACAACAATAGAGAAGGAGAGAGAGAGAGAGAGAGAGAGAGAGGCGTGTAACTCTACTATATGTACACAAGAAAATCCCGAATACTGAATAGAAGCTATGTGGGGGCAAGGGGCCATTTTATATGGCCCCTATGAACCAGTCGGCCAGCATAAAGGGCAGCCAACAGCAGCCTGAAGACACCCGACCAGCAAAAGTCGGGTCGGCAAGCAAAGATGCAGTCGGCCACATCAAAGCAGACAGTCCTGCAGTCGGCCAGCAAACAGAGGTCTGACATGCACAGGATAGCCTCCCACAGCAGAAAAAATAGGGAAAAAATAGGGAAAAATATGGATAGTGGGGAAAATGAGAAAACACCTAATCCGGGCAGGCACACCCACAACAGAGGCCCTGGTGTACATATACAGACAGGAGACGACTGCTAACACCCCCCCTCAGCTCCTGCATGTGGAACCAACCCCAAGGAGCTGGAGTGCCGCCGGAGCATAGCCTGAGGTAGAGACTTCGTGAAGAGGTCCGCCGCATTGTCCTCCGTCGAACAATAAAGAAGCAAGATGTCACCAGCCAAGATCTTCTCACGTACAAAGTGATATTGTATCTCAATGTGCTTGGTCCGGGCATGGATGACCGGGTTCCGAGCAATAGCTATACAGCTCTGGTTATCGCACTGGATGACTGTGGGCTCCTTTTGTGGAAACCCAATCTCGCCAAGCAACCTCCGCAGCCACACAACCTCACAAGCAGCCCGGTACTCTGCCTCTGTCGATGATAAGGCAACAATAGTTGGTTGCCTCTTCCTGCTCCATGAAACCGCTCACGAGCCGAGGGTAAAATTGTAGCCTGATGTGGATCTCCTCATCTCTGGATCTCCTCCCCAATCTGAGTCACTCCATCCTTGGAGTCTGACTCCATCCATCAACCCCCCTCCTGTGTAGAAGAGTCCGAGATTCTTCGTACTCGGCCGCAAGATCCGCAATCCTGCGTCCCAATGAGACTTCAACGGCGTCTGCATGAATGAGCTCAACAACAGCCCCACAGAAAAGCTCAAGTCCAATCTAGTGTTCAGCAACCAGATCAATGAACCAACCAACTTTCGATACAGAGAGGCATCAACTGGCTCACAAGGATCATTCACTGTTAACTTTGTGTTTGGGTCCATCGACGACATAATAGGCTTGCAGTTCTCCATCCCAAAGGCCTCAAGCAACTCATGAACCTACCGTTGCTAAGAGACAAAAAAACCCCTTTGGGTCTACCAGATCTCCAATCCCAAAAAGAAGTGGAGTAAGCCTAAGTCGGTCATCTCAAACTCCTTTGACAAGGCAACCTTCGTCACTCCAATGTGCTCCACATGACCGTCGGTGAGAATGAGATCATCCACATAAAGGATGATTAACGTAACCATGCCGCGTTCCCAAAAGAGATACAGGTTGGGATCTGCAACCGATCCCTGAAATCCAGTCCGGAGAAAGAAGGAATCAATCTTCTGATTCCAAGCCCTGGGAGCCTGTTTAAGACCATATAAGGCCTTCCTTAACTTGTAAACCATCCCTTCCGATCCTGGAACCACAAAGCCTCGAGGCTACTCAACATACACCTCCTCCTGGAGGTCACCATTAAGGAACGCAGATTTAACATCCATCTGATACACAGGCCACCGCTAAGAAGAAGCAAGGGCAAGAATGGTCCGAATCGTAGTCATCCTCGCTGTCAGTGCAAAGGTATCCTCATAGTCGATGCTTGGCCGCTGAGCATAACCCTTAGCCACGAGACTGGCTTTGTGTTTGTCCACCAACCCATCTAACGCATATTTGATCTTAAAGACCCACTTGACACCAATGACTTGTTGGTGTTGGACTCACACACTCAAACACACACACAGACACACAAACCTGCACATTAGGGTTAGGTGCGGGATGGAGAAGCTCACACAGAAATGAGAGAGAGAGAGAGAGAGAGAGAGAGAGCCAAAAGTGTGGTAGCCACAAAATGCAAGTCAACCCTTGCATGTGTGTCACATCCATATAATATAGAAGTACAAAATATTATATGTAGAGTGTCCTTTCACACTTGATATCCAAGGGGAAAAACCACATGGAAAAAAATGCCCTTCGTTAAGCCCTGTTCACACATAGCACTACCATAAGTGAGCATATGCCTACAAATCCCCCCTGTAGTGCAAGTGTGAACCTGTACAAGGTAGCAGATCACTCTCTGTATGAGAGTAAGCCCAAAGCTTTGCGGAAAGCTTCAAACTTTTCTCGAGGTAAAGCCTTTGTGAATAGATTTGCAACATTATCCTGTGTAGGGCAGTAAGATAAACTGATCTCCCTTGCATGTAACCTCTCTCTGACATAGTAATAATGAATCTCAATGTGCTTGATACGTGCATGAAATACTCAATTTCATGCCATGGCCATAGCACTCTGGCTATCAGTGAGAATGGTGGTGGGTGTTTGCTAACACTCACGAAGATCAACCAATAATCTCCTCAACCATACACAATCTACTGTAGCTGTGAAGACTACCCTGTACTACTCAGCCTCACAAGTAGATGTGGCAACAGTGGGTTGCTTTTTACTCAACCAAGATATGCATGAACTGCCAAGAAAAAAACCATTCCCATTGGTGGATTGCCTGGTATCATGATCACCAGCCCAATCTGAATCACTGTATGCATAAAGCTGCAAGCTGCCCCCCCTCGGATAGAACAAACCAAGATCTAGGGTACGCTGAAGATAACGAAAAATGCTTTTGACTGCTTGCCAATGCTTTGTGCCTAGGCTGTGCATGAGTTTGCTCAACAAAGACACGCCAAAAGATATGTATGGCCTCGTGTTACACAAGTAAATGAGACATCCCACTTCCTGGCTGTAAATGCCGGCCTCAAAAGGCTCTCCAATATCATGCATAGTACGCCGTACACCTGGTTCTACTGGAGTAGAAATGGGCTTACATTCATCCATGTGAAACCTTTTTAGCAAACTTTTTATGTACTTAGTTTGCTGCATAACAATGCCACCATCTGTATGCATAAACTGTATGCCAAGATAGTAGTGTAAAGGCCCCAAATCTGACATATCAAATTCAGCTTTCAAATCAACTTTGAAATCTGAAATTTGTGCTTTGCTAGTACCAGTAATGAGCATGTCATCTACATACAAGATGACTATGAGAATATCGACACCGATTTTCTTCACATACAATGTGCTTTTAGCTGGACTATTCACATAACCTTGGCTGGTTAGATGAGCATGTATTTTATCATACCAAGCTGTTGGAGCTTGCATTAACCCATACAATGCTTTGTGTAACCTGCATACTTTATGTTCCTCACCAGGAACTACAAAACCAATGGGCTGATTTACATATACTTTCTCTTGTAAATCTCCATTTAGGAATGCAGCTTTGATGTCCAATTGATGCACTTTCCATCCTTTATGTGCAGCCAATGCAATCACTGATCTTATTGTGGTCATTCTCAAAGTAGGAGCAAAAGTCTCCTCATAATCTATTCCCTTTTTCTGGGAGTAGCCTTTAGCCACAAGTCTTGCTTTGTACCTATCAATAGTACCATCAGACTTCATATTGACTTTGTACACCTTTGTTCCAATGACATGCTTGCCTTTAGGCAATTCCATAAGATCCCAAGTATTGTTCTTCATGATAGAAGAGATTTCAGCTTGCATAGCTTGCACCCAATGCTCATTCTCATGTGCTTCTTCATAAGAAGAAGGCTCTTCTGAATTAAAGAGACCACCCATGGCTAATGCAAACTCCCCACGATGTATATTCAATCCATGGCTGGAACAAGCCCTTGTTCTACCTGTGAGTGGAGCTGCAAGTTTGCTTTCTTGCAAAGTTTTCAGCAACCATCTTGGCACTGACTTGGCTGTGTCTATGGCTGTTTGCTCTTCCCTGACAAGATCTTCCACTTCTTCCATAGAAGGGGGCTGAATGGCTGGCTGTTCCACATGTTCTACATGAGGATTTTCTTGTGTAGGGGCTGGCTGATCTGAATCCCCCCTAATTGCAATGGGTAATAGTCCATCAAACATGTCCTGTATGCCTGTATCATTACTTTTATACAAGCTGTACATGGGCTGGTCTGAATTTTCAGCAAATACCACATTCTACTAACTAAAATTTTGCGTGTTGTTGGATTGTAAAGACGGTATCCTTTGCTCTCATTGTTGTAGTCCACAAAAATGCATTTCATTGCTTTGTCATCTAGCTTTGTTCGGAGTTGTTCTGGCACATGTGCATATGCCAAACACCCAAATGTACGCATATAATCCACTCTTGGCTTTCGGCTATACCAAGCCTCAAATGGTGTTATGGTTTTCAAAGCTTTTGTTGGACACCTGTTCAACACATGAGTTGCACACATTATAGCTTCCATCCAAAAATTGTGAGGCAACTTTTGTGCTTTCACCATGCATCTTGCCATCTCCATGAAAGATCTATTTTTCCTCTCAGCTACACCATTTTGCTGCGGTGTGTAAGGCACAGTACATTGGTGTTTGATGCCCTTTTGAAGCATATAATCCTTGAATGCATTTGACATGTATTCTCCACCTCTATCCTCTATCTGAGCGGAGTGTTTGGACTTTACATCCACACATATTTTCAGCCATTGCTACAAAGTGTCGAAAGCATGTAAACACCTCTGCTTTCGCTTTCAAAGGGTAAACCCAAGCAAACCTGGAGTAGTCATCAATGAATGTGATGAAGTAAAGATGCCCCCCTATGGATGGTGTCCGCATTGGACCACATACATCACTATGTATGAGCTGTAATTTACTTTCAGCTCTAACAGCTCCATCTTTGGGGAATGGTTTTCGTTGCATCTTTCCCAAAATACACCCCACACATACATGTCTTGGTGGAGACTCAAGAGGCGGCATATTATCAACCATATGATGCTTCTGCAAAAGCATCAAACTCCAAAAATTTACATGCTCAAAACGAGCATGCCATAGCTCTACATCATGCATAGCAGGAGTGTGGGCAACCACTGTATTTGCATCATAAGTACGCTTGTCATAGCTGTCCAGCTTATACAAGCCTTTGTATCGTGTTCCAGAAGTGACTATTTCATAACCCTTTGATGGGTCTTTTACCAAACACTTCCCATCTTCAAATTCAGCCTTTAAACCTTGGTCGTTTATGGCTAAGATGGAGAGCAGATTTTTCTTTATCACTGGAACATACAATACATTTTTCATACATATATTGGCACCATTAGCTGCAACAATAAGTATGACATTGCCAATTCCCTTTACTGGATATGTGGTATGATCTACACATGATACAGTGCGGCCATTTGAAGCATAAACCAAGTGCTGAAATACATCTTTGCATGAAGTGATGTGGCTCGAAGCACCACTATCAAAATACCATGATACATCCTGTCTGTCAGATGCAATGCAAGACATATCATTGTCTGAAGCACTTGGTGTGTCACTAGTACATGGGACCAAAAAAGTACTCTCTTCCTGAATTACATTAGCTGATTGTTGTGCTTCGTCGTCAGAAGAGTCTGCTACTACATTGCCTGCTTCTTTCCTTTTCTCTTTTGCAATCTGCTTTCTACTATCACTGATGTAGTGTCCAGGCTTATGGCAGTAGTGACATTTGCCCTTCTTTTTGGGCTTATTTGCATCCCCTTTGTCAGACTTTTCACCACAAGGAGAGGGCTGTCCATGACCAGCCTTGCTAGACTGTTGTCCCCCATGCTTAAAGCTCTTTGCTTTACCCTTATCCTTGGCTGTAAATGCCTTGTCTCCACCACGGTTGCTCGATAAGTTTGCTCTTGTTTGCTCTTCCTGCAAGAGTAAACCCACCAGCTCTTCAAAAGTGACGGGATCACCACCTTCTCTCATAGAGAGGTTGACAGAGGTGTGAAAGCCCAAGTAGGAAGGTGGTAAAGAATGAAGAGTGTTGGTGACCAGCTGTCTATCTGGGATAACCTCATCAATGTTGAGCAATTGTTCCTGCAAATCTTTCACTTTGGTGAGATGATCTGCCATGGAGACACCCTCATCCATAGAAAGAAGATCCAATTGCCTCTTCAAGTAGGCAACTCTTGCCTCGTTGCGTACCTGATACATTGCTTCCAATGTGTCCCATGCAAGCTTCGATGTCTTGCAAGAACGAATGTGCGGAATAATAGTCCTTTTCACTGAAAGGGCTATCAATGACATGGCCTGTGCATCCCTAGAGTCCCATCTCTTTTGCTCTTGTGTGGGAGCAGGTTCTACTTTAGGAGCTCTTTGAGCACCTCCCCTTTGAGGCGTGGCTGGTTGTATGGTAAGTGGGCGTGTGTCATCACCACACACGATGCCCCAAAGCCCTTTGGCTACCAACAAATTACGGATCATGAAACTCCAGAGGGAGTAGCTAGATCCATCCAACTTGTCCTCCTAGGTGAGCACACCAAATACATCTGTAGCATTTTGAGCCATGTCAACAAAATATACCTGCAAGCAAACCAAGCACCAATGTGCACTGCCAGGCAACCAAATGTCCTGTGCAAATGTTTGCCTACAAACTGAAGCAAGTGTAAACCTGCACCAAATTGTCCAATTACACACAATGTGTATACATATGCGAGAAATCACAGCTGTAATGCCCAATTACATGCTCCAATCTGAAAAGCCCTAATTTTTATGCACTCCAATCGCTTCAATGTGCAGTTAATTGGCCAATTTTCACAAAAGCCCCAAATTTCTGCAACTGAAAGCGGCTCAATTTGCTGATTTTGACCTCAATTTGAAAAACCCCCAAATTCCAACCCAAACAACATGAATGGCACCATCTGCAATTTTTTTGGCAAAGGGGAATTTTTGGCAAACCCCAAAAGATTGTTGAACCTACCCTGCCCTAAAATGGCTACAAAGCTGTTTTTGTTTTTTTTTTTTTTTATTGAAGGTACCTGCAAGCGTGGATAGCACGGATGGCACAGTTGTTAGACTGGCAGCACGGGAAGACGTAGGCACTGAAGTCAGGTCAGGCCGGCGACGAAGCTGCAGGTACATGCTGGAGTGGAGCAGTGTGTGGAGTGGATGACCCTGAGGTACATGCGTTGGGTGAGGGACTGGTAACGCCAACGCGTCGCCCTGCCAGTTTGCAGATAGGGTGGCCACGCGCCGGGGGAACCAGGCGGAGGCGAGGTTGGCCAGCCGCCGACGAAAGAGGCGGAAACAGACGGCAGTGTTTTGCTGGCCACTAGCATTGCCCGTGGGCTAGGCCCCGCCACCTGTGAGCTGAGCTGCAGCGGAGCTCTCCCCAGTAGTGCCGCCAGCTCTAGGCGGCGACGGTGGCTGGGACAGGCGGAGCAGAGGTGGCCGGAAAGCCACAGCGACGGACAGAACGCCTACGTCGATGGACTCCGCCGGACAGGAGGTGCTGAGGGGAGGCGTTGGCCCTGCCTGCACTAGTGCCGCCGGCTTTGGGCGGCAGCCTGGCGGAGCAGAGCCGGACGGAACTAGCTGCCGGACAGAAATTGCCGACGGACGGACTAGCCATATAATATAGAAGTACAAAATATTATATGTAGAGTGTCCTTTCACACTTGATATCCAAGGGGAAAAACCACATGGGAAAAAATGCCCTTGGTTAAGCCCTGTTCACACATAGCACTACCATAAGTGAGCATATGCCTACATGACTGACCGTTTTGACGGCCTCGGTACCAACTCCCAAGTGTTGTTCTTCTCGATGGCATCTAGTTCCACCTGCATGGCTTTCCTCCAAGTAGCCTGTGCAAGAGCTTCCTTGATGGAAGTGGGCTCTTTGTCCCGCATGATACGAGACATCAAAGCATAGTTTACCTGTAAAAGCTCCGCCAAATGACTTTTGTCACGAACTCTGTGCGATCTTCGAGGTCCGTCCTCTGTGGTCCATTCGAAGAGAAGCTCCGTGACACCTCACTCCCAAAGGGTGTCCACTAACCACCTGGGTACTCGAACAGAACGCTGAGCCTCCTGCTGCTGCTGCGGGGGCTCAACCTCCAGAACTGACTGTGGTTGTCCAGCTGGAACAATAGACTGGGAATCATCATCAGAATCCTTTGGGTCTCCAAGAAGTGGCGGCTCATCAACAGTGGAAACCGAAACATGCTCATCACAGACCACATCCCTGCTGACAACAATCTCATTCCTCTCTGGATCAAACAACCTGTATCCCTTGGAAAGAGAGTTATATCCCACAAATATAAGCTTTTGGGACTTGGAGTCGAGCTTCCCCCTCTGCTTCTTCAGAATGTGTACAAACGCATCGCTCCCAAACACACGGAAGTGGGAGACATCAAGTTTCCTGCCAAAGTATGCCTCAAAGGGAGTCATGTTAGGTACTGAAGTCGTCGGAGACCAGTTGAGGATATGGACAGCCGTAGCCACAGCCTCTCCCCAAAGTGGACGAGGAAGATCACGATGCTCCAGCATCGTCCTCACCATCTCCACCACAGTCCTATTCTTGCGTTCTACCACTCCATTCTCTGAAGGCAAACCTGTATTGGCCAGTTCCCTCTTGATGCCATGATCTGCACAAAATCTCACGAAAGCATTTGAAGAGAATTCACCTCCTTTGTCAGCCCGGAGAGTCTTCACCTACAGTCCAGACTCTTTCTCCACCAACACATGCCACGCCTTAAACCGAGGAAAGGCTTGGTCCTTTTGAGAAAGGAAATAGACCCATGTGAATCTGGAACAATCATCAAGCAGCAGCATAAAATATAGAGATCCTCCCAAGGATGATGTCTACATAGGTCCACACAAGTTAGTGTGAACCAACTCCAATGGTTTCGAAGCCCACCTGGAAGCCTGCTTCGGAAAGGATTCCCTGTGCTGCTTACCACGTATGCAAGAACTGCAACGTCCTTGCCTGCTGCCAACATCTGGCAAGCCAACCACCATTTGGTCCCAGAAAGCTCGCCACAACGCATCCACATTTAAGTGGCCAAACCAAAAGTGCCACAAGTCACCAACCTAAGAACCTGTCAATGAGAAGAGTGCGGAGAGTTTGTAGGTACCATTCTCCACGTCGCCTCCCAAACAACCTGGCCAGTCTCGCAGTCTCGTAGAACAATTGAATGCTCCTCAAAACTCCACCCGAAAGCAGTCTTGCATACCTCATGCACTAACAATAGATGAAAACCAAGTGCTAGGACGTAAAGAACACGAGAGGAATGCTTACCCCCTTGCCGTAGGGAATAATCTCCATCTAGCCCTCACTGTGTATCAAAATTGTGGAATTGTCACCAATGAAAATGCGACCTGACTGCCGTTTCAGATCCAAGAAGAAGTCACGGGAAGGAGTCATGTGCCTGGCAGCACCGCTATCGAGAATCCACTCCCGAGTATCCTTTGCAGTAAAGCCAACTGCCTCCTCGCTCGAAGAAGATGAAGCATCTAAGTCCATCATCTCTAAGTGCACAAAGGCTAGAGTCTTTGCAACTGAAGCTGAAGAATCAGCACTCTTCCCAGTCCGCTTAGGACACTTCCTCCAATAGTGGCCTTTCTGGCCACAATCATTGCAGGTCCTCTCGGCCTTCAATTTCTCTCAGTCTGCATCAGGCTTCTTCTCAGAAGACTTCTTCAATGAAGCCTTCCCTTTGCCCTTGTTGTTGTTATTCCGGCCTTTCAACCGTTGGCCAGTTAAGGCCTCCGCCGAACCTCCGCCCTATGGAGGGTTCGTGAATCTTTCCTCCTGTTCCAAGACCATGGACACAAGCTCCTCCCATGTGATGGTGCTGAGCCTTCAAAGAAGAGTAGAAAGCTGAGTACTGAGAGGGCAAATGCGACAGCAACGTGATGGCCATATCCTCCAATGGTATCTCCTTCCCAGCCTGAAGAACTTCCTGCTGAAGAGCTTGCAGCTTGTTAATGTGCTCCCGCATCGTCGATGACTTTGCAGGATTCATAACCCGCATCTGTACTTCCAAGGAAATCCTCTTCATGGGCGATACCCTGTTATAGAGAGAAGCCAAATGCTGCCATATACCTCTAGCCAGCGTCATATGCTTGATATGATTGATTACCTATGGTGTGCAATGAAGGAAAATGAAAGAACGAACCCTAGCATTGCCACGATCCCATAATTGTGCATGTGCCTCGCGTTCCTTCCGAATCGAGGGTAACTCCCCTTCCTCTACCTCTAGCCGTGGAACCCCAGCAACGATGAAATCAGCAAGGCCGTAAGACTCCAGAACAGATTCCATCATTACCTTCCATATGCCGTAGTTGTTCCCGTCCAACTGACGGTCCACTGGGAACGTGGGGAGTGTCGGGATCTTCACATGCTTCTCAGCCATCTCAAGTAAATCTGCCATTGCGGGGATGTAACTGAAAAGGGTGGGTGGGTGGGAAAAAAGAAGAACTTAAACCTGCAAGTGGCTGTCCAGCAAATAAGCCCACCTTCCTCTTGCTTCTCCTCTTCCCGAACGGTCCAAAACAGTCCACCAATCAGCAACAAAACAGCCCCCCTCTTGCTCACACAGTTCCCAAGATTTATCAAGAGCCTAGAGCTCTGATACCATGTCAGAATATGCAGCGGAGATGAAGACAAAATCTGAGAACACAAGAGCAAGTGCACTGCATAAAAATACAGCAATAGAGAAGGAGAGAGAGAGAGGCGTGTAACTCTGCTATATATACACAAGAAAATCCCGAATACTGAATACAAGTTGTGTGGGGGCAAGGGGCCATTTTATATGGCCCCTATGAACCAGTCGGCCAGCATAAAGGGCAGCCGACAGCAGCCTGAAGACACCCGACCGGCAACAGTACAATCGGCAAGCAAAGATGCAGTCGGCCAGATCAGAAAAGTCGGCCAGCAAACAGAGGTAGCCGACATGCACAGGACAGCCTCCCACAACAGAAAAAATAGGAAAAAAATAGGGAAAAATATGTAGTGGGGAAAAATGAGAAAACACCTAATCCGAGCGGACACACCCACAACAGAGGCCCTGGTGTAAATATACAGACAGGAGATGACTGCTAACAGAATCAGTATCCACACGGAGGTATATGGATTATATTGTTGGCTCGGCATTTCTACAGCCTGTGTTCCAGCTTGGTTGCCTCGTGTTGGGCTATGTTATGGCATTTGTATATGGATAATCCAGCATCTCCTATGGGGAGAGAGGAGAGTAAGGCCCTCAAAGCTTGTACATGATATTATTTTCCTTGGGTAATAAAATACTTCAAGGGGAGGGGGGGGGATATGGATAATCCGGCATCTCCTGTGGGGAGAGTAAGGCCCTCAAAGCTTGTACATGATATTATTCTCCTTGGGTAGTAAAATACTCCCAGGGGGAGGCGTGGCATTCGGCACATTCCAGCCTCTTTGCAGTGTCACATGTGCAAGCTCCATTTTTCAGCATTTGTGGATGTTTTGTCCAACTTTTATGTTTCATGCAAAGTGATGATGGATATGTGTTAAGGCTTTGGCCATGTTTAAATGTTTGTATGCATTGATGGTATCAACAAGTGTGTCAAGGGTCCTAGTCCCCCGGGCACCGCGAGTTTCAATCTTCAATGGACCCTAGCAAATGATTTCATGGTTGAGACTGAGGCCAGTGATTATGCGATAGAGGCAACTTTAGTTGGGGAGGGTAGAATGTAGCTATTGAGAGCAAGAATTTCATCTATTCATCAGAGGCAACCCTACCTGAGAGAAAGAACTTTTTGTTGTGATTCATGCTTTGAAGATTTGGAGACATTATTTGTATGGCACTTGATTTGTAGTCGTAACCGGACCATGAATCTTTAAAGTATCAATGTGACCAACCTAAGCCAGGCAAAATGGGCCTAACTTATGCAAGACTTTGATTTTGAACTTAAGCATAGAAAAAGGAGTCAAAATTTGATTGTTGATGCTTAGGGTAGAATTGGTGAGGTGAACCAATTGAGTTTCACCAAGATTGGGGCAGATTTATATAATTCTCTAAGGAGACCATGCGAGTCCGACTAATATTTTGGTCGGTGTTGACGGCAGGTCCATGAGGGAAGCTCCATTGATGATGACCATAGCTCACAATCCAACTCTTGATAAAGGAGTTAGTCAATTGCTTACTGCAGGTCCATGAGGGGAGCTCCATTGATGATGACCATAGCTCACAGAATCTAACTCTTGATACAAGGGTTAGACATAAGTTCCTTAATCGGATGGATCGCTATTCCGAAATGGCAATGTTTTTGTACTCGATGTGTTGAAGTTGAAGGAGAGAATCCTCATTGAATGTCATGATACTCTATCGGCACGTCATCTCGAGGTACAACGAACCTTAATTTGGTAAAACGCACGTTTTACTGGCTAAAGATAAAGACGAATGTCCAGGACTATGTTGTGAAGTGTCCTCGGTGTCTGGTGAATAAGACCAAACGCTTGAAGACTAGAGGATAGCTGCATCCTTGTTTGGATATCCCAAGTGGTAAATGGAGAAGTATTTCCGTGGACTTTATTGAGGAACTACCTCGATTCAACAAAGGATTTCGGTAGTTGTTAATTGACTAACCAAGATGGCTAGATTATTACTTACTATGGGTCGCCTTCCAATATTGTAAGTAATAGGGACTCGAAGTTTACAGACATTATTGACAATTAGTTTTCTAGAAATTGGAGACTACACTGAGTGAGATCCTCTAATCATCCTCAATCTAATGGGCAAATGGAGAAGGTGAGTCAAGTTTTGGAGGATATGCTTCACAAATTCATCAGACCATCTGATTGGACATCCGTTTGGTCAAGTTTGCTTACAACAACAGCAAGCATATGACTACTAAATACAATCTATTTATGCTTATGTATGGATATATCCCCTATGAAATTGGGTTTGAAACTAGATGTGGCTAGAAATTTTTTGCTTTATATGCAAGAGATGCTTGCGCATGCTACAGAGACTAGTAGGAGTGCTCAAAATAGAGCACGATTTTATGCTAATACGCAGCATTCATCATGAGTTTTCTCTAAGAAAAGCTAGTATATTTGAGAGTACCCAAGAGTTATGAGACTTTCAGGACAAAGAAGTATCTAAAACTAACCCCTAGGTACTATGGACCTTACAAAATCCTGAAAAAGGATTGGTGAGGTTGCTTATAAACTTTAATTGCCTCCCGGGATGCAAGTTCATCCCCTTTTTCATGTGAGTAGACTCAAAGAGAAACTCGACAACGAGGATAACATTGTGTCACCTCAACAACTTGTTGATGTTGAGGACTTTTCTGTTGTTCCATATGAGCCAAAGTTCGTTATTGATTTCAAGGAGAAGATAATTAGAAATAAGTGCTTCATGAATACAAGATTAAGTGGAAGGATAGGGCGGATGAGAACTCAGCTTGGGAAACAGTTTCTACTATAAAGTAGGAGTAGGTTAGGTAAAGGGTATTCACTTTCTCTCTTTGTCATCATTTTGCATGTAATTAGTGTTAATCCTTATAGCTCAACATTAATCATCATCAATTACGCTTCCACATGATTAGAATGTGATAAGCTCGTAACCAAAGAACACTAGCATGCTTTCCCACTACAAGCCAAATTTAAGCTCTCACCTTCTAGAGTTTAAGAAATAAGAACTCTAGCACTAAAAGCTTGCCACAACACCTCCGGCTACGCCATTGCCACTATGGTACATGTGACTTCTGGATGATGCACTTGCATCTATCAAATGATGCACCCTATGAGAAGGTCCGTCCGTCCAGCAAGATTCACGAGTAGTATCATACTCACTCCAACCTTGTGAATTGTGTTAACGTGCCAGAGGTGTTGCACATCCAACTACCAACGTGCTTCCAATGTGCAAACTAATCCTAATCATATATGTCAAAGGCACTTAAATAAAACAATCTCTATAATTGTGCAAATAGGGTATATCCCTAGATGAATCCACGAACATGCCCAAATTCTTAGAAGAAAGTGCAATTTATAACCTCATGGTAGTCATCCACACAAGACAATAAACCATCAACTCCATCATGCATAGTATGGACTAGATACTACGACATCCCCACTAGCGTCATCAGTGCCCAATAGTGGGTGTAGAACTTGGTATCAATATATACTCCCACACACACGTAAGAGCATACATTCATACAAAGGTCTATGTACAAAGTAATATATAGTCTTTTCTATAAACACATGACTATAATACCCCCACATTCCCACCTTTGAGGGTAGGGTGGTTATAGGATGAGGAAGACTTAACGCTAAGAGAGTGATAAATATCACCATCATGATAATTTCTTGACAGTAAGGAAGTTTAGCAAACCCATAAGATTTCTTCAATAAGAACTTTTTCCTTTGGAAATAGTGTGGTATTAGGTTCTTCTTGTAGCACAATACTATGTAAGGATGAAGGAATTGGTATTTGACATCAATTTGCTGGGTCTTTGACCAACTGTTTTCTTTGCCATCACAGCCAACAAGTGTAGAACTGTGCAAAAACAGACCTGTATGTGGTTGAAACCTTAGCAATCATAGTGGCTTACATAACAAACACATGTTGTAAGCACATTCTACAATGCCACCTCATTGACAAAAGTGTAGTGAGCCTTCTTCGTGCTATTACCATCTAGCCCTTAAAGATGCAATAAGGTCATCTGCTTGTAGAAAGGAGTGTGTGGGCTAGATATTATAAGGTGAGCACCTGCTACAATGCCACCTCGTGGACTCAAGCATTCATCACTCTCAGTTCACTTTTTCTAGTGTGTGTATATGCTTGCTTTAAGATCACTTCATTTACTCTTGATCTAAAATCAACACGTTTTCACCAACACAACTCTTGGGAAATTAGAAGAAACAACAATAGGACTCTGGTAGAATTATTGAGTACAAGAAGAATGCACCTACTGTGATAAGAGCCTGACCTTGAGGGCGGTGTGAAACAGCATCTAAGAGCTTCTCAACAGAGTACACCTGTGTCAATGAGAATTGCATTCGTTGAAGACATATAGACATTGAAAATATCCAGCTAACTTGCATTGCTCGAGATGCTTAGACATTGAACACATGATGAATTCCTTCAGAACCTACTGTGTACCTCTGTTCGGTTAAAGCCATGCATAAATGCATGACAAACATTTCCAATAACTGGCAAGGCCACTGATTGCAGTAGACGGACAACGTATGAGTTTTCCCCGAAAACAGCTGTGGAATTGACTTCTGTAAATTGCATCATGGGGGACTTCAAACGTGTGCGAGCAGCTGACATACAAGGCAAAGAAAAGAAGAAAAATCCAAACCTGTCTCCTGTTCAGAGATGCTCCTGTTGGTGGTGGTGGCGGTAGAGGTCCCCGACATGCTGATGGGGACGAGTCTGTCCGGGTTCCGCTTGGTGGGGCCCACTGGCCCTGTTCCAGCGCCCGTGGAAGAGGAGGTGGAGGAGGCGGCGACAGCGGCGGCCGCGTTGAGCTGCTTGGTTAGCACGGTAGAGAGAAGCGCGTTCAAGGGTTTGGCTCCCCCTGCAACTCCGGCCAGGGCTTTGTTGGCGTAGGCGTAGGCGGCGGCCTTGCCGGAGCGCTGCAGGTGGCGCAGGAGGAAGGCGCGGGGCGAGGAGGCGATCCGAAGACGCTCCTTGACGCGGAGCTGCATAGCCCGCAGGTTGGCGCGCCACGGGGATTGCTCCTTCGCCTCCATTAGAGTTCTTTCTTCTTCCGCTCGCGCGCGCATACAGGAATTAGGGCACGAGGACTTCAGACAGCGCTATCTATCTATATACATATGAATTTCGGAACGATGCCACGTCGACCACCAGGTCGTGAGGTTTCCTTCTTACGGCTCACTTGAATTTTGTAGCGAGAGAACAGGTATCATAGCATTGTAGCATACAAAATCACAAAATGTATCAAAATAATCTAAGTCGGCAACATATATAAAGAAGTCAAATATATATGGCATAAATTTTCTGAATCCCTAAACCTTAATCAACAAACTCAATGCTTCACTTGGAAGAATGGTCGATCCTTTGTCCTAAAATACATTGAATATTGTATGTGACGGCGATCCATAACCTTGTTATATTGTCAATGAATGAAAAGATCATGCACACAAAGGATACAACGATCAATAAAATCTTTAAAAGAAAACTAAATTATAATAGAAAAAGGTAGCCAAGATTACCTCGTACAATAGAAGACTAAGTAGACAATCTATGAGGAGCTCCAACATAAAAATCAGATCGAATATCGAAGGTGATAGTGGATGTAAGAAACACCCAACTCTTAGATGCATTGAATACCTCTCAATGGATGCAAAACATCTCTTCATCTCTCATTGAAATAAATAAACTCCCCACTCTTCATCTGAAACATTAATTCCATACATATCCAAGCCTTCATTGACAATCATTGACAACTCTCACAATAAAGCTATCAACATCGAGGAAAATCCTAAAATAAGAGTATACAAAAAAAGTATACAATTATGTATAGATCCCAATCAAATAATGCATTTATATTTACCCATGCATATAAGCATCAATCATAATTGATCCAACATGCCTCGAAGAGTTGTAGAGACACCGTGTAGTATAGAATGTCATGTTTCATATTTTGTAATCATGAAAAGTTACCTAATAGATAATAAATAACCTATAATTGCATGTCCAATATAACCTCAGACATGCCTTTCAAAATATGAACAATAAAAATAAGCAGTTTTACAAAAGAAAAAAATATTTAAAAAATCAAAATGCATAACTTAAATAAGTACATTAACTTGTCACTTCGAATCTCTTGGACAAACAATGTTGCTTGTCATAGGTGTATGACTTTCAAGATCACCTAAAGACTATGCATTAGTTTTATCCTCAAGCAACACCTTCACAACATGAGGAGACCGCGCTCCTATAACAATACAATGTACAATTGCACGTGCATAAATACTGGAGCCACCAAATACAACACCTAAGACATTTAGGGTTTGCCTTATGATTTATTTGTTAACATTCCAAATTGTAGCCGCATAGGAAATTATCTCAAAAAGGCATCTCAACTACAAGGCATCTTGTATGGATGATGATTTCTCCGTACATGCAACCCATTCACAATCATCTTCTAATATCCCTCTTGTAATGCAAGCTACCTTGAAGGAAGCTTGAAGGAAGAAAAGACTTAACCATTGAATGTTCAAAATCTTCAAATGACTTATATCCTTTGCATCTAGTAAGAAGTAGCCAAACATAGTATTGCTCACCAATAGAAAGTGCTACAAAGTACATGGGCCTTATAGTGTTCCCAATCTTTCTTTTGGTCCATTTCTTCAAGCTGGATTTCCAAACCCATTGTTGAGGAAAATTGATATACAATGTATCATTTGATTAAGGATGTTGCTCGTTAGTCTGAGAATTCTTTCCCACATTTTCCTTCTAAACAACCTCTATAATATTATCATCATCTTTGAAGATAATATGCTGACCCCCAGGTATGTGTACCTACCATTGTTGCACATCTAGCTTCTCATTATGAAAATCATATTCAAAGAATCTCCAACATGCCTCCAATGCAAAGACATACTGTGCATCCAAGTATATCTCTATTTCATTAATGAGTACCCCACTAATGTTAGCGTCACTACCTTGTATAGTCCTTAATCTTATTGTTGCTCTATCATGCCCCTTATATATATACTCATAAAGATACTTCACCCCTGATATTGTTGTGCATATTTACACATTTATATATGCACTATATGTGATTGAAAGAAAGGGTTATCTGGCACAACCCATCTATTATCAACCTTACATTTTTTCATTTCTACAATTCTCCCATCATCTGTGATGCATATACATAGGGTCACCACTGCTATATCCACATTAGTCTCTTATGCAAACCTACATGAATAGTTTCTTATGCATTTCCCTTCATACATACAAACTACATTTGGATTGAATGGACTGTGAGGCCCGTGGGGATATTACAATGCAAGATAACATCGTGAAAAGTAGGAAACATATGCTTATCATGCAATTCTATACACACCAAATCTGCCATAGTCTTGGATAGTCTTAGGTTTATGACGATTATCCAATATCAAAAACATGTGTGAATGTGGCAATCGTCTTTTTAGAAACTCAATGATTGACACATACCCAATCAAATTATCAAAAAGCTATATATTTCATCATATCTGAAGGTGTTTGGTAAAATACTATAGTTGTCAAATCAAGTCAATCGCATGCACTTTGGCCCAGAAGTAAGGCAGCCAGCACCTCTTGCCAATCTGGATTGCAAGTGAAAGTAATAAAATAAATCAAGCTTACCCATGGAACGGACAATAGTTTATACATTTGTCATGGCATACGAGTAAAACTAGATGGCAACACTATAATGCTTCCACCTACCCTTCCTGCAATACCACTTATGCTTCCTTCTGGATAAACCATGTCTACTAAGCCACCATAAATTTTAGAACACAAAGTTCTTTGATTATTGTGGAGCCATGATAAAAACCATGATTCTTCAACACTACAATATGCATCACTATAAATTGTTGCAATAACCTTCCACCACGTAGTAAGCATGCATATATGTCTGGGTGAGTTGCAACCGGTAAGCATAATACTGACGTTGAGTCACACGTTGTTTATTTATCAATACACTCATTGCTGATATATCCAAGGGTAGATTTTCAAATGCCATCCATCTTCCCCTCGTGGAAATAAAGAATATATAAAAGAGGCATGCAACACCTCTGTAAATTAAAGATATGTTTACATGTACCTTCTTGAGTATACAAATAAAATATGTTTGCATATACCTTCTCAAGTATGCAACAAAATATCACAATGACCAACAGTATGTCATCACCTTGACCAATCATGATTCCATCAACCTCATTAGCTGTTGGCATCAAGTATTGTCTTGATGTGGTCTTCGTCTCACATATTGTCTTGATGTTGGCATCAAGTATTGTCTTGATGTGGTCTTCGTCTCACATATAGTTATTTTTAGTTCACCACATGATGAGAGCCCTTTCCACCCTACTCATACAAAAAGCCTTACACGTATATGAGCAACACGCAAAATCCATAATCCTTAAACCTTACATCCATATTCCTTAAAATACATTTTAGGGCATGAGGAGTATAAACTCCTTTTCTTTATGACAAAATAGTAAAGTGTAAATGAAAAACAATAATGATAATTTCATATGATAAATATCATTTGAGTATATCTAAATAATGAAGGTCCAATTACTAAGGTTCTTGCATTACTAAACACAACATGCATAACATAATATGCATATAAACATACATACACACGTGCGCACGCACACACACACACACACACACGTCACATTTTTGTGCTTGTGAATATATAGGCACATATCCATAGTTGTGTGTTTGTGCTTGTGTAAAGAGAGAGAGAGAGAGAGAGAGAGAGAGAGAGAGAGAGAGAGATGACAGAGCACCCATGGCTATGTGTTCCTCGTCATCTCCACGTCACATTTTTGTGCTTGTGAATATATAGGCACATATCCATAGTTGTGTATCTCTCTCGCTCTCTCGCTCTCTCTCTCTCTCTCTCAATCTCAATCTCTCTCTCTCTCTCTATCTATCTATCTATTGAGAGAGAGAGAGAGAGAGAGATATCTATCTATCTATCTCTCTCTCTCTCTCTCTATCTATCTATCTATTGAGAGATAGATAGATAGATATCTATCTCTCTCTCTCTCTCTCTCTCTCTCTCTCTCTCTCTCTCTCTCTCTATCTATCTATCTATTGAGAGAGAGAGAGAGAGATAGATATCTATCTATCTATCTATTGAGAGAGAGAGAGAGAGAGAGAGCGAGAGATGACGAGGAATACATAGCCATGGGTGCTCGGTTGGCCACACATCAAGTGTGTGTGAACACTTAAGGCCTTGGTGCCCGATCGACCACACTTTATTAATTTTCTCTTTGTATATACAACTAATCCTTGCTTGCCCAAATCTCTCACCTAGTCATCTTCCTAATTTCTCATGCTAGTGAGACTTGGTAGCTATGCAGCTTACTTCCTAGTGGGGGGAGCATGCTTGTGTGTCACTTGTTGACTTTCTTAATGGTTAGCTTTGGCTTAGGCTTTATGCATCTCTCCTAGGGGTGGCTTATATATAAAGAAGTCTTATGGCTCAAACACGTCACTTCCCAATATGAGAGGGTATTCTTCCTATGAGTGGATTGGGCAATTGGGATTGGTGGCTTTCAAGCAAAAGACTCATGGACGGTCAAATGATCCTTTCTGGGTGCCATGGGGGGTGAGGGGGGTACAAGCTATTTCTAGCTTTTATCTTTTTGGGCTCATCATGGGCATGTCTTATATTGAAGCTACCTATTAGGCTAGTTTATAAGCCACATTTGGGCTTGTCATGGGCATGGATTTTTTAACAATTAAAGAGTGGGAAGCTGGGCACCCATGGCTAAGACTAGCGTGGATGATGCATTACATTTAGTCATGAATAGCTAGCACACTTGACCAACCAATTAATCCTACAAGATAACTAGCCCCTAGACCCACTATGTAAGGACAATTCAAGGGTCGTATCCAACATATCATGAGCATTGTTTACCCTACTAGAAATATCAATAGTAGATAAGGTTTCTAAGGTTAAAGGGGACCTTCCTTGATTATTTCTTAGAAGAGGACAGCAAGTACATTAGTTAGGTCATGCATTGTAGCCATTTACACACCATGCATAGTATAGATCTCAGTTTATGATCTATGAAAATAAGTACATTAGTTAGACCATGGTTGTATTCCCTTGCTCACCATGCATAGTAAAGATCTTTGTTTATGATCTATTACATCATTGTAAATATTCATGTTTTGGCAATATATAGTAGTGTAGGATATATAGTCAACTTTCTATATTGTGTATGCAAAGCTGGTTAGCATTAATCTCTCTATTTTACTGAGCATTAATCCATTCACACCTTCTGCAATTATGTCATGTGCATGCCCTAGTTGAGATACTCATGGACATGATCTTCTACTTTCATCCCATAGTGGGGAAGATCCTAGGGTGTGTGTGGACCCTTTTTTTTCTGTCTCTCTTTATAAAATATATATAAAAAATCAAGATGTCTTGTATATTGCATTTTTTAAATGCTAGAGTCTCTCTCTCTCTCTCTCTCTCTCTCTCTCTCTCTCTCTCTCTCTCTCTCTCTCACACACACACACACACACACACGCACACACAATGTAGGTCCAAATGCTCTCCACCATACATGAAAGTGAGGAATAATTCATGAAAAGACACTATAAAAGTTATATACAACCTTTATGAGAAAGCTGGCCACACCCAAGCTCATATAGTTAACTTAGGAGTTTTGGGCAACCAAGTGTGAATAAGGGTGAGTTGTATATAAGGCATTATCCCATAATGAATGGACATAATCCCTCTTTGTGCTATACAAGTTGTCTAAGTCTTCTACTTGCTCTTTGCTCTTATTTGTGCATGCCTGAGAGTAGAGGTTAGTTTGCTTCTTATTACATGTTCCTATCCATGCTTTGTGTGAGAGGTGAGTTAGTCCTTATAGGAGGCAAAGTAGCTTCCTTGGTGACAGCAAGGAAGAGAGAGCTTGAAGGAGAGGGGCTAGCAAGACCATTAATCAAGCTTGGATGGCTTCAAGAGACCTTAGAGAGGAGCTTGAAGGAGAGGCTAGCAAAACCATTAATCAAGCTTGGATGGCTTCAAGAGACCTTAGAGAGAGTTGAAATGGGCCATAATATTTTTGGTGCCGTTGTTGGGGAGGCAATATCGCATCCTCCACTTTTTTTAGAGCCTTTGCTCCCTAATGCAAGCCACTATTTTTTGTAGTGTTTAGGTTGAGAAGAGGACAAGTTGGAGACAAAAATAAGTACAGAATAGATGTTAAGTGTGTTTAGGTTGAGAAGAGGACAAGTTGGAGATAAAAATAAGAACAGACTAGTGTTTAGGTTGAGAAGAGGACAAGTTGGAGACAAAAATAAGAACAGAATAGATGTTTTGTGTTTTTTATTTGTTGTTTAGGTTTATGAGTACTTGGGAGACCTTGATGAAAGAATACCTTTCATTTTTGCATACTTTTACATGTTTTGGTCCATGCATATCCACGCTAAGCAAGCGAGTTTTTTTTCCCCAAAAACTCAATTTATCACAAAAAAGAAAACCTTTTATTTTGCATACTTTTACATGTTTTGATCTCTACATATTCACGGTCTGAAAGTATAGGTTTTTTGCTGTTTATTTTATTTTTTTAAAAATTACTTATTGAAAATAAAATTGGATAATTCATGCTTTAAAAGACTCAATCTAGAAACTTTAGATAGGAAAAACACTCATCTACCCATCCAAAACTGAAAAAATATAATTTATTAGTCTTTATCGCCTACTAGTTTTTCATGCCCATGAAAATCTCCTTGAAATCACACCATGATAGACCCCACACTCAACTGGGTGCTCCCCGAGTGACTAGATGTCATAGGACCTCATGTACTTCTTGAAGAATTAATCAAACTCACTTATATATCAAGGAATAAACCACAGGCTTGAATCAAATTGACAACATTAAAGCATAGCATAGAACAAGAAAATAGAGTAAACATCACCATCAACACACTATTGGGTGCAATCTGCCCCCTCATGCGTGCAGCTCCCACTTTCACGATATGAGTATTTTGAGAATTATATTCAAAATATAGCCCAAGAAGCTAATAATAGTTGTGTATACAAAATTGGGCTTTCTTTTCCACTTTTACAAAATAAACTCAAGCACTAGAGCTTGTTCACACACTAAGTGTAAAATAACCAAAACTCTTTTAACACATGTGCTAATAATATAGCAACGCCATGCACAAGCGTGCATTAATAATATGTACAATCATTTGGCACATGGCCAACAAAATAACTCATATGAAGTAATAATAATCCGAGATGATATTAACAAGATCCTCCATGTGCGACACACGCACTGCTCATTACCTATCTCACAAACATAAACATATTAGTTATTCCAATTAATTACTATTATGCACAAGTGTGCATTAATAATATGTACAATCATTTGGCACATGGCCAACAAAATAACTCATATGAAGTAATAATAATCCGAGGTGATATTAACAAGATCCCCCATGTGCAACACATGCACTGCTCATCACCTATCTCATAAACATAAACATATTAGTTATTCCAATTAATTGCTATCACAACAATTAATCCTAACATGAAACATTGATAGGCACAAACATAACACTTGTTATACTTCGATGAGAGTATCATTATATAGATCATCTGGCATGGCGTGTCTTACCATGTTACACTTTGATGAGCATATCACTATACACATCATCTAGCATGGAACATCATTTATATAAACCACTTGTTACGATTCGACCATGTGCAGTTGTCTAGAATAGTCCACTTTTTTCGCTTTGACCACATACAGTCGATCGTCAAGCATGGTACTACTTGTTACACTTCAACAACATACACCCGTCAAGCATGGTCTCAAGCTATACCAATAACATTAGGTAACTAGTATTTAATGCAGGGTCACCCACTATACCAACTCACTAGCATGGCACACTAGCGCCGAGGCATCCCCGTTCAACTAAAGGGTGGACATTATGTAACATCCCTCCAATCAATTGACCTCAGTTGCATGTTTGCTTCTCAAGCACTAGAGCTTGTTCACACACTAAGTGTAAATTAACCAAAACTCTTCTAACACATATGCTAGTAATATAGTAATTCCACACACAAGCGTGCATAAATAATATGTACAATCATTTGGCACATGGTGGCCAACAAAATAACTCATCTGAAGTAATAATAATTAGAGATGATATTGATAAGATCATCCATGTGCGACACATGCACTTCTCATTACCTATCTCACAAATGTAAACACATTAGTTGTTCCAATTAATTGCTAATACAACAATTAATCCCAATATGAAACATTGATAGGCACAAGCACAATATACACTCACCACTTATTACACTTCAATGAGAGTATCAGTATACACATCATCTAGAATGGCATGTTTTACCACTTGTTACACTTTGATGAGCGTATCACTATACACATCATCTAGAATGGCATATAATTTACATAAACCACTTGTTGTGCTTCAACCATGTGCAGTTGTCTAGTGTAGTCCATTTATTTTACTTTGACCACACATAGTCGTTAAGCATGGCACTACTTGTTACACTTCAACAACATACACCCATTAAGCACAGTCTCAAGTTATACCAATAACATTAGGTAATCAGTATTTGATGCGGGATCTCCCATAATAACAATTCACTAGCATGGCACACTCGCGTCTAGGCATCCCCTTTCAACTAAAGGGTGGACATTATGTAACATCAAACCCCACATTTAATTAGCAATCTTGGGTGGTCAAATGCATAATCTTCTTGAGTGAGATCAACACCAATCACTCTCCTAGATTCTAAGCGCATGAGATTCGATCTAGATAGGTAAAATTCTACTCCACCACACCTATTTCATCAACTTTATGGTTTCCATAGCAGTGAGTTTTTCATGACATGAAAAACTACCTAGATTCTCATGGGCATGAAAATTAGCAACACCACCTTCGCTCCAGGGGGGGGTTTGTTAGTGTTTGGAGCTTCATGTGTGCATGTTCGCCTTGTGTGTAAACCCCAATTTATGTGCATGTGAACACTCTTATGAGTGTGAGTGTATGTATGTGTAAACAACTTCTTAAGGCTAGATATTATGTGTGTATGTAGTAGGCAATGATGTCATAGCCCATGCCATAGTGTGTATGTGACTTAGTCAAAAGATAAGGCATATGCCTATGAAAGAATTGTACTTGGTGAGTATTTTGATATAATCTAATCAATACATTGAGTCATGTAATCTCTCTTTTGTGAGCCTATATCATCCCCCTTCTCTTTTCACACATGCCACAGATATCTTCTCTCTTCACACATGCCACATATATCTTCTCTCTCTCTCTCTCTCTCTCTCTCTCTCTCTCTCTCTCTCTCTCTTCACACACACCATGGATACCTTTTATCCCCCATAGCTACCTATGCTAACCCTAACTAACACAAAACTATGGTCCAAATTTAAGATGGTTCGGATGAAGGAACTATAAAATCAAGGTCAATGGATACCTTTTATCCCCCATAGCTACCTATGCTAACCCTAACTAACACAAAACTATGGTCCAAATTTAAGATGGTTCGGATGAAGGAACTATAAAATTAAGGTCAACATAATTTGGTGAAAAGAGGATATGTTAATCAAGGTTAGCATAATTTAGTGAAGAGAGGATATGTTAATCAAGGTTAGCATAATTTGGGCAAATACCCAAATGCTCAGGAAACATTTCAAGAGAATTTATAGGAAAAGTGGGGTAATAGCCAAATGCTTAGGAAATATTTTAAGAGAATTTTTAGGAAAAAACAAGTGTCAACAAAGGCAGGGTCAAGAAGGCAATGGATATATTGTATTTATGCAATAAAATTGTGAAGGGAAGGGGATTGGATATTCCTAAGCCAATCCTTGAGCAAAGGTAGGAAGACCTTAGCTCTGACTTAAGGGATGATCTCATGGCACTGATGTTGCAAATGAAGATGAAATTCCTTTCCAAGATCCTTTTTTACATGGGATTACATAATAGAAAATCCTACCATGGAACAAGAAACCACTAAGAGACCATGGGATATGGCCACTCTTATAGCATTGGCATTCCTTTCATCACAGATAAACATGCCAATAGGGACGTTAGTGTAAAGCACCTCTTTTGCAAAGATGTTAAGGGATGGTAGATGGTAGCTTAGAACCAAGAGCTAACCAAGAAGGGGACATACATCAACTTGTTACCAAAGATCTACTATCAAGGGAGAATGATAGTGTTCATGATTTACTCCTCTTTACTCACACTCACAAGAATCAGAGGAACATGGACCAAGAATAAAGTACTCTCAACTCTCTCTCACACACCATAGACACAAGAGAGGAAGGAGATAAGAACGAGACTCAATTGGCACAACGAGGGATTGTGTCTTTATATTATGAGAATTTGATATTTATATAACTGGTCGTTGTTCACACTTGGGCACCCAAAACTTACAAAGAGATGAACCAAATGTCTATAAGAGTTACATAAGCTTGGGCATGGCTAGCTATTCTCATAATTACAATCTTTATAGTGCCATTTCATGAAACTTATTATGTTTACTCCTTCCTCAAGCTATCACCAAGAGCTTGCCTCTCTCCATACAAGGACTCTCACTCGTCTCTACCCTCAAACTCATGAACACAAGCATAGAGGAACGTGTGCCAAGAATGAACCTCTTCTCTCTCTCTCTCTCTCTCTCTCTCTCTCTCTCTCACCATAGACACAAGAGAGCAAGGAGACTCAATTGGCACAAAGGGGGGATTGTGTCTTTGCATTAGGAGAATTTGATATTTGTAAAATTAGCCCTTATTTACACTTGGGTGCCCAAAACTTAAAAAGAGATAAACCAAAGGTCTACAAGAGTTACATAAGCTTGGGCATGGTTCTTCTAATTACAATCTTTATAATGCAATTTCATGACAAGCTTGGGCATGGTTCTTGTAATTACAATATTTATAGTGCAATTTTATGACACTTATTATGCAATCTCTCATATGTAATGGAGAGATACTAAGTTAACCTCAAAATGGGGTTAACATCCCCCCCCTACTCGATGCAAATTCCATCCTCATAATTTATTATCGCTGCAATCTAGGGCATACTGTCTATAAGAGCTACATAAGCTTGGGCATGGTTCTTATAATTAAAATATTTATAGTGCAATTTCATGACACTTATTATGCAATCTCTCATATGTAATGGAGAGATGCTAAGTTAACCTCAAAAATGGGGTTAACATCCCCCCCTACTCGATGGAGATTTCGTCCTCATAATTTATTGTCACCGTAATCTAGGGCATATTGTCTTTATATATTTCTTGTAGCAACTTTTCATGGTCTAGAGCACATGAAGAGTTCTTCTTATAGCGGCTTTTCATGGTCTGGAGCACATGAAGAGTTCTTCAGAGAAAGTATAATGTCTTCCAGAAGTTGGTATCTATCATGTCTTCAAAGGTAGCATGCGTGTAGGATGGAAGAGATTATAGAGCCTCTAATAATAGTACATTATACCACTTTCTAGAGGCCCTATATTGAGATCAAATCTCATGCTCTCACAGTTGTAACTGTGTAGATAAAACATCCTGGATATCCATGAGAAGTATAATGAGCTTGAAGAATCTGACTATGGCGAACGATTGCTGGATTTGGAATAGCTCTCCATTCATGCACCATTATGAGCATATTAATCATATTTCCCAAATGCCAAAGCAATCAAATAGATTTGCATTGTACCCACACACTCCCGTAGATCAAGCTTAAGGTTTAGGTTTACCAATTAATATGTCATGGGGTTTAAGGTTGTACCTATATCAACTTCTCAAGGGAGGCCTTCCAACCACTATTCGTAGCAACTAGCTCGAATAGTGGCTTCCATTGCTTGTTATCGAAAAATGTTGATGGCTTGACCAAGGACAAGTCCCTCTCATAGCAATAAGCTATCGAGGTGGAGAAGAAAGCCCTCAAACTCACACTCACTCTCTCACACACACACAAGAGATAGAGAAAAGAAGAAGAAGCAAGAGCTCTCAATTCTCACATAAGGGAAGTGTCCATTCTCATTAGATGAGTTATCCTTTATACAAACTTAATAAGTGGCTGGGCACTCGGGCACGGGCAACCATTGAGTAAATCTATCATCTAATATGTGCTAGACTAGTAGTGTATATGTGAACTTGATGTTGGCATTACACTTAGCTCGGTCATCCCTTGTTTACATTGTGTCTAGCTCATTAGATCGAAAAAATCATAAGTTGTGCATTAAGAGCAAAAAACCGCTTGGAGGGGCAAAATTACAAAGCTATCCAAATTATTAAAACCTTTGATGCAATCACTCATAATGACTATGAATGCTTCGAAGAAAATTCAATGGGGCCCGTCGAAGCCATCCACCTAGTTAACTGCCATAAACGGTGTTATCTCCCTCTGCTTGATGTAGGTTCGTCCTCGGACCCATGCAATTAAGTGTAGGTCGAGGGGTTGGTTCATGTGTCGATGTAAAAGAAGCTGTGGACATGGAAGTTTGACTTGAGAGTTTGTCCATGTGTTGTTTAAGCACGTCACGAACCTTTGATGCAACTACATTGGTTGCTTGTAAATGTCAGCTTTCAAGGTCTTGATATGTATATGGAGTGGCTTTTGCTGATGAGGTTTTAGATGTCAAGTGCAATGCAAGTGTATAAGTAGAAACAAATAAAGGGTGCCTAATGCATGCACTTGAAAAATGCAAGCACCAATATGCTTCACAAAAAGAAAACAGAATGCTATGCAAGTAAAGCATATTGATGGGTTCTTTAGGCGATAGGTTGTACCTTGGGCCAATGTTCCCACCGCTAAGGACCCCTATCTGAAGATGTACTTGAAAGGGCTTTTGCTGGCAAGGTTTTATGACGATGATAATAATAATAATATTAAAATGGTAGTAAATATGAGTGCATATATACAACGTGCCAGTGCATGACTCGATGCTAGACTATGCCTTGAATGAAAAATCTCAACAACCCTTAACGAGAAGGATTATGCTAATGGTTGGAAAGACCATTAGCAACAATAGATGTTTTTTGGGTTTTTTTTTAATAAAGAAAAGGACTATGCCCTTTGCCCAACAAGACAAATGGCGACTCTGACTTATATTTATAATTTTTACATGTGTACTATGCATTCAGTTTTAGAGAAAATGACTTGCTAATGTGGTTGTCACAGCTTCAGAGAATATTGTGTTCTTCTTAATGCCTTATAGAGGGGTCAGAATTCTATATCCACCAAAGTCTCAAAATCACACAACATATGTCCAGGTAAAAATTTGAGACGATGGAAGTAGAAAGCTGTTTGATCAGAGTTAGGCCCATCATTAAGATTAAAAAGTGTCTCTTGAGCTCCCCATCTTGTATCTTTGTGAGGCACATCTATGAGAGAGATCAATAACTGTATGAACCTAATGGTAGCCACAAAAGCTCGATATAGAATCTTCCTCTATGCATAATAGCAAACCTTCAAATGTTGGCACATTTCTTAGATCATTGCGAAGGTAGAGGGTTTGAACTTTGGATAATTAAAGATGCAGTGTGGATTCATGTTCCTCTTCCTTCCTTGTCCACTGTCTAGGATAAGGCATATAACATGGATCAACCCTTAATCTGTAGGGGAGTGAAAATAACTAAAGGCATATTGTTATACATGTAAGTATTATTGTCGCCATTAAGGTTGTTCACCCTCCCATCCCTATTGGCAGTAAAGCATATCCACCTCTTCCTTCTATCGGATAATATTTCTTCCATCTATAAAATGCATGCTCTATAAGAAATGCCACTATTTGCACATCTAATAGGTTAGCTAGATAAGGGTTCTTGAATTGTTTGATGGGCTATAGGCACCCATAAATCTGTAGCCTTCCATCTATGCTTTTCTATGTGTTCTTTCATATTACCCACAAGTGGATAAGCTAAGTATGGCCTCTTTTCAATCATTTTGGCTGTGGGAGTTTATACTCCAAGAGAGAGATCATAAGGATAAGTAGGGTCAAATGTGGTTACCTACATTAATGATTGAAAAAATATTTGAGGTTGTAACCATGGGTTCCCTTCTCTGATTACTTCCAAGTACCTTATCTGGTAGCAACTTAAAAACATCCTCTCCTGCAAATAACTGTTCAATGCTGTTAGTTGCCATGGGAATGTCCTTAAACACTTTGTGCTTGCTTTGTTCAACTCGCACCTCTACAGAAGTGTTGGGATCAATTGGTTGTTCCTCCTCCATAAATGCTTCTTCATCCCACCATTAGTCATGCTCTAAAAAGTTATAATCTTGGTGTTGCTCTCGTCTTGGCACATAAGGCACAATTTCCAAGCCACTTGTACACTGTGAAAGAGCCAAAGCTTCTAAGTGATTTGAATCCACAAAACAAGGATAGGTTAAGTTTTCATTTTCCTATAAGCTTCTTGCAAGATCCTAAAGGCCATGATATTTATTTTGCAAATCATGGATTTCTTGTGTGTCTACTTGTGGATAATTGACCAAATCAACATAGACTCCTATATCTGCATCTGAAAGCATATTCTTTAAATAGTTGTGTATGTTGTAGAGAAGTTTGAGAAACCCCAAGGGATGGTAAAAAGGGTTATTTCTGCCTAGCAAGTGCTGGTAGACATTCCTCACTTCTTGCACACCATATATACTTCTAACCACCAAACACTATCTTCAACCCATGTTGAGCGGCTTCAAAAATTATATAATTTAGGAGGAGGTGACAATACTAATGGTGGATCACTCTCAATCCATACTTGTGTGAGCATAATGTTTCTGGCCCAGGCTATGAAATTAAGGACAAATGGATGCATAGGCAAAATCAAATAATCGTTGACATCCTGCACCCTCTAATCACTAAAGAACAAACCAAAGGCTAGAGTGGGCACAACATAATGTGACGACAGATATGACATTAAGGTCTACATATTTTCCTGTGTCAACTCTTGAAAATTTAACTACAAGGTGATTAATAACACATTGAAGCAACTTAGTAGCATTTTAACTTATGTGTAAATGTTCTTGGGTGCCACTGGTGCTGACTAAAGAAAGTAATTATCTGACAAGCCAATATCCCAAATATTACAAAGCCTTTCTTCTCTGATTCTTTCCAAAGTGCATCCCACGTTTAGTACCTCCTTATAGCAGCCACTTCCTTCTTACTTTCCTAATGCTCTCTTTCCCGATTAAAGATATTATGAGTGCCTAGCATCTATTGCTCCATGTTGGTGAAGAAAATTTGTATTTCGATTCCCATCTTTTTTGTTTGAATCTCACAATTCTGAATTAGGGTCATAATACCTGCTGTAGATTCTGCATCAATAGCAAGTGCTTCTTGGGTTGCTTCTAGGCTGGCCTTCAATCTCCATAATAATTGCTCCAATTTGTATACTACCATTGAGCGTATTATGTGACCATGTTTCCCTTTCATCTCCTAAGTATTGAGCGAGTGGTACCTATATTTTTTCTTGAGGCGTATTTGCTTCTTTTTGGTCAGTAGGCTTGTCATATCTACTTGGTTGACTTTTAGATGGGATTCGACCAAGAGTGGTTGAGAAGATAGACATGTTATAAGGAGATGTTAATTTATTTAGTTGCTTCTTCTTATCCTCATCCACATCTAGGTTTTTCAGGCTTATCCTAGAAGTAATCACATGAATACCTTCTGTTAAATCTATTTCTTCCTCCTCCTTCAATATGGGACAGTTGAGGTGAATGAAATCAAATTCCCTTGAACCCTATGCTTCTAGATTTTCTAAGTGGGTGCAAAGTAGAAGGTATAACATCTATATCCCAAAGGTTGGTAAGATTTGCTATTTCTAATCTTCAGATAATTGTAACAATCCCTTGCCTCATAGAGCCCATATGTGGTCATCCAAGTTATGCTATTAGCTATATAATCCCAAGGACAAGGAGAATCAAATGATAGGTTTTCTAGCAACCCTAAGGGGATTATCTCTTCATCTTTGATGAATTTCTAAGAATGCATCAAGACTCTCACCCATGCTCTGAAGTTAAGTACTATAGGATGAATGGGAACTACAAAGGCGTCTTTAGCATTTTCTAGCTCTAGGTCATTGTGAAAAATAGCCATTATTAATGTAGGTGCATTGTGTCTAGACATTCTTTGGACCATCCACTCTATATCTTTATGTATAAGGATAGACTCAAAATCAATTTCTTTTTCAGCGAGGGATAGAAGAAGAGATGATATGAAAAAAGATTGGGTTTGTGCAAGTTTTCTAGGTGCGATTGTTAGTGTAGCCAATTGACTTGAAAATAGTATTTAACAGTGTATCTTGGTCTAGTTCTCTCTTGGAGGACTCTTCTTCATTGAGTTCTGCTAGTCGTAGATGAGAAGACTCCAACTCCTTGCTCTTTTCTTCTACTTTTTCTTTGAATCTGAAGCATTCTTTTTGTGCTCTCTCTCTAGTTGGGAAGAAAGTGCCTTCTGCTTCTCAATACTTCTCAGTACTGCCTTCTTTTCCTCTTCTTGATGTTTTTGAAGTTGGGTGATGAAGTTTTCTTTGGCCTCACGAAGTTGTTTTTCCATTTCATCACAAGGAGTAGTCAACCTCTGTCTCTCTGAGTTGCTGTTGAGAGATGCTTGCTGCCTCTTGGAGCAGACTTCTTTCACTTTTCATAGCTGCTAGTTCCTTACTTGTTGCCTCTTTCTCCCTTATCAAGTCTGTATTCCTCTTTTTGAGTCGTTTCTTATCTCCATTAAGCCTATTGCAATTTGCGGCCCACAATGTAGATGCTCTTTTTTCTTCTTCAAGTTGTGCCATGAGGTCAACTATGAGTCGATCTTGTTGTTTAGTCTTTACATGTGACTCCAACTTGGTAACCCGTTCATCCTATTACTACATAATTTTATCTTTGTTCTCTACTTTCTGCTTTGTAAAAGATTTTTACAATTTATACTAAGGATTTTGTTAACCTCAATAGCTTTTTTACTACGTGGATCCTCCTGTGAATCCTCTCTTTCTAGTCCGAGCAGAGTTACTACCCATTCTTGAACCCTATTAACCTCAAGATCTTCACTGTTTTCACTCATCCTTAGCTTCTTCGAAGGTCTTGTAGAGGATTTTTGCTTCTTCAGATTGTCGAGTGCCAAGCCTTCCTATGTTCTCTACTCCTCCACTTTGCGGAGTTTGTAAGATTGTTGTATTTTTTCCACTTGTTTGTCTTTTTCTCTATTTATTATAGCTTTTGTTCCTTTGTCAAGTTGTGGAGTTTCCTTATAAAGTTCTCTAACCTGCCTTTCTTCACGTGTTGGATATTCTATTGTGGGAGTTGCTATAATACATACCCTCTTTAGCAAGTGCCTTTACTGCTTCAAAGATATAAATATTATGCAATAAGAATGGATTAGCTACTGTATTATTATGTTCTCTGCAGTAAGCTTGTATATCCTTGTGAATTAAAAAACCCCAGTCATCTTCTTTTCTAGCCGCTAACATGTACATGCCAATTTTGGGTAAATCATGGAGTTATATAAGGGCACATAGTGTCCAAGAATGGGATTTCCACTGATGACAGTAAGGTGAAACTCATATTGGAGTTGCCACCACCTACTAATTATAAATGGATGTAATAGTTTATAGGCCACATAGGCTATTACCAGAGATTCATTGTGTCCTATGCTGATATAGCCAAGTCTTCGAATGGTCTGAGAAATGTTAATAGGCTTACGACGAATTTAAGAGAGAATTAGCCAATGCACCTATCTTGAGACCACCAAATTAGGACCTCATGTTCCACGTGCATATCGATGCCTCAAACTTTTCAATTGGGTGTACTGTATGACTAGGAGAGCATAAATTAAAGTATCCAATCTACTTTGCAAGTCGACAGCTCATCAATGAAGTTGAGATAAACTACACCACAATAGAGAAAGAAGGGTTAGCCATGGTATATGCAGTTAAAAAGTATAGACATTATCTATTGGCTAATAAGTTTGTATTCTTTATGGATCATCAAGATTTGTTATATGTTAGCGAAAACATACTACCTTGCACAAGAGAGGGAGAGAAGAAGAGAATGATGCCATGCAAGGGTCGATTCGGAGATTTGCATCTAGCCAACCCTAATGAGGGTTAACTTTCCTATGTGAGGCCGCTGGGGGCTCACTCCACCACCACTTGTGTCACCCAAGTGGAGATCCACAGGCTAGGTAATGAGCTATGGAAAGCTCTACCTCCACTCAATGCTAATAATGTGCATGCAAGAGGGATCTTGATAGAAAGAAAAGAGAAGGGAGAAGAGAAGAGAAGCTAGACTAACACCATCCACTCCATCCATACACAACAATCAAGCAAGAAAGCATTCACAAACACAAGCATGCAACCATAAGCACGAGAGAGAGAGAGAGAGAGAGAGAGAGAGAGAGAGAGAGAGAGAGAGAGAGAGAGATCAATTGTGCAGCCAAAGATAGATCATGAGACACCTACCACAAATTCTTTTGTGAAATTCTCAGAGACTAACTTGATTAACACACCCATAAGGCAGATGAACAAGGCAAGTGCCCTCAAAGAGCACAACCCATTAGGAGGTCCCTCTACTCAATCATTTCACATTGCTAAAGAGGTGCTTGAAGGTGTCGAGCATGCATTCGACTTTCTTAGCACCAAATTCTCAAGTTCTTATGAGGCTACATAAAAACATTAAGGGTTAAGTTATAGTTTATCATGCAAAAAACCTAACATTGCTATACACTAACATAGATTTTCCCCTATGTAAAGTCCCAAAACACCATGACCACTACCTTAACCCATTTAATCTTTGTGCCCACTATGACACCCTAATTTCAACATGCCCATCCCCTATATATGCCATCCACAATTACATTAGCTATGTCCTTTGTGTGTATTCCTTCTTCACTCACGCCTCTTTGTCTTCATTACCCTTCTCCCATGCCTCCATACTTCTTTATATATAGTCTAATAATGCCTCCCCTATTATACATGCCATGCCCACTTGTATCTTAGCCTCCATCCCTCCATGCTACCAATGCATAAGTGAACTCTAGCATTGACAACACCATATTCTTATTTGCCTTCATGCTAGCGTGCATCCAAATGCCACAATGGCACCATGACCCTTAGTAATTCCTCCATGCATCCATAGCCTCAATGCCTTCATGCCAACAACTAGTGTTAAGAAAAGAAAGGGGGCTCCCTATGCTTATGAGAGAAGAAAATGGACTTTAGGTGCTTGAAATTCCATCATAATGCTACCAACTTTTTCTAGGTGTAGAAATTTACCCTTTCAACATTAGAAATGAGCTCACAAGGCCCAAAAATGGTAGAAACAATTGTAAATATGCCTATGTTTGGATGACTTTTTGGACCTTAAAAAAAAAGAGGGGTTATGGGAGCACTTAGGTAAGAGTTATTAGGATAGAGAAATACATAGGGGATGAACATGGTGAGGTAATTGTTATTAAGGACTCCTGAGTCTTTGTGAAGGACAATCTCTCTCTTAGCATCATAAGCAACCTCTCTATCTTCTCTCTATCTTGCACTCATCCACTACCAAACAACTTAATTCTAGTCAAGCTCGAGGTCTCAAGATATGGGTTGGATCATTTAGACAAGTAAGACTAAAATGATATCTCTAAATAAGTTATAATTTTGTGGTGAAAAGTTTTTGTCATATGGCCCTTGTTACATTGTTTTTTTATATGTATTACATTTTAATGTGCAAAAAAATCTCACAAATTTGTGAGAATTCCGAAAAAGCTTGCAAAAGAAATCTCGTAGAAAAAAATTTCCCCTTTCTGAGGAGCAAAAGGATTTTAGGAGAGCCACGGAAGCCAAGGATGACCATTGCCTAGTTGAGTAGTAACTTAGAGGAGCAAAAACCAAACCACAGTAGGAGAAGGTCCCACCAAAAGCTAAAAAGAAGGTTGATATCCTCATGGATGTAGCCACAAACATCATGGACCTCGTCATCCCTCCATAGGTACCCTATGGTCTCCTTAAGCTATAGCACCACTGTCTCCATAGCTCAACCTTCTTCAGCATAACATATACATAGATGAAGACATCCCCATGTTAGCTTTCTAGACCATCCTCTCCAAAGTACCATGGGCCTCCTAACCCACCAAAGCAATGCTATTTTTTAAGGACACCATCTCATTTTCATAGAGCCCTCCACCATCTTCTTTTATCTCCCTCATCATGTCCTTTGCCTCAACTTGAAATCCTGGTGTTGTGTCCTCACCTTCTCCAATACACTAGAAGAGGGAAATTTCATTGAGCTGTTCTCATGAAGACCTTTGCCCATACCCTACCTCAACAAATGTCATCACTTAACAACATCCAATGGATGTGCACTAATGGTTTAGCATGTAATAGATGACACACATAAGCATCTCACATCAGAGGAAAACATAGTTTATAGGCCCATTGGCATCTTGGTGTTGTACCATAGGATTTGGAAGCAACTTTAGCTCATGAAGAATAGCAATGAAATTTATTTGTCATTGTCCATGTGGCCTACCCCCAAGATATTTCTGATGATGAATACAGGGAGGCCCATGAGTTCTATAGGTCCATGAGACCAACACCCACTATGAAGAAAGAGGAGGAGGAGACTAGTGGCATTGCCATGGACAAGGATAAGGACCAGGGAGATGCATTAAGCAGTACAAGGTCCAATCAATAGAGGATCACATGCCAAAGATAGGTTTATAAGTTGATGACCCCTAGGACCACTCCCCAGCGAGCCCCTCTTTAGATACATGCAAAACCAAAGAACTTCATGCCCAACCGTCCCCCTCATCTCCCCCTCCTTTCACCTCCACTTTGACACTCACACCCTTTGCCTCTCCAATGCCACCATCCCCCCTTTTGTCTCCCAAACCACCCCCACCACTTACCTCCTTAGGGGACTTCCTAAATGGACTAACCGAGGCATCCACTTTGCAAGACAACTTCCAGCCCCACGGACCCCACATGCAACAGCCTCGTCTTTGGGAGCATTAGAAGAAGGAGAAATCCTAGCACCTCCGATCAGAGAGAGTAGGAAAAAATGTCCCCTTCTGATCACCCATTTAATTGGAGGGATCCATTGGATGGACTTGACATTGATAGAGCCATTCTAATCTTGAAGCATAGCACCTTGACCCCACACCAAATATCAATAGGATCATTGATCGCTTGGACATCTACCTTATCAAAGTTTATCAAATAAAAGTTCAACCAATGGTTGAGGGCGCATCACAAAAGGGACCGAGGGGGATATAGAAGACCCCTATCACGCATGATCTCACATGGGGGAACAACCTGTTTGGTGGTGGCCTTACCTTTTCCAAGCCAAATATTAGAAAAAATAATACTATACACCCATTTCAGGGACCGAGGGGGATATATAAGACCACAAGCCAAAGCTACCCCTATTAAGCATGATCTCACATGGGGGAACAACCTATTTGCCGGTGGCCTTACCTTCTCTATAGGTAAAATATTAGAAAGAATACTGCATGCACCCATATAACTCAGAGTAATCCCGATCTACTTTCCCATTGAAATGACCATGGGACCTCTTTGTGTGACAAAGAGCTAGAGAAGAACCCAAAGCTACATTGTAACTTCCCATGGATGTCCACCTCGGGACACCCCTCCTTCTCAATGAGGCCTAGATGCTTTGAACCATGTGTAAGTTCATCCAAGATTATGACGAGGTGCCTGATGCTAACATTGTCATCACCATTCACTTCTTCCATTTCATCATCATCCTATTGGTGGAGTTTCCAAATTGGCACCCTTTTGTTGAAGGTCTCTAGGGCATGGCCTTGACATCAACAAAGGCCCCCATGAAGGTCTCTAGGGCATGGCCTTCGACATCAAGAAAGGCCCCACACTTCGACAAATGCTCGACTACTACAAGTGACTCCAATGGATTCAAGGCTAGTGGTGGCTCACCTTCTAAGACATGTTTGAGATGCCTTTTGGACATCCTATAAAGCTTTTCCCACCACACCTCCCAATTTGATGAGAAAAGACATAATCCCATTCACAATTGAGTTAAATTGGGACATTGTTGAAGTTTTAGTAGAAGTCGGATTGATGAGAAAAGACATAATCCCATTCTCACAATTGAGTTTGAATCTCAGTCTCTAACTCTTATGATTGATGCTACACTAGCTTTTGGGCCCCTGAACATTACTTGGGTAGTCGTGCATTGTAAATATGAGTCTTGTATATAAGACATTTTGATTGATGAGAAAAGACATAATCCTATCCTCACAATTGAGTTTGAGTCTTAGTCTCTAACTCTTGTGATTGATGCTTGCTTGTATTCTCTCTTTTCTTTATTGCATGCTTGACGATTATGTGGGTGAGTGATGGTGTGTTGATTCTAGTTCTCTTCTCCCCTCCCATCTTTTCTCCCCTTCTCCCCCATGCTCTCACTCATCGAGCATTATGTGGGTGAGTGATGGTGTGTTGATGCTAGTTCGCTTCTCCCCTCCCATCTTCTCTCCCCTTCTCGCCTATGCTCTCACTCATCGAGGCATTGAAGTAGAGGTTTAGCTTTCTATAGCTCTCTCTCTCTCTCTCTCTTTCCTCCCCACCCATTTGCAAACCTTCCTTGTAGAGTGACAACAAGGAAGGCAAGGTTGAGGATCCTAGCTCTCCACAAGAGAAGGTTGCTCTACTAAGAGTGGCTAGAGGTGCAAGCTAGTAGGACCCTTGCATTCTTCCTCTTCTTCTCTCTGTCTCAGAGCAAGGCTCAAGTGCTCTTAAATTGGTGAACAGGTGTACTGCCCTCATGCATAGAGAGTCTCTAGAGAGAGAACCCTATACATTGATCATAACCATCTCTAGTTTACAGGTCAAAGTTTCATACACTAACACCTCAATGCTCAACCTAAGCTATCTATGAATCATGAGAAGGAGAAGATTTCCCCTAAGGTAGCAAGTCAACCATGCATAAGGATGGATCTTATCACCAAAGAACCACAAAATTTCTAGTTGAATGGAGTCAAGAAGAACATCTAAAATGTATACCGGATTGTCCTCCTCATTGATGATATAGGCAATGTGGTTGAATGTGAGTGTGCTCATTTGGTCCCTCCAAAGAAGGGACCAGGTTTGCTAAAGTCCCAATTTCCAAGGTTCCACGGCATCACGAGGAGCAATTGGGACAAATAGCTACCAAAAAAGGGTTCTCGCCTAGTGGGTTATCTAGTTCAAGAAAAGATCCATTTCTTGATTAATAACGAACTAAGATTATAACATTAATTTTATTCAGTTTATGACTAAACAACGTTTTGAAACTAGGTATAAGACTCCTACCCCCCCACACTCTAAACTTATAATTGATCAGTGGAAGTCTTATCTTTGGGTAAAGCGACTTGCTCAGGACCTCACCTTAACTATATCCTAGGCAAGTGACTATCCCAAGTGGCTCCTCTTAGCAACCTAGGGAATTTCACTAGTTAAAAAAAGTAGATGATTCCTCCAATTACGTTATAAGTTATATGGTTTCATTGTTCCTTTAAAGTTAACCTAAATTCCTTATCTTAGCCATCCAACTTTTTGGGTTTTGCCGACCACCAACCACTCGATATTGGAGATCCAGTCTAAACTCACCCACCCATGATTTATATCACTTATGCTTTCACTCACACACACCACCATAGCTATTTACACACACACACACCTCTCCTTCATTTAAAAAATAGTCCTTTAAATTCAAACAATCTTTTATAGAAACTAATTTCACACGTTTTGAAGATTATGTCATCACAGCCTGGACATAACATCCAATACCAGATCTTCCAACTTCTCATTTATACCTAACAATAATATCATGGCCTCAAGCAATCTGCTTTCCTTCAAATGCCCTATAAGCCGCTCTTTATGGCCCTTTCTTCATTTCTTTTCTTCATTAAAGTCCCTGCGTGCATGCCAAAGACTCCTTTGCCCTGTTTCTTTTGATTGGAAAGGTTCGAAAATTGGTTTTTTTGTTCCGCCTTTCTGATATTTTCAAACAAAAAGGCAGCCCCAATCTTAGCTCTATAGGAGAGTACTTTGAGGGAGGGGGCAGAAAAGCAACCAAGCTAGCTTTCCCCCTTAGTCCGTCCTCAGGCGGTTCAGTGAGCGCGCTTTCGAATGGATGATGTCGAGGCATAAGGTGGGTGCAAGGGGCTTTCTATGTGGTAATTGAATAATGAAAAAGAACAACTATGACCCGGGACACAGAGGTTGGACTTTAGTTAGAGAGGGGCGGGCGGACCCAAATCAAAAGGAAAGCGTCCTATCGTCCCTCCAGCAGCCTTCTTGATAAAAAATTTCATCTAGCATTACTTGGCTCTTCGTCCCCCATCCCAAGTGTGTCAAGCCTTTATATGAATACCAATAGGGTTACGACCTTAATAGACAGTCATGTGAACCTACCACAAGGGGTGCCTCACCCAGATACCCAGCGAGATCTCAGTACAACTACCCAAGGGATTTTGACCTAGATAGATACTCAATCATGGCTACCACTCAAGGTGTGCATGTCAACATAACCCTTATGTCATACCTATTGAAGACGGTCCCCATGAGGTTGCACTCATGGGTAAAAATTTCTAATTCCACGAGGAGTGACAATTCCATTTTTACAAGAGAATATATAAGACCCTTACCCCCTCTTTCTAGTCCTCAATTAGCTAGCAAAAGTCTTTTATCCTTGGGGTAGATAATATTCACTTGGGGCCTCTCTTACAATTATCTTTACCATTGGCTATCCTAGTAACTCCATAAGTTCAACTAGAAAAATCCCTTAGTATGCAAGTGATTCCTCTAGATGTTCAAATCTCAACTTTACTCATAAGCAAACCTCTCCAATAGCTTCCCGAGGATCAACAAGAAAGATTGTACTCCTTGAGTAAAGAGAGACAATTATTGAGTGTTTGATTTTACAAAATTTTCTAAGATTTTGGTTTTGGTTTGGAAGGCACCTGAATCTTGGGGTCCACACTACCACACCCACTTTCCAGTGTTATGTTCCTTAACTGCTTAGATCAATTCCATAGCTTCAGCCTAGCCTCGTCCAATTCCATGGGTCTAGCCTTCTACCCAACAACTAGGTCTATGGATTTAATTAAGGTTGTTGGGGTTGTGCTCGGCTACTAAGGAGTATCTTTCAGCCCCCTAGCCAAGGATCATGCAAAAATACAGGCACACAACTAAAATTTAAGAACACATGTACACCTCAACAATTTTACTCACACACCCTTTCAAATAGTCTTTATTTCAAAGAACCATCGCAATTACTTAATCCTTAAGAATTTATTTTTGTCATCAATCCATCATTCTTGGTTACTTCTCGTCCAAGTTCAAATGTTCCATGTAAACTGAATTTTTGTCACTTGTCATTGGTGGGGCCTTTGCCCCCCTCATCCCAAGTGAACCATATAACCTACATTCCCGTCACTTGAAGTTAGTAGTCCCTCTGACCCTCATCCCTAGTGAATCGGGAAACTCCATTTATATGACTAGTAGGGGGGTTACTTCCCCGATAGGCGATTGATCATGTGACCACACACGGTCCCAAGTTAACAGGACTTTGGCACACCTAGGGAGCGACACTGGATAGATGGTCATACATGGCAACCACCCTTGGTCCCATGCTAATAGGAATTAAGAGACTACCTAGAGAGTCCCAACCGCAGATAGAGGATTGAACATGGCAAAACCACTTTGGGTCCCATGCCAACATAACCCATACGGTTATACCAAGGAAGGGTCTAGCCTTAGCAGACTATCACCATATGAGAGTGCGCCGCATAGTTGACCTCTATGAATACCACTTAGGGCATTCTTATTAGGACATGAGGTGTGACCTCAAATGTCATTTAAGGCAGCCTGGCATATCCACTTTATCAATTCAAAACATATTTTTCTCATAAAAAACAATCATTCTTTCAATAAACAGTGTAAAACAATAACTTAGCAACCCTTTTTCCTTAACTCAAAGTCATTTTGAGGGCCCCTAATTTTCACGGGCCTACACTTTCCTTTTTGAGGATCTTACTTTAGTCCCAAACTCCACACATTAGAGTCCATATGAATTAATCATTTACTTATTCTAACATAAGCATGTTTAAGGTATTTTTATTTTATTTTTTAAATACTCCCCCTTCAAAAAGTTACACTGAAAACTGCTTGTGGCTCTCCTCTTAGGTTATGAAAGGCATGGGGTAAGCATTGAATATATGTAGCACAAACATAATTAAGGTTTGGGACCCCCTAATTACTCCCAATGGCCTCCCCAAAGCTCCAATTAAGTCTCCCAATCGAGGCTTAAATTTTAAAAATTTTCCCTCTTCCATAGCTTGAGAAAATTTATCATTTGCTTATGTAGGCTTGTTGTATGGTACCTCGTGGCTTGTATAGCTTCAACTTATGAAGAATTTATGAAAAAATATAAAATGTAAAAATTGATAATGTCACTCTAATTCAACCTAATGGAGCTCAATGCTCATGTTTTTGGAGTGGATTCCACTCTTAGTCACAATTTCTAAGCTAATTCTTGGTGGGTCAAAGCAATGAAATCTAAGTCTCTTGGGCTTCAATTTCATGCTAGCCAAAAAATCAGGGTTTACCAATAGATGAACACAAAATGTCTTAATGTAAAATATACTTTAAATAATGAAAATCAAACATACAGACAAACACATCCAATGCACCAAAACCATATGTTTTTTGGAGTGATACTCAACAATGCCTAGTTAAGTGAAAGTTCTTCCCCATTGAAGGCACAACCTATATAAAGAAGAAGATTTTCTAAAATATTACCCCTACTTTTCAAAATTAGGACATCTTGAGGTCTTCAAGGAGGAGAGGATGTAAGATCCCACTCTAAAGGGTTACCCCAAACATGTAGAAAATGGTAAATAAAAGCCATTCTTTCAGTTAAAACTCGAGAGAGAAAGTTTTCTTTTTAAAATTTTATCATTTGAAAAAAATCTCTTAAGTCTAAGGAACTCCTATATATGCTAGACGGTCAAAAAACACTAGAGCAAACGGAGTTTGTATTGGAGCACTAGAGCATGCATGGTCAAATGAGAAAAAGATCATTTAAAAAATAAAGGGAAAAAAGGAGTGGGAGATGGGATTTGAACTTAAATCAATTCTCAAAAATCTTGAGGGAGTTGAGCTAACCACTATTCCATGGAGAACTCCTTATGCCATCTAAGGAATTACAATGAATAATATCTTGACCCTAGAATAAAGGGAATATATATATATATAAGAAAATCAAATTAGCATCCTCCTCTCCCATGTACCACACACATGTCCATCTCTATATTCTGATGCAAGGGAGGAGGCTTGACCTATAAAAGGAGGGATGGGCAAAGTAATTAGATAATTATTAGTGTGTTTATGCTGAGAGTAAAGAGATTTTGGTTAGCAGCAACTCTTCATCTCCAAGCTCTACCCACCTCCCTTGTGCAAACTTGAAATGGAAAATCACTAATGCAAGATTAAGCAAGACTAAGAAGCTAAGATATGGGACAAATCATCATGTACACTAGCATGCAATTAGCAAGTAGTTTAATCTCCCACCATGAGGATGAAAATAGCCTTCCATAACTCAAAGTTTGGTAGCTCAAGGCTCCATGGTTTATTCAAATGTCAAATGATCAAAAGATGTCTAAAAGATACAATGAGTCCCTGTTTATCCTTGAGCCCATGGCCATAATCCCTAATTCTAACTAACGACATTACTATTTCATTACAAACCATGCCTTCCCAAAGATTTTGTCCTCAAAATCTATCATATGTACAATTATGCATCAATGAGAAGTGAAGGTTTCATCAAGTCCAAAAAACCACAAAAGTAAATGAAAGATCCCAAAAGTAGCCATTTTGATAGCATAGTCGATATAGAACTAGATCCTCCAAATATAAGAAAAGAAATGTCCTTGGTCTTACGAATGGTCCCATGACTAAAGTCTCCAAGGAAATGATCGAATAACCTTCAATCAATCTTAGAAAATTTCAGCCCATAAGCTTTGACTATCCGATGAAGGATAACCATCAACTCATATGTAGGAGACTATCTTTAAATAGTTGAAAGCCCTTGCAGTTCCTTCATGAAAACACCTTGAAATGGATCGCAAATGAATTATGTACAATTTCAAAAGATCCCCTCATCATAAGTCTCCATCACAATAGCCATAAGATAAAGAAAAGACTCCCAACGTTACCTATCTCCCCATATAAGAAGCAAAAAGTCCATGAAAATCATGCCACATGGTCAAGAAACATCCTCCATAGATAGACCTTGTTGTTGCACATAAGTAAGTAGTTTCCATGTAGCTTCATCCAAGGGGAAATGCTTCCATTTGATAAGAAACTCTTCTATGCTTCTATTCCTCAACTCTCATGGTCTTCTTTCCACAATCCATGAATTGCTTGGCAATTTGAGATGCTCCATATGTGGTCTTAGAAGCAATGAATTGAGCTAATTTGGTAAGCCTATCAGTCACCACAAATATTTGATCCTACCCATGCTTGGTCTTGGAAAGACTCGTAATGAAATCCATAGAGATGGGGGTCCACTTCCCATCCAAAATGGGTAAAGGATAAAGTGAACCACCGGGTAGTTGATGACTATCCTTGTTCCTTTAATATGAAGAACATTCTATCCTTGTTCCTTTAATACGAAGAACATGCTATCACAAACTTCTTGACACCTCTCCACATACCTTTCCAAAAGAAACTCTGGCTCAATTTTTCATAGGTCTTTAGTACACCAAAATGAACCGCAAGTGGAGAAGAATGCATCTCATGAAGCACCTTGGGCATGTATGATGAACTAGGAACAAGATACACCCAATCCTTGTACCATAAGAGGTTGTTGTCAAGCTTGTAATGGGGTATATCTTCATTATTACCTTGCTGTAATTTTCTATAAATGTGGACAACACCCTCATTTAGGAGGTATTCTTCTTGAATCCCCTTAATCCAATCATTATAAACCTCCATAATTGATGCCATAGTGCAAGCTCACATTCTTGACTATGCATCTGGTACTACATTATCGTTGCCCGGTGTGTATGATATCTCAAAATCTTAACTTTGAAGAGTGACCAACCACCTCTTTTGCTTGGGAGAGCGGTTTGGTTGGGATAAGAAAAAAAATTAGACTTTTGAGATATCATGTCGGATCAGAATGTGTCCATCATCCTTACTACCACTGGGATCAAAAGGGAATTCATCATCCATTTTTATAAATGAATTGTCCTCTTTTAACTTCTCATCTAGTGTTACTTCATGGAAATATTTAAACTCTTCAACATCATGAGACTCCTTGTCATCCTTTTCTTCATCCATGAGGGTCATAATGACCACAACCTTCTTAGATTTGCACACATGCCAGGGTGACCATCTCTCTTTGCACTTGAAACATAAGCCTTTGCTTCTCAACTCATCAATCTTTGGGTCATCCATCCTTTGAGCCTCGTTGAAGGTTTGAGGAGGCTTCTTGATGAAGTTGTCCTCTTTATTTGCATCCAAGTAAGCTCCGTTCTTGGGCTCCACCCCCTACATGGTTGGAAATCTAGGAATGGAAGATGGTGGTCTAGGAAGAGGGTTTACATTCATGTTGGAAGAGGTAATTGGTAGCTTGTGTGAATCCTTCATGAGTGAGAGGATAAGATTTCCTATATTTTGGCTCATAAAGCTTTGCCAACCTCATAGATTTCTTGAGAGTATTTGGCATTTGAGCCGATACATCTGCCTTGACAACCCATGTATGAACTTCTTCATCTTCATTTACTCATTGAGACCCTCCACATACATGGAAATCTTCATGAAAATATCGGTATATTCTCTTTCCACCATGCCCTTTTGAGAAAGCTCATACCATTTCTCCATGGTATCTATGGTATCTATCAAGTACCAAAGGTGAGATGAAGGTCAAGAAGTTCATCTCTCCTTTCAAATCCTCCCACATGAGTGGTACAGTCCCATGTTTAACCATATGTCTCCACCATTGATTATCATAATCCTCCATGTGTAATGAAGAAAATTTCACTTTGTCTTTCTCACTCTTGGGGTAAAGCTTAAAATAAGTATCTAACTTGGTAATCCACTCCTCCAACTCATGTAAAGTGAAACAATCACCCTAGAATTTGGAGAGGGACACCTTGTCTTTAATATCCTTGGAAGTGTTTAAGAGGAATTCTTATGATGTGGCTTGTTCTTGTAGGAGTTGAAAAATTGAGCAAAGTATTTATAGTCCTTCTTGATGAACAAAGGTAACTCCATCCAACTATCATGAGCTTCCACTTGTCTTTGTGCAAAATACATGTGCTCCCAATCATAATCTGCTCCATCCTCATCCCAATGCATCTCCTCATCTACCACTATAGGATGATTTCCTTTTGGATAAGATGTTACCCTCTTGACATCCCCATAGCATGGTTCCATAGGCTTGAATGAATCTTGTGGTGGTTTGCTATTCACTTGAGAAGTACCAGCCTAAAATGAAGAAGGACACAAATCTTTTATGGAGGGGTCTCCTAGCATCCATCATAAACCCCAATGAAGGAGCCTTCATGGAAGCCTCTTGCATAACTTTTTTACCTCCCTTGTGACCACCATAATGAGCTTTATGCATAGGTTGCTTGCCCTCATGGACCTCACCAATTCTATCCTCAATAGCTTCTTCAATAATGGATTGATCTAATTGATCTTCAATGGCTCCCATCTTAGTAGTCATAGATTTAAACTTTGAATTAATGGTTTGGTTGATGATATCCAATCTATCCACCATGAGTGGCTTAAAATCAATTTTATCCACAAGCAATTGCATTAGAGTGTCATTTAAAATGGCTTGCAAACTTTGAGAGGTGTGCTTATGGACACTTCCCACGCGAGCATCCTCTTCAACTCCCTTTGAAGTTTGACTCGTGGATTGAGATGCATTTTTAAGAGTACTTCCCACAAGAATTTTTCCTTCAAGCTCTTCCATTATGTCACATCCTCCGTTGCCAATGATAGCTTTCTAGGTCTATCTTTCGACTTACTGGCTATAATAGAATTCTTTTGGCAAATTTGCGATAGAATGATGTAGGGGTGTTAGATTTGGGTATTATAGGGATCTATGTGAAGGTGTTAGGATAAAGAGTAAGATTATTATGTCAATCTTGGTTCAGTCATCCCTCTATATGCCTATGTTTTGACTTTTTGCCACAAGTCAAATTGTGATAGTTTAGTCCACTCCTTGCACTCCAATACTCCAAATGAGTTGAAACTTGGTGGTTAAGGTATTTGACTAGTGGAGAATACAATGGTGAAGTCAAATTTATGATCTGAGACTTGGTTCAAATTTTGTCCAAACATAGTATGCAGTAGAGAAATTTACAAGCCTTCTCACCCTCTTACCAAAAACGGATTGTTTTGCCAAATTTGCACTAGGATGATATAGACGTGTCGGATTTGAGTTTTGTAGGACTCTATGTAAAGGTGTTAGAATAAGGAGTAAGCATATGATGTCAATCTGGGTTCAGTCAATCCTCTATATATCTCTGTTTTGACGTTTTCCCACAAGTGAAGTAGTGATGATAGTTTGGTCCATCGCTTGCACTCCAATGCTCCAAATGAATTGAAACTTGGTGGTTGAGGTATTTGGTAAGTGGAGAACACAATGGTGAAGCCAACTTTATGATCCAAGACTTGGTTTAAATTCTATCTAAATAGAATGCAGTAGAAAAACAGGCGTAACTCCTTAACCCGAAAACCAAACGAGGTGGTTGAGGGATCTATGGGAAAAACAGGGTATGCAGTAGAAAAACAGGCGTAACTCCTTAACCTGAAAACCAAACGAGGTGGTTGAGGGATCTATGGGAAGCCCTAATGGTGTGGAATAACCCCACATATTCAATTTGGATTCAGTCGAAAACCTCTCAAAATTAATCACACTTTTTAAAGAAACTACAGATTATGTCAATTCTCAACTACAAGCAACCAACTTGCACACCAATGCATGTATGCATCCCAATATATCCAAAGCATCATAATGCATCCATACAAGGCATTTTGACCAAATTTTGGTAAAATTTTGACATGACCTTACTAGATTTATGAGCCAATCTTAATCAATATATCCAATATCAATGTGCCCAATAATGTCAACTATGTATCCTTACATAATCCCATTGATTGCCAATAATGCCAATTATGTATCCTTACATAATCTCATTGATTGTCAATTGCATTTCAGCTTATTTCCACTTGTATGTATAGAACCATTGCCAATTTGATTCGATGTAGCAAGTCGATGAGAGGACCTCTTGCTTGCCAATCTCTTGGCCAAACCTTATCACCAATTTACCAAAGTTTAGAATCCAATTGCAAGGATCAAGGCCATGTCTTGATCACCATGTATCTAATCCCCCTCCATGCTACTTTTTACAAGCACTCACGACATGGAGAGTTCAAGCGATGTTCACCCTTGGCCTCTCCAACAATGCCAAGGGTACCCTCTCAACATGCTATAGTGCTTGTTTGGAATAAACTTATACAATTTGATTGAGAATCTAGCAATGTAAAGAGAGTAGAGTATTTGAGGACTTACAATTCAAAGCATGTACTCGTGCCCATGTACATTACAACTTTAGAATGTACTTATGCTTGCATTATGCTCCAAATACCCTTTCTTCATCAAAATCCTTTGCTCTAAGCTTGCAATAGTCATCCAACCATAGAGAAGTAAACAATGCCCTCACCAAGGTGTGACAAATGCAAAAAGCATCAATGATTATATGATATTCTGCTCTTTCAATCCTACTGTTGGATTCTTTGTATATGTAGAGTAAAAGTGATTGGGAAAGTGTGTGGGAATAATAAAGAGCAAGTAGAGGTTTAAAGGCAATGTAAGCAATATGCAAGAATTTTTTCCTAAACCATGTTTTCTCCCAAAACCCTAATGCCCTTAACCAAATTGATCAAGCAATGCATGATTGTGTAGAGGAGATCAAGGAAAGAAGGATTATGGATTGAAAACTCAAGAAATCCCACCATAAACCCTAATTTTTAAGGCAATTTTTAAAACCTTGTTTCTCCCAAGAAACCTTAAAATTGTGATCATTATTGCAAATCAATGATATGAGAGGGTAGAGGAGAGACATGAGAAGAGAACTAACACCCTGGATCTCAAAATTTTTAAGTGAAAATCTTAATTTGGGTAAGCAATCCCAAATTTTCAAAATAGCTAAGAAACACTAGTTTCTTATCAAGAATGTAACAAGAGTGGCATCTATGGATAGAGGAGAGTGTGGGGAAGAGCAAAGCAATGTCAATTTCATGGAAATTTGAGAGGAACCCCTAATTTTGGAAAGAACCCCCAAATTGAACAAAAAGTTCAAGAAGCCCTAATCCCATGGTTTGAGAGTCAACCAAAGGCATGAATGGATAGGGAAGAGCATGGAAAATAAGATTATGGTGTTAATTTATACATAATCCATGCAAAAATCCTAATTTTATATGAAATCCTAAATCCCATGAATCTCAAATAAAATCACCATTGAAGAGTTCTATGGAAAGCTTACATGATGAACAACACTTTGCCATACTTGATGTAGCTTGATATCACCATTTCCATCATTAAAACCTTTAAGAAGGGGGAAAATAAAACATGGGCGGCTAGCCATAGCTTTTCTGGGAATGAAAGTATGGCGAGAAGATGGAGTTCTTTGTGTAGTCCTTGAGTGGCCCAAGCTTTTGCCTAAGGTGGAGCAAGCTTATGTGAGGCCAAATGTGCAAGGGAAGCCATGGGGGCTCAAGCAAGAAGAGGGAGAAGATGAAAAATGTGAGAATTCACTTTTTTCCTATTTTTTTTAAAAAATGTTTCCAAATTTGATCCCGACGTTCCAAATTTGGTCCAAAAAGATTAAATGGCCCAAAATCTTAATAAATTATCACCAAATACGCTATGGAACATCAATTTCTGCATATTTCGATCACTCTTAGCCCAAAATTTTAAAGATCCATGAAAGTTGTGCAAGAAAATCTAAGAAATAGTATATAAAAATTGAAAAATGACAAAAATGCTCATTTTCTTGCAAATTTCTTTTCTAAAATACAAATCAAAGTCCCCAAAATCAAAGCCAAGAGCTCTAATACCAATTGAAATGGAAAATCACTAATGCAAGATTAAGAAGCTAAGATATGGGACAAATCATCAGGTAGAATAGCATGCAATCAGCAAGAATCACACATACCACTCGTAATGCCTAAGTGGTTTAATATCCCACCATAAGGATGGAAATAGCCTTCCATAAGCCAAAGTGTAGTAGTTGAAGGCTCCAAGGTTCATTCAAATGTCAAATGATCAAAAGATGTCCAAAAGATACAATAGTGGCCCACGAGCCCTCTTTTATACTTGAGCCCATGACCATAATCCCTAATTCTAACTAATGGAGTTACTACTTCATTACAAAACTTTAGCATCTCAAGGAAGATCATTTCAAGGATTAATCATGTGGGTTTAAGGATTTTGATTAGATAGTAGGCATATATCTTGCATATTCGTGGCTCAGGGTGCACTCACTTGACATGTCTTCTAGCCTCATGAAAACATCCTGGTTTTCCGCATGAAAATCTTGAGCAAACGTGACATTTTATTTCCCTCTACAATGATGAAAGAGAAAGAATACCCCTAGCACTAGTACCTTGAGACTTAATGAGGTGGCTATACTTGCTTAAAACTTTACTCTTACAAAGATAAGATGTCTCATTAAGTCAACAGTAACAACTATTAATGAAAAAATAATTGGCTTGTGCGAGAGAGAGATTTGCAAAGGATCTACAAATGCATACACTAGATAATTGACTTAAAGTCGTCTTATGGTCTTCACCTTGCATGCAAAGTGATTAAGAACCCATGAAAGCCTTGGTAGCAAATGAAAGGGCAAGGTTATTCAAGATTAAGAAAGTTATGTACTCAAGGGTGTCTTTACCTTGTCTCATTTTTTAAAAATAAAATAAAAAAAGACATTGTCTTTCTCTTCCTTTAAAAAATCAAGGTCACCATAGAGAGATGATGTAGATCTTAGTGGGCATGGCAACAATAGTAAAGATGCATGCCATTCCCCGCACCCCAAAGAGTATCCCTCGCAACAGCCACAAAACATGAGCATGTATAGCAATGTTGAAATTTAAATGGACCCTAAACTACTGTCATAGGTTTCTGTTCTGCCACAATGAACAATGGTGTAGAGAGAAAGAGAGATGAACACTCTACGAAATGGGGAGAGATGTAGGAGAAAGCCCTTCCTTTGGTGTAGAGAGAAAGAGAGATGAACACTCTATGAAATGGGGAGAGATGTATCCCTTGCAACAGCCACAAAACATGAGCATGTATAGCAATGTTAAAATTTAAATGGACCCTAAACTACTGTCATAGGTTTCTGTTGTGCCACAATGAACAATGGTGTAGAGAGACTCTACGAAATGGGGAGAGATGTAGGAGAAAGCCCTTCCTTTGGTAGACCCTTTAACTAAGCTAATGTTGAAAAGCCTTAAAAAAAAAGGTTCTTGGCGACCCAATCTAATATATTCCATCCTTCAAAAAAAATTCAAGCTTTGATTTAAAGGTTTCCCAACCACACTCTATCACGTCATGTTTCCTTATATCCATTAGAATATTAAAAAAAAAACCATTTCTCATCATGAACACTTACTCGCCTTTTGATAGGTTAGGCTGCTGAAAGGACATGACTGGCTCTACAATATATCTTTACCTTGGGTAGCCTGACATCCTTCCAAAAAAAGCATGAAAGAAAAAAAAAACCACATGGCATGTAAATAAAATTAAATTATCAAAATAACTCCCTAAAAATAGCTTAAAAACTCAATCAACTCAAATTTGAGTCCTAAGTTCATCTTTAGGGAGGTTGTGTTGATTTCTCAACGATCTACAATGATTTGCGGGGCTGCGTCCCAGTCGTCATGTTGGTCCTCCAGCACCTCAGCGGCATACCCAACGTCCTACCCCTTGTTTCCACCGTCGAGGGTGATGATGGTTGCTTCCATCTCCTCACCCCCTTCTGTGACACAGGTAGACCTACTTGTTGGTAAACTTGATTGTCATACCCCGCAATTCAATCTTGATGACCGCAAGGCCACTCCCATAGTGGCTACCTGTCGGAGCACTCAATCTCTATGGATTTTTTACCGGACCTGTGTGTCTCCAACAAGTCGCTATCAGATTTGTTCCAGTACACCACTGCCCAGTTGGTTTCAAAGTTTAAGATGAAGTTGGAAGATACCACCAAATTGCAGACAGGGAACTGCACAAACAGCTTGCTCATTATCGCCTCACAGTGAGAGAGGAAACTCACTACAATATCATCGCCTCACAGTGAGAGAGGAAACTCACTACACTCCCTATTACACCCTTGTACAATCTTCAGGTGTGGGCAAGTCGAGAGCATTGATGTAATTGAGTAAGGTGGGTGTTTACATTTGCTATTGCAGCCTGGCGAGTAGCTCGTCAACCACCTCTCCACCGAGGACGATTGGTCTCGCAAATAAACTTGTTAGCACATTCAGAGAACATGACATGGTGCTTTACTTGAAGGCGTGGCTCCATGTGTTGGCTGTTGACATTAACACCACAAGAATGTCACCTGAGGTTTGGAAGGAACAACAACTTCCTAATGCGGATGGTTGTCCCAAAAGCAACCTTGTAAAGAGGGTATTGGACGAGTGGGGGAAGCTACAAGCTCAATATGACACACATGACCCATACAAAGGAGTTGATCCTGATAGTTATAACTTGCAAACTTGCAGTGAAGCAATCGAGTCTGTTGAAAATGCCTTAAAGAAGAAGTCCACCCATTGCTCGCCTGATGATTTGGAGGAGAACGTGTGTACCCCTTGCAGTGTGATCTTTGCCTTTGATGAAGCAAGAGGGTTGCAAATACCAGATCAACAATCAAACTCCATAATTCTATGAAATCAAGAGAGCACTCAATATTTTTTTTGCACATCAGATCTTCTTTGCAATTATGCTAGACACTTCTGCAAAAGTGACCAATCTTTCACCCAACAAGCACAATGAGAACAACGACAAGGCCATAAAGATGGGTTTCAAATTGCCTCATCCAATCTACTTCCTCCCAAATATGGCTCTTTTCAAGCCAACTGGACGTCTGAGCGTTTCTGACTGCTTCCAACCTGTGCATTGGATGAAGCAAGGTAGGCCAATGTGGCCCGTAAGGGTGAAAAGTGATGGTGATCCTTCCAAGTATAGACACTAAAAAGTGTTCTACCCAACGTTGGACGCTGCAAATCATCTTCCAACTAGCCCGTGGTTGAGATTGGCCTGTATATTGCCCTAGCCTCCGTTGTGCTACTGCTTATGGAAGTTCAACATACCTTTAGAGCTACCCAAAGGCAAGTTTCGTGGTTCCCGTGTGGGGACGCTATTGAGCCTCAATGCCGGCACCCTCTCCATGTCAACGGTGGCCACAACCTTATCATGCCCATGGAGGGTCCCATAGACCAAATCTCCAAGCTCAATGTGGCAACGTATTCATGCGCGCTGTCATGGCACACATTATCAAGAAGGATTGAGATATCTGTCGCTTGCAAGACGATCCTTCTATTTTTCACATGAAGACGAGACAAGAAGCATTGGAATCTAAGAGAGATACCCAAGGGCAAGCTTGTAAACATGGATGCATGCGCTAAAATAGCACAACGGGATGGCTTTTTGTGCACGGACAAGGTAAGAGAGCTTTTGCTGTTGCATTTAATTAGGCTGAGAGAGAGAGAGAGAGAGAGAGAGAGAGAGAGAGAGAGAGAGTTTAATAATTACAAATCTCTACTTTTATTGGCATATGAAGACATTGCAAACCCTAGCAAGCATGCTTTCCTTATGGCTAGGCCACTTTCGACAACAGCAGCAATGAAACAAGAGCAGATCACTCTCAAAGATTGGCCAAATGTGAATGACAACATGGATCTAGAGACTGTTTTCACAATGGCAAATAACATACCCATGCCTTCTGCATATCCCCTCAATTTTCATGTCACAAATTCTCGTTTTTACCTGTGAGTCATGTCTTGCAATGTCCTCTGAGATCTCTGTTGATGTCCATCGATTCCTCACATCGAATATAATCATAGGCTTGATGTTCATACTCATTCAAGCTCTATACGCTTTTCATATAAACTTGAGAAAGACATGCATACGAAGAAGACATGCTACAAAAATTGTAAGGTTGCAATGTCCATCTTCATTCAAGTGCTTCAAGATATTTATACATGAATGGAAGGACACACGTTCTTTCAAAGTACGTTGACAACGCACAAGTGGGGATGTATGTCAAATCGTTGGATAGGGCCTGGGCCTACACGTAGTGGTAGCCTGAATGATTGGTACCTCCCCCCTCCCCCCCCCCCCCCCCCCAAAAAAAAAAGAAAAAAAGAAAAAAAGAAAAAAGGATAACTTACATCCTCATCATTCTTCAACACGCCTGCCTCTCTTCATCTTCGAAGCTCTCTCGTGGCCTCATTATCATGTCTTCTATTTTACTCGAGTGCGGGTGGAGCACACACACACGTAAGAGATTACACACTTAAGAATTTCGCCCCGTGCCCTTGTGTGAAGGTTATTGAGTATGTATAATGATACCAGACGTGTGGAGTCAGTCAGTTACAAGCACCAGAAGGGAGATATCTCGGAGCCTTGCACAGAACAGAGATTAAGAAGGCTACATTTTACACCATCTCCAATATGATGCAGTGCAAGGGAAGCCTCAGATACAGAGCAGACACGAATCGAAGACCTCCTTGGCAGAGACGGGAAATTCTATATTTTAAAGCCCAAAAACAAGAGATCACCAGCCGCCTGAGTAACCATCTCGTCTTGATAGTGAGGAGTGTGACTGCACAGCTCTACCTTTACAAATCTCATTAGCTCCACATAATTATGCAACCTCTCTCTCTCTCTCTCTCACACACACACACACACACACACACACTTGCGCATGCACAAAATAACACAAGGGTCTTGAGTTCAGGTTTTAGCGTGCGTTGTTTTACTTGGGCAGCAGGACACGGAAATTTAATAGGGGTAGATGTGAATACTTTATGCATGAGCGCAACTATATGAATATATAAGGGGAGTGTCCGGGTACACTAGATAGTGGATTGAGTCAACTCATCCAGTCTCCAACCATTATAAACTGATAGCTCACACTCAAACTATCACCCTTGCCCTAGGGGCCAACAAATTTCGGTCTGGGATGATAGCAAAATGCCATGCTTTCCAGATAGACAGATTCGTTGAGTGTCTGGATAAAGTAGATGATGGATCGAGCCAACTGATCCTCTTATAAGCTATTTGCACTCTTTGTGCCACGTTCAAACTATCATTCTAGCCCTGCCAACAAATTTCAGTATGGTAAGATGAAAAACCCCATGGTTTCCAGATTGAAAGATTCATCCATCTCTCCTTTCTAATTTAGCAGGCGAAGAGATGCCAAACATGGCACTTTTCTAGCATTTCAAATGGTGAATTGTCGGGACTCATGGATGTGCAACACCCCAAGCCATATAGCTTGCATGTGAAGGCATGATCAACCCACAAGAATCGTCCCGCATGTGTCCTTGTTATCTAGAAACTCAAGTATCAAGAACCCAAAGAGAAGTTTTTCATCCAATAACATCCACTCATTCAAATTAGTAAGGAATTAGTAAGGCCTTTGTTAAAAAAGGCATCCTGCACAGATCGAGTGAGTTCTGTGCAAACTAAGCAAAACTAATGCTTTCTTGCAGTGTCTGCTGCTCATCTTGTGGGGATATGTGAGATCACATGGAAGCATTCTTCCAAGGGTGAGAAGCTATTGTTCCAGTTCTGTCACCGGCCCATGTACATGAGTGGTGATTCAATGATTGTGTTTGTACAGGGCCCCAGACCTCGATGCCTTGGGAATCTTGGCCATCTTGCATAATAGAGTAAGTCCCTCCAGAAAAAGTTATAGGGATGCTTTTGAACTGCCCATGTTTGGAAGACCAATTATCAATTATGCATGGACTTTGAGACAGCTGATCCCAGTTAGGAAACAAAGTGGAGTGTCTTCCACCTTCAGCTTTACCAGAGGGTGCTGCAACAGCTTCCGTCAGAGTCCAGTTTGCCTGATCTGCACCCTCATCCACATTCCAGTGGTTTGTGGGACCACCGTGGGAAGTGGTAATGGTGGTTCTGCCAGAAGACATCTGTTGAGGGTAAGACCATACGGGTAACATTGGTGAGAAAGTAAAAGGAGTATATGTATCCTGCCTCGAATGTGCAAGATGCTGACTTTCACATGACTGCTGGAGGAAGGGGTAAGCTTGCATTTGCTGTTTGTTGTGCCTCATCATCTGATTCTGCTCTAATTCATTCTCACAGAATTCAGCTTGTGTCCTTGAGGAAAATGATTCTGCCTGCTCAGAGTGATCCAATTGTTCCGCACTCCTATCCACGAGCAAGCTCAACTCTTTTATGGGTTCTTGCTTTTTAGGAGGGTCACCAACGTGTTGGGAAGTGAGAGAGTGTGTCTGGATGTTACCGCAGAGACTGTTCTTACCTTGCAGGCTAGGAGCACAAGAATGGCTGGAGGAAGCATCTGGGCTCAGAAATCTACAAAAATTGGACTTCTGATCAAAAAATGAGTGCAACATGACTTGATTGTTCTGCTCATGATCAAATTGGTTTCTTTCCATCTGTAACAGTTGTGTATATCCCTTTGAGTGCAAATTATTTAAAGGAGAGAATTTGTCAGCTGATAGTACAGAGACCTGAAATCTGTTACCTGCCTTCACTTTGTGATGCTCTTGCTTGTCCTCAAATCTCTCCATGTTTGAATCATGGCTTGAATAGAACAACGCTCCATTTTCCACAGGCTCCTGATGGCTAAACAAAGAACTGTGTCCAGAAAAACTGAATAGCTGAGGATGATTTTGAAAGGCAGGCTTCACCTGTGAATCCAGCAGGTGAAGGTCTAATCCATTACACAGGTTCCCTCCTGCCTGAAAACTTACCCTCTGCTCAACTTCCTCACTCTCAGCACTACCAGCTGCTACACTCGCTACTTCACTTCCAGGCTTTGAATGTGAGTCCCAAACGATGGGATCTTTCCTGATGCTCAGCAAGTAATAACTTTTATTCACAGCTGGCACCCCCCCATCATGTGAATGTAACTCCTGTGTGTCTAGATCATCACTTGACCAAATATTTTTGATGGCAGAGACTTCATCATCTTCAGAAATATCTTCAGAAATAATGTCAGTTTCTGAGGGTATCACAGTGCCATCGTGTGTACTTGACCTTCCTTGTACAGAAACACCATTGCCTTCTTCAATATTGCATCTCACCCTTAGTGCTTGCACTGAAGCCAATATAGAAGTATGATTTTCACCAGCTGGAGATGGACCACCTGGCATTTCAATAAGAGAGATTTGTTCCTCGGGTATTGAATGTTCAGATGATGGATTTTCAGCATCAGCTGAGCTCACACATGAATCTACAGTAGCATGTATCCCTGCTTGTTCCTCCAAACAGGTAACAGAGGACTCTGAAGTTGAGAGCTGTTTTTGTTTACCAATTCCTGCTCTGATGTTTGCTTGACATTCTACTCTATGTTTCCCAGGCCCTGATGATGATACTGTATTGGAGTTATTATGGAAGGCCAGTTTGTTCTCCTGTAAGTGCAGTGTGAGAGCAATCATGTCAGCACAAACCATGAACACTTGGAAAACTTACCAGCGGCCTAGATTATGTACTCAAACCAGACATTTTAACAAAAACGATCCACCACCGAACATGTTGTCTACCCCAGCCACAAGTGTTAAATGCATCAACATCTGTGAATAATACCAGGTCACATGGAGGTGCCTTTATCTGACCTGGTAACTCTTCTCAAAGGTGGGTGATTAATTTCATGCATATCGAGAAGATTGACCAACCTGGGCAGCAAACTGGTTAAGATTATTGTTTCTGGCCTCCAGAGATTAGGTTTGCAAGCCTGACCACACTCACGTATGCACAAATACATACATCTAGATTCCATATGCAGAGAACCATCCCCATGTATGATGGCGAAGATCAGGTTTGCATGCACAACCCCACCACATCCATGTATGTACGCATGAATACACACAATGATATCACTGAGCTTGTCTATGAGATAGATTCAGAACATTAACTCGTGTAACAAACACACCAAGAAAGAGAAGAAGTCAAGCACCAAACCCTGCAACCTAAACATCATGGTCCCATATTGCATAATCTACCTTGCATATGAATACCGAATAATGCTGCATACATTGTTCTGCAGCAGACTTGGCAAGTCTTTCTTTGTCAACCTTTCTTTCAAAAAAGACAGCATGTGCATCCGGTATGTCCTTCTCTGCCAACGTGGACCTTTCATGATCAACCACAAAGCAATGCATTATTGTAGTGGGAATAAGATATGAATTGTATTTTCTTATTCTGGATCAATTCGCCAACCAAAGGCAGCTCCTGATCAAGTTTCTTACCAGTACTCGTGAATTTTCAGGGCATCTTTTTTGTTACAGCCATTTATGCAATGGACTTCAATCTTTTGTCGATCACCCAAGATAGGGTTCAAAGCAGCCAGCAAAAGCTCCTCCCCTTTAGCTTTCAGATGCATGATATCAGCATACTGCTTCTGATTCACCTGCAACATCACATCAATGTAAGAGATATTTTGAAAATCTTCCTAGCATTTACATTGATGGATGGTGTACTACACTCGAGTTAAAAAGGAACTTGTGCATTACATGACTTGAAAGAACAAGCAAGATTTTAAGGCATTAGAATTTGGCGAGAAGCAATTGGACGAACAGGTTAATTGAATGAAGCTAAAATATACCTTCAAAGTATGCATGATTTGTGTGGAACCATCAGCATTTATATAGTTGTAAATCTTTGGCTTGATTCTTTTGGATTCTTCAGCAGGCAGAATATCTGTTATTCCCAATGCTTCTTGTAGATTTCCAATCTTTCGCCTTTTGCATTTCTGCCTTTAATACATTGGAGGGAAAGAAACACCCCAATGCGAAAGCTTGATCAATACATGCATGGTCTCAGTATGTACTCAGAATTAGGTGGACTGCAGCTATATTAACTTATTCCAGTTGCTCAAAATACTGGATCAAATCTTACTTACAAAATGTGTAACATACCACAAGGCATTTTCTTCATTGATGTCATCACTGGCCACTCTAGGGCCATCAACTCCAATCCTCCTACGAGGGGATCCAACTTTATTTTCTTGTGACAAGAAAGAATTTGATTGTGCATTCAATACGTCTTTCCCAATAGATTTTGTTTTCGTCCATCTGCATGCAAAGAAACTTTCACTATTGTACCACAATTTAAATCCAACTAGGACTGACAAGACAATCTTATTTTGCATTCACTAACTCTTTTCTAGTAGATTTTCTTTTAATCCATTGTAAGGTCCCTGCCCTAGCTGGGCCAAGAGGATCCTTTTGATAGGCAACCAAGTCCCGTGGTCTCCAATCGGACAACACCTTGATCTCTCATAAATACAAGGATACGAGCAAACGAAGGGACCTAACTCTATCTCGTAGGGGAAATGTATGTGTGAAAACAATATTTTTTCCAACCCTAAAAAGGGGATTTTTCTATATATTTTTGGTTGTATTTGGGGATTTTGTGTCTTTGCTGCTGGCCAAGCCTTTAGGCTGACCGACCAGCAGTCTCCCATAGTATATATAACCTTGCCTTATCATTCATCATTTGTGTACCATATCATTGATCATGCCCGGTACCACTTCATATGCTGCTGCTGCTGCTTCTGCCGGGCTCTACATCACAAAGCTTCATCATGCTCGCCTGACAGGACAGCACCTCAGCGTTTTCTCATCTGGCCACATCATGGGACAGCAGCCCACTCTCTGCTATAGGCCACACCGTGGGACAGCAGCCCTCTCTGCTACATTCAGTGCTTACATCAGCACATCATCAGCGTTTACATCAGCATTCATCAGCACATCATCAGCGTTTACATCAGCATTCACCAGCACATCATCAGCATTTACATCAGCTTATCAGCAGCGTTTTATCACAGCTCATGGGACAGCAGCCCCCTCTGCTACATAGAGCACTTCAGCATTTTTCCTCAACTCTCACGATCGCAATAGCAGCCCACTCTCTGCTACATCACACCATCCGGACGGCAGCCCACTCTCTGCTTATCTTCACCATCGAGACCAAGTACGCAGCACCCATGTCACCAAAGCTTGCACCACTCGGGACAACAGCCCTCTCTACTCCTTACCATCCTGGCCAGGTACGCAGCACCCGTGTCACCAGAGCTTGCACCACTCGGGACGGCAGCCCTCTCTGCTCCTCACCACCCCTCAGGTACGTAGCACCCGTGTCACCAGAGCTTGCACCCCTCAGGTACGCAACACCCTTGTCACCAAAGCCTGCACCCTTCAGGTCTTGTAGCACCCTTGTCATCAGAGCTTGTACCATCACCACTCGGGACAGCGGCCCTCTCCGTCCTTCATCTACCACCTCAGGTACATCAACACCCTTGTCACCAAAGCCTGCATCACCTCATCTTCCGCTGCCACTACCACCTCGGAGTGTCTCTGCATCCACCGATGGGAGCCTTCGACACCGACCACCTCTCGGAGTGCTTTGCCTCACATCGACGCAAGCCTTCGTCATTGACCGTGCTTCAGCTCCAACATCATCTCTGCTTCTGCACTGGTCTTTCTACTCAGAGTCATCTCACATCAGAGGGCTCTTGTACATATGTTCACTCACCATTATATATAGACTCACTCACATATTTCATGCTGTGTTGTTTTGCTCTGATCTCTCATACATCTGGTCCTTTCGTCCTTTTGCCTCACAACAACGTAGTCATTCTAAAAAGAATCTATTCCTTGGATCGAATAACACTCAATGTGCATGATCGAGTCGTTCTAAAAGGAATCTATTCCAACTAGACTGACAAGACAATCTTATTTTGCATTCACTAACTCTTTTCCAGTAGATTTTCCTTTAATCCATTGTAAGGTCCCCGCCCTAGCTCAGCCAAGAGTATTCTTTTGATAGGCGGCTAAGTCCCATGGTTTCCAATTGACGACACCTTCATCTCTCAGCGAGCAAACGGAGGGAGTTGGGACCTAACTCTATCTCACAGGGGTAACGTAGTCATTCTAAAAGGAATCTATTCCTTGGATCGAACATCACTCAATGTGCGTGATCGAGTCATTCTAAAAGTAATCTATTCCAGCTAGATTGACAAAACAATCTTATTTTGCATTCACTAACTCTTTTCCAGTAGACTTTCTTTTAATCCATTGTAGACCAAGAGGATCCTTTTGATAGGTGGCTAAGTCCCGTGGTCTTCGATCAACGACACCATCTCTCAAAAATACAAGGATACGAGTAAACGGAGGGACCTAACTCTATCTTGCACGGGAAACGTAGTCATTCTCAAAGGAATCTATTCTTTGAATCGAACGACACTCAATGTGTGTAATCGAGGATAGAATAAGTTCCGCACTTGGTTCATAGAAGCCGATGCTTTTTTTTTTTTTTTTCGAGGCATGGCTGCTGGCCCGCCGGTCACCTAAAACGGAACTTGTTTGGGACCCTACTTTTACCCCGGATCGTAGATAATAAATCTGTTGGAAAGTTACCTGACTCATCGGGTCCACCCATTCCATAGGATGGCGTCATCGAGCTATCCATCCACCCACTTTCCACCCACTCACCCAATTCATTTTTTAAATCTAATTAGATCCTACCACGCTGTGAAACACATAAAAACAAGTTCTTTAATTAAAGAAGTTCCACAATGTTCCTTAAGTAACCTTTAGTGCACAAAATTCAAAGCAACAATATTTACATTAAAATAATACTTACAGCAAAATGTTTACAAAGACCTTGAAATTGGATCAACAGCTAGATCCAAGCTTCCATATCCATGTCCATGGACATATCCAAACCAAAACCAAACCACCGATGATCTAGAATTCGGTATGCTAGCCTCAACCAGTTGGGCATACACCACCACGGGCCATACTCCCTCCTCGTCGCTCAGTCAGACGAAGGCCAAGTTGGCCTATCGCCCCCTCAAGCACTGCCGCTTACACCAAATCCTCCCGCTCCTAAAAGGCGACGTCTACTCATGAAGTGGGCAAATTCGTCGCACTAGCCTGGGCCCACAGAACTAGGCAACATCCATAATCACATGTCCACCCTCGCGGGGCGGAAATCCAATTCCTAGTGGCATAGGGAGAGATTACCTTGGACCAACTCCCAGCCTTGCCTCCGCCCGGCTACACACGGGGAGAAGATGTACCTGAAGATTAGCAATGAAACCAGCAACATATCCATTGAAACTAGGAAAACATTCTCTTCTAAGCATTCTTTTCAACAATTCATTGTGTGATAATATAGAAAGCGACTCAGACAACCACGATCTTCTTAGCTAACAATCCTTGTCAATATGAAAAGAGGATCATAAAGAATTTTAGGAGTAAGATTACTCACTCACAGTTTCTCTTACTAGCCTTGCTTCAAGACACTTAAGGACATTTACAAGAGAAAAATAGTAATTCATCATATCGGAATTTTAATCTTTTAGACTACTTACTCAACTTAAAAGTGAGGTGCGATACTTCTACGATGCTAGTCATAGTCGTTGAATGTTTTCCAAAAAGAAAGAAATCTCTCTAAGCCTAATTGGATACTAAGAATCTTAACTTTACGACCCAAAAGAGCGAAATTGCTTATACTTAAAAGAATTAAAAATATGGCCAACCTCGCTGTCGTTTGCGTGACGATTTGTTTCGGAAGGAATGAAGTCGTTTCCATGGACGCGTGCCTCCTCATTTCCACCTTGGATGTTGTGCAATTTATCATTTTGACCACGTTTCGACACCATAGTAATACCTTTATTTGCAGTGAATAGTAAGAGAGTGGGGTGGGTGTGAAATACTACAGATTACTGGGAGAGAGAGAGAGAGAGAGAGAGAGAGAGAGAGAAATGAAATGATATATTAACGTCTTCAAAAGGCCAAAATGACTTATGAGACCAAAAAGGTTACAACAATTGGTGGATCTGATACAATGTCTGTGTAAGAAAAGCTAAAGTTCATTTGGGCCACCAAAAGCTTGCTCAAAATCGTAAAGCTTCCCTGGCGAGAACAAACCCTATGCTCACCTTTACGTCTCTTCATATGGGAGGGAGGGAGGAGGGGGTGGAGAGAGAGAGAGGCAAGCTTTTGAAGGGAGTTGTCCTTAGCTAGACGACTCTCAAGTGGAGGGGAGGGGAGGAGAGGGGAGGGAAGTGGGGCTTGGGTGCGGGTAGCCTTGGCTAGGGGAGACTAAGAGAGTGGCTTTAAGTCTATTCGCACTGAGGGGAGGGAGAAGAGTTTCAGGACATGTCCTAGAGTGTAGCCTACCACAGCCTACTTCCTCAGGGATAGCTCCAAGAGTGGGGAAGAGAGGGGATTTATATAGGTGCAGAGAGAAGGTGCTAGTGCATACACAAGAAGAGAGTGCCAACAAGGGGGGAAGTGCGACCGGATGGGGGTGCCATTTGGACAAGGAGCATGGACGTTAGATGTGTCGGGGAGGGAGCACCACTTGTCCACGAGCGGTCTTGAAGGGGTGTACGTGGGAAAGGGGGGAGGAGGGGGTGTACGCGCACCACTTGTCCAGGAGTGGTCTAGAGAAGTGTACGTGCCGGGGGAGGGGGGAGAGGGAAGGAGATGTAGCAAGGGGGGGGAGGGGGTAACATGTAGGGAGGCATGCCACAAGGGAGGGTAAGGGGAATGGCAGGCGTTGTCCGAGGTGTCTGGTGGGATTCGACGAAGGTCCCCGTGGTTGCGTGCATGCATATTTTGGCGAGAAATGAGCTCCCGGGTGTTTGGGAGAGGCATTCGTAGGCGTCGTATGTCACTCGGGTGGAGGTCATGGTGGATCCATCACGCGTGCGCCCGAGGGTGTGCATCGAAATGCCGGGATTTTTTGAGTGAAATTGTTCAGGACTGTCCCCCAATCCCGTGGATGCTTTCCATCCGTCATTTGGACATTCGGATTACTGCTAATTTGGGTCTAAAGTTGCCAAATTTCAAAACTTCACGGCTCGATTTAGGCCACTTCGGTTCCTTGTTTAAATTCCGGAAAAAGTCATATCAGGGGTAAAGCTGTGCTTAAGATTTCAATTTTGAATTCAGTTTTCTCATCTCCTAAGTGAAAGGTGCTTAATTTGCAGACACCTCAAAATAGCAACTTCCTAGGGATAAAAATAACAACTAAATGCAACCACAATGAACTGACTAAACTATATTTGTAATGGATATGCCACATTGTGCTTAATGTGCTATATTTACAATGGGTATGTTACATCCTTCCTTCCTTTAAAAAAAACTGAGATGTCCTCATCTCGACATAATTTTGAACGGTTCTCTCCTTGGTGTCTAAGATCCTATTTGGTTGCAACTCAAGGACTCCTTGAGTTGGCATTACAACTTGTTCATCATCAAGAATATGATCAAGACTGGGCACGTAGGGTTTCAATAGGCTTACATGAAATATATCATGGACCTTGAGATGATTTGGAAGTCGAAGCTTGTAAGCATACTTACATAGACACTTGATGATTTCGTAGGGTCCACATTATCTAGGACTGAGCTTTTTATACTTCCCAAGGAACAGAGAACTTCGCTTGGCTCTCACTCATAGAAAGACCTTGATTCCTCCTCTGCAGACTCTTTCAAGTTTCAGATCTCTTGGTATCCACATAGTGCTTTTGTCGATCCTGAGTGCCTTAATGTTCTTGCGGATGACTTTGGTTTGCTCTTCCATTTCCTCAAGCATCTTCCTAGAAGCCTTAACCTTTTAGGAGGGATCAGAGAAATTCACGGAAGACAAACATTTCTGACCATAAAGGGCTTTGAATGGTGACATGCCAATGCTTTGGTAATAAGATGTATTGTAAGCAAATTCCACTAGAGGAAGGTACTGAATCCACTTTCGCGGTTCACGACCACAATAAGCTCTAAGGATGTCTTCTATAGCCTGCTTCTCTCTCAGTCTGGCCATCTATTTCTGGATGGTAAGCTATACTGAAACAAAGCTGCATTCCTATAGCTTGAAATAGGGATGTCCATAACTTTGAAGTGAAGTCAGAGTCCCAATCACTGACTGTTCTCTTTGTTAATCCATGAAGCCTAAAGATTTCCTTGATGAATAGGCAGGCAATATCAGAAGACTTAAATGTTTTCTTTACTGGGGTGAAATGGGCAACTTTGGTAAGTATATCCATAACTACTAGAATGAAATCATACCCTCCTTGTACTGTGGGAAGACTTGTGACAAAATCCATACTAATGCACTTCCACTTCACCTAAGGAATGTCTAAAGATTGAAATTTTTCGGGCATTTTAATTCTCTTAGCTTTAATCCTTTGACATGAAAGGAATTGCTTGACATATTGAAGGATATCTCTCTTAATTCCTGGCCAATAGTAGCGTCTCCTTCGGGCGTTCAAGGTCTTTGCATAGCTTGGGTGTCCTGCTCAACAAGGCTATCTTGAGCTTCATGCAAGATCATCTTCTTTAGAGTAAGATCTTTAGGGATACATACCCTCTGCATTAAGTAGAGACACTCATCATTGGTAGTGTCAAGGTCTTCTCCTTCACTATGGGTCCTACCAGCTTTTTGGTAATCAGGGTCATGAAGCGAGGCATATTTCACATTCTCTAGGATAGGGTTATTTGGTTAGAGATTGCACTTGGAAAGGACTTACAACTGAAGGCATCTTCTACAACATTATCCTTCCCAAGGTGAAATTTGATGTCAACATCAAATTCTTGCAAGATTTCAATCCATCTCCTTTGCCTCATGCTGAGATTGGGCCAGGTGAAGATCCACTTTAAGCTCTTGTGGTTGGTTACAAGTTGGAACTTGCGGCCTCAGAGGTAGTGTCTCCATATCTTGAGACAATGAACAACTCCTAGGAGTTCCAAATCATGGGTGACATAATGGACTTCATAGGGTTTCAGTTTACGAGAGGTGTAAGTCATGGGTCTTCCTTCTTGGATTAGGACACCACCAAGTGCAAGGCTACTAGCATCAATGATAACTTCAAACTCCTTGGTGAAATCAAGGAGCTTCAGAATTGGTGCTGAGGTGAGCATGGTTTTAAGCTAGTCAAAACTGGCTTGGTGGACTGGTAACCGCACTATTCTACACTACTTTTTAAGGAGCGCAATCAAGGGTGCGGCTATCAGGGCATAATTCTTAATGAAGATCCTATACCATCCTATGATACCCAGAAATCCACGGATTTCGCTAACTGAACTACAGGGTGGCCATTCCAATATATCCTTGACTTTGGTTGGGTCTATTGAGATGCTGTCTAGCAAGACAATGAACCCTAAATATTCAATTTGAGAGGAGTGAATAAGGTACACTTGCTCTTCTTGGCATAGAGTTTTGTACGTGCAATGTTTGTAACAGTACGCGTACATGGTTCTCATGTTCCTCCATTGACTTGGAATAGAATTATGCTAAAAGTAATACTTTTATAATAAAATAAAAGATGAATTTTCTTTTACTAAATCCTAAAAATTTCGCCATAACCTCCTTTGTATGGCTGACCATTTTTCAATTTTTTACGTCTTTAAAACTAATTAAAAGTACAGCAATATTGAAATTATCCTAAAGTAAATATTTTTTTTCCACTTAATTGAGATAAACATTATAAAAATTTGACATTAATCACTTAACCATTCACCTAGGATAGAGAATGGTTGGTTTTGTTAGAGAAGAGAGGGGAATGCCTTTTGTAATGAGGTCTAACATTATAGAGAAGACATAAAGCATAAAAACCATTTTAAAACCATAAAAATCCATAAAATAATTGAAAGAAAGAAGAACCACCATTGTCATGAAAGAAGACGAGAACAAATTCATCCAAGTAGTGTCGGAATATATTCTACATCAAGCGGTTGAACGTAGTTGGGGCATTGGTTAACCCAAATGGCATTACTGTAAATTTATAGTGGCTATAGAGAGTATTGAAAGCAATTTTGGAAATATATGCTTCCTTGATCCTAATCTAATAGAAGCCAGATCTTAAATCTACTTTGGAGAAAATCTTGGGCCCATAAAGTTAGTCAAGAAGTTCGTCGATGCGAGGAATGGGATATTTGTTTTTGATAGTGACTTGGTTTAGTTCTCGGTAGTCGATACAAAGGTGAAGCGTACCATCCTTCTTTTTTTGAAAAAGGCCAGAAGCTGTGAGTTGTTGCAACGTATGTTTCGGGTGCATTCAATGCCCGAACGGTATGCTGGTTGCAGTCCAGAACGAAACTTCCTCTTTCTTTCATCCTCAGTGATTAGCATGAAGGGAGTCACTTCCAAAAACACTTTCCAGAATTTGTTAACATATTGTTGCACACTTTCATTATCTCTTTGTTCCAGCCTGTCCCACTTTTGAGTGAGAGTTTGCTCTGCATTGGGTGGCAAGAACTGAGCATAAAATCTATCCTTGAATTCCTTCCAAGTAGAAATGGGATCCTTGGTGATCTTTTCAGTGCTCCACCAATGGGCAGCAGTCCCTTTTAAAAACATGCTAGCATGGCGCACCTTTGACTTTTCTGTGAAATCCTCATCGCTAAAAGCAATGTGGAACTGTGCCACAAATGCTAACACCTTAGAAGCATCATGTTCACCATGAAAAGCATCAAATTTAACAGATTTGTCACCTGCTTTGAATTCCTTGAGCTTCCTGGCATGAGGCTCATGGTCTTCTCTTTTTCTTTTCCCCTTATCCAACGGGGTAGCCCTATCTGCATGGGCTCCATGGGCTGTCATAGAAGCTTCATGGGGCACGGTGGCATGTGCTCCACGAACTCGAAACTCAGATGCATGTGACTTACCTGCATATGGCAATGTCTCTCCATGAGACAACTCAGAAGGCAAAATTTTTCTGGAAGTAGACCTGTCACCATGAGATACATATCTGGCATGCATGTGACTTTCATGCCCTCCATGAGCATTGGCATACATATATCTATCAGGCTTAGTGCCTTGGGGAGAGGATGCATGACGAGAGGTGACTGTCACCTCTTCCTTTTGCATAAAAGATTTCAGCCTTTGAGATGCGGGATCTCCATGCTTCAAACGAGGTGGATTTCTGAATTTCAGCTCTCCGTCATCCCCCTCTTTGATATCACCTTTGCGAAGGAGATAGGCAAGTGCCAACTCCCTTGGTTTCTTGCCCACTTCACGAGCCATTGATTCAAAAGTTACATCTACCATAGCATCAGCCTTCCTGGCTTCAATAGCACTTTGTAGATGGGAAGCTTCATGCAAAAGCTTTAACTCTTGCTCTTGAGCCTGCAAAAGTTTTCTCATATGTTCCATTTCAGCCCTCATAGCATCAGGCTCTTGTTCAAGCATAACTGTCTTTCCTGGAGACAGTTGACCCTTGGATTCACTATCAATAACCCTTTCAAGGGGCTTGTGTCTACCTCGCAGGGCATCAGACCCACGAGAGACACTAGATGGACCCCTCGAATTCGGCACTTCCAAAGGGTTGCCTTGGCTGTCCATTGTGTTTTAAGTTTGCTAAAAGCGGGATGTCCAGTACACAGGTTCGTTTCCCCAGTAGGAAGAGGGAAACAACCGTGCTCTGATATGAAACCGATCCCGTCAAGTGGGAAAGACTCCGTTTGGACACCCACACGCTTAATAGCACAACTTTAAAACCACAAATTTGAAATGGACAACTTAATACAACTTGAAATTTAAATGAAATGAAATGGAAAGATGGACACCAGCACTGGGGCCGGAACGGGCCGACCCCCCCCTCAATATATGATATATTTATTGGGAGTATTTAATGAATACAATGCTCCATGGGTTCCAAGAACCAGATAATGTCCATGTACATATGAAAACAGCACCAAACAAATAGGCTCGAAGTCGAATTTCGATGTAGAAGCTTGAAGCAGTACGACCACTAGTGTGGTCCAATCTCTACGGTCCTGTGCTTTCACTGGACTCCGCGGAGAGCGCCTCAGTGGTGTTCCGAGACCACGCACAAACAGGCGCTCTCGTACTAACGCCTCGCTCTCCCGATCTCAGCACCTTTGGACCGAGGTTCTCCAATAGAGCTTGGACAACCCGGCACCGAACGGGTGTTGGCCGAGCGGGATGAATCCCTTATCAGATTTAAACATAAAATACTTTACTTAAATCTGAAATTCACTTACTTGTAGATGGTTGATAGAAAACCAATACTCGTGGAATGATGAAGCCACCCAGGAGATGCAAAATCCCCTTGTAGAACACCAGTGGAGAAGATGTAGCCACCCTTGTTGAAGAAACAGTTGCCTCGTGGTGAATCACCAAGATAAGTACCACCACAAAGGGCACAGCCGCCTGCTGCTGTGAGAGAAGAAGCATCCACTTGCAAGGGAGGAGAGAGACCTGGCTGCTGTGTGGGGAGAAAGAGCAGCTTGCTGGAGTTAGAGTACACAGCCTCTTGCCTTATTGGAGATGGAGTGCACAGCCTCTTGCCTTATTGGAGATGGAGTGCACAGCCACCTGCAGGTGGTGATGCTGTGCACAGTCGCCTATAGGTGGTGGGGATGCAATTGCCTGGGAGAAGTGCAGCCGTCTGCTAAGAACTGCCTGCTGTCTGCCAGCCAGCCGCCTGTAGAAGCTCATGCGCAGCCAGCAGTTACATAGACAGTAGAAAAGCATGAACAGTAACCAGTCGCCTGTAGAGAAGCATGGGGAGGTGCTTTGGCTGCAGCCCTGTAGTGCAGAGGATAGGGCAGCCAGCAGCCTTAGAAGCAGTCGCTTATGGTAAAGGTAAAAGCATGCGCCTGTGGGAGAGGTAACATGCTTAGTGGGAAAAACAGCATGCGCAGCAGTCTTGCTGCAGATGGTACGCACAGTCCACCAGAGGAGCATGCGCAGCAAACTTCAGCCGCATGGGAGCAAAGAGAGTACACAGCCGCCGGTTCTCACGTAAGGTGGAAGCGATGGGTGTCTACGCTTGATGGAGCCCCCTTTTTTTAATAAAATTAAAGTGGAGTTTACTCCACACTTGCATGTGGGTGGGGAGTTTGGGTAGGTGACCATGCCCACCCCCACACTCACTTAAGTGGGGCTCCCCAAAGTGGGTGCCCACATTTAAGTGAATGTGAACACCTAACCTTATAAAATTAAAGGTTAGAATATGAAACATTAAAACAATATGTGCGACATACTTACCACCTGTTCACATGCACCAAAACTCGTCAGAATACAGAGCAGACTTCACGACTCACTGGCAGGCGTCCCCGCTCAGTAAGCTTGAAGCAGTACGACCACTAGTGTGGTCCAATCTCTACGGTCCTGTGCTTTCACTGGACTCCGCGGAGAGCGCCTCACTGGTGTTCCGAGACCACGCACAAACAGGCGCTCTCGTACTAACGCCTGGCTCTCACGATCTCAGCACCTTTGGACCGAGGTTCTCCAATAGAGCTTGGACAACCCGGCACCGAACGGGTGTTGGCCGAGCGGGATGAATCCCTTATCAGATTTAAACATAAAATACTTTACTTAAATCTGAAATTCACTTACTTGTAGATGGTTGATAGAAAACCAATACTCGTGGAATGATGAAGCCACCCAGGAGATGCAAGATCCCCTTGTAGAACACCAGTGGAGAAGATGTAGCCACCCTTGTTGAAGAAACAGTTGCCTTGTGGTGAATCACCAAGATAAGTACCACCACAAAGGGCACAGCCGCCTGCTGCTGTGAGAGAAGAAGCATCCACTTGCAAGGGAGGAGAGAGACCTGGCTGCTGTGTGGGGAGAAAGAGCAGCTTGCTGGAGTTAGAGTACACAGCCTCTTGCCTTATTGGAGATGGAGTGCACAGCCTCTTGCCTTATTGGAGATGGAGTGCACAGCCACCTGCAGGTGGTGATGCTGTGCACAGTCGCCTATAGGTGGTGGGGATGCAATTGCCTGGGAGAAGTGCAGCCGTCTGCTAAGAACTGCCTGCTGTCTGCCAGCCAGCCGCCTGTAGAAGCTCATGCGCAGCCAGCAGTTACATAGACAGTAGAAACGCATGAACAGTAACCAGTCGCCTGTAGAGAAGCATGGGGAGGTGCTTTGGCTGCAGCCCTGTAGTGCAGAGGATAGGGCAGCCAGCAGCCTTAGAAGCAGTCGCTTATGGTAAAGGTAAAAGCATGCGCCTGTGGGAGAGGTAACATGCTTAGTGGGAAAAACAGCATGCGCAGCAGTCTTGCTGCAGATGGTACGCACAGTCCACCAGAGGAGCATGCGCAGCAAACTTCAGCCGCCTGGGAGCAAAGAGAGTACACAGCCGCCGGTTCTCACGTAAGGTGGAAGCGATGGGTGTCTACGCTTGATGGAGCCCCCTTTTTTTAATAAAATTAAAGTGGAGTTTACTCCACGCTTGCATGTGGGTGGGGAGTTTGGGTAGGTGACCATGCCACCCCCACACTCACTTAAGTGGGGCTCCCCAAAGCGGGTGCCCACATTTAAGTGAATGTGAACACCTAACCTTATAAAATTAAAGGTTAGAATATGAAACATTAAAACAATATGTGCGACATACTTACCACCTGTTCACATGCACCAAAACTCGTCAGAATACAGAGCAGACTTCACGACTCACTGGCAGGCGTCCCCGCTCAGTAAGTAACACGTCAAGCAGGCAAACACACAAATACATGTCATGCGAAAACAGTTTCAAACATGCAAAATATGTGTGCATGTGCAAATAGTAACATGGACATATCTCCCGTTCATGGAACAAGTACAAAATATCTGTCGGCACAAAACTGGCACGACATAAAAACATAAAAACCTGGTCTTCCTATGGAGTAACAGTCCCATAGGTAAGACACAGTTCCAGGCACGAGTCTCCCTATGGTGTGACAGTCCCATAGGCAAAACACGGCACGAATACTGGCTCTTCCATGGCGTGACAATCCCATGGGTCGAACACAGTCCAGGTCATACACGGGTGGCACTGGTCTGGCTCCCGTCCATACGACACCATCCTGCTAACACACGGGTGGCACCAGTCTGGCTCCCGTCCATGTCAGCAAAAATACTGGCCTCTTCACACGAGACAACGGTGAACGAGACACAAAATCTGGAGATGGACCAAATGGTCGGCCAATTGGTGACATCCCCCCAGGCTTCTAAAGAGTTGACCTCAACTGAAAAGCCTCAAGATATGCCTGCAACAATTGCGGATAATCTGCAAAATAATCCTCATTTACCCACTTGGCATCAATAGGCAAATAATTCTTAAACTTCACAAGGTATCTCCTGGAAAGCTTTCCTGCAGGTAGCTCTCTGTCCTTGTGAAAAACAATCTGTTCTGGCTGGAGGATCTCCTCAAGCTCTTCAATTTCTGGCGGATCTTCTGTGACAGGCTTATCAGGATCTGGCCCCACATATTTCCGAAATAGACTCACATGAAAAGCATTGTGAATCTTCCAATGACTAGGTAGAGCAAGCCTGTAGGACACTTCATTGATCTTGTGAATCACCTTGAAGGGTCCATAATAGCGAGGAGAAAGCTTAGGATATGATCCTTCTCATCCTGGCCTCTTCCGAAGCCTAGCCTTCTCAAATTTCAGCAATACCCAATCACCTTCTTTGACTTCCATGTCCCTTCTATGCTTGTCAGCAGCCATTTTATGCTTATCCTGAGATCTTGCAATGGCTGTCCGCACCTGACCAAAGGCAACATCCAAGTCACGAACATATTCATCAGCTGCAAAAATCTCATCCTTGGTACGAAGGATGGGTGGCAATACCACTCTGCCATAGATAATCTCAAACGGAGCCTTTCCTGTGGAAGCATGGATCGTATTGTTGTAGGCAAACTCAACAAGTGGAAGATACTTCTCCCATGCAGTCTTTTGATCTGCCACATAACATTTCAATAAATCCAACACAGCTGAATTTGCAGCTTCACTTTGGCCATCCGTTTGGGGATGATAAGCTGATGAAAACTCAAGCTTAGTACCCATATTATCAAACAAAGCCTTCCAAAATAGGCTTGTAGTTCTGGGATCTCTATCCCCAACAATGGATTTAGGTATACCATGATGCTTGAAAATATTAGCAAGAAAAAGCTTTACCATATGATCAGCTTTGATGGTTTTCTTGACGGGCAAGAAATGAGCTTGCTTGCTAAATCTATCCACAATAGTCCAAATAGCATCATTCCCATGCTGGGATCTAGGCAAATCCATAATAAAATCCATCGTGATACTTTCCCAAGGTTGCGAGGGAATAGGTAATGGCTGAAGCAAACCTGGAGGCTTTTGCCTGTCAAATTTCACCTTTTGGCAAGTAATACATGCACGCACATAAGCCTCAATGTCTTTACGCATGCTTGGCCAAAAGAAATACCTCTGAATCATGCGAGTAGTAGGCATAATACCTCGATGACCAGCATATGGTGGAGCGTGACATTCGTCCATAACCGTTGGACGCAAATCCTTCACCACACACAGGCAATTATCCTTCATAAGATAACCCTCGTTGATAAGATAAGAGGCATGTGAATGACCAGCCATCAAATCAGTCCATATATGGCAAAAATCAGCATCCAAATGATACAAATCTCTCATAGCAGATAGGTCTCCATGAGAGGCCACGGAGACTGCAGCAACATAAGGCCTCCTAGATAGTGCATCGGCCACCACATTTTTCTTTCCTGGGGTATGCACAATCTGAAAATGAAACATGGAAAGAAAATTTACCATTCTCATCTGCTTCTCTGAAAGCTTGGTTTGAGATAGAAAGTATCTCAGGCTTTGATGATCTGTCTTGACTACAAATTCAGCCCCAAGAAGGTAATGTTTCCATATCTTTAAAGCGTGAATTACAGCCAAGAGCTCTTTCTCATAGATATCCATATGAAGTTCAGCATCATGCAAACGACGGCTCTCATATGCAACTGCATGCCCTTCCTGATTTAGGACAGCTCCTATGCAATCACCACAAGCATCACATTCAACCACGAATGACTTGTGCAAGTCAGGAACAATCAATACTGGACCACATATGATCGCATGCTTGAGCTGCAAGAAAGCATCCTGTTCCTTTGAAGTCCATTTGAAAGCAGTTTTCTTCTTCGTGAGATCATGTAGAGGAGTGGCAATCATAGCAAAATGCCTTATGAAACGCCTGTAGTACGAACATAATCCCAGAAAACTACATACTTGATGTACGTTTTGCAATTCGGGCCAATTCCGAATAGTCTCTATCTTTGCAGGATCCATTGTAACTCCATCCTTTGGATACAATATGTCCCAGATAATGAATCTCTGAAAGGAAAAACTCACTTTTCTTGGCATTGACGAAAAGTTTATACTTCCGCAACTCTTCGAACACTGTGACCAAATGAGTTCTGTGTTCCTGCTCATTCTTGGAGAAAACCAAGATATCATCAAAGAAGACTCCCGTAAACTTGCGATGGGGTCGGAATATTCTATCCATCATTCGATTAAAAGTAGCAGGAGCATTGGTAAGACCAAAAGGCATTACCAAGAATTCATATAATCCGAAGGCTGTCCTGAATGCAGTCTTATGGACATCTTGTGGTACCACGCGAATCTGGTGATAACCACTTTTCAAATCAAGTCTGCTAAAACAAGCTGAGCCATCAAGCTTATCCAAGATATCATCAATACGTGGAATTGGGAATCTGTTCTTGATGGTAAGCTTGTTCAAAGCTCTATAGTCCACACACATACGGAATGATCCGTCCTTCTTTTGAACAAGAAGCACAGGAGAGCAGTAAGGTGAGGAACTGGACTGAACCAAACCTTTTTCTAAAAGCTCGTTTACCTGCTTCATGATTTCTTCTTGTTGTGCAGCACTCACTCGGTATGCGGGTTTGTTGGGTGGAGAACTACCTGGCACAAGATCTATGCGGTGATCTTCGGGCCTTTGGGGAGGTAATTCACCTGGCAACGAGTCAGCAAAACAGTCTTTGAATGCATTAAGAAAATTCAGCCTATCATTAGCACGCGGCCTTTATGCATAAAAGAAATCATATTGGACTTGTAATCTTTGCGGGGCTCAAGCCTATGGTGCCACGGCTTGCCCAACAATACATCACATCCATTCAGTGGAGCAACTAGGAAATGCTCATTATCAAGGTAGCCCTGGATATGGATGCGCAACTTCCCTATCAAAGGGGTAACCTGCACCTCTTTACCAATAAATGCAGCTTCGGCTTCAATCTGAGGTTCCATGTTTTCAACCTCAATACCCAATGCAGCTGCCATTTGCATAGAGATGAAATTGTCAGTTGCACAGTCATCAAACATGAAGAGTGCGGGCTGATCCTTGATTTGCCCCCAAGCCTTGCAAACCATACGCTCTTTTGCATCATGACCTGTATTTCCTTGCACATCAAGAACTCCATGTACATTAGCTTTGGTGTGCTTATCCTCGTGCTTTGATTTGCGATCTGGGCATTGTCGGAACATGTGGTCTTTGCTACCACAAGAAAAGCATTTTCCATCCTTAGCATATTGCTCTCTTTGCTCCGGGGTTAAGCCGAATTTGTTCTTTCTTGGGCCCTGTTCTTTAGATGTGTTATTTTCAGCTTTACCACCCTTGTAAGGCTCCCGGAAGTTCTTTTTAGGCGGCTGTCCACCCTTTTGCTGATTTGGGACAGCCTTGTCTTTTCCCTTGGAACCCCCTTGATCCTGCTTAATCTTGAGCACCAATTGCTCCGTAGCAAGAGCAGAAGCTGTGAGTTGTTGCAACGTATGTTTCGGGTGCAATTCAATGCCCGAACGGTATGCTGGTTGCAGTCCAGAACGAAACTTCCTCTTTCTTTCATCCTCAGTGATTAGCATGAAGGGAGTCACTTCCAGCAACACTTTCCAGAATTTGTTAACGTATTGTTGCACACTTTCATTATCTCTTTGTTCCAGCCTGTCCCACTTTTGAGTGAGAGTTTGCTCTGCATTGGGTGGCAAGAACTGAGCATAAAATCTATCCTTGAATTCCTTCCAAGTAGAAATGGGATCCTTGGTGATCTTTTCACCGATCCACCAATGGGCAGCAGTCCCTTTTAAAAACATGCTAGCATGGCGCACCTTTGACTTTTCTGTGAAATCCTCATCGCTAAAAGCAATGTCGAACTGTGCCACAAATGCTAACACCTTAGAAGCATCATGTTCACCATGAAAAGCATCAAATTTAACAGATTTGTCACCTGCTTTGAATTCCTTGAGCTTCCTGGCATGAGGCTCATGGTCTTCTCTTTTTCTTTTCCCCTTATCCAACGGGGTAGCCCTATCTGCATGGGCTCCATGGGCTGTCATAGAAGCTTCATGGGACACGGTGGCATGTGCTCCACGAACTCGAAACTCAGATGCATGTGACTTACCTGCATATGGCAATGTCTCTCCATGAGACAACTCAGAAGGCAAAATTTTTCTGGAAGTAGACCTGTCACCATGAGATACATATCTGGCATGCATGTGACTTTCATGCCCTCCATGAGCATTGGCATACATATATCTATCAGGCTTAGTGCCTTGGGGAGAGGATGCATGACGAGAGGTGACTGTCACCTCTTCCTTTTGCATAAAAGATTTCAGCCTTTGAGATGCGGGATCTCCATGCTTCAAACGAGGTGGATTTCTGAATTTCAGCTCTCCGTCATCCCCCTCTTTGATATCACCTTTGCGAAGGAGATAGGCAAGTGCCAACTCCCTTGGTTTCTTGCCCACTTCACGAGCCATTGATTCAAAAGTTACATCTACCATAGCATCAGCCTTCCTGGCTTCAATAGCACTTTGTAGATGGGGATCTTCATGCAAAAGCTTTAACTCTTGCTCTTGAGCCTGCAAAAGTTTTCTCATATGTTCCATTTCAGCCCTCATAGCATCAGGCTCTTGTTCAAGCATAACTGTCTTTCCTGGAGACAGTTGACCCTTGGATTCACTATCGATAACCCTTTCAAGGGGCTTGTGTCTACCTCGCAGGGCATCAGACCCACGAGAGACACTAGATGGACCCCTCGAATTCGGCACTTCCAAAGGGTTGCCTTGGCTGTCCATTGTGTTTTAAGTTTGCTAAAAGCGGGATGTCCAGTACACAGGTTCGTTTCCCCACTAGGAAGAGGGAAACAACCGTGCTCTGATACCAATGAAACCGATCCCGTCAAGTGGGAAAGACTCCGTTTGGACACCCACACGCTTAATAGCACAACTTTAAAACCACAAATTTGAAATGGACAACTTAATACAACTTGAAATTTAAATGAAATGAAATGGAAAGATGGACACCAGCACTGGGGCCGGAACGGGCCGACCCCCCCCTCAATATATGATATATTTATTGGGAGTATTTAATGAATACAATGCTCCATGGGTTCCAAGAACCAGATAATGTCCATGTACATATGAAAACAGTACCAAACAAATAGGCTCGAAGTCGAATTTCGATGTAGAAGCTTGAAGCAGTACGACCACTAGTGTGGTCCAATCTCTACGGTCCTGTGCTTTCACTGGACTCCGCGGAGAGCGCCTCACTGGTGTTCCGAGACCACGCACAAACAGGCGCTCTCGTACTAATGCCTGGCTCTCCCGATCTCAGCACCTTTGGACCGAGGTTCTCCAATAGAGCTTGGACAACCCGGCACCGAACGGGTGTTGGCCGAGCGGGATGAATCCCTTATCAGATTTAAACATAAAATACTTTACTTAAATCTGAAATTCACTTACTTGTAGATGGTTGATAGAAAACCAATACTCGTGGAATGATGAAGCCACCCAGGAGATGCAAAATCCCCTTGTAGAACACCAGTGGAGAAGATGTAGCCACCCTTGTTGAAGAAACAGTTGCCTCGTGGTGAATCACCAAGATAAGTACCACCACAAAGGGCACAGCCGCCTGCTGCTGTGAGAGAAGAAGCATCCACTTGCAAGGGAGGAGAGAGACCTGGCTGCTGTGTGGGGAGAAAGAGCAGCTTGCTGGAGTTAGAGTACACAGCCTCTTGCCTTATTGGAGATGGAGTGCACAGCCTCTTGCCTTATTGGAGATGGAGTGCACAGCCACCTGCAGGTGGTGATGCTGTGCACAGTCGCCTATAGGTGGTGGGGATGCAATTGCCTGGGAGAAGTGCAGCCGTCTGCTAAGAACTGCCTGCTGTCTGCCAGCCAGCCGCCTGTAGAAGCTCATGCGCAGCCAGCAGTTACATAGACAGTAGAAAAGCATGAACAGTAACCAGTCGCCTGTAGAGAAGCATGGGGAGGTGCTTTGGCTGCAGCCCTGTAGTGCAGAGGATAGGGCAGCCAGCAGCCTTAGAAGCAGTCGCTTATGGTAAAGGTAAAAGCATGCGCCTGTGGGAGAGGTAACATGCTTAGTGGGAAAAACAGCATGCGCAGCAGTCTTGCTGCAGATGGTACGCACAGTCCACCAGAGGAGCATGCGCAGCAAACTTCAGCCGCCTGGGAGCAAAGAGAGTACACAGCCGCCGGTTCTCACGTAAGGTGGAAGCGATGGGTGTCTACGCTTGATGGAGCCCCCTTTTTTTAATAAAATTAAAGTGGAGTTTACTCCACGCTTGCATGTGGGTGGGGAGTTTGGGTAGGTGACCATGCCCACCCCCACACTCACTTAAGTGGGGCTCCCCAAAGTGGGTGCCCACATTTAAGTGAATGTGAACACCTAACCTTATAAAATTAAAGGTTAGAATATGAAACATTAAAACAATATGTGCGACATACTTACCACCTGTTCACATGCACCAAAACTCGTCAGAATACAGAGCAGACTTCACGACTCACTGGCAGGCGTCCCCGCTCAGTAAGTAACACGTCAAGCAGGCAAACACACAAATACATGTCATGCGAAAACAGTTTCAAACATGCAAAATATGTGTGCATGTGCAAATAGTAACATGGACATATCTCCCGTTCATGGAACAAGTACAAAATATCTGTCGGCACAAAACTAGCACGACATAAAAACATAAAAACCTGGTCTTCCTATGGAGTAACAGTCCCATAGGTAAGACACAGTTCCAGGCACGAGTCTCCCTATGGTGTGACAGTCCCATAGGCAAAACACGGCACGAATACTGGCTCTTCCATGGCGTGACAATCCCATGGGTCGAACACAGTCCAGGTCATACACGGGTGGCACTGGTCTGGCTCCCGTCCATACGACACCATCCTGCTAACACACGGGTGGCACCAGTCTGGCTCCCGTCCATGTCAGCAAAAATACTGGCCTCTTCACACGAGACATCGGCCTGGCCTCAAGTGAACGAGACACAAAATCTGGAGATGGACCAAATGGTCGGCCAATTGGTGACAGGGATAATGTGGAAAGACGAGAGTTCGATATAGAAACTGTATTTTGTGACTGTTTGTAAATGACTGTTTTATGTCAAGAATGCTGGGGAAGCATTTTGACCGTCTTATGGATTAAGGTCATGGAGACCTAACTGATAAAGTTGCAACTGCTAACGGAGAGTCAATGGAGGACGTCTCGCGTAGCAAGGTCGACCGAGGTCTTGACTAGCCTCGGTTCGATTTAAATGGTGAGCTTCCAATACGGTGGATGAGGGACCAAGGAAGCGGCCTATGAGTGAAGCGCTAGGTCACCTGCGAAGGATCCTAGAGGGTGCTGACCATACGGTGCTCGGGCTCTGGGTCGCCGAAGATACCCACACGTGCGTCGTGGAAGATATTGGAACAAGGAGTAAGAGTTGTTTTCTGAAACCGAGCATGGATCTGGTTGATTGACCTTGCTGGTCCTCAACGGATGAGTCCATGGCTCTCATATATGGATCTGTTGATTGATCTTGCTGATCTTCAACGAGGATTCCATCTTGATTTTTATATGTGAAAATATTGCCGGTTACTATGAGCTAGGAACTATCGAAAAGGCCCCTGAGTGAACAGGTGGTGAGCGTTCTGGTTGCCAATGATGCCATAAGTACACCGATAAATGAATGATTGGAAATATGGATTCAACCAAAGATTTAGAGGATGGTCATCAGTGACATAATGGTTTCATTAAAGGATTGTTTTAAAGTTAGCTGATGCTGAGAAAAAGGCAATTTCATATTGGGTGTGTAAGTGGTGTGACTAGTTTTATGTTGCATGAACTTCCAGCTAGGGGGCCTTGGAACTCTTTTCCTTGGTACCCGGGACAAAACCTAACCAAATTCCTAATTGGATCCCATCACTAGAGTGGTTGGGCGGTTGGCTAACCCATGGGACTGGATGGGGTTAGGCTGAACTGATGGATCCGTAAATCGAGACTCAATTTCTGTTATTACGATAGATAAAGTAAATCCCGGATAGTAATTGTTCTATGGATAGGAATCAACGGCTGTGCCTCTTGATGGGGAAAAAAGCGTTGATCCCAATGATCCAAGTGCAAGTTTCTTCCTTGATCTGACCGAGTATCTTTATATAGGTGCAATCGGATCAGCTTGATCACTAATGGTCTTGACTACGTTAGAGTAAAAAGTTATCCTGGTGAAATCGCCCGTGCTTTCCGGGTAAGGGAAGTTTTTCCGGGTTCGGTTTTGGAAAAACCGATGGATTAGTCTCTTGTCCGGATATCCGTGGACGAGGCCCCGAGTGTGGGACCCTGCCCCGCGCAAGAAGTGCTACTTCCGCTGCTTGCACCCCGAATCCGTTGCGCGGTGGGGACAGGGATCTCACAACTAGATTCCTCTACCTTATTGAGTTTAACAAGAAAGATTTGTTAGCCCTTGCGCATGTCACAAAATTCCTCATTGCTTATGTTTTCTACTGTTCATGTGTGGCATATGGAGCCTGACATGACATACATGTATGGCTTGTCGAGCCTGACATGGTGTGTTTGTATGGCATATGGAGCCTGACATGACAGTACATGAGCCAATGGAGCCTGACATGATAGTACATGTATGGCTCATGGAGCCTGACATGATGTGATTTTCCGGGACTAGCTATCCTGGTGATCTTCTGTATTTATGTTTTCGGAAGATTTTGGAAAGATCGTGAAGCCCTGAACCCTTTACTTGATATAATTGAGCAGATGGGTGTTTCTTCCAATCTAGCTGCACTCATGTGTGTGCATGACTTTGATTTTATATTTGGATGACTTGTCTTGTTTGCTTGGACAATGCCTGAGATTACTGCCTGTGTTGTCCATGGGGCTGGGGACGCCTGGGCACCCCTGTGGACATGTATGTGCACACCTGATTGGGACTAACAGGTGGTCTACATGTGTTTTGAAGGTGGTAAGTGTTCCTAAAAACCCAATCTACAGATTTATGATTTCATCACACTCACTTCTAAGTGACCAGACAACTTATAAGTTGCACACATTGGGCAAGACTATTTTAGTACACATGGCCGCCAAAAGACGAGCACTGGACAAGATTTGGGCAACCTCCTTGTAGGCGCCCCATCCTAGACCTAAAAAGCACACGTTTCATATATTATCGGCGGACAAGCTCTATTATTGAAGACAACTCCAGTTTTTGCTCATGCGCATGCTTTCTGGAGGATAGAGAGCTGCTCGACCAGATCTGGAGCCAACTACCGCCAACCACCACGACAGATATCAACCAGGTGGAAGGAGACAGCTGGTCGACTATTTCTGGAGGTGTTTCTGGTGCTGGCCGGCTGTTTACAGCCCTGAAAAAGCTGCTGGTCGAGGCATCTGGAGCACTAGAAAGCTGGCCAATTTGTGTGGGAGACTTCCTCAGCTAATGACAAAACCGTTTCTCTATTCCGGTCTTAGAACGAGCTTGCTCGTCTCTAACCCCGGCTCGAAGAACAAAAACAAAACTTCCTCGGCTGATCGGTTATCTTCCAGCTTGTAAACCTCTTCTAGTCGACTCTTCCTGGGCCTTCTGAGAGCTGGTCGATTGCTGAAAACAGCCCCTCAAGGCTGGTCAATTTGCTCTGTGAGAAAGATGGAGTTACAGGGCTGTCCCAAGCTGATGTGGGAATGTTGTGGGCTGTCCATGGTTGTCTTGCATGTGCTCTAAGTCGGGAAAGCTCTCTTGTTCTGAGAAGGGGCATCAAATTCAGCATATGTTTTGCTTTTGGTTTCGTCTTGTACTGGAAGATTCAGGTGCTACCCGGTGCAGAATCCCTGGGCACCCGCAAGGTTGTATCTGAAGCAAACTCTTTTTTGGTAATCTAACCATAAGGGGGGAAAGGGGAAAGGGGGGGGGGGGGGGGGGGGGGGCAGCCCATCTTCTAGCCCCTAGGGTGGTGTACTGTGCAGAGTTGTTTATCTCTCTCTCTTATCTGGCATGTTCATGTGGATCAGTTTTCATGATTGATAAGATTTCCGTGTTATAGCTGCCCTTCCATTACATTGGTATCAAAGCTTGTCTTTCTACAAACTTATGCCATATATGATGTTGGAAATGGCTGTAAGGAGTCATTATCCGTGAAAGAATGTTGGGATTCTGAGGTAGCCCTCATCTTACTGTCACGCTTCGAAAGAGGTTACCTTTGGTTTAAGCGGCAGCGAGCGTGTGGAAAGACTTCGTTGCCCTCCTGTTTGTGTAGGGGCACTGTTGCACCCTTGCACTCTATTCAGTATCATCCTTGGAAAGCTGGTAGAGAGTGATTCCGGGGCACGGAAATTCTTTTCTTTTTGAAGACTTGGTAAACACATCATGGCTAGCCAATCAGATCATTCTGTGGAGAATTTTATGACCCGTATTCGCCGAATGTGGGAAGAGGATAGAGACAAGGACCAAGTTGGGGCATTGACAGGTAACGATCCACAATTATCTGCTAGGGCTAAAGATCAGCACGATCTTGATGCTTTGATGAATGAGCTTGAAGTGCTCCATGCCTTGCAAAGGGACCCGGATGTACATACGGTTATTGAATTCAAGTCCCAAGTTAAGGCAAATGTGGTCACTTCACCTTCTAGGTATGTTCTTGCTCCCAGAGTTCCATCCTAAGAGAAGGGTTTTGCACGAGAAATCATCCCTAGAACTGGGCATTGCCGCCATCGTAGACATGACGAAGGGAATGATGTACAAGAGCGACGGGAGGCTCGACATAGTAAGAAGGCCAAAGAGTTCAAGCCGGGGGACAAGGACATCAAATTCGAGAGCTATAATGGAAAGTTAGGTACCACTAAGGCACTTGCATTCATAAGGCAATTTGAAATAGCCTTTTGCACTGAGGACTTCACAGAGAAATCTATGCTTAGGCATGTGGAAATGCATCTTAAAGAGCCTATGAGTGATTGGTGGATGGCAAAGCTCTTGGATAGAACAGCTGCTCGTACATGGAGTACTTTCAAAGAGCGATTCTATGATCAGTTCCTTATATATACCTAGATGAATCCAGCAACATGTCCAAATTAACCTTATAAGAAAGTGCAATTTATAACCTCATGGTAGTCATCCACGAGACAATAAACCATCAACTCCAGCATGCATAATATGGACTAGATACTACGACATCCCCACTAAAGTCATCAGTGCCCAATAGTGGGTGTAGAACTTGGTATCCATATATGCTCCCGCACACACCTCCCATGCGCACACACAACATACATTCATACAAAGGTCTGTGTACTGAGTTTTTGTCAGAGCTCTGGAGATACACGGCAAACTCAGCCATAATGAAGCCTAGCACCAAGGATCACAACAAATAGAAAGAGTCAGGGCTGCAACGAATCATCCAGAAGAGCCTAGCAATGTATCCCCACAGCACTTTACAGGAGCTGATATATTCAGCTACTATTTCTGAGGAACTACATGGCAAGGGAGCATCAAAAAGGTAAGAATTCAGCTCTTATAAGGAAAATTCAGAGCTGGAAATGAGCAGAAAAAGGGTGGACAACCACCTACGTTTATGCCCAATGAGTCTAAGGATGCAAAAGGGGACTCTAAAAAAAAACCAGGGGGTAAAAAGGATGATCTTGAGCTATCCAGTCAGCACATTTTTTATTGCATGAAAGAGGGGAAGTGCTTCTTATGTGGGAGCAAGGATCACATGAAATCTCACTGCCCCCAAAATGCCAAACGAAATAATGTGCAGGATGCAAAACCAAGTGTGTTATACCCGATGTACAAGGTACTACTACACATGAGCCAAAAAGCAGCTTGGGGCAAGTTAAAGGATCAAACATCTTTATTCCTTTTTGATAATGCCTCTACAAATAACTTTATATCCATTCAGCTGGCTACTGCTCTTGGGCTTAAGCCCGAGGAATTGGACATGGCCTTTGAGGGCAAGGAATGTTGGGTTAGGGTTGCACAGAGAACAGACACAAAGAAGTACAAAGCAACAAGCACTCTGAAGAGAGAGTGAGAGAGATGGTGATTGATACTCAAAGAAGATAGGATACAAAAGTGTGGAGCAAGAGAGTTGACTCCACAATATCAAAATACATAATAAGTGTGGTGTCCTTTCACACCTAATATCCAAGGGGAAAAACCCAAAGGGAGAAAAGAGCCATTGGTTAGCCCATGTTCGCATGTGGCACTACTCATATCATATGTGGCATAACTCATAGCATATATGCCAATAAATCCCCCCAATAGTGGCAATGTGAACCTATACAAGGTCTGAGCAAATCACTCTCTGTAGGAGAGTAAGCCTAAAGCTTTGCGGAAAGCTTCAAACTTCTCTCGAGGCAACGCTTTCGTGAATAGATCTGCAACATTGTCCTGTGTAGAGCAGTAAGATAATGAGATCTCCCCTGCATGAATCCTCTCCATGACATAGTGATAATGAATCTCTATGTGCTTACAATGGGTTTCGTGCCACGGCTATAGCATTGTGACTCTATTGTGGCTGTAAAGGCTGCCCTGTACTCAGCCTCACAAGTAGATGTGGCAACAGTGGGCTGCTTTTTGCTTAGCCATGATATGCATGAATTCCCCAAAAAGAAACAATTTCCATCGGTGGATTGCCGTGTATCATAGCCACCAGCCCCGTCGAAATCACTGTAAGCATGTAACTACAAGTTGCTCCCCTTGGGATATACCAATGCAAGATCCAAGGAGCCCTGAAGATAGCGGAAGATCCGCTTCACTGCTTGCCAATGCTTTGTACCTAGGCTGTGCATAAATTTGCTACACTGGGAAACCCCAAACTAAATATCCGGGTATGTGTTGCATAAGTATATGAGGTAGCCCACTGCTTGGCTGTAAACACTCATTTCAAAAGGCTACATACATGCTCAATTTCAGCCCTAGCTCCATCGGAGTAAAGATGGGCTTACAATCTTGAAACCCAAATTATCTTGAAACCCAAATTTGTGCAACAACTATTGAATGTACTTTGATTGGTGTACATAAATCCCAACATCTGTCTACACAAATTGCATGCCCAAATAATAATGCAACAATCCCAAATCTGTCATGTAATATGACGTTTGCAATTTAGCTTTGAATGCTGAAATTTTATCCATATCATTCCCAATTAGCAACTTGTCATCCACATAAAGAATGAGCATAATCAAAGTGCCATGATCCTCTTTCACGTAGAGGGTGCTCTCCGTTGGACTATTGCGAAATCCCTACGTAATCAAATAAGTATGTATCTTCTCATACCAAGCTCGAGGAGCTTGGTTGAGACCATAAAGTGCTTTTCGAAGCTTGCATACTTTGTTTTCATGACCATGCATCACAAAACCAATGGGCTGATTTACATACACTTCTTCCTGCAAATCCCCATTGAGAAAAGCTGATTTTATGTCCAACTGATACACTTTCCATCCATGATGAGCAGCCAATGCAACAACACATCTAATTGTGGCCATACGAGAAGTAGGTGCGAAAGTCTCATCATAATCAATGCCTTTTTGCTAGGCATATCCTTTGGTCACTAGCCTGGCCTTGTACCTGTCAATGGTACCATTAGACTTTCTTTTTAACTTGTAAACCCACTTTGTGCCAATGGGCTTCTTGCCTGCAAGCAAGTCTACCAAAACCCATGTGCTGTTTTTATGAATAGAATCGATCTCGTTTTGCATGGCTTGCATCCAATGCTCATCCTCATGAGCCTCTTCAAATGAATCTAGCTCATCTGCATCACAAAGTGTACTCATGCAAGCAACATCTGCGTATTCTCTTGCATTACGTGAACCAACCCTAGTCCTGCTACCAATTGGAGCTGAAAGTTTGCTTTCCTGTAAAGTACGGAGCAACCAACGAGGCACAGCTCTAGCCTCTTCCGTTGCTGTCCGTTCTTGCTCTACTCCTTCCTCCACATTTTGAGGCGTAATGAGCTCATTCATGGGCTCATTTTGAGTTGGACAAAGTTGATGGCTGATCTGTTAAGCTATCAATTCCCGATGGGAGAAGTCCTTCAAACATGTTAAGTGGGCCCGAAGGACCAAAAAAATCAGCCATTGGCTGGTCTGAATTTTCAACAAATACAACATCTCTGCTATCCAAAACCCTGTGTGTGGAAGGATTAAAGAGACAGTAGCCTTTACTGCCACTGCTATAACCCACAAATATGCACTTAGCTGCTTTGTCATCAAGCTTATCTCTCAACTGCTGAGGTACATGTGCATATGCTATACATCCAAAAACTCTATAGTGATCAACTTTAGGTTTCCTTTCGTACCATGCCTCATATGACTATCGTTTTCAATGCTTTGATAGGGCATCTGTTCAACACACGTGTAGCACATATTATTGCCTCCATCTAGAATTTGTGAGGCAATCCTTCGCCTTTAACCATGCATCTAGCCATTTCCATCAAAGACCTGTTTTTTCTCTGAGCAACACCATTTTGCTGAGGAGAATATGGCATCGTGCATTGATGCTTTATGTCTTTTTCTGCCATAAATGCTTTGAAAGCAATGGACATGTATTCCCTACAAAGGGTTTGCACATTGCAACCTATTTGATTTTTAGCTTGTGCCACAAAATGCTGAAAACATGCAAATACATCAGATTTTGCCTTCAAGTGATACACCCAAGCAAATCTGGAGTAGTCATCAATAAAGGTTACAAAGAATAGATGCTTTCCAAAAGATGGTGTCCGCATAGGACCACACACATCACTGTGCACAAGCAATAATTTCCGGACAACCCTTGTTGATCCATCTTTTGGGAATGCATTTCTGTGCATCTTACCCAATATGCACCCTTCACATACATGTTTTGGTGGCAGCTCTACATGAGACATATCCTGTACCATTTTATGCCTTTGCAATAGCATCAAACTGCCATAATTCACATGCCCAAATCTAGCATGCCACAATTTTGCCTTGTGCATGGCAAGTGTAAGAGTAGTAACCACATGAGCATCATGTTCTCTCCTGACAAACCTGTCAAGCTGATATAACCCATGGTACAATGTGCCAGAAGTGACCAATGCATAGCCACCTTCACAGTCTTTCACTATGCATCTATCGTCCTCAAAGTTCACTGCATATACTCTTTTAGCAAAAGAGGAGATGGACAGCAAGTTCTTATTAATCCCTGGCACATATAATACATCTGGAAGACATAAGTCTGCACCATCTGCTCTTGTGAGGATCACCTCACCAACACTCTAAACCGGATAAGAAGAATTGTTTACATATGTTACCCACTTGCCTTTAGGGACAGCCATAAACTTCTTAAAGAAATCCCTGCGTGAGGTAATGTGTTTAGAAGCACCACTATCAAAGTACCATGTGTCGTGTCTTTCATTGACACTGAGAGACATATGCTCCAACAATGCATCATAACTGCAAGTAAGAAAAGTCAACAGATGATCCTGTGTAGAGTGAGATATGTTGTGATCAGCTAATGACGATACCCTCCTCGGCCAGAACCAATTTGATGGTGGAGTGAATGTCAGGCCTCTGTGACGGGAGCGTGTCATGTCGGCGGAGAACCTCACGAATCCGTTAGAGGAAAGAAAGATATATTAAGTATCTACTAAAGACCCAATGGGCCTATGAGACCAAAGTGATACAATAATGTCCATGGCATATCATCATGGAATGTAAAATAAAACAGAAAGAAAACATAAACATAGCTATCTCACTGGGGTGATACAAAACTGTCCATGGAAACTCATCATGGAATACCAAGAACATAGAAACATGAGAGCAGCATCAGCTCCGAGTAGATGGTATACCACTCTCCAAAATATCAAGCATGGGGCTAATGACGCATATCCTGTACCATTTTATGCCTTTGCAATAGCATCAAATTGCCATAATTCACATGCCCAAACCTAGCATGCCACAATTCTGCCTCATGCATGGCACATGTAAGAGTGGTAACCACATGAGCATCATGCTCTCTCCTGTCAAACCTGTCAAGCTGATATAACCCATGGTGCACAGTGCTTGAAGTGACCAATGCATAGCCACCTTCACAGTCTTTCACTGTGCATCCATCGTCCTCAAAGTTCACTACATATCCTCTTTTAACAAAAGAGGAGACTGACAGCAAGTTCTTCTTAATTCCTGGCACACCATTTGCTGTTGTGAGGATCACCTCACCAACACCTTGAACTGGATAAGAAGAATTGTTTGCACATGTTACCCACTTGCCTTCAGGGGCAGCCATAAGCTTCTTAAACAAATCTCTCTGTGAGGAATGTGTTTAGAAGCACCACTGTCAAAGTACCATGTGTTGTGTCTTTCATTGACACTGAGAGACATATGCTCCAATGATGCATCATAACTACAAATAAGGAAAGTCCACTCATTCTGCACAAGATTTACCGATGCATCATCTTTACATGCAGGTGATGAAGAAGAATCTACAGCCAAGCCACTTTCCTTTTTCTTCTCTTTCGCAAGTCTCTTTTTGCACTCATTCAAGTAATGACATGGCTTCTTGCAGTACTGACATTTGCCTTTTTTCTTGGGCTTTGCCTGCATCATTTTTAGCCTTTTGTGAAGGCTGTCCCCAATCAGTCTTTGGCTGAAAACTATGTTTGGCTTTTCCCTTGCCCTTTTCTTGGGCAGCAAAGCCCCATCACCACACATGCTAGAAGATTTGTTCTTCCGATTCTGCTCTTCCTATAGTAATAAACCAACCGGCTCTTCAAACAAAATTGGTTCCGGGTTTCCCCGCATAGACAGAGAGAGCGATGTGTCAAAGTTCAAGTAGGTTTCTTGCAATGATGATAGTGTCCTGGAAACCAACTCCTTTTCGGAAATGACCTCATCAATATTGAGCAGTTGCTCCCGAAGATCCTGGATCTTCGTAAGATGATCAGCCATACTATCACCTTCATTCATGTCCAAGTTCTCAAGCTCTTTCTTGAGAAATGAAACCCTGGCCTCAATCTTTGCTTGATACATGGTTTCAAGTACATCCCAAGCTCATTGTGAGGTCCTGCAAAGCCGAATATGCGGTATGATTGATCGCTTTACTGACAAAGAAATCAAAGCCATCACTTGGGCATCGCGAGTATCCCATCTCTTCTGCTCCTGTGAGGAAGGAGTAGGTATTGCAGCTTGTTGAGCACCACAGCCAGGCGTGTTAGGTGCTATGTCAATAGGGCGTACATCTTCACCTGACACATAACCCCATAATCATATGCGGTATGATTGATCGCTTTACTGACAAAGCAATCAAAGCCATCACTTGGGCATTGCGAGTATCCCATCTCTTCTGCTCCTGTGAGGAAGAAGTAGGTATTGCAACTTATTGAGCACCACGGCCAGGCGTGTTAGGTGCTATGTCAATAGGGTGTACATCTTCACCTGACACATAACTCCATAATCCTTTGGCCACAAGTAGATTTCGGACCATGAAACTCCATAGGGAGTAATTACTGCCATCCAATTTGTCCTCTTGGGACAAAACCCCGAATATATCGGTCGTATTTCCAGCCATGTGCTGAAATCTCTTGCAAGAGAGATGCAAACACGTGCAACCAAATATTGTAACATGCAGCGGAAGTATTTGTAACAAAGAATCCTGTCACATAAGTCTCACACCGCCTTCTTTATCCTGAGTTTAGCAATCCACTTTTATGACTTCAAACTTTAAGAGATTTAGAGAGAGAGAGAGAGAGAGAGAGAGAGAGAGAGAGAGAGAGAGAGAGAGAAATGAAATGATATATTAACGTCTTCAAAAGGCCAAAATGACCTATCAAAAAGGTTACAACAATTGGTGGATCTGATACAATGTCTGTGTAAGAAAAGCTAAAAACAATTAACTGAAACTGAAATAACTGTGAGGAAAAGTACGGTACTAGGAGCTCCTAATGGATAACATCTGGGAGGAAAACTCTAGCAACAAAGGTAAGCATCATACACATCACTATCCAAAGATGTCCCTCATCGGTCAATGGCGGATATCCTCAATGTCCTCCATGGTGAGTACTCTGACTGGACGTCTCCCATGCCGTGCTAGTATGGTCCTGATCCTCTGTTGTAGTCTCCGCCGGTGTCGAGATGGGCCTCTCATCTTGGGGCGCCTGGACCGCCCCAGCTCTATAGCCCGATCAATCAGTGTACCTCTAGTGCGGCTATACTCTGGGGCTAGCTGCAATGCCTGCTGGCCTGACTGCTCAATCTCTGGTCGAAAGAAGTCTGTAATCTGCCTCTATAGGTGTGTCTCCCTCTCTGATCCTGTCCCTCTCAAGAGACCCTCTCTATGTCTACGAAGCTCCAGCAAGTATAATCCGAGGCATCTCTGATCCTGGTATCTCATGACTCTAGAAAGTGGTCCGAAACCCTCTCTAAACAGGCAGTGAAAACGGCCTCGTATCTCATAATATACTGGACACTGACATATGTAATGTAACTCTGTCTCTGGCTCCATCTGGCATAGCTGACAAATCCTGGCCTCAGCTGGTACTCCTCTGAATTTGCCAGTCTCAATCTCTAGCTGGTGTGAAGATGTGCGCATCTGACCAATAACACACCGTACCCCATGAGAAAGATGAGTATCCACGTAGCTGGGTCTAATCACAAACCCATCCTGCGTGAGCTGGAGAAGATGATCTCTATAGAAAGCCATCTTCGTACCAAGCTCCTGTGTCGGTTGTATCCATGTCCTCCTAGTGTCCAGCTGAATCAAGTCCTGCCTGATAAGTCTGGTAATCTCTGCCCGTGTGAGAGAGAGGGAGGGTGCATCGAGGGAGTACTGAAATGGAGGTAGCCTTTCCATACTAAAGCCATGCAACTGGAACCAAGCTGTCATCTGTGCATACCAACATGATCCGTCTCCCTGTGATGCCAACTGTCGTGAAGACTCCAGGGCTAAGCGAGCATATCTGTCTCTAGGGAGAGCCCAAGTGCTATGTATAAAGGAGACTGATCGAGTGAGTGCCTCTACCACCAATGGAGGGGCAGCCATCTCTGCACGGATAATATCATGTGGTACGGAGGCCTTGGCCCTAATCATCCGGGAAATCATAGAAACCAAGGGCCTCTCCATCCATCAGTGCTACCAGCTCGGCTGTGGTGATCCACTGAGGGTCCCCATATCTCCACTCCATACAGCATGGCTGAAGTGACCAAAGTGTCAAAGAGCCAGAGCTTTGTTCGAGGTTCCTGAAACTGAACCTGCGAACACATCCTCTCTAGTCTCCCCAATGCTGCATAAGCTCTGGTCAATCTGGTCTCTGCTGCTCTCCTCAAGGAAAATAGTGGGCCACTGAAAACCACACCAAGGTAAGTATATGCATCTGTATACTCCACTGTCTCCTGACCATATGTAAAGGTGGGTACTGACCTCCTAACCCACTGTGCTGTGGTGTTAAACACCATCACCTTGGTTTTACCAAGGTTAACAGACAATCCACTGTCCTGTGCAAATGTGTGCAATGCATCCAAATGACGCTGCATCCCCTCTGGAGAATCTGAGATCAGCACAATATCATCAGCATACAATAACAGCGGAATCCATGTCCCTGCTCGCTGTGCTCCTCTGTCACCCTCCCGCTCTACATAGTCTGAAACCTCATCCACGTACATCCCAAATAAGGTGGGAGAAAGGGGGCAGCCCTGTTTCACTCCAATAGTGGAGTGAACCATCTCAGATATACCCTGAGTAGTACGTACCTGTCCCACAATTGTCCTGTATAAAACCATGATTCCCCAAATCAGCTCTGTGGGCACTCCCATCTCCTGTAGTCTGCGCATCAGTCTGGCTCTCGGTACTGTGTCAAAAGCTTTGCGGAAATCCACAAAGCAACAATAAATCCTCCTGCCATATAATCTGCCCTCCTCAATAATAGCTCTAAGTGTCAAGATATGGTCAAGAGTGGAGAAACCTCTCCTGAACCCTGCCTGCCCTGATGCACGTATGCCCTCTCTCTCTGCCCATCTACTCAACTCCTGCTCAAGAATAGATGCATATAATCTAGCCCATGTGTGACCAATCATGATGGTACGATAATTCCCAGGAAGCATGGGATCCCCTGACTTGAAGATAGGCACAATCGTGGACATATTCCAAGTCTCAGGAAAACCCTCACACATGGCTTGGTTAAACATCATAGCAATAAGCTCTGCAAGCATATCTCTGGCATGAATAAAGTGCTCTGCTACCAAACCATCATGATCATATGCTCTCCCAGTCCTCATCCTGTCAATAGCTTTCTTTACCATCTCAGCAGTAAAGAAAGCACATGTCTCTGGGCATGGATCCAATGGGTCTGGCAGGGGCGGCTGTCCTGCTGCTGTGTACAGGGATGCTGCATACTCACCCCAAATCTCTGTGGAGGTAATGGCTGGTGATGGTGAATGCTCATGAAATAGTCTCCATGCCTCGCCTGAGTCCCGACTCATAAATAACTGATACAAATCCCTCTCTAACTGAGCAAGATAAGCCCTCTTCTTCCGTCGCACTAGGTGCCGGAAGGTAATCCGTGACTGTCTGTGAGTGGTAACACCCATGAGCACCTCTCTCTGTAATCTGATCCTCATCTCTCTGCACTCCTCATCATACCAACTGTTCTGGGGCATGTTCCCAGATCGTCTCCGTGTAGGCTGACTATGGGGATATGCCTCTGATGCTGCAGCATGAAGCGTATCTATCAATATCTGAGTGAGCTCATCTAATGGCCGTCCCAGCTCCTCGGCACATAAGCGTCTGTATATCTCATCCGTGTACACGGTGTCAGTCTCCCTCGTAAAGGTATAACGAGTGTGTGTGGAGACCTGTCCCAATGGAGCGGTGCTGAACTGAAATGTGAGAGTGAAGGACAAGATAGCATGATCCACTGCTATTCCAACCGGCCTAGTGCCTACCATAAAATCCTGAAAAGAGGGAATGAGATTGGGCTGAGCCATAACATAGTCCACTGTACTAGCACCATTTTTATGTGGAAAGCAAGTGAAACCGCCCGATGTCGGGAATCTCTGTAGGCCATTCAGGATGGAATCCATGTGCAGTCCCCATGTCTATCAAATACCGCCCATACTGTATGTTCCTCATCCTGTGATAGTCTAGATAGGCCCATATCCCTAACATCAAGCTCCCTCAACATCTCCTCTGAGGTATCATACAATATGATGGGGAGAAAACAGAATTAGGGTTAAGAGTTATGTGTGGGAGACATACACAGAGAAGCAAGGGAGAGAGAGAGAGAGAGTTGTGGGGATAAGTCAACTCATGAGGCATGAGTGTGTGACTCCCCTATCACAAATGTATATTGCACTAGTACACAGTGTGCACTTAGTACATTAAAAGTACTAAGTGTACTATGTACTATAACTTATGGGCTTGTACACACTATAAGGGTGGGCATAACGCCTTTACCCCAACAACCTCCCACTTAAAGGCAAAGTGCCCTTAAGTAAAGGAAAAGAAAAATCAGCATGTACATGATAGTATACAAGGCCATATCAAGGCTGAAACTGGCCTCATCCAATGCCCATCAAGTGTCTGCAATGAGCAAACCGCTCCGGAGGCAAACTCTTCGTCAACAGATCAGCCGGGTTGTCATCCATATGAATCTTAACAAGCTGAATTTGCTTGTTCTCTATCACCTCTCTGATGAAGTGATACTTCACATCCACATGCTTCGTCTTTGCATGAAAAACAGGGTTCTTTGCCAACTGAATGGCACTCTGACTGTCACAATGCAACAATGGAATATCCCCTGTATAACCCAAATCAACCACTAACCGAGATAGCCATAATGCCTCCTTGCAAGCCTCTGTGGGTGGCTGCAATATACTCGGCCTCTGTAGTAGATAAGGCAGTGCACTTCTACATCCTGGATATCCATGACACAGCACCTCCTGTGAATGTAAACACATAACCGGTAGTAGACTTCCGGTTATCTGGATGACCGGCATAATCCGAATCCGTGTAACCATGCACTAATGCATCCTGTTTGCCAAAGCAAATGCACATATCCTGTGTGCCCTTCAGGTATCTCATGACACCTTTCACTGCTTCCCAATGCTTCTTGCCAGGGTTGGCCATGTATCTAGAAACCACTCCCACTGCAAATGCAATGTCAGGCCTAGTAGCAACCATGGCATACATGAGACTGCCACAAGCTGAAGCATACGGAATCTTGGCCATATCAGCCCTGTCTCTATCTGACTGTGGGCTGTCTATTGAGTTTCACATATGGAGGCAAAGGAGTACTAGCCTTCTTCCCCCCGTCCATATTGAACCTCTGCAAGACTTTGCCAATGTATTCCTTCTGAGACAAATACAACACATGCTGATTTCTGTCCCGAAGTATCCGCATACCCAAGATGTGATTTGCATCACCCAAATCCTTCATATCAAAGGTTTGATGCAGCCTCTGCTTCAAGGCATCCATCTCTTTACGAGATTTCCCGGCAATTAACATATCATCAACATACAAGATGAGGATCAATACACTGCCATCCAAAGCTTTCTTGGTGTCCAAGCAGTGATCTATGTCACTTCTCCTGAATTTCTGAGATTTCATGAATGTATCAAATTTATGATACCATTCTCTTGGTGCCTGTTTGAGCCCATAAAGACTCTTTTTCAGCTTGCATACAAGCTTCTCTTTTCCACTCACTGCATAACCCTCTGGCTGCTGCATATATATGTCCTCATGGAGATCACCGTGAAGAAAAGCAGTCTTCACATCCATCTGAATCAAGTCTAGATCATCATGTGCAACCAAAGCCAACACAGCTCTAAGTGTGGTCATTTTGACCCCTGGAGAGAAGATCTCCTCAAAGTCCACACCATATTCCTGCTTAAAGCCCTTAGCCACTAACCTGGCTTTGTATCTTGGCTTAGCATCTGATGCAACTTTGAGCCTGTATACCCATTTGCATGGCAAAACCTTCTTGCCTGCAGGCAAATGCACCAACTTCCATGTTTCATTCTTATGCAGAGAATCCATCTCTGACTTCATGGCACGCTCCCATAGAGCTTTGTCTGCCCTCTGTAAAGCCTCCTTATAACATGAGGGCTCCCCACAGTCAGTAAGCATCAAGTAGTCAACCCCTGGAACAAACCTGTCAGGGGCTCTGGAGGGTCTAGTGGACCTCCGTACCCAATGACCATCATTTGCAAGTTGCTGTCCAGCCTGCATATCACCTATTGGTGGCTCCTGTTCCATGCCATAAGGCTGAAAAATCATGCCCGGTATCTCCTCCAACTGTGGTATATCCATAGGGATATCTTCTGCCATATCTGGCTGTCCATTTGGACCATTTTCAGCACCATTTAAGGGCTGGTTTTCCTGCTGTAATGGCTGATTTACAGCCCTTGGTTGTTGTCCATGATGTCCATCATCATCAAAAATGACTCTGCCAGGCTCCTGTTGCCTTGCAGGCTCCTTATACATGCATGTTTCATCAAAAATGACATCATTGCTGCGTATGATCTTTCTATTCATGGGATCCCAAAGTCTATACCCCATTTCACCTCTGTCACCATATCCTAGGAATATGCATTTGTGAGACTTAGGATCAAGTTTGGTGCGCATTTCCCTGCGTATGTGCACGTACGCAACGCAACCAAACACTCTCAAGTGCTTGTATGACGGAGGCTTCCCTGTCCATACTTCTTCTGGCACTTTCCCACCAAGCCTCGTGTTAGGTGACCTGTTTATAAGGTGAACGGCTGTCATAACAGCTTCAGCCCAAAAACCATGAGATAATGCAGCATGTGACAACATAGAACGGACCTTCTCCTGTATGGTCCTGTTCATCCTCTCTGCTGTCCCGTTTTGTGGAGGATCATAAGGAGTAGAGAGCTCCCTCTTGATGCCTTTAGCATCACAAAAGTCCTGAAACTGTTTGGACATGTACTCTCCACCATTGTCGGAACGCAAAGCTTTCAGTGTTTTACTAGTTTGATTCTCAACATGAGCAACAAACTTCTGAAACATTGAGAATGTATCACTCTTCAAACGAAGAGGATAAACCCACACCTTGCGTGTGGCATCATCTATAAATGACACAAAATATTTTGCCCCTCCCAAAGAAAGCTGAGGCATCTCACATACATCTGTATGCACAAGCTCTAACTGAGCATCTTTCTGTCCAAGAGCTTTCTTGTGGGGGCACTGTAGTTGCCTACCATATATACAATGCTCACAAAATTGAAAACTTGAAAACTTTAGAGAAGGCAAGTAACCCAAACGAGACAATTGCTCCATTCCTTTGACACTCATGTGTCCCAACCGGCTATGCCACATAGAAATTTCCGGCAGCTCGGTTGCATTTACATTAGCATGGTGACAAACACCTGCATGCATGAAATAAAGAGTGTCCACCTTAGAGCCTCTGGCAACAACCAGTGAGCCCTTACTAATTTTCCACTTTCCACTACCAAATGTGGTAACATAATCAGCATCATCAAGCTGTCCAGTAGAAAGCAGGTTCTTCTTGATCTCAGGCACATGCCTGACATCATGGAGCATAAGCTGTGAGCCATCTGAAAACACAAGCCTCACATCACCTCTGCCAAGAATTTTGCATGCATGGTTATCACCCAAATAAACCACTCCTTCATTGCCAGCAGTGTACCTGACAAACAAGTCTCTGCAACCTGTGACATGAAAGGAGGCACCTGAATCAATGATCCATGAGTGCATACCATGACCACCTGTAAGAAGTGAATGGGCATCAAGTGAAGAAGTAAATAGGACCTCATCCTCACTGCCACCTGCATGTGACACATTGATTTCTTCAATCTTGACTCCACTTTTGCCCTTTGGCTTTACATCTTTGGCTTCATCCTTCTCTTTGTCTTTGCCTTTTCCCTTTTCTTTTTGATCATTTTTCCATTTGTAGCATTGCTTTTTAATGTGTCCCTTCTTGCCACAATAATGGCATTCCAAATCCTTTTTGGAGCGAGACTTGCTCCTTCCCCTTTCTTGGCTTTTCCCCCTTTGCTGGGATCTCCCACGTGCATTCATTGCATTGGACTTTCCAACAGAGTTGTTCTTCCTGTTCATCTCTTCTTGAAGAAGAGCACCCTCAACATCTGCATATGACAGCATAGCATTCGAATTGCTAGTGGCTGTCCTGAATGTGTCCCAACTCTCTGGCAAAGTGCATAACAAAAAAGTGGCTTTGAACTCATCGTCCATTGCCAACTTTTGATTTATAACTTGGCTGACAATACCATTAAACTCATTGAGATGGGCTGTCATAGACGCCCCTTCCTTCATCTGAAGACCTATGAGTTTCTTCAACCAATACACTTTGCTTGAGGCACTTTGCTGGGCATACAAGTCCTGCAATCTCTGCCACATTCCCCAAGCTGTCTTCTCTTCACGAATGCTGAAAAGTAATGAGTCTGACACAGACAACATGATAGTAGATCTTGCCAGCTCATCCATATCTTCCCACTCTTCAGCAGTAAGAGAAGCGGGCATCACACCCCTTTCTTTGATAGGCTTGTGCTGCTTTTTCTGGAGCAACACATTGTAGCACTGGGTTTGCCAAATATCATAATTATGCGAGCCTTCAAGCTTCTTGATGTGAAGCAATGAAGAGCTCTCACCTGTGGTTGCCATAGCAAAATGCAACCTTTAATGCCCGACTCCCTGCAAATGTGCAAACACTGCACCAAAAGCACACAAAGTGCTCACAGTTGTTCTCCCAAAGTTTATCTCCCACTGCGGAAGCAAGAATGCAACTTTTCTCCCACTTTATGTGATGAAATCACCAAAATCTGGTTGCTGCAGATTTTGGACAGCACCTTAAATGTGCTCTTTTGCCCTTCCAAAGTACTGTACAGCAGTACCAAGTGCTCACCAATGATGTACCAAACCTGTCCCGACAAGTACAGCAGCTGAAATTGAACCTTTTGGTCACTTAAAACAGTGTACAGCCATGCCAAAACATGCACAAAGCTGTGCCAAATCTGTACCAGCAGGTACAGTAGCAATAAATGCTCTCCTGGCTGTCCAAATGAGTGAAAATCAGACTTTTACAGTCCTGTACACTGCATACAACAGTCCCGAAAAGAAATTGGGCAAAAGCCCCTTGACTGCAAGCTGATTTCTGAGGATTCAAGGCATAAATGTCTTGCCTGCTGCTTTGCCAAGCTCAACAAGCATACAAACTTGAAAAACCCCTTGAATTAAGATCAATTTCTGATCATACATGGTACATTGACGCACATGAAGGCATCCAGAGTGTTCACGATGCTTCCCCCTGGCCACATATACATCCAATACATGAAAGCCCCTTGATTTACAGGCACATTGAGTGCTTGTAAGGCATCAGCACATTTTCCACAGCATCAAATGCGATTGCCTGCATGCAAATCAACCAAATCGGCACAAAAGCCCCTTGATTTGCACTGCAATTTGCTGCAATTTTGCCCAAATGTGCGATTTTTCACATCATACAGCATGTATGAGTGCTTAATTGCACAATTACATCAAAAGCCCCAAATTTCGACATCCAATTTTCTACAAATTGATCCTGATTTGACCAATTTCTTGCAAATTGATCCTGATTGTGACCAATGTCACCCAATTTTGCCAATTTTGCTTAAAATTGAGCAATTCGACACCTGTATCTGCTCAATTGTTGATTGTACTTGCTCAATTGCAAATCCCAAAAAAAATTTGAGGAAAATACCTTGTAATTTTTGATTTTTCTTCAATTTGCAGGCTGTTGCAGAAAAAGAGGGGTTGATGATTGCTGCTTCTGTTCTGTGCAGGTGAGGGGGCACTTCTAATGCAGGTGAGGGAGCACTTCTGTGCCGGCCTAGCTGCCTGCAGAAAGGTATTGCTTTTTATTATGTTTCCAGACGAGTAGGTGCTGCTGCTGCCGCCCAAGGAACTGCTGCTACTCTTCCTCTGACCTAAAGATGGATGCAGGCAAGATCGCGCAGCTCAAGGCTTTCATTCAGCTCTGCGACTCCAGCCCAGCGGTCTTGAAGGACCCTTCTCTGCGTTTCTTTTGGAATTACCGGTCACGGCAGAGTTCAACGAGCGAACACGTACGGTGGTGCACGTCGGTGGGGGCAACAGAAGGCTGAAGCGAGGGCGGCTTTGGGCCACGCGCTGATGATTAACACGCCTTCGCCAATTTTAACGCCCGCCAGTGCTCCACGCTCGACGCCTACACGATTAGAGTCGCTCACGTAGCTGCTTACGCTTTGCTTCGCCGTGCGCGTTCTACACGCCTGAAGTCGACGGGCTCCTCTTCTGATGTGACTGTCATCAGAGGTTGCCACAGCAGGAGCCGAAGCAGGTTGACTTACGCCCAAGACAAGGCAGATACCAGTTGATGGGGAGAAAACAGAATTAGGGTTAAGAGTTATGTGTGGGAGACATACACAGAGAAGCAAGGGAGAGAGGAGAGAGAGAGAGAGAGTTGTGGGGATAAGTCAACTCATGAGGCATGAGTGTGTGACTCCCCTATCACACATGTATATTGCACTAGTACACATAGTGCACTTAGTACATTAAAAGTACTAAGTGTACTATGTACTATAACTTATGGGCTTGTACACACTATAAGGGTGGGCATAACGCCTTTACCCCAACAAAATACTGTCTGGTTATGGGCGGTCCTGGCATTGAAGTCCCCCAGGAGAATGATGTCACCATCCCTGGAGAACTCCCAAATATCATCATCCAAAATAGAAAAGGGAGACTGCCCGCTAGGTGATGCATACACTGATGTACTAGGAGCAAAATAGCATATAGCAATGTAGAGATATCTGCCCGTCTCTGGCCTCAGTCTAACCCACATGTACCTAGCCTGCTCATCTCTGCGGACTATATGTATCAGTGGCTGTAGCTCCTCTCTAAACAATACACTCCTCCTGAGCCCCGTCCTCTATGCTCTGAACGAGTCTCCTGTCTACAAGCTGTCTCCCATCGGTATCCACTAACATGTGGCATGGACTGTCCAGGAGCCTGATGCGTCTCACAATAGAAGATGATGTCCCTCCCAGTGAAACTATCCTCAAAGGCCCCTACATCAAGACGTAGAGATCCATTACAATTCCAAGTAGCAACTTTGAGTGTAGTCCCATAGGTCTCGTGCCGTCATGAAGAGCGCCTCTCCATAATCACCACTCTACCATCTCTATAGAAGGCCACTTTTCCTTTCTCTCGGGCTGCCCTTATCTCTGGCATAACTTCTTTCATGTGAGCAAGTTGCGAGAGTGTGAGGTCATCTCCAAGAAATATTCCCGTCTTCTTGAGTGTAGGACGTCTCTTCAAGAAGTCCTTCTTCGCTTCCATGGAGGGGAAACGAATGATAAGTGCTCTCTCCTTAGAAGATTCGCCACCACTACCTTCTCTCTTCTTTCCCACTCTCCATGCCTTTGTGTGCGTGGCTTCAATGCCCATCATAGAGAAGAGCTCCTTGGTTTCCCCTTCCGCATCATCACGGTCTTTTAGACCGGACACTCGTACATGTAAGGCCCGGGTCTTCCTCCTTTGCTCCTCTTCAAGGGTCATGTTGATGATGGTGGGAGTGGGGATGGGTGGCGATTCTTTACCTTTCCCTTTCTTGGCGACCTCGATCCATTTCTCCGCCTCGTCCATCTTCTTTTGTGTCTTTGTGATCACCTCCACCCATGAAGATGTCTTCTCTTTATGTTGCTCCTCTTCCTCTCGAATGATCCTCATTTGCTCCTTGATGGTATTCAGCTCTTCAAGAAAGGAGAGCTGAAATTTTCCATCCTCAAGATTGCTTTTTGAAGTGGTTGCCAACTCTTTTTTGAGGGCTGAGATTTCAGCCGCTTGACTCTTAGCATGCAATGTGGCCTCCGCTAGTTCCTCCTTTAAAGCTGAAATCTCAGCCTCTTGCTTGGAAGATCTCTCTTCGAGCTCTTGGATTTTGTCAAATCCCTTCTCGAGTTTGGAGAGGCGGTTTATGATTGCGGTGACGGAAGAATCGACCATCTTCTTGTTTTCTTTGATAATTGTGCCGAGCTTGTCCTCCATCTTCACGAGCTCCTCTTTAAACCCGGTCTTGGTCATGACTTTTTGCAGATTCCCACAGCCAATGGACTGAAAATTAATCCATGACACACGAGCTAACCAGCAGCAACAGGGGGGGGGGGGGGGGGGGGGGGGTCAAGTCATGTAGGGAAAAGGGGAAAGAGAGGAGATGCGAGTTATGTTGCTGCCTTGGGGGCCTGAGCAAGGGTGGGTGGGAAAAGGGAGGCAGAAGGGCCGAAACAGGCGGGCAGCGAAGAGAGAGAGAGAGAGAGAGAGAGAGAGAGAGAGAGAGAGAGGGGGGGGGGGGAGGCGCAGGCGGGCAGCGAAGAGAGAGAGAGAGAGAGGGGGGGGGAGGCGCAGGCGAGCAGCGAAGAGAGTGAGAGAGAGAGAGAGAGAGGGGGGGGGGAGGCAGAGGGGCCGAAACAGGCGGGCAACGAAGAGAGAGAGAGAGAGAGAAATAAAAATGAAATGTTATATTAACGTCTTCAAAAGGCCATAATGACCTATGAGACCAAAAGTTACATCATGGTGGATCTGATACAATGTCTGGATAAAAAAACCCAGAAAATGAAAAATAAAGATGATACTACTGGCACCTAGAAAATGAAACTGGAACTGGAAGGTACACTATGGAGGTACCTCCATCTCATAATATGTGCCGCATCGGACACTGGCGGATCTCCTCAATATCCTCTGTGGTCAGCACCCTGACTGGGTGTCCCGCATGCCTCACAAGAATAATCCGAATCTGCCGCTGCAACCTCCGTCTATGCTGGGATGCCCTCCTCCGTAGTCGTGGGCGTCTGGACCACCCAAGCTCAATCGCACGATCAATCAGTGTACCCCTGGTGTGGGCGGTATCCATGTCCTGCTGCTGCTGTGGTCCATCTGGCGCAGTGATGGCTGGACTAAAGAAGTCTGTAATGTGCCTCTGGGTCTGGCTCTCTGTGCGCCTAAGCAGGCTATCTCTATGTCTCCGCAGCTCAAGCAAGAACAATCCCAAACACCTCTGGTCCTGGTACCCCATGACTCTGGAAAGTGGTCCAAAACCCTCTCTGAATAAACAGTGGAAACGACCACCGTATCTCATAGTATGCAATACAATGGCATATATAATGCAGCTCTGTCTCTGGCTCCCTATGGCATACTCGGCATATCCTGGCCTCAGCTGGTATACCTCTATATCGGCCAATCTCAATCTCAAGCTGGTGTGAGGATGTGCGAATCTGACCAATAGCACATCGTACTGCATGAGACAAGTGTACATCCATGTAACTGGTCTGATCACAAACCATCTGCTGTGAGCTGAAGAAAATGCTCTCTGTAGAAAGCCATCTTCGTGCCCAGCTCCTCAGTCGGCTGTATCCATGTCCTCCTAATGTCCAGCTGAACTAAATCCTGACGGATGAGTCTGGTAATCTCTGTCCGTGTAAGAGTGAGAGAGGGTGCCTCCAAAGAATACTGGAAGGGAGGCAATCTGTCCATGCTAAAACCATGTGCCTGGAACCAAGATGTCATCTGTCCATACCAACAAGCCGTGTCTCCCTGTAAAGCTAACTGTCGGGAGGACTCCAGGGCGAGGCGTGCATATCTGTCTCGGGGGAGATCCCACAAGCCATGTATGTAGGAGACTGATCTCGTAAGAGCCTCAATCACCAGAGGGGCAGCCGCCAGCTCTGCTCGAATAATCTCATGAGGTACCACAGCCTTGGCTCTAATAAGGCTAGCAATCATAGATACCAAAGGCCTCTCCATACCTCTCCACCCGCCTGCGGTGTGATGGCCCACTGAAGGTCCCCATATCTGCACTCCATAAAGCATAGCTGATGTCACTAGAGAGAGAGAGAGAGAGAGAGAGAGCGAAACAGGCGGGCAGCGAAGAGAGAGAAACTGTACACTAGATTGCGTCCTGAATTACTCACTGAAGGGCCCCCTATCCCATTACCAGAATAGTGTTTGCTTTTATTACTTCCAAGAGAATGACTTTGGACTGACGATAAGCCAAACGCAAGATCTCGGATGACGGTACACGGCTATAGAAGCACCAATAATGACCGATCTCAAGCATATGCACTGTTCCCAATGGAATGAGAGAAGGTTGCAAATCTGAGGCTGAGATATGGACTGATTGGGACTGTTCTAGGCTGTGAATATATGCTGAAAATGAATGTATGCATGCGTGTTACCTTCACCCAAGGGGCTGTAGCAAAAACGCTGATGTTATGCAATGCTGAAAACTGCTTCAAGGCTGAAAACGCAGGTTCTGTAGCGCTTCTTCCTTGGCTGAATGCAGGCTGGTGCGTTTTGGTTGTATGCTCCTAGATGCTCATGCGTTGATGCTCCAATAGGCTGATGGCTGAAACGCTGATGATAGATGAATGGAATGGTGCAAAAGCAATCCTATTTATATGCTCACAAGTGCTGGTCGGTTGGGTGAAGTTGGCCACTGTAGCATGTTTGCTAGACGACTTGTTTATGATGAATAATGGTATTAAATGCTGAAATAATGCTGGAAAATATGGGAAAAATACTAGATAAATGCTAATAAATATCCTAAAAATACCAAATGATATTTCAAGGCTTCTACAATGGTCTATGTGATCTACGTGCATAGATATGCAATATGGCAGAATGCTTTTTAATGCAAATCCTAAGGTTTCTACTGACTCTACATGCATGAATGATTCTCTCCAAGTGCGTTAAGGGACTTGATTGACTGACTAACTCTCTAAGGCTGAGGAATGACCTACGTAGCTCGTGCCTGACATATCTTGGACTGACAATTACAATGGAGTCACGGCGTACGACAAATATCATCCTAAAGGGTGCTAATATTATACAATGTTGCACTCAAGATGATGAGCCATCTTGTCACCATGCACTACAGTGCAGAGTGCATGTGGCAGATATGTTGTAAAAAGCACCTGCAGGCAAAATCCCAAACACACCAGAGTGCAATGCCAGGCAACCACATAGTCTTGTGCAAATGTTTTCCCCGAATACAAGGCTGCAGATAAGCAATGCTGAAAATCCCCAAATTTCTAAGCATCAATGGCTGATTTATGTGTCAATTGCACCTGTGTACCAAAGAGCTTCAATTGTGCGATTAAGCACTAATTTTAGAAAAGCCCCAAATTTCTGTGTCTTGTAACTGTAATTGCGCAATTAAGCACAAATTTTGAAAAATCCCAAATTTTCCCTATGTCCTGTAACTTAATGCTGCCCTGGGACTATTGCCTGCAGCTGATTTTTGCAATGAAGCAAGAAATGTACAAAAGCCCCTTGAACTGAACCAAAAAATCAGTACATGGTGGAACCCTAATTTTTGCAGAGATGCCTGTTGAAGAAGTTGGGTGGCAAACCGTAGACTCTGGCGATGGCCTCTAGCCAGCTGATGGCACGCTGAAGACTGTACATACGGGCTGTACAAAGACTGTGCCCACAATGCTCCTCCAACTCTAGCCCACAGTGCTAGAGACTGTGCAAACGGTTGGAGTCAAGGTACTGCAGTCGGGAAGCGGTAGATGGCGTGGCGGGCTGCTAAGGGTGCATATGACGGGCTGCTGCAGGAGACGGCAACGGGCACAACAGGTGACGGCAAGCATAGATACAATGTCGACGGGAGCACGGGCACAACGACTACAGCAGGCACGAGTGCAAGCGATGAAGAGCTGCTAGTCGGAATGGGCAACGGCGAGCTGCTAACGGCGATGGAGTGCAGGAGGAAATTGGGACGTCGACGGAACCTTGACTCCCAATTTTTGCCAAATTGTGGCCTATGCCACGTAAGACACAAGTGTGGCGGAGCTTAGCCGAGCGCCGCCCACTGTGGTGCGAGCTCAGCTTGTGGGTTGGGCGGTGCTGGAGCCCTTCCCATTCGTGCCGCCCCAACTGGTGGCTAAAACGGGCGGTGGAGGCGAGAGAGCCGACCGACGAGCAACACTAGAGGGCAGTCGGGAAATGGGGGCGACGGCTGGAGCAGGACGGAAAGCCACAGTCGATAACAGATGAAAGGTCGCAAGGCCTCGGGAACTGCACAACCAGAGGGTTGCAACCCAGCTATGATACCACTATTGGGTTAGGGTTGCACAGAGAACAGAGACACACACAAAGAAGTACACAACAGCAAGCACTCTGAAGAGAGAGTGAGAGAGATGGTGATTGGTGATAGGATACAAAAGTGTGGAGCAAGGGAGTTGACTCCACAATATCAAAATATATAATAAGTGTGGTGTCCTTTCACACCTAATATATAATAAGTGTGGTGTCCTTTCACACCTAATATCCAAGGAGAAAAACCCCAAAGGGAGAAAAGTGCCCTTGTTTAGCCCATGTTCACATGTGGCACTACTCATATCATATGTGGTATAACTCATAGCATATAGGCCAATAAAGAAGTCAAAGTCACTCCCATCATCAGGACGCTTCACATACAGATTCAAGGATATTTGGATCATGAAGACTTCCTAGTGGCCCCGCTTACGGGATGTGATGTGATACTCGGGATGCCATGGCATTATCGCTTGGATCCCAAGATTTTGCACAAAGAAGAAAGTAAACTTTACTCATAGGGCTAGGGTACAAGAGCCATACAGCAACCGCCATCAGAAAACTGACCATACAACCGTAAAGTCTCTCTCTCTCTCTCTCTCTCTCTCTCTCTCTCTCGATGATTTCTGCACACAGAGGGGTCTTACTGTGAACCTTGGGAAAACCAAGGTTATGGTCTTTCATACATCGAGGCAGGGCAGGAGTCAGCTGACATTCACTCTCGCAGGACGCCAGGTGGAGGTGGTGACATCATACGTGTACCTAGGGGTTACCTTCTCTGCAGCAGCCCACACGCTTCACCATGGGTTCAGCAGCCAGAGCTAGATTGACACGGGGATATGAAGCATTGGCTATGCTAGAAAGACAGTGCCACCAGGCGCATTTTCAGGAGCCTCGGACGAAGGGGTGGCTATTTGACACATTAGTCACACCGGCATTGATGTATGGAGCAACGGTATGGGCGCCAGGCCTTGCTACCCATTGGTGGACACAGATAGAGAGACCACAGGCCCTCATGATGGCACGCATGATACGCAGCAAACCGTCAGTACCTCATGACATTATCCGAGCAGAGTTTGCTGCGCCTCCTATGATGGTAGAGGCCATATTTCAGACTATATGCCTGCTACACAAATTCAGAGAGATGCCACAGGACAGATTGTCATACAGAGCTTTTGAGGCATCTAGACAGCTGGCTGAGGCAGGAGACAGAGGATCATGGTATGCACAGGTCACACATTGGTTCTCACAGCATGGCCTGGACATGGATCATCTACCACCATTCCAGTATGACAGGGATGCACCACATATCTGTCTCTCTCATAGAGAGAGGAGCAGAGTATTGAGACAGGATCTATGGCAGCTCTATACACGAGAGACATGGATATCGCCTACACAGCCTCTTCCACCGAAGATGCTATACTACAGAGATCACTTCATGAGTATCACTGATGATGGATTTATAGAGAGGCCTAGATACATGGAGGGCTTTTTTACCACACGGCTCGCGAGTGGCTATTGGTCAGCTTAGAGTTTCATCACACCGATTGGAGATTGAGACTGGAAGAGCAGCACGGATCTCCCGAGAGGAGAGGGTATGTAGATTGTGCAGAGAGGAGGTGGAGAGTGAGGAGCATTATGTATGCAGATGCAGAGCATATACAGCCATCAGAGAGAGATATCCCATTTTATTCAGAGAGCCACATTCCCTACGCCAGATCTTTGAGGCAGCAGACCAGCGCATACTGGGGAGATTCATTCTAGACATACAGCGCCACAGAGAGACATTATTACAGGCTTAGACAGCTCCAGAGGGGGGGCGACAGACATAGATTACTACATTTTTTCAGAGATCCATCCCCCTCCTAGCCCCTACATGGCAGGGAATTACTCTCCAAAGAGGAGAGACACTTAGAGCCCGCAGGAGACAGAGGACACCTGGCTTTCGGACACCACGCCTATACCAGAGAGAGATGACAGAGATCAGAGCTCAATTTCACAGAGAGGGTGCGGAGCGACTGGCTCGCTTCAGAGCACACCCAGGCATGTTCTTCACGGAGCTGTGGACACCCCCTTCACTGATGTATACCATTTTATACCCCCAGTATGGTACAGGATGGAGCTAGCTAGGCTGCATATCATGATTGTATACTCCATGCATATAGCTTTACATTCTCCTAGTAGTAGAGCTCCATCCCCTTCACCACTCATTGTACTTATTGCACACCCAGATTCAGCTTTTTAGTTCAGTACTTTTTCATTTTGTTGGGATGACAGAGGATACCCCATACAGGTACTCCGATTTGTCTCATAGGCCGAGTTCGGTCTTTTGGAAGACGTTAATAAAATCTTTCTTTCTTTCTTTCTTTCTCTCTCTCTCTTCTCGCCCCCTTCCTGTAGTCCTCCCTATTCGCCCCCCCTTTCCCCACCCACCACCGCTTTCTCTCTCTTCACCCCCTTGCATGCAGTCCTCCTCCTTGTTCGCCTCCCGCCCTTGCTCAGGCCCCCAAGGCAGCAACATACTCCTATCTGTTGCTACTTGTCTCCCCACTCTCAGCTGACCACCTATGGGGGCCACTAGCTGAGGACCAAAATCAATACTAGAAGGGGGACCCCTTCAGTCCAACATGGACAGCTCGCCGGCAACATGGACTAGAGGTGAGAAGGAGAGGAAATACAGCTCGATTTGGGTGAGCACACAGAAGATCCGTGACCCCCATATCAAAACATGCCTTACCACCATGAGAGAAGAATGCAAAATGCAGGATACGGACATTGAGCACCTACAAAAGAAGCTCGGGGAGAACAAGGATAGTGATGACCTTAGGCGTGACTTGCGTGCCTCCATGCAAGAGGAGATGGATAGGTGGAAGGCAGACATGCAAGTATACATGGCAACTTAGCTAAGCAAGATGCAGGAGGAGATGGTCCAAATGTTGGATGCAAAAATCAGCCACCACACCTCACTAATCACGGAGCAGGAAGCCCAAGTCGCCACCCTTAAAGTGGAAAACGAGACCTTGAGGGTACGTACTCAATGTGAAGAACGAGAAATTCAACTATCCCTCAATGATGAGCTGAATACACTTAGAGAGCAAATGAAGACCCTCCAGGAACAAGAGGAGAAGAAGGCAAACGAGGCAACCACATGGGCCGAGATGATTAAGAAGACACAGAAACAAGTAAAAGAAGCCGGCCGCTGGATTGAGGTTGCCAAGAAGCAACGGAACCCACCATCATCCCCAAACATCATCAATGACACACTCGAAGAGGAGAAAAGAAGGAAGATTAGGGCATTGTATGTGAGAGTGGTGAGATGGAAGGAAGGAGCCTCTCCAAAAGAGGACGCCATAGCACTATGCAGAAAGCTGGAAATCCCTGATACCCCCTTCATCAAGGCATGGAGGGTGGGCAAAGACACCACCCAGGAATGCGCACTCATCCTCAAGTTTGCAGGATTGGAAGCGAGGCAAGTATTCCTTACCAAAAGGCGGGCACTACAAGGAGAAAAGACTTACCTCGAAGACGATCTCACACTAGCACAGGTGGCACATAGGAGGGAGTGCATGCCACGCATCTTGGATGCACGTAAAGCACGGAAATGGGCAGCGTACAGAGATGGGAGGGTGTTCATCACCGAGCGACATGCCCAATGACAGTGTGAGACCTATGAGACCAAGCTAGAGATTGCGGTTTGGAACTGCAATGGCGCCTTGAGGACACATGAGGTCTGTTCGAGGACACATTTAGAGGGAGAGACTTGGTCTTATACATAGAGACACATCAATGCCAAAGAGTCAGCTTCCAGAGGTGAGAGGATACAGATGGAAGTCTGTTCGCCGCCCACACCCACGCACAGCAGGGGGTACCCGGGGATCGGAGGGGTGGCTTTACTATACAGGGAGGAGCTTCAACATGTGATACAGGTGGTCGGACGGGATGAGGCTAAATATGCCACCCATGGAGAGTCCCCGTACTTGCCCCTTTATGCTGACATTATGAAGTTTTCCAGTCTAGGGGACATCCTCCTGGCTCGAGACTTCAATGCCCGCACCGCAGGTGCACAGGTACCCTTCTTTGAGACAAATGATCTCATGTACCAGGAGATTGACACAATGGGTACGGATCTGGAGCGGACATCACAAGATACAGCAGCTCGCATAGACTATGGAGAGTATTTCTTAGCCCTCGGCGGGGCTCATAGGCTAGCCATTTATAATGGCCTGGCTAGATGGCCTAGATCCAACTCTTTCACCTCCTACATCTTCGGACATGGAGCCAGTACAGTGGAATATCTAATGGGATCCCTCTCTCCGATCCCACTCATTCCGGACTTTACCATCTCGCCTTGCCCCATCGGTGTTGCAGCCGACCATGCATACCTGGCCTTCTCCCTCACATGCCAATACACCATCCAACCACCTGCTTTGCCCCATCATCGTCCGAGATACCACTTCACTAGAGAAACTTCTTCCATCTATTCTGATCACGCCTACCACATCCTCTCCGAACTCGACCCCCACATCCCACTTGATGAGCTTACCACACACCTCTCAGCCACCCTCCATACGTCCGCTGCAGCCGCCTTCCCGCACTCCAGAGCCACCCCTACATCACTAGGAGGGACTGTCCCACAGAACAGCTGGTACAACGAGGAATGTCGTGACACCCGAGCCCGTCTACATCGGGAGATGAAGCTAGGATCCATCACTCACCAACAGGCGCGAGTGATCTTTCAACGTCTCACACGGAGAAAGAAGAGAGCCTAACTAGCCAGGCTTGAGCAAGAGCTATACCAGCTAATTCTTGGAAGGGATTGTAAGGTGGCCCGGAGGATCTTCCAGGTTCATTGCCTTCTAACTCTGATTACTTCACCCGGCACCTGGCACACCTATGCCACCTCTCTCTACCATGCCCCCGAGTAGCCACCTCTCAACCATCCACCTAAACCTCGTCCCCCACACTCTTCCTCCTTTCACCTCAGCATGGTGAGAGATGCTATTGACAGGATGCAGACTGAGAGAGCACAGGATCATGATGGACTCCTCACTGAGCATTTCTCCCATGCTGGGGCCACGCTAGCCCCTTTACTAGTTCACATGTTTAACAGGGCTTCCCCGCCAGCTGGTCATCGAATACTATTGTACCTATCTTGAAAGCAGGTGACCCCATGGACCCCAACAACTACAGGACTATCATGATTGGTCACACCTTGGCCAAGATTTATGGTTCGATTTTGGAGCATGAGCTTACTAGATGGTCCGAGAAGCAAACACTCAGAGCACCGGGCAAACAGGCTTCAAGAGAGGGCACTCCACACTAGCTCATATCTTTACACTACGGGGGATAATTGAGGAGGGGAGAGCTCACACGTATCGGATATACTGCTGCTTTGTAGATTTCCGCAAAGCTTTTGATACCGTCCCACGGGCCAAACTGATGAGGAGACTGCAGGATATGGGAGTGCCAGCAGAGATGCTTTGGGGGATCATTACACTCTTATGAGTCAGTCACAGGCAGCTTTAGAAGGTGACTCAGAGATCATACACAGCACTATCGGGGTGAAGCAGGGCTGCCCCTTGTCTCCTACTCTATTTGGTCTATACATTGACGAGATCTTGGATTACATAGACAGACAGGGAGGACCAGGAGCACATTTGGCAGGAGTCCTAATACCGATCCTCTTGTATAGATGATATTGTTCTTATTTCTGATTCACCAGAAGGGCTGCAGAGGCATTTGGATGCATTACGGGCCTTTTGCGAGGACCGGGACCTCACTGTGAACCTTGGAAAGACCAAGGTCATGATCGTTAACACCTCCTCACAGTGGATAAGTAGATCTGCAGTACAATTACATACAGTGGAGAGCCTGTGGAGTATGTTACCTCAGATGTATACATTGGGATCACTTTTGCTGGACCTCAGTTCTCGATGCGGAAGGCGGCCGAAGCTAGATTGATGAGGGGATATGCAGCTCTTGGCTCGCTAGAGAGGCAATGCTCACAGATACAGTTTCAGGAGCCGAGGCTGAAGCTTTGGCTATTTGATACTCTAGTTACACCTGCACTACTGTATGGTGCCCCCATCTAGGGTCCTAGCTTATACCACAGGAGGAGACGGAGGAGAGAGCCGGCCGAGACAGATACAAAGGAGGTATATGATGGGTGAAAGCTGATGGAGAGGCCCCTAGTGGTGATGATCTCACGCATGATTAGGAGTAAGCCATCAGTGCCACATGAGATTGTGTGGGTAGAGATGGGGGCTGCATCGATAGTGACACAGGCTCTATTCCAGACAGTGACATACTGGCACAGGCTATGGGAGCTTAAACTTGATAGATACCCCCGGCTAGCCCTGGAGTCCTCGAGACGGCTGACACTTGAGGGAGATACAGAGTGCTGGTATGCACAGGTAGGCACTTGGTTTGGCATGCACGGTATGCAGATGGAGGCAATCCCCCCGTTCTAGTACAGCATAGAGGCCCCATCGTTTGCTCTCAGCCACACAGACCAGAACAGGGTTATGAGGAGGGACATTCTCAAACTAGATACTCAGAGGACATGGAGTTCACCTAGTCGTCCACTGGGGACGAAGATGGCCTTCTACAGAGATCACCTCCTATGTCGAACAGAGGATGGTTTCATCACCCACCCACACTACATGGACACACACCTATCGTTTGGGGTGAGATGTGTGATCGGCCAGATCCGCACCTCATTCCACCAACTAAGAAGGAAGACTACCCAATTAGGGCCCAAGGCAGCCGCACCAGAGGACAAGATATGCCAGCTCTGTCACACAGAGCCCGAGACAGAGGATCATTACATATGCCGATGCCTTGTATACTATGAGATTCAGGGGAGGTTCCACTGCCTCTTCCGAGCTGGGTTCGGACCACTTTCCAGGATCATGGACTTCCTGGATTAGAGATGCCTGGGACTTTTTCTTCTAGAGCTCCGTAGACACAGGGAGTCCTTAGTGAGATCCAGATCAGTTGTACTTGCTTGAGGACCAACACAGAGAGCTCCCACCGACTTCTTTTTATACCACCACTCCGAGGGCATATTCACCCATCATACCCGGACCACACGCTAGTGCAAGAGCTCGGCCGAGAGGTATGACGCTCGACAGAGCCACTGAGTTATGCAGAGCAAGCCGCCCCAGACCCCATGGCCCTCGCCCACGGCCACGCCACCACAGGAGGATCCGGGCCATCATCTCCCATCATTGCAGGACCTTCTCACTCCAGCTCAGTTTTACCACCTTGAGCACCATGTCACAGCGGCCCATGAGGGATGTATCAGGGTGATATGACAGCTCTCTACTCATGTACCTAAATCAGAATTTATAGTTCTAGATTTTTGTTATCTTTCTTTATTACTATTTTGTACCCACGATGATGTACCTCATGGATATGATGTAACCTTTTGGTCTCATAGATCATTTTGGCCTTTTGAAGACGTTAATACAACTCTCTCTCTCTCTCTCTCTCTCTCTCTCTCTCTCTCTGTGCGCTGGCTGTACAATAGGCACAGCAGTCGTACAGTGGTGTAATAGCCGTATAGCACAAGTTCACATGTGTGAAAACCAAGGGCTGGTTTGAGGCCTGTTTATGGATTGTTTTGGGGACTATTTGTCAGTTGTTGGAGCTGATTTGTCTTACTGGAATATTTTGTGAAAAAATCCAGTGTTATTCACACCCGCACCTTGGTTATTTTGTAAAAAGCTTCTCAATAAAATAAGTACCTACGGGGGACCGGCCGTTCCAGCTCAGTGCGGTGTTTATTCATAGTTCTTGTGGTTTCCTGCTATGTGTCCACTGTCTGAATACTTGAAGAGTTTTGCCTTTTCTGTTTCGGGTCTCCGCAAATTGTGACAGTGGTATCAGAGCATAGGCTTTTTTGGACTATTTGAAAACGAGCAAAGATTTTGGGAGAGACTCGGAAGATTTTTCTCTTCACTTTGATACTGTGGACAGGACAGGACAGCACTACTGGGATACGACATCAAAACATAGTTCAAGAACAAGGCTACAGAGTTCCAAAAGATTCTGGATGCCCAGGAGTTCTATTCAGAGCAGCTCGACAAGATCCTTGGACAGTTGGCTACACGAGAGTACTTGCTAAGCAAATATCGGCACTACCCATACGTAGAGATCGGTCAAGATCGGCCTGTTATGGACATTTTCGGAGATCTAGCCCAAATGTATGCCAAAGATCCTGAGACTTGGCTTTCAGATGTCTCTGGGAGGACGGTGACATTCAGCTACAGCCAAACGGTGATCTGCTCATCCCAAAACCTCTTGAGCAAAATACTGAAAATGCACACCAGAGGATTTGGATGAGTAGAGCAAAAGCTTCAAGATCCTCACCCAACACCTCCCAAATCTGAGGAAGGAGTGGTACATCGAACGAAGCCCCGAGCTGCTATGAAACTGTACGCATGGCAGTCTACATGTACTGATTGCGGAGCCGAAGGTCACGTTACAGTCTTCTATCCCCAACCAAAGATCACACATTATGACGATGCTAAAGCTTCATCTGAATTTTAGATTAGCAAATCTCATCCTCACATCAAGGCATAAAATTTTGTAAAAGGATGCTAATTTTGCTTACACTTTATCGGTGTATTTTTGCAAGTATCCTTTTTGTCAGCTAAGTATTTTTGGCTTTGTACATGCAAGAACTAACTATGTGGTTGCAGCCACTTTACTTCGGGCTTGGGATCATCCCAAGCCAGCCCTCAGACAGATAGTTCCAATTGCCTCAGAGGAGCGGCTCCGACAGCCTTTGGTCTGGAACCCCTTGATCCGTTTACCCAGTGGCCACATGTTAGGGGCCCGACCGCATGTATCTTGGGAAGCCTTGAGCACAGGACCATACAGGTCTCTTGGAGACTCGATTGCACACAGGCAGTTACCCTTGGAGGAGTAGGAGAGATGCCTGACAAGGATCCGAGGCCGAGATAGGCTCAGCATCGACATTGACTCAGCTATCCCTCAAGAGTGGCTCATGTCTATTCCAGACTCGACATAAAAACAGTGTGGTTAGGAGTGTTTACCAGACGTGATATCCTTGTGGCAGTCCATGGACCAAATGAGGACAATGGTCTGCTCACTTTCTCTATTGGATCCCACGGCAGACGAGAGAGATCAGAGCTTCCCTTGGAGAATTTCAGAGGCTGCACCTTGCAGAGGTGAGGGTGATCGGTTTTCGAGCACGGGCATGGCACATAGATCCAGCACTGGCCAAGGTGGCAAGGCAGAGACTATGGCGGCTATGGATTTGCGAGTGCCAACCTATCACGCGACTGCAGTGAGACCCAGGAGAGTGGACTTGGCATGATCCTGCGGATAGGGAGTAGACTCTGGACACCCCCTTCTTTGCATATACTGCGCGGCTTGGCCGCAGGATCCAAATGCTTGAGATAGATGGCACACCAGCAGCGCATTGGCAGTCACAAGGTCTATCACAGCGCTTCCTTTCAGATTTTTGGAAGAGACTATGGGATAGCTTTCGACCTAGAAAGATCACACTCTTTCTCTGGTTGATGGCACACGAGAGTTTGGCAGTCAGCGGCTTGCCCGCAGTGCAGCCACCACCAGAAGTCTCAACGACATTGCCTGAAGGCTCAGCAGATGTGGCAGCAGATTCTCCACATCTTCGCTATGGACAAGGCATCGACTCGGATCATCACTTGGGGCACTGTCGCTTGGGCCACAGAGGCTAGTGCGATAAGGGCTTATGAGGAGGATGGGGGAGGGCTAGCCCTTCAGTTCTCTCACCATCGTATTGCAACAATACCAGTCACAGCCCCTCCTGCAGGTGACTTGTGGCTAGGCTCATGCCAGAGATGGGAGATTTGCAGTAGCATCACAACTTGGCACATTTGGCGTGCTAGATGCAGCGAGGCCATCAAGGGTACCCACACTCCACTGGCTAAGACCATCAGGAGCATATGGCTTGATATTATTCACACCCTCCGCTCCCAATGGGGAAAGCTACAGGGAGGTTCTAACCGCATGCGGAAGCGCCGGGAAGCCTTCTTGAGACTTTGGAGGCCAAGCCCTTTCCTCACAGATAGAGGCGGTGACCCCATCTGGCATTATAGACCACCTGTGTGGTTGTATACCCCCCCCCCCCCCCCCCCCCCCCCGCCCCCCTCCCCCTATAAGAGATAGCCTTCTCCTCACAAAGCGGCCAGCCGGAGGAGAAGCATCTCTTCTCCTTATGATCACTTGTCTCCCGCTCTTATATGAGGCGAGTTTGTATTTAGCCCGTCGTGGTTGTGCTTAACCCTTTGTGGCTGTTTCTCATTAACTAATTGAAGGATCTTTTTCTCGGGAAAAAAAAAAGAAAAAAGAAAAAAAGAAATAACTATATGTTCAGTTTTGGTTGAATATATATATGCTTTCACTCTTGCATGTTTGTGCAGAAAGAATCCTCTGTTTATTGCGATGTGTTGCACGATAGATACTTTGAGCAATTCAAATATCTCTCTCTTTTGGCCACTAAGCTAGTTTATGATTTCGGTATTCTATGTGATATGGAATCATTTAACTATCACCAATGAGGATTTATTGGATTTTGATGACACTTTTTGTCACTATGCGTACATCTAACAATTCTATTCGTGTCAATCAAGTTTCTCGTTCCCTGTTTATTGGAATGGACTATGTTCTTGGCTCCCGTTTATTCAGCATTATTGTAGATTATACATCAAGCTGACAAGCAAGCTGTATGGAGCTATATCTCAAGATATCTTATGCATATGCTGACAAGATATTTCTTTTTGCTTTATGACGAACCTGGCAAAGAGAAAAAAAGCTAAGGATACTTTGAGTCTTGCAAAGTTGCTACTTTTTGAAATTTATTGTAAGTGCTTTTGGACACTTAACCCTTGTATGCCCGTACAAGGAGAGTTGTGTGTTGTCTGCCTTGAATTGGTTCAGGTAAACATAATGGTTGGAAAACCTAGTTTACATACGGACATGACCAAGGACTATGGGCTAGATTTTGGCATATCTTTGCTCGAGGATTTATACCTATATGATGGTTCGACGCATCTATATGGTTATCACTACCTCAGTGATTCTTGAGCTTCATACACAGCTCTTTGGCTCCTTTTGCTTGGATGGAGTATGTTTTTGGCTCCCTGCTCTAAGGGATGCAGTGGACTTACGAAACTCGTGGATATCTCATGGATCAATGATTTTTCTATGGATTTCTATTGGCGGACCCCGAAATGCCCGTAAGACTATATGCAGTAGAAATGTTTATGGAGCACCAAGATATTTATGCCTGTGATTCATTCACATGCCTAGTAGCTTTCTCTATGGGAGGGAGACAGGGCTATAGCAATTCTGTGCAAGGCTGAAAAGATGGATGAATAGCTCCAAGAATTTAGCAATTGGGTTACTGAGGAAGAGGAATATACAGCCTATGCAGAAGTATTTCTAAGGGAGCAATTTCCTCATTTGCCTGTGGATGTGATTCGGCGTATATGGGCAATCGTTTGGAAAACACAAAGGAAAAACTTTCTTCCATTTGGAATAGTGAATGGTCCAAGTGAGGCCCGAAGGTTTCTGGAGAACTGTTATTACCATCAGTTTCATCACAAGTTTCGATATTGCGGGTCCAAATGTAGATGAGTGAGGAAGAACAACATTTCAAAAGACTTGTTCATGGGTATGGCATACGGTTCAGAATTACGTTGGGTAAAAGATTATCATATTTGGCAGAGGATCCAAATGAAGGAATCAATCCACCTAATTCACCAGTAACGGAGGACTTGGATGAAGACGTCATTTCCCCTAAATCTGTAGGAGGAGAGGAAATAGCATCACCAAATGCTGAAATTACTAGGGGAGTGGCAAGGCTTCTTGGCACAAGAGCACTTAGTGCTCAATTGCTAAGGGCAAAGAGATCTTTGGATTTCAATCCATTACCATAGTTACCTCCCAAAAGAAGAAGACCACCACCAATCATGTAGGGCAAATCCTCCAGCGCCTGGTGCCCCAGCAAACCCCAAGGTTGGCCCAGCCAAATTCAGCGGCTCAAAGAAAGCTAATGTTGATAGCCATATTAATCAGTTTGAAACCACATGTCAGGCTAGTGGCTTTGGGATGTACCCGCATGAAGTGAAGAAGAAGCACTTTGTTGCTACATTGGAAGGATGGTTTACTCAATATGCATTACAACATTTCCCAAACTATAATGCTCTCAAAGAAGCTTTTCTTGTGAGGTTCAAGAAGAAGAAAACCCCTAAAGATATCCTCAAGAAGCTTAGGGGGCTGAAACAAGGTAAGTTAGGAGTGGAAGATTACGTCCAAGAATTCAGAAATTTGTACAACAGGTTATTGGCAAAACAGAGACCAACTCTTGAACATTTGGGAGACTATTTTTGCAAGGGCCTAAGAACAAGACTTCAGAGTTATATGGCAGGAAGAGACATTGAGAATGCAAATGACTTTAATGACCTAGTGAATACAGCACTCAGGGCAGAAAGGAGATTAGGATTGTCTTCAAAAAAGAAGAAGCAGTCAGAAGACTCTGATAGAGAAGATGATGAAGATTCAGATGAAGAAAACAATGATTCAGAGAATGAGGAAGATAACTCTGACATCTCAGATGATGAGGATTGGAGTGAGAAGGAAAAGAAAACAAAGAAGAACAAAAGGAAGCAAGAAATCAAGAAGAAAGACAACAAGAAAATCAAAACAGTTCAGGAGGAGGATTTGGAGAAAAAGATTCTTGACAAGATTAAAGTCTTGGGAATGGCACCAGTGGGTGAGGCATCCAGGCTATATTGTGAGATCTGCCAAAGGCTAGATCATATTACAACCAATTGTTGGTATAATCACCCCACATTGTTCAGATGAATCAGCAAGCAAATCCTCAAGCCAATTAGGTTGGAGTTGAGCAGAATAGGAGGGCTGTTGGTCCTCCAAGGAGAAATCAAAACCCAAATCAGTGTCAAACCTATGAATGAGAATCAAAACCCTCAATGCAGTCATCAAAATCCTCAGTGGGGAGGTCAACAGAGGAATTTCAATAACAACAACAATCAGAACAGAAATATGAACTGTAATTATTGTGGCTTGCCAGGGCATAGACAAGGTCCAAGCTGTGAGCTTTGGTGTAAGCACAGAAATGAAAGGGGAATTCCAATTGTCAGATACAATGAAAGGCAGGAAGGAAATCAGAATCAACAGAATCAACCCCCTGCTCAATTGAATGCAGTAATGTTGGAAGAGATTAATGAAGGGGAAAGTGACCAGAAAATAAATGGGAAGTGTGATTGTACACAATGCATGAAAATTGAAGATGTGCAGGATGTTCAGGATGTGGATTCGATGGCAATTACTAGGTCAAAAAATTAGGGTAGCAAGAAGTCCCCTGAAGTTTTAGCTAAGAAGAGGGATCCCATTGAATGGGAAGCTCAGAAGAGAATTAGAACAGGAGTCATAAAGGAGTTGAACAAAGTTCAGGGAAGACAAGACGAGCAACCTGTTATACCAGTGTTACCCTCTCAGGATGTGGCTGCATTATCAATATATCAGAAAAGTGGGTTGGAAATAAAGCAAGACTCTACCCCAAATGAAGAAGACTTATTTCAGACTTTAATGAAACCTCAATTGCATTTAACTCTGGAACAAGTTTTGAGCTTGGTGCCAGCATTTAAGGAAAAGCTTATAGCAAAGTGGAAGGTTGGCAATGTGTTAACAGTTCAGAAAGATGATGCAAGGGTTCCACCAAAACCATCCCAAGTGGAGGATGTTGATTACAGAGTCTCTATGCTGGATGTTAAACTTGGAAACTTTAACATTAAGGGAGCCTTATTGGATGGAGGTTCAGGTGTCAATATCCTTCCAGAATCAGTTTGTAAGAAATTGGGGATTTCTGAATTTGATGATGCATCCTTTCAGGTGAAAATGGCAGATCAGAGGAGGGTACAACCTCTGGGAATTCTTAGAGGGCAAAATTTACAGGTTGCTAGACTGAATTTTGCAGTAAATTTTGTTGTCCTGAAACTTGAGGAATCAGAAAATCATTATCCCATGATTCTGGGAAGACCCTAGTTGAGAGCTGCCAAAGTGAACACCATGTCAGTGAGCTATAAATTGATGTACTCCCATGCTCATTTTAGAGTGGATTAAGCAATGAGATTAGTATGGTTTTTATATTGAGATTAGCCTCTTGTTTAATCAATTTATTGTGTCAAATTGAATGGGATTAGAGCATAATCATTGTTGTTTAATCATAGCCTTCTTCACTAGCTATGAACCTCCCTAGCTTCCTCATTTTCAAGGTGGTATTGAAGGATCAGAGAAGCACAAGACAAAGCCTAGCTAAGGGGGATCGAACATGTCCATGGTTGCAAAGAAGTAAGAGAGAGAGAGAGAGAGAGAGAGAGAGAGAGAGGAGAGAGAGAGAGAGAGAGAGAGAAGCACTTAGTGAGAGATGATTTCCATGACTCAACAATATTTGATTAGATAGATTTTGAACTCATAGAGTACATGTCTTTTTGTAGGTATAAAACCTTATCTTTTGACTTAATCACATCACACACACGAGTAAGACACGTACACATGGCATACTTATCTTACCCCCATTTAAGGGTGGGTTCACACATAGATACAAACACACAAACTCAGTACACATACAGATCGTGGACACACACACGAGACTAGCACACACATGAGGCTCCGAAATACCCAACAAACAGCAAAGGTGGAGTGACCTGAGATAACCTTCATCATGCTCTATGATGGCCTCCGGACTGTGCCGTGTCTCCTACTAGACGTGTTTCCAATACCAACTCAGAGGCTTAAGTCTGAGCATGGTTCAGAGATTGAACTGAGCACACTCACGGCTTTACGTTCAAACATGACTAGAGGCTCCAAGTCTAAGCATGGATACATGGCAACTTAGAGGTCTAGGGGACCAAGGTATCTACATCTTGGAACTTCTCTTCCAGGCCTGATTTGTGGGAGCTCCACCCATGGTAGCTACATTCTTCAGTCTACTCATGAGAAAACCCCCCCTTACTCTAAACAGAGTAAACATTAGAGATGGAGCCTTTTATACAACGACGCGATACAAAAATTTACACAAAAACATGCAAGAAACGTGAGACACACACAAGATTATTTTTCAGATTTCGGGAGACATCCCGGGCCGAGAACCCTGACTCGCGCACATAACATGAAAAATACAAATTTTGTGGAAATCTGGATGAAATCCCCTCTCGATGTCAGTGGTGTCGCCTTTTTCCGACATCTTTTCCATGCTACCACCCTGTCCATGGCCTTATGGAGTTCAATGTGCTACAGGAGGCTCCATTTTACCAATTTTGAAAAACCCCCAAATTTATGTGTACAGGAACTTTATCTTGATGCTAATGGCTCAATTTTTTGCAGAAAGCCCCAAATAAATTGCAAGCAAGAGAGTTTAATTAGAAGATTATCACCTTGATTTGAAAGGGCCTCAAAATCCCTCTTTTTTTAAATTGTTGATTTAATTATGATGATGATGATGATGCTGTTGTTGTTGTTGATGCAAGTACACGTGGTGGTGAGGACCAGCAGTAGAAAGGCGGGATGTGGCTAGGCACTGTCACAAGGAGCAGGTGCAACGTGGCCCATGGGCACCGGAAGCAACACGAAGGTATTTCAGGCAGGTGGCACGGCTACAAAGCGCAAGTGCCATGAGCAAGAGGGTGGCCAGTGAAAGACAAGCGAAAGGCGCACGGCGGGGGAGAGAAACATAGACAAGGCAAGCAAAAAATGCAGGCTGGCCAGCAAGGGCCTAGGGAGCCCAACGCTGCCTGGCAGTCAAGCGGGCAGCTCAGCCGAAGTCCTTGCCACCCCGGTCCACCCAGCCGGCTCAGCAAGCAACCCAGCTCAGCCCCGCCAGCACCCTATCATGGGGTCCGTCAGTATGGGCAGAGGCAGCTGAGACTGTGGCGCGAACACAGACAGGGGGAGCAGGAGCACCTGGCAGCAACCATAGACAGTGACTCTCAACAGAACTTCGGTGCATTTTTTACCATACGCATAGAGTGCATTATTGCAAGTAGCATAATGTCTCCCAATGGTCCTTTAGCACAGCAGCACTGAGGCCTCTTCTGCAGCAAATGACAGCTTTCGTTAAACAGTAGCCACACACAGCAACAGTTCGCTTTGCAGCTCTCCTACGCAGAAAGCTCACACCTCAACTCGGCAGCAGCAAAGGAGCAGATCAACTACTACAGTATATTGTGCATCTGAAGGAAGTAACATATCTGCAAAACTGTGCAGACTCACAAGAAATTCAAATCCTTGATTATGTCTTGGCTTAAGAACCACTCTAAATACTATTGTGTTGCTTGACCAGTCCTAGTTAATGTTTACACTAGGCCTAAGGTACTCTTATGTCAGACCATGTATTTCCTCAAACACTCTCATGTAATCAGACATAAAAGATTGACACCAGAGATCATAGTTGAATATTTCTTTTGTTTTTAACAACATGAAGGAATAAGATGCTAGAATCGTCATCAAGCACATTTGTGTGGGGTATTCATGTAGAAAAGGTATTGCAATTTGCTCCTGTACCAACCATATACCTGGACCCATTGAAATCACTTGCAAAGAAGCTACTTACTTCACCTAGGTTACATCATGAAAATTGATTTAGAAAAAGCAAACCTACGTCGGTAAAGGCAATGAATAGCAACCTTTTAAACTGAGGATTAAGCTCCTTTTCTGTATTTTTGCATGAAACCCACAGGTCCTTCAATACTCCAAGAGTCTCCAACATTCTGCCAATCGAGCCCCCCCCACCAAAAAAAATAAATAAATAAATAAAAAGGGAGAGAGAAACACTAAGCCTCCTATAGTCACAGCATGATGCATACAAAAAGGTGAACCAAAGCTACTCTTTGAAGATTGCATACTTCTCATGGTATCTTTGAACTTCTAGATAGCAATCCTTCCGTGTGTGTTTTGAATCAAATTCTCTTTGTCGAACAGAATCTGGGTGCAATTTTCCCTTCAACAGTAATTCACCCCTGCAAAGAAGGAGAACACATATATACCTAGGAACATGCCCAAATTCACCTTATAAGAATGTGCAATTAATAACCTCATGGTAGTCATCCACAAGACAATAAACCATCAACTCCATCATGCATAGTATGGACTGGATACTACAACATCCCCACTAACATCATCAGTGCCCCATAGTGGGTGTAGAACTTGGTATCAATATATGCTCCCACAAAAACCACCCCCCCCACACCCCCCCCCCCCACACACACACACATAAGAGCATACATTCATACAAAGGTCTGCGTACTGAGTTTCTGTCAGAGCTCCAGAGATACAGGGCAGACTCAGCCATACTGAAGGCTAGCACAAGGATCATAACAAATAGAAAGAATTATTACAACAAAAGCGTAGTTCATTGGGTATATGCACCACTAAAGATAGAAAGAATTATAATATCAACTGGTTGCATAATACAGGAGAATACAGCTATAAATATGCATCTTGCCATTATTTTCTATGACTCGACATCGATTCACTTATGCATAATTTTAAATACTTTTTCATCAAGGTTATCGCATAAAAACCAAAGCCTAAGCTGTTGCAGCTACCCCCGCGTGCACACCTGCACCTTCCCTCCATCACCGTCCCTCCTAGCCTCTATGCACTACCCCGCCCCCTTTTCCTGTGCGCAGCGCACCACCCCCCCCCCCCCCCCCCCCCCCCCCCGCGCGGCTGTCTCTTCCTCGTTGCCCTCCACCTCCCCCCGTGTGTGCCTCCCGCCTGAGCTCTCCCCCTCCTCCCTCTCTTTCCTTTGCGCCGCCCTGCCCTCCTGTCCGCCTTCTTCATCCCCAGAACCCAAATCCTTACTTCTCCTAATCTTAATAACTGTAGACGGCATCATAGGACTCGTCATGCGAGAAATGGAGTGCTAAGCCCAAGATATATCTGAGGAAGCAAAAGACAATGTTGTACATAAATAAGATTGATATATAAATAAAGCTTTTTCTTTTGTTGAGCATTCTCTTTAAATTCAGAATATTAAACATATAGCTGTGTGACGCAATATTGGCCCGCTGTCAATTGATCATTGATCGTGAGTATCGAGCTGTTAGCGACCCTTTCAAGTATGTATGCCCAACGGGGCATGCCAAGAGATAAAGATAGAGAGAGGGGAGAGAGAGAAAGGTACAAGGAACTTGCACAGTACACCACACCAAGCGAAGAACAAGCCCCGCCCCCTTTCAGGAATTTATTCAAAAACAATCGACGGGCTTTTCAAGCCAGGACCAATACAATCAATGAATATAATATCAAACAAATATGTCGATGCAAAATCTGGGTCCAAGTTGATGTCGAGGCACAAGATCTCTGATGCCAAGCACACCACAAGAATGACCCACAAGAGTCTCTCACCGCCCTAGTACCAATATCCTAGAGCTAAATCAAATCCCAAATCTCAATGATGTCCAGCAAAAAGTTCAATACCCAAACTATAGAAAAACCTTAAGAAGCTCCTTGAAAAAGCGAACACCAAGATGGCGGATTAATGAGCCTGTTATCAAATCTTTTGTCGGGAAGCTGGAGACAACATGGAGCAGCGCTGGCAGCGCTGGGAGACACTACTGCTGGCAGCAAGCGACGTTGCTACTAGTGGTGCCGGCGGCGCTGCTGCGGGCAGAGCCGCTCGAGAAGGCGGCGCAAGCAACCATACAGGGCGGCACAGACGTCTGAACAGGGTGGCATAGAGGCATAGCGGACGGTACTGGGCAGCGCAGAGGCGGTGATGCTGGCAAGGCTGGGCGGAGCAGGTGAACCAGAGCAGCGCACGCCGGCATTAGGCGGTTGTCCGACGATGGCGGCGGCGGCAAGTAGACGAAGATGATGTTGATGATGATCTCCTCACACTTGATGCCAAAGAAGAGAGGCTTAAGGTTCTTTTTATACTTGGGGAGAGCCCTGCTTTTTGCCAGAAAAGCTTTAGCCAAGCTTTTTGCTTTTATATTTTAATAATAATAAAATATTACTCATCTTTTGCCAAAGTTCTTGAATTATTGCTTTTCTATCTTCAAGGCCTTGCTTTTTGGCCAGGAGTTGCTTTTTGAAAAAGCTTTTAGCTTTTTGATCCGGCTCAGTCTCCTTCTTCCAATGGTGCCCTTGGTTGGCTGTCAACTTAGTTTGACTTTTTGCTTTTTCTTCCTTTTTGACCAAAACAGGTGCTTTTTCCTGTCCCAACTTCATGAACCCTATTCCCATACTTTGATCAACATGTCCATGTGTCCAACCACGTGTTCCATCATCTGAAAAGTACTCTTCTGCAAAAACTAGACACAAGCTAGTCAACAAACAGGTATGCATCATTCGCGTCTACTGGGTATTCCAGGTACTGGCCAGGTAGTCTGGAATCCAGTGCAGAATGGAGACTTGGTGACCTCTTATGTCATCAAGGAAGGGTTCCTTATGATGCAAACCCGGTTATGTGTGAAGACTTGAGGCCAAAAGTAATGGAGAAATGCCATGCTCCACCTTATATGGGACATAGAGGCATCTTGACAACAACTCAGGCTTTTGTAGAGTTATTTTTATTGGCCTAGCATGAGAAAGAACATTGAGCAATATGTTTAAGAACGTATGGTTTGTCAGAAGGTCAAGTTTGATTGACAAAAACCCGCATGATTATTGCAACCTTTGCCAATTCCCAATAGTCCATGGGAGAGTATTGCTATGGATTTTATCTGTGGACTACCGAAGTCAGGACTTGGGAATGATGGAATATGGACTATTATTGACAAATTTAATAAGCAAGTCCACTTTATTCCAAGAAGACTATCCACACAGAGTATATAGTAAGATTGTTTATTCAGCAGATTTTCAAGCACCATGGACTACCTAAATCCATTGTGGGGGATAGAGATTCTCGGACTACTAGTTACTTTTGGAGAGCTCTTTTCGTCAACATGGGGAGAAAGCTGAATTTCTCTTCAGCTTATCATCCTCAAACAGACCGACAAAGTGAGATTGCAAACCTCACTTTTTTGGATATGCTAAAGTGTTATGCTCTCGGAGTGAAGGCATAGATGTCTTGCGAACAAGACTGATTTAAGAGGGAGAGATTGTACCTCTGACCCTCTTCATTGTATATATTCACATTGAAATGGAATTGATTATTATCTTGCGTATGTAATGGTTAATTGGACATGCTCTAGTTTTGGGTGGCAACGATGCCAGATAACCCATTGGACAGTCTTTTGTGCCAGATATCTTGGATTTCACTGTAGGGCGGTCAATGTGACTAGATGGCCCAGATGACTGTATTGGATTTCATAGTCGGGCCGTCAATGCGACTAGATGGCCGACATGACTATTGATGAACTCTCGAGCGGTCCTAGTAACTAGATGGCCTTGAGGATAGTCTGAGTGGTTTCCCTTGGGAGCCAGATAGCTCAGCACCGGTTTCCGATGAGACCAGACAGGACAACCAATGAACAGGAGGATCATTACTTGTGCATTGCACACCGATGTATGTTTAAATTTCTTTGACTTTGTGTATTGTTTTTGATGTGTGGACAAGGCTTGGATTTATGGTATGTGATCTTCCAAGTATCTTTGAAATCCTCATCTCTAGCATAAAGATCTTTCATCGTAGTGAAATCCATATGATATCCCATAAAGATTGCATGAGTCATGGATCTCTAAGATAAAGCATCTGCTACTTTGTTGTCCTTACCATGAGAATGCATAATCTCGAAATGAAATTGGGCCAAATAACTAGCCCATCTTATGTGCTTTTTGAATATCTTAGGTTGAGACATACCTAAGACTTTGATGATCTGGCTTGATAATAAACGCAACACCCATAAGGTAGTGCTTTCGAATCTTCAATGCATGAATGATAGCCATCAATTCTTTCTCATATGTAGGTGCGCTCTTTTAGGCTCCCTGAAGTGTTCGACTCTCATAGGCCACAGCATGGCCCTCTTGGTTCAAGACTGCTTCAATGCAATCTCTTAAGGCATCACATTCTACCATAAAAGGCTTTGATAAGTTCGGAATAATCAACACTGGTCCTTTGCTAGCATAAAATTTTAATGCTTCAAAGGATTCTTTTTCAGCTTTGACCCACCGAAATCCCACGGATTTCTTTGTCAAATCATGCAGTGAACTAGCTACCACAGCAAACCACTTGATAAACTTTATGTAGTACGAGCATAAGCCAAGGAAACTTCGAACTACATGCACATTAGTCAACTCTCGCCATTCCATAATAGCCTTGACCTTGTCTGGATCCATCCTCACCCCTTCTTTGGACACTGTGGCCCGCCGTGGATTTCTGACAAAAAGAACTCTCTCTTCTTGCCGTTCACATAAAGTTTGTGCTTCCGCAGTTCTTGAAACACGATATCTAAGTGCTTTCAATGCTCGTCCTCATTCTTAGAATGCACGATAATGTTATCAAAGAAAGTAGCTACAAACTTTCTCTGTGGTTGAAATATTCTTTCCATCATTCGGTTGAAGATAGCCGGGGCATTGGTAAGACCAAAAGGCATCACCAAATACTCATTGAGTCCAAATGTGGTCCTGAATGCGGTCTTGTGAATGTCCTCTGGACCAATCCTAACTCGATGGTAACCACTCTTCAAATCAATCCTGCTAAAGATGGTGACTCCATCCAATCTATCTAGGATGTCATCAATCCTAGGAAAGAAAACCTGTGCTTCACAATGATCTGGTTAAGAGCCCTGTAATCAGTACACATACGCCAAGAATCATCCTTTTTCTGAACCAATAAAACCGGAGAACAAAAGGGTGATGAACTAGGTCTAATCAAACCCTTCTCCAATAACTCGTTCACTTGCTTCATAATCTCCTCTTGTTGTGCTTGATAAGGAGGTCGGTTAGGAGGTGAACTTCCTGGCATGATGTTAATCTGATGATCTTCCGGTCTCTCTAAAGATAACTCTCCTGGAAGAGTATCTGCAAAACAATCTTCATATTTCTTTAGGAAGTCTTTCCTTTCATGATCAAGAGTTGGGAGTGATTCATCACTTTCAAATTCCTTGGGATCTATGACATATACCAAGTACGAAGAAATAGATTGCTTTATTGCTTTAGGAACCTGTACATGACTGATGAGTGGAATAGAATTTCCCTCAGCTCCTACATCAAAAGTTACATTCTTGCCTTTAAAAGGAAACCTAATCTTGTTTCCAACCCAATCAATGGTCAGATCTATCTTTTATGCCAGGGCATACCCAAAATTACATCACAATGTCCAACTTTTCATGGTCCACATAGTCCCCAATCTGTAAACAAAGCTTTCCCAAGATAGGGGTCACTTCTGCTAACATTCCCTCGAAGGCAGCACCTGCAGAAATAGGAGCTCCAAACCTATCTTGAGGGAGGTTCATAGCTTCAACCACTTGGGAATAGCACCACACCATTCCCCACGGATGGAGTTGTTAGAGCTAAAAGTAATATAAAGCTTATACACAGTGATGTATGTGGTCCAATGCGGACACCATTCATAGGGGGGCTTCTTTATTTCGTCACATTCATTGATGACTACTCCAAGCTTGCTTGGGTTTACCCCTTGAAAGCGAGGACAAACAGATCTCTCATGAAGATGGCAAGATGCCTGGTGAAAGCACAAAAGTTGCCTCACAATTTTTGGATGGAAGCTATAATGTGTGCAACTCACGTGTTGAACAAGTGTCTACTAACAAAAGCTTTGAAAACCATAACACCATTTGAGGCTTGGTATAGCCGAAAGCCAAAAGTGGATTATATGCGTACATTTGGGTGTTTGGCATATGCACATGTGCCAAAACTACTCCGAACAAAGCTAGATGATAAAGCAATGAAATGCATTTTTGTGGGCTACAACAATGAGAGCAAAGGATACGGTCTTTATAATCCAACAACACGCTAGATTTTTGTCAATAGAGATGTGGTATTTGCTGAAAATTCAGTACAACCCATGTACAGCTTGTATAAAAGTCATGATACAAGCATACAAGACATGTTTGATGGACTATTACCCATTGCAATTAGGGGGGATTCAGATCAGCCAGCCCCTACACAAGAAAATCCTCATGTAGAACATGTGGAACAGCCAACAATACAGCCCCCTTCTTTGGAAGAAGTTGAAGATCTTGTCAGGGAAGAGCAAACAGCCATACACACAGCCAAGTCCTTGGCAAGATGGTTGCTAAAAACTTTGCAAGATAGCAAACTTACAGCTCCACTCACAGCCAGGTAGAACAAAGGCTAGTTCCAGTCATGCATTGAATATGCACCGTGGGGAGTCTACATTAGCCATGGGTGGTCTCTTTGATTCAGAAGAGCCTTCTTCTTATGAAGAAGCACAGGAGAATGAGCACTGGGTGCAAGCCATGCAGGATGAAATCTCTTCTATCATGAAGAACAATACTTGGGATCTTGTGGACTTGTCGATAGGCAAGAATGTCACTGGAACAAAGTGGGCCTACAAAGTCAAAAGGAAGTCTAATGGTACTATTGACAGGTACAAAGCAAGACTTGTGGCTAAAGGCTACTCCCAGAAAAAGGGAATAGATTATGAGGAGACTGAAGGAACTCAGCAGTTAGGGTTAGGGTTTGGAGGTACTTCAACAGAAAACGTGAGAGGCAGAGAGAGGAACACGACTGCTCTTACATTCAGTAGTGATAAAAGTGAAGTACAATAGCCACATAAAGAAGTGACCTAATAGATGTGTTCACATGGTCCGGCCATAAAGTGTGCCAGGTGGACCAAATCACTTATAAACTATTATAAGTGAAACTAAGCTAAAACTGGGGGGAAAAAACCTCCACTAACTGAAGTAAAAAGTGCCCGAGTAATCTATTGATGATCACTAGCACTCCTCTGGGTGCATACACAGCATAAAACCCAACAAACCCCCCTGGAGTGATATGTGATCACTGTACATCATCCACCAAAAGGAAACAAATTCAAAGCAGTGCGGAATGCTTCGAATTTCGGACGTGGTAATGCCTTGGTGAAGATGTCTGCCACATTCTGATCTGTAGAACAGTAGATCAGACTGATATCACCTACCTGGAGTCTCTCCCGAACAAAATGATAGTGAATCTCAATGTGTTTCGTGCGAGCATGAAACACAGGATTCCTGGCCACAGCAATGGCACTCTGACTATCAGTATAGATAGGTGTAGGCTCCTCCACTGAAATATCCATATCAGTCATGAGACGACGCAGCCAGACACACTCAACCGTAGTAGTGTAGGCTGCTCTGTACTCTGCCTCACAAGACGAAGTGGCCACTGTGGTCTGTTTCTTGCTTAGCCAAGAAATACATGAAGAGCCAAGAAAGAAACAATTTCCACTAGTGGAATGTCTGGTATCAAAATCACCAGCCCAATCTGAATCACTGTAAGCATATAACTGCATGTCACCCCCCTCAGGATAAAGCAATCCAAGAGACAAGGTATCCTGCAAATACCGGAATACACACTTCACAGCTTGCCAATGCGACAATCGCGGGCTGTGCATGAATCTGCTCAACTTCTGGCTCAATTTGCTGCTGAATTTCTGCACCACCATCATGATTGGCTGGCTGTCCTGTACCCTCATGGGTTGGATCACCAACTGTGGAATGAAACTCCATAGGTAGTAGACCTTCAAACACATCATTTTCAGCCTGATTTGCATCATAACCAGCCATGGATATTTCAGATTTTTCATCAAAAATCACATCTCGACTAGTGAATATCTTCTTGGATAGTGGGTCATATAACCAGTAGCCCTTGCTCTCACGGCTATACCCAACAAAAATACATTTTGTGGCTTTATCATCCAACTTCCTCCTCAACTCTTTGGGTATGTGTGCATATGCAAGACACCCAAAAGTACGAAAATGTGATACCGAAGGCTTGTGGCCATGCCAAGCCTCAAAAGGAGTAATGGAAACCAATGCCTTTGTGGGACATCGATTCAAAATATGACAAGCACACATGACAGCTTCCACCCAAAAGATACGTGGTAGCTTCTTTGCCTATAACATACATCTGGCCATCTCCATGAGTGACCGATTCTTCCTTTCTGCAACCCCATTCTGCTGTGGAGTATAAGGAGTAGTATACTGATGTTTGATACCTCTACTCTCAAGAAAGGAATTCAACATGTGTGACACATAAGAGTTTTAACCTTGCATCCTGACTCAGTTTCAGCAAGTGCTACAAAGGCCAAAAATGCATCATATACCTATGATTTCTGTGTCAACGGATAGACCCAGCATATACGAGAGAAGTCATCAATAAATGTAGCAAAATAGAAGCAACCTCCTAAAGACTTCGTCTGCATGGGACCACAAAGATCACTGTGTATAAGCTGCAACTTTGCAGTTGCTCGTAGAGCCTGATCACGTGGGAAGGAAAACCGATGCATTTTTCCCAAAATACATCCTTCACATATGTGATCTGGAGGCTTCTCCATAAGAGGTAGGTCTGTGAACATGTTATGTCGCTGCATAAGCATAAGACTACCAAAATTTACATGCCCCATGCGAGCATGCCATAACTCCGCATCAACCATAGCTGGAGTAAGAGTGAATGCATTATAAGCAGACTGATCCACTGGCTGAAATGCATCCAACTGATAAAGTACATGCATGCTCTGTCACACTGACTGCCTGTGAAGACCAAGAGGCATCATAGCTGCATGTGTAGAAACAGTAATCCTTGTCCTCAAAAAAAGAAGCAGTCTCCGGAGGAGTTTTAGAGGAATCATTTACAGACATCCCAGATTCCTTTGCCTTCTCTTTGGCAATCCTCTTTCTACACTCTGTGATGTAGTGACCTGGCTTCTTACAGTAATGGCATTTGCCCTTCTTCTTGGGCTGTCCATCACCTTTCTTGGTATCCTGAGATGAACCACCATCACCTGAATTCTGATTTGAACTCTTTGGCTGAGATTTGCCTTTCCCTTTTTGACCTGTAGTAAATGCTTGTTCAGCACTTGTGTTCATATTCATGTTCTTCCTGATTTGCTCTTCTTGTAACAAGAGAGCAACCAGTTCCTGATACTTAAGGGGTTCAACAGCATTCCTCATGCTGAGGTTCAAAGAGGTATGAAAAGCCAAGTAAGATCTTGGCAAAGAGTTCAAGATGGTGGACACAAGCTGTGTCTCAGGAATAATCTCATCCACATTGATGAGTTGCTCTCTCAAATCCTGCAGCTTGTTCAAGTGGCTAGACATATCATCTCCTTCATGCATTTTCTGATTTTCCAGCTCTCTTTTCAAAAATGAGATCCGATCATCATTACGAGCAGCATACATCTGCTCCAAAGTCACCCATGCATTCCGTGAAGAGCCAGCTGAACGAATATGAGGTATAATAGACCTCTGTACTGACAATGCAATGAGTGACAAGGCTTGTGCATCTCTGGCATCCCATGTCTTCTGATCATTTGTTCTTTGAACAAGCAATGGCTGACCTAGTGCCTGTACCTGTTGTCCTCGTCCACGAGCACCCCCTTGGGGAGGAGTCTCTGGAGCCAATGGACCTAGACGGGTTCATCACCACTAACAAAATCCCAAAGGCCTTTTGCCACGAGCACATTTCTCAGCATAAAACTCCACAAGGAGTAGTTCATGCCATCCAACTTGTCTTCCTTAGACAAATACGTGAATACATCACTCTGCTGTTGATTTGCCATTATGCCAATGCACAATGTTGTACCTGTGTATCAAAAAAAAAACCCAATAGCAACAACCCTGAAAGCACTTGTACTCCACTGAATACAGCTAACCCAAATATGCCTGCACTCTCAATCCTCTGAATGTGCAACACAATGCACCACTGACTGAGTAGAGCAGCAAAAATGGCTTACACAGTGCCAAAATGCCCAAAAATGCCCAAAGTTACTGCACCCAAAACCTTGCAAAAAACCTGTAGAGATTTCTTTGCAAGAAAATCTGCCTGTATCTACCAGAAAATTTTCACAGAGAAAATGCCCAAATTTCAAAACTTGTAAAGCTTACAACAACTGTGATTTTTGCAGGTACAAGTCGACTGTAGGTAAACAACAGTTCGAAGCAGGCGCAGCAGGTTCTGGTCTGCTGCACGGAGCAGGTACAGTCGACTGTACTGTGCAGGTACACGCAACAGGTACTGTACGAAAACAGCAGTCGACTGGTTGGCTTCAGGTATGCGTAGCAGGTACTGGACTGCTGTACGGTGCATATACGGATGACTGTACAGCTACAGTACTGAGCAGAGTACTGTACGGAACTGGGCGAGCAGCTGACGGCGTGTGTAGGTCGCCTGCAGAGACTATACGGGGCTGGGTGACTGTGTACGAAGCATGACAGACGCCTGTACGGAGTAGATGGACTGTACGTGCAGCTGACGAGTACTGTACAAAACAGGCGAAGGCTTGTACTTTCGGCTTGGCAACCTGGCTGTACAAACAGCTGACTGTGCAGCTGAGGGCGGAGACCCGTACGGACAGAGTACGGAACAGGACAGGCGCCCGTACGGCTGAAGGCGACTACCTATACGTGGCTGCAGCTGAAGGCGATAATGTACGGACACTGTTGGCGTGGAACAGTACGGGCAAGGCAGGCCAACTTGGAGGCTCTGATACCAAATGAAGGAACTCAGCAGTTAGGGTTAGGGTTTGGAGGTACTTCAACAGAAAACGTGAGAGGCAGAGAGAGGAACACGATTGCTCTTACATTCAGTAGTGATAAAAGTGAAGTACAATAGCCACATAAAGAAGTGACCTAATAGATGTGTTCACATGGTCCGGCCATAAAGTGTGCCAAGTGGACCAAATCACTTATAAACTATTATAAGTGAAACTAAGCTAAAACTAGGGGAAAAAACCTCCACTAACTGAAGTAAAAAGTGCCCCAGTAATCTACTGATGATCACTAGCACTCCTCTGGGTGCATACACAGCATAAAACCCAACAGAGACTTTTGCTCCTACTTCAAGAATCACTACAATCTGATTAGTGATTGCATTGGCTGCACATAAAGGATAAAAAGTGCATCAATTGGACATCAAAACTGCATTCTTAAATGGGGATTTACAAGAGGAAGTATATGTAAATCAGCCCATTGGTTTTGTAGTTCCTGGTGAGGAACATAAAGTATGCAGGTTACACAAAGCATTGTACATGCTCATCTAACCAGCCAAGGTTATGTGAATAGTCCAGCTGAACGCACATTGTATGTGAAGAAAACCAGTGCCGATATTCTCATAGTCATCTTGTATGTGGATGACATGCTCATAACAGGGACTAGCAAAGCACAAATTTCAGATTTTAAGGCTGATTTGAAAGCTGAATTTGATATGTGAGATTTGGGGCCTTTACACTATTATCTCTGCATACAATTTATGCATAGAGATGATGGCATTGTTATGCAGCAAACTAAGTACATAAAAAGTTTGCTAAAAAGGTTTCATATGGATGAGTGTAAGACAAATTCTACTCTAGTAGAACCAAGTGTACGACTTACTATGCATGATATTGGAGAGCCTTTTGAGGCCGGGATATCTTTTGGGGTGTCTTTGTTGAGCAAATTCAAGCACAACCTAAGCACAAAGCAATGGCAAGCAGTCAAACGCAGTTTTCGTTATCTTTAGGGTACCCTGGATCTAGGTTTGTTCTATACCAGGGCGGGCAGCTTGCAACTTTATGCATACAGTGATTCAGATTGGGCTGGTGATTATGATACCAAGTAATCCACCAGTGGGAATTGTTTTTTTCTTGGTAGTTCATGCATATCTTAGTTGAAAAAAAAGCAACCCACTGTTGCCACATCTACTTGCAAGGCTGAGTACAGGGTAGTCTTCACAGCTACAGTAGATTATGTATGGTTGAGGAGATTATTGGCTGATCTTCGTGAGTGTCAACAGACACCCGCCACCATTCTCAGTGATAGCCAGAGTACTATGCCGTGGCACGAAATCCCGTATTTCATGCACGTACCAAGCACATTGAGATTCATTATCACTATGTCAGAGAGAGGCTACATGCAGGAGAGATCAGTTTAAATTACTGCCCTACACAGGATAATGTTGCAGATCTGTTCACAAAGGTTTTACCCCGAGAGAAGTTTGAAGCTTTCCGTGTTGGCATTATCATCTCCAGATTGGGCTTATATGTGCATATTTCATGCTGTATCTGGCCAGATTTATGAGGCCATGCATTCATCTTATTTTAGATATTTTTCTGCTATTTTTCTCTATTTTTCAGACATTATTTTAGTATTTTTTGCATAGTCGACCAGCCCACTGTTTTTATATTGGCCGACCAGCTCTTGTCCAACCTATAAATAGGTGGCTTGGGTTAGCATCATTAGCACTTCATTATTCAGCCATTGCTGTTAGTTGTATGCACCTACAGGCAGCCCTCGTGCTCTACTTCAGCAGATAACAAGGTTTCTACTTCAGTTCTTTTGCACATGTGCTTCTTTGCAAGATCTATTTGCTGTTTTTCTGTTTTACAGCCATTCTTTCATGGTATCTGAGCCCAGTGTTGCAAAGCGACCTGCGTTTTCTACATCTACTGCTGTAGGCAAAGATCCACCGCATTTACAACTACAAAGGAACTGCGTTTTATGCTGTGGACCTGCGTTTTCTACTGTGGACCTGCGTTTTCTGTTGAGGACCTGCATTTTCCACAAAGGTGCTGCGTTTTCCACAAAGGTGCTGCGTTTTCAGCCTAAGATCTGCGTTTTCAGATCTCAGCCCCGTATTTTGGTGCTACAATAGGTTTTTAACCCAGGGGAGTCATTTCTTACCTCTCCTTTTGGTTTCCCACCCTCCCATCCCTTCTTCTCCTTCCTTTCCCTTGGCTGCACTCAGATTTCGAGGAGTTGTTTGCTGATTTTCTGATCAGCTTTGTTGAAGAGGAGGATTTTGCTGCGTTATCGGAGATATGGCTTCTGGTCATAGTCATTCTTCTCACTCGGGGATTCTCTTTTCTTCTCCCCGATCCCAAGCCACAAATTCACAGGGATCTTCTTCCCAGCTTCCTATTTCTCTACCTTATTCCCAGATTCCTGCTTCTTTTCCTTCCATATTCCCCACCACCACCACTTCTCTTGTTACTCCCCTCCCACAACCCCTCATCCCAACCCCTTCCCATGTGCCATCCTATTCACCCCCTCAAGTGAGTGATTCCATGAAGCTAACTGCTACCAACTACCATACTTGGCCGTTTTATACGCAATTGCTTCTTGAAGGAGCAGGTGTGTGGCCCTCTGTCACCACTCCTCACTCGGTGGACCCCGCGTTTGGTGGAGTTCTGGATGCACGGGTCCGTCTCATCATCATCCATTGTATGACACCATCTATCCAGGCACAATTCATATCTTCCCGGAGTGATGCCCGTCAGATGTGGAATAAGATTCAGAGGAGGTTCGGGAGACTATCTTCTGTGAAGATTGCTAAGTTGGAGGCGGAGCTTGAGAAGATTACCATCAGTGACTCAGATAATATCATTGATAAGATTGGGGAATTCACAAGGATCAAGAGGCAGCTTGAGGAGTATGGGAGCTCAATCAACAACCCGATCCATAAACTGCTTGGTAAGCTGCCATCATCCTTTGACTCTTTCAAAGATCACATCTACTTCCGTGAGCCTCTCCCCCCTTTTGAGGAAGTCGTGAGTTATCTCCACGACAAGTGCATGCTTCGCGGAAAAGGCAAGTCAAAGTCTGCTTTTGTTGCCTCTAACAAGGGCAAGGACAAAGGCAAAGGCGGAAAAGGGAACTCCAACAACAACAAGCAGAAAGTCACCACAAAGTCATCTTCACACGACGACGATTCTGACAGCGACAAGGGTTCCAGGATGAAGGAATCTTGTGAGTTTTGTGGTCAACCTGGTCATTCTGAGGCCAAATGTTTTGCCAGACAGGCAGCTTCCCGCAAAGCTAAAGCAAAACAGGAGTCCTCCTCCGATGGCTCAGACACTTCACCCACGACAAATGGTTCAGATACTTCGCCAACGACAGAGGAGGGTACGAAGTCTCATGCTAAGATGGCTTTTCTTGCTGTCTATGATCCCCCTGTTCGTTCATCTTCACAAGAGCAGGATGAGTCCATCCTGGTGGTCACAAAGGAGACTTCTGATTCAAAAGTCAGTGCCCTATCCGCAACAGAGGATTATTTACAAGAATTTCTGATAGAGACCTTATCAGTTCCTCTAATCCCTTTGGATGAGTATCTCCCTTCCCTTGTGTTGTTTCATGCTGATGCTATTATTGCAAATTTTCTCTCGTCTCTTTCAGAGGAGGATAGTGGTTCTTCTCCTGGGCAGGTGGATGATTTTGCCGAGATATCCTCACATATTCTCGAGCTTCCTGCTTTGGCAGTTGCTTCTCCTTCCTATGTTTCAGAGGAGGCATCTTCCACTATCTTGGAGCCTGTCCCTACTTTGAACCTGACAACTTCTACTATCACTGATGATCAGTTTGTTCCAATGGTTAATTCATTTCCTTCTTCTTTAGAGGAAAAGTCTACTTCGGTCCCGATACTTGTTGCAGATGCAGAGGAGGTACCATCTATGGTTCCATCTCCTGAGGGCTTCTCTCTTCAGATTGATCCTATTGTTTCGTCTTCGATATCTTCTCGATCTTCTCGTGGCTTCTTCCGAAGACCTTCTCGGTATTCAGATGTACCATATCTTCGCGAGCTTTGTGCCTTTTATGAGGAGGTTGTTCCTTCAGACTCTTTGGAGGTCTTTCTTCAGCGTGCTGGAGTCGGTCCGCCCATCTGGCACTGAAGAGGAGGTGTTGGCATTATCATCTCCAGATTGGGCTTATATGTGCATATTTCATGCTGTATCTGGCCAGATTTATGAGGCCATGCATTCATCTTATTTGCCCACTGTTTTTATACTGGCCGACCAGCTCTTGTCCAACCTATAAATAGGTGGCTTGGGTTAGCATCATTAGCACTTCATTATTCGGCCATTGCTGTTGGTTGTATGCACCTACGGGCAGCCCTCGTGCTCTACTTCAGCAGATAACAAGTTTTCTACTTCAGTTCTTTTGCACATGTGCTTCTTTGCAAGATCTATTTGCTGTTTTTCTGTTTTACAGCCATTCTTTCATCCCGCAAAGCTTTGGGCTTACTCTCATATAGAGAGTGATCTGCTACCTTGTACAGGTTCACACTTCCACTACAGGGGGGATTTGTAGGCATATGCTCACTTATAGTAGTGCTACGTGTGAACAGGGCTTAACCAAGGGCACTTTTTCCCATGTGGTTTTTCCCCTTGGATATCAAGTGTAAAAGGACACTCTATCAATATAACTTTTGTACTTCTATATTATATGGATGTGACTCACATGCAAGGGTTGACTTGCATTTGTGATCACCACACATTTTGTGTCTAGATCTCTCTCTCTCTCTCTTCTATGTGACCTTCTTCCTGCATCTAACCCTAATCTGCAAGAACCCTAGCTCTCTGTGAGTGTGAGAGTTCCCCAACAATACTCTTCAAGTTGCTTGTGGGATAGCTTCTTTCAAAAAAGTGGAGGTTTATCTCCACTCCTATCCTTCTCTTGTGGCTCGTTCTTTGATTGAGATCCCGCTTTGAACCTCTTCTTTTGGGATGGATCTCGATTGTCGTTCTTTGTTTTGTCCACCATCCAAGACATGTGGCAAGGCCTCGGCTTGTAGAGCTTTGTCTTGTGCTTCCTCCAAGGTTTTTGGTCTAGCCATGTATGCTGCTTGCATAAGCTTAGATTGCAATCCATTCACAAACTTACGCATTTCCATTAGTGATGGAATGGGAGTATAAGAAGTAAACTTTAATGAGATGGCTGAAAAGTTATTAAGGTAAGCTACCACATTCTCACCGACTTTTTGCTTTACCTCATCCCATTCTTTCTGCACATTCGCTTCAAAGTTTGCGGGTTGGAACTTCTTGTTGAACATGGTCTTGAAATCGGTCCATGACTTTAGCTCAATCCCGTCTTGTACCACCTTTAGCCACCAATTCAAGGTGGCATCCTTCAAAGGCATACGAACCATACGAAACTTGGACTTTTTGGAGAAGTCCTCGCCTCCAAAAGCGGCATCAAACTGTTTGATGAAGGATAAGCCTTTATGGGTGTCCCGCTTTCCGTAAAAAGCATTGAACTTGACGCTCTTCCCTCTCAACTTGAAGTCCACTTTGCACGTTGTTGAAGGCTCCTTTGCCTTCTTTTCCCTTACTTGGCCCGATGATGCTGCATCCAAGAACGGGCCTAGAGATAGCCTCCCGGTTTCCTCCATGAGAAACGGAGCGAGTAGCTCTAGATCCTTCTACAGTAGTAACTCCTTTGGCCCAAAGATAAGCTTTGGCAACTTCTACTCCTTCGGCTTCACTCGCTTGATCTTGATGAAATCTTCAAACATCCAAGCCCTTCTATGGTCTTGTTCCTTCTTGGCTCTCCAAGCAAGGAATGCTTCATCATGGAAAAACTTTCTAAACTGCTGAAAATCTCAGTACTCTGCCGATGTCACATGAGAAATAGATTGACGGCTTTGATCCCCACCTTGAAGCCCTATATTGGCCTCAGTTGTTCCCTTTGGTAGGCCCTTGGTCTCCCTCTACTCTTGACATGGGAACTTGCAAAGTACACCACACTGAGCGGGGAACATGCCCGCCCCCTTTCAAGAGTTTATTCAGGAACAATCCACCGGCTTTTCAAGCCAAGACCAATACAATCAATGAATAAAATATCAACCAAATATGTCGATGTAGAAACCTGGGTCGAAGTCGATGTCGAGGCACAAGATCTCTGATGCCAAGCACACCACAAGAATGACCCACAAGAGTCTCTCACTGGGCTAGTACCTAAATCAAATCCCAAATCTCAATGATGTCTAGCAAAAAGCTCAATGCCCAAACTATAGAAAAACCTCAAGAAGCTCCTCGAAAAAGTGAACTCCACGATAGCGGATTCATGAGCCTGTTATCAAATCTTTTGCCGGGAAGCTGTAGACGACACGGAGTAGCGCTGGCAGCTGAGGGGCGACGCAGCTGTTCGCAGCAAGCGGCGCTGCTCAGCAGAGCCAGCTGGGCAACAGCGCAGAACAGCTGGACAAGGCAGCGCAAGCATCTGTATAGAGCGGTGCAGACATCTGATGTAACTCGCGGCGGGTGCCCGGGGGACTAGGGTCTTTGACACACTTGTTGATACCATCAATGCATATTAAAACATTTAAACATGGCCACAACCTTAACATATATCCATCATCACTTTGCATGAAACATAAAAGCTGGACAAAACATCCACAAATGCTAAAAATGGAGCTTGCACGTGTGACACCGCATAGAGGCCGGAATGGGCCGACCCCCCCCCTTGGAGTATTTTATTACCCAAGGAGAATAATATCATGTACAAGCTTTGAGGGCCTTACTCTCCCCACGGCAGATGCCGGATTATCCATATACAAATGCCATAACACAGCCCAACACGAGGCAACCAAGCTGGAACACAGGCTGTAGAAATGCTGAACCAACAATATAATCCATGTACCTCCATGTGGGTACTGATTCTTCCCCAAGAACCACGGGTCTTCATGCAATAGAGTTGGTACAGCAAGTACAACTCTCCATTCAGCCGGTACAGTAGGTACAGTGGTTGGTACAATCGGTACAGTGGCTGGTACAATAGGTACAAATGTTGGTACAGTGATTGGTACAAGTACAGTGGCTGGTACAGTGAGTAAAAAAGCTAATACAACCAATACAATGGCTGGTACAGTAGGTACAACAAGTACAAGGACTGGTACAGCCAGTACAGTGGCTGGTACAGCAAGTATAAGGGCTGGCACAACAAGTACAATGGCTAGAAATCATAATAAATGATTAAATACCCTTGCCTTCAGTATTTCTTCACGATGGAAGCCTCCAAAACAGTCCCCAACAGCCGGTATTCTTCATGGGCAGCCTTCAAGAGAGAGACAAAGAGAGTAGCCATCATTAGGGTAGCCTTCAACGGTGGTAGAGGCTAGTGTGCAGCAAGAGAGCCTCCATTAATGAAGAGAGAGGGCTCCAATTTATAGATTTGGGGCTCCCATGAGTGAAAATGGAAAGGAAGGCTATGATGACAAGTGGAGAGCCACACAATAGCTGGAGTGACAAGTGTGAGGCCACTTGTCTCACTTTGATCCACTTTCTGACAAGTGTGAGGCCACTTGTCTCACTTTGATCATCTTTCTTGCCACATGTCCCAATCTAAGAGATGGGTTCTCCCATAATCTTTACCTCTAAAAATATCCCAACTAGTAGATATTTTGTCATAGGCACTTTGCCAACTCTTGGTATCTGCTCAATTCCAGATGTAATGACGCGAACAGAATTTCCATCGGAGTCGAGCCAAAAATAGTAACTCTCCTAAATTTTAGGAGTGTGTTCCTTTGTATTCCAGGATAATCCCCCATTCCCAAAGCTTGTGCTTTCCAAATATTTAGACATCTTGAAGACCACCAGACCCCTTTCATACTGGGAAATATCCAGGCTGGTGACATCTGAACAGGGCGACGCAAAGGCGAAGCAGAAGGTATTAGGCGGCGCAAGGCAACACAGAGGCGGCGATGCTGGCGGAGCAGGCGAAGCAAAGTACCTCAGGGCGGAGCAGAGCCGCCACTTGGTAGCACAGCGAGGGCGGCGAGTAGACAAAGATGATGTTGATGATGATCTCCTTGCTCTCCACACACTTGATGCCGAAGAAGAGAGGCTCAAGGTTCTTTTTATCCTTGGGGAGAGCCCCGCTTTTTGCCAGAAAAGCTTTAGCCAAGCTTTTTGCTTTTATATTTTAATAATAATAAAATATTACTCATCTTTTGTCAAAGTTCTTGAATTATTGCTTTTCTAGCTTCAGGGCCTTGCTTTTTGGCCCTGGAGCTACTTTTTGAAAAAGCGGCTTTTAGCTTTTTGATCCGGCTCAGTCTCCTCCTTCCAATGGTTCGCTCGACTCACGGTCGACTTAGTTTGACTTTTTACTTTTTCCTACTTTTTGACCAAAAATGGTGCTTTTTCCTATGCCAACTTCATGAATCCTATTCCCATGCTTTCATCAATGTGTCCACGTGTCCGGGCATGTGTTCCATCATGTGAAAAGAGCTAAAAGGGCCAAATAGTTACACAGTATATGACAAACGATAAAGTAAGAATGGTTGTGTATTATCACGAGTTACAAGGATTATTACTTTGGACAACCTTACCAAGAACTCCTTATGTGACCTCATCACTGGGTTGACGCAAAAGAAAAGTTCATCATCCAAATTAGCTTAGATTTTCTCCCATTTTATGTTTCGAACTTGAGTTTAGCCATGATAACCGAGAAACTTGGTTTAGTTCAAGAATACAGGATTAGAGGACGAAGTCAATACTCCCTACATGAATATTTATCCAAACTAAATCATATGAGCCTACCAAAAATTTGAAATTATGAAACAATATAGAAATTTTCGCTTGTTTGTAATCGGGGATTAGAGTTTCCCTATTGCAATGTAATAAGAACTTTTGAGTAAATAAAGAGATATTTTCTTTTGCCTTTACTTAAGTCGCCTGTCTCAAAGCTTTAAATGCATTATTATCTTTTTTTCAGAATAGTCACCATGAGCCGTGCGGGTAAATCTTCCCACTCAGTGGAAGAGCTTGATAGCAACATTCATCAAACCTTACAGAAATCCCAGCCGACAACTTTTTGTGGTGAAGGAAATAATTTGGCCGAAGTTGTTCATAACTGGATTGATGCAATAAATGAGTATTTTTATATTGCCGTTTACAATGAACAAAGCAAGATGGCCTTGGCACATCTCAAGATCTCAGGTCCAACTCGTTCAGGCTCGAAAATTCATGTTGAGGCCAACCACCTTAATCAAGACCAACTAAAATGAGATGATCTAAAGATGTATTTGCTTCGAAGATACTGCCCACCTGGATATGAAGAAGACAAGATGAACGAGCTCTTAGAACTATCCTAGGATGGTAAATCTATTGAAAAGCTTAATTCACCTGTAGATAAGTTGGTTAAAAATGCTACGCCAGATTCTATAGCTGAAGCAGTGCATATCACGGGAGATTTCACCAAGGTTTTCCCGAAGGAGAACCCTCAATCAAGAAGGTTTTCCCCAATTGCTCCAAAGAGACCATTAACTCCAACAGCGAACCAAATTCCGCCCAAGTCAAAAAAGAACAGGACTCAAAATCTAAGCCAAGGTTTTCAAAATGTGGGGCTAAAGTTGCCAAGTGTTCCACAGATCTCCACAATAGCTCAGAAGGAAACGAAAATGTTACCAATATCACCAACCAAGGCACACGAGCAAATGTCCCAATGCGCCAATCATAACTTATCCGATGCAAAGCATTGTGGGACCTCACTTTCAAAGGTTGGCAGCATCTGTCCAAAGCAACCAGAGACCTGCAACATCTGTGGTCCCTTCACCAGTCTTGACCAGTGTTTCACACACCGAGCGGAACCAAGGTGTGAACGGGAATTTCCCACAGAAGAAAGCTAGAGCATTTTACTAGCATGATTTTGCCTGAAAGATGGCCATACAGCATGAGCAACATGGGATTTTATTCAATAAAGTGACTTATAATCTTTATAAGTCGGTGTGTTCACACATCATTAAAGACGGTTGGATATATTATTATTTTGGGCATGGACAGGTGGACAAAAGAAGGCGCCTAGATGAAATTTGGGCATCAAGCCAAGAAAAGCATAAAAGTTTATATTTTTGGGCTAAAACTTGGAGTACAAGCCAAGAAAAGGGGCAAGCTCAGCTATTTTGGGCAAAAAGGGAAAAGTGCTGTAAATATAGCTACACGACTCTATTAAAGCAAGGTAGAGGATTGATTTTGGAAGGTCGACTTCCTTCATAACTCCCACATGGCTGGTCGACTTCCTCCAAGGCTCTTATATGACTGGCCGACTTGCTCCAATGATACTACAACGCTGGTCGACTGCCTCCATAGAAGCTGACAAGGCTGGCCGACTGTAAACTGGCCTCGGTCTTTAGACAAAACCAAAGAGCGGTGCAAAAACAAACTTGCACACAAAACACTTCAACACCTTTGAAGACCTAGAAAAGAAAAACAAACAGGGGGAACTAGAGTGCTCCTACAAACAGTACACAAACACCGATTGGCCCCAAAATGCAGTGGCGCCCCTTGCGGTATTTCTTTAATTGATTATAAGAGCTTTGATTACAATAAGGCTGGAAACTCAGCCGGCATAGTAGAACTCCTCAAGCCTATAAAGACCCTGCATAATGGCTTCTTGTCCACTCGGCATCCACAAACAAGTCTAGCTATTGTTCACATCAAAAGACCCTTTCACATGAGTCCTGCACACGCACCCTGAGTCAAGGCTGCCACATCCATCCATAGCCTCTCACCCTATGAACAGCATCACACCCTGACACATCGAGTGCTCCTGCATCGCAACAAAGACTCCAAATTGTTTCCCAGAAGAGAACTCGCATCACAGCACAGCATACTATACAATCAACACACCTATACCAATCCTCTTTGCCTTCCAAGGGTACTATCCATCTCAGTCATGGATTCCCGAACCCCTGTCCAATCAGCACAGCAAGGCTGTACCAAACATGTGTCCATTTCCTGTACCCTCTGCCTGCATGTGACCTATCTCCTAGCCAAACCAAAAACATGTTTCCTCGAGAAACCTACGACCTGTTTCCACATGAAACCCTTAGACCTGTTTCCCCTTGAAACCTTTGTCCTGTTTCCATACATAACCATACAAAGCACCATCCAAATACAATGCCAACAACGGCATACATCTAGAGACCAGTTTCCTCAAGAAAAATATGGAAACATAAATATGCCCGCAACTGCAGGTCCCTCTATTCCTTTCAAGCAGGAAGAAAACAATCTGCTCTATGAACGTGCACCCATGCGAGCTTGCATCACTTCCATGCCAGGAAACACATCCAAGTGACCTGTACTTGCAGCCAACCAAAACATCCCATAAACAGTCTCAAAACAGTCCTGGCTGTGCGCCTCCTTCAGCCCGCTCCCTTCCAAGAGAGAGAAAGAGAGAGAGGGACCTGCTCAGCCCTGCGCCTCTTTCCTGCAATAGCCTGCAGTCCTGGCCGCCTTCTATGGGAGAGAAAGAGGGAGATAAAACAGTCCTGCGCCTCCTGTGTTCAGCCCAGCACTTCCCCTCCTGAAACGGCCTGCAGTCCTGGCCGTCTTTTATGGGAAAGAGAGGGAGGGAGATAAAACAGTCCTGCGCCTACAGTCCAGCTCTGTGCCTCCCCTCTTGCAACGGCCCTGTAGATGCAGCCGACCCTGCTTTTCACCAAGAAAGAAACCTGTAGCTGCAGCCGCCAGCCCCTCCAAAGGCGTGTGAGCCCAACTTGTAGCAAGAAAGGGACATCCGACAGCCCCCACGTGCTGTTCAGCCTCTGTTGTGCACCACCTGCAAACAGCCCGCCAGCCTGCTGTTCAACCCTACTCCTCAGTTCAGCCCACATGCAGTCCAGCCACGTGCAGTCCAGGCCTACAATCGCCAGAGAGAGAGACAGTTAGAAGCTCCTGCGGGTGTAGCTTCAGCCGGCCTCTCCAAAAGAGAAAAGCACATGTGTTAAGCTGCAGCCCGACTCCCCCCAAATAATAGCGTAAACCCTCCAAAAAAGGCCACGATTCACCAAAAAGAGTGTTCTTTTATTTTTAGAGGTTTTTAAACCTTTTTCCCCTCTAACCTTTATCCCCATGGGCTATGAAGGGACTTTAGTCATTTGGCCCCCAAACTCGTGCCATCCACACTGTCCACCATGTCCCCGTGCACACTTATAAACTGTCAAGAGAAAAACACAGGGTCGTGACATACCCCCCTCTTGAAAAATGGCAAGCATCCTCGATTGCACCGATTGGCCCCAAAACGCAGTGGCGCCCGTTGCGGTATTTCTTTAATTAATTATAAGAGCATATCATCAATGTATAACACAATGACCAATGAAACATCCTTAGTCATCTTAATATAGAGGGTACTGTCAGTTGGGTTGCTGCAGAACCCTGTGCAACCAAGTATACATGTATTCTTTTGTACCATGCTCTAGGAGCCTGCTTGAGACCATATAAACTTTCTTCAATCTGCATACTTTTGATTCATGACCTTTCTGAACAAAACCACAAGGCATAGATACATAGACCTCCTTATGCAAATCTTCGTTCAAGAAAGCAGTTTTGATATACAACTAACGTACATTCCAACCTTTATGTGCTGCTAATGCAATGATACTCAGCATGGTAGTCATACGACACGTGGGTGCAAAGATTTAACCATAGCCAATGCCTTTCTCTTGCACATAACCCTTTGCAACAAGCCTAGCTTTGTATCGCTCAACACTATTGTCCACTATATGTTTGTGTGCTCATGTGTGAAAGGGCCTAGATCCCAAGAAAATTTGAAAAATATGAGTCCATGTTAAAATTCGGAGTATCGGGTTTTCCCTGGCGTTATGTGCTTGGTCAAAAATTAAGAGGCTAGCACCATAGAAAAATTAATTGGTTGAAAGGATTTAATGTGTATGCACCATAAAATTCGGAGTATGGGGTTTACCCTAGAGTTATGTCCTTGGTCCGAAATTAAGAGGCTAGCACCATATAAAAAATTAATTGGTTAAAAGGATTAAATGTGTATGCTGAAAGAAAGTGAAGCAAATATAAAACACAGATGTAGGCCTAGGTACAAGACCTGTAAATGCTGGAAACTGATGTTTATTGCTGAAATCTGAGCACGAGGGAAGCCCATAGGTGCTGTATAATGGTAAGAAGCAGTAGCACCTACTAATCACCTCAATTGAATGCTGAAAAATGAGATAAACTAAGGGAAAGGGAGTCAGCCCTTATATATTCCCTCGAGATAATGGTCCGCCAGCTGTATAGCAGGCCAACAACATGGCAGTAGCATAAAATGCCTAAAAATACCAAAAAATGATTTAAAAATGCTGAATAATCTTTGCTAAGATATGCCAATGCAGGGCCTCATGAATGGCCAATACAAGCATGAAAAAAGGTGATGTAGACCCTCTAGAGATGATATAATCCAACACCTTCTCTTCAGCGCCAGAGGTGTTGGGTGTTGGACTCACACACTCACACACACAAACCTGCACATTAGGGTTAGGTGCAGGGTAGAGAAGCTCACACACAGAAATGAGAGAGAGGGAGAGCCAAAAGTGTGGTATCCACAAAATGCAAGTCAACCCTTGCATGTGTGCCACATCCATATAATATAGAAGTACAAAATATTATATGTTAGTGTCCTTTCACACTTGATGTCCAAGGGGAAAAACCACATGGGAAAAAGTGCCCTTGGTTAAGCCTTGTTCACACATAGCACTACCATAAGTGAGCATATGCCTACAAATCCCCCCTGTAGTGGAAGTGTGAACCTGTGCAAGGTAGCAGATTACTCTCTGTATGAGAGTAAGCCCAAAGCTTTGCGGAAAGCTTCAAACTTTTCTCGAGGTAAAGCCTTTGTGAATAGATCTGCAACATTATCCTGTGTAGGGCAGTAAGATAAACTGATCTCCCCTGTATGTAGCCTCTCTCTGACACAGTCATAATGAATCTCAATGTGCTTGGTACGTGCATGAAATACTGGATTTTGTGCCACGGCCATAGCACTCAGACGTTAATTGAGGTGATATGAATAAATTGTCAAATGGGATCGGAGCTAGCATTGAATGAAGCCTAGCGTATGCAATAAATGTCTCAATGCTACTGTTTGTTGCCTCTTCTCTAGCTAACATATGGATTTTGTGCTCTCTTATCCTCATGTGGAGTCCAATTGTCTGATGTCTCTTGAAAGTCGTGGGGGCCATATTCCTCACCATGATGTGGTATATACACAAGTGCTTGTGAAGGCTAGTCTGATTAATTACATACAAGGTCGAAGAGCTTGATATGGCTAATTCATGTTAACATTTTAATGACTCACGTTTAAAAGATCAATGGTAGTGGGTGTCTGCTGACACTCACAAAGATCAGCCAATAGTCTCCTCAATCATACACAATCTACTGTAGTTGTAAAGACTGCCTTGTACTCAGCCTCACAAGTAGATGTAGCAACAGTGGGTTGCTTTTTACTCAACCAAGATATGCATGAACAGCCAAGAAAAAAACAATTCCCACTGGTGGATTGCCTAGTATCATAATCACTAGCCCAATCTGAATCATTGTATGCATAAAGCTGCAAGCTGCCCCCCTAGGATGAACAAACCAAGATCCAAGGTATCCTTAAGATAACGAAAAATGCATTTGACTGCTTGCCAATGCTTTGTGCCTGGGCTGTGCATGAATTTGCTCAACAAAGAAACCCCAAAAGATATATCTGGCCTCGTGTTACACAAGTAAATGAGGCATCCCACTGCCTGGCTATAAATGCCGGCCTCAAAAGGTTCTCCAATATCATGCATAGTAAGCCGTACACCTGGTTCTACCGGAGTAGAAATGGGCTTACATTCATCCATGTGAAACCTTTTTAGCAAACTTTTTATGTACTTAGTTTGCTGCATAACAATGCCATCATCTGTACGCATAAACTGTATGCCGAGATAGTAGTGCAAAGGCCCCAAATCTGACATATCAAATTCAGCTTTCAAATCTGAAATTTGTGCTTTGCTAGTACCTGTAATGAGCATGTCATCTACATACAAGATGACTGAGAATATCGGCATCGGTTTTCTTCACATACAATGTGCTTTCAGCTGGACTATTCTCATAACCTTGGCTGGTTAGATGAGCATGTATCTTATCATACCAAGCTCTTGGAGCTTGCTTTAACCCATACAATGCTTTGTGTAACCTGCATACTTTATGTTCCTCGCCAGGAACTACAAAACCAATGGGCTGATTTACATATACTTCCTCCTGTAAATCCCCATTTAAGAATGCAGTTTTGATGTCCAATTGATGCACTTTCCATCCTTTATGTGCAGCCAATGCAATCACTGATCTTATTGTAGTCATTCTCGAAGTAGGAGCAAAAGTCTCTTCATAATCTATTCCCTTTTTCTGGGAGTAGCCTTTAGCCACAAGTCTTGCTTTGTACCTGTCAATAGTACCATCAGACTTTCTTTTGACTTTGTACACCCACTTTGTTCCAATGACATGCTTGCCTTTAGGCAATTCCACGAGATCCCATGTATTGTTCTTCATGATAGAAGAAATTTCAGCTTGCATATCTTGCAACCAATGCTCATTTTCATGTGCTTCTTCATAAGAAGAAGGCTCTTCTGAATCAAAGAGACCACCCATTGCTAATGCAAACTCCCCACGATGTATATTCAAAGCATGGCTAGTACTAGCCCTTGTTCTATCGGAGCTGCAAGTTAACTTTCTTGCAAAGTTTTCAGCAACCATCTTGGCACTAACTTGGCTGTGTCTATGGTTGTTTGCTCTTCCCTGACAAGATCTTCCACTTCTTCCATAGAAGGGGGTTGAATGGCTGGCTGTTCCACATTTTCTACATGAGGATTTTCTTGTGTTGGGGCTGGCTGATCTGAATCCCCCCTAATTGCAATGGGTAAAAGTCCATCAAACATGTCCTGTATGCATGTATCATTGCTTTTATACAAGCTGTACATGGGCTGTTCTGAATTTTCAGCAAATACCACATCTCTACTGACAAAAATCCTTCGTGTAGTTGGATTATAAAGATGGTATCCTTTGCTCTCATTACTGTAGCCCACAAAAATGCATTTAATTGCTTTGTCATCTAGCTTTGTTCGGAGCTGTTCTGGCACATGTGCATATGCCAAACACCCAAATGCATATAATCCACTCTTGGCTTTCGGCTATACCAAGCCTCAAATGGTGTTATGGTTTTCAAAGCTTTTGTTGGACACCTGTTCAACACATGAGTTGCACACATTATAGCTTCCATCCAAAATTTGTGAGGCAACTTTTGTGCTTTCACCATGCATCTTGCCATCTCCATGAGCGATCTATTTTTCCTTTCAGCTACACCATTCTGCTGCAGTGTATAAGGCACAGTACATTGGTGTTTGATGCCCTTTTGAAGCATATAATCCATGAATGCATTTGACATGTATTCTCCACCTCTATCTGAGCGAAGTGTTTGGACTTTACATCCACACCTATTTTCAGCCATTGCTACAAAGTGTCGAAAGCATGTAAACACATCTGCTTTCGCTTTCAAAGGGTAAGCCCAAGCAAACCTGGAGTAGTCATCAATGAATGTGACAAAGTAAAGATGCCCCCCTATGGATGGTGTCCGCATTGGACCACATACATCACTATGTATGAGCTGTAATTTACTTTCAGCTCTAACAGCTCCATCTTTGGGGAATGGTTTTCGTTACATCTTTCCCAAAATACACCCCTCACATACATGTCTTGGTGTAGACTCAAGAGGTGGCATGTTATCAACCATATGATGCTTCTGCAAAAGCATCAAAATTTACATGCCCAAAACGAGCATGCCATAGCTCTGTATCATGCATAGCAGGAGTGTGGGCAGCCATTGTATTTGCATCAGAAGTACGCTTGTCATAGCTGTCCAACTTATACAAGCCTTTGTATCGTGTTCCAGAAGTGACTATTTCATAACCCTTTGATGGGTCTTTTACCAAACACTTCCCATCTTCAAATTCGACCTTTAAACCTTGGTCGTTTGTGGCTGAGACGGAGAGCAGATTTTTCTTTATCCCTGGAACATACAATACATTTTTCATACAAATATTGGCACCATTGGCTGCAATAAGTATGACATTGCCAATTCCCTTTATTGGATATGTGGTATGATCTGCACATGATACAGTGCGGCCTTTTGAAGCATAAACCAAGTGCTGAAATACATCTTTGCATGAAGTGATGTGGCTCGAAGCACCACTATCAAAATACCATGATGCAATCTGTCTGTCAGATGCAATGCAAGACATATCAATGTCTGAAGCACTTGGTGTGCCACTAGTGCATGTGACCAAAAAGGTGTACTCTTCTTGGATTACATTAGCTGATTGCTGTGCTTTGTCATCAGAAGAGTTTGCTACTGCATTGCCTGCTTCTTTCTTTTTCTCTTTTGCAATCCGCTTCCTACATTCACTGATGTAGTGTCCAGGCTTATGGCAGTAGTGACATTTGCCCTTCTTTTTGGGCTTGTTTGCATCCCCTTTGTCAGACTTTTCACCACCAGAAGAGGGCTGTCCATGGCCAGCCTTGCTAGACTGTTGTCCCCCATGCCTAAAGCTCTTTGCTTTACCTTTATCCTTGGCTGTAAATGCCTTGTCTCCACCACGGTTGCTCGATAAGTTTGCTCTTCTTTGCTCTTCCTGCAAGAGTAAACCCACGAGCTCTTCAAAAGTGACGGGATCACCACCTCCTCTCATTGAGAGGTTGAGAGAGGTGTGAAAGCCCAAGTAGGAAGGCAGTAAAGAATGAAGAGTGTTGGTGACCATCTGTCTGTCTGGGATAACCTCATCAATGTTGAGTAATTGTTCCTGCAAATCTTTCACTTTGGTGAGATAATCTGCCATGGAGTCACCCTCATCCATAGAAAGAAGATCCAATTGCCTCTTCAAGTAGGCAACTCTTGCCTCGTTGCGTACTTGATACATTGCTTCCAATGTGTCCCATGCAAGCTTCGATGTCTTGCAAGAACGAATGTGCGGAATAATAGTCCTTTTCACTGAAAGGGCTATCAATGACATGGCTTGTGCATCTCTAGAGTCCCATCTCTTCTGCTCTTGTGTGGGAGCAAGTTCTACATCAGGAGCTCTTTGAGCACCTCCCCTTTGAGGCGTCCCTGGCTGTATGGTAAGTGGGCGTGTGTCATCACCACACACGATGCCCCAAAGCCCTTTGGCTACCAGCAAATTACGGATCATGAAACTCCAGAGGGAGTAGTTAGATCCATCCATTTTGTCCTCCTGGGTGAGAACACCAAATACATCTGTAGCATTCTGTGCCATGTCAACAAAATATACCTGCAAGCAAACCAAGCACCAATGTGCACTGCCAGGCAACCAATTGTCCTGTGCAAATGTATGCCTGCAAACCAAAGCAAGTGTAAACCTGCACCAAATTGTCCAATTACACACAATGTGTATACATACGCGACAAATCACAGCTGTAATGCCCAATTACATGCTCCAATCTGAAAATCCCCAATTTTTATGCACTCCAATCGCTTCAATGTGCATTTAATTGGCCAATTTTCACAAAAGCCCCAAATTTCTGCAACTGAAAGAGGTTCAATTTGCTGATTTTGACCTCAATTTTGAAAACCCCCAAATTGCAATTTTTCAATTTTGCCTCAAATTGAGAAATCCCCCAAATTGCACCTGCAACTTTCCTTTGAATCTGACTTGCACAGAAGTGTCTATAAATTTTGTATTTGTATTTGAACAAAAATGTGTACAGTGAATACCTTTAGGCAAGGGCAGCACGTGTGAGGAAGCAGGTGCTAGGCTTGGAGCAGACAGTTGAGGGGCCTGCAACCAAGCATGCACATGTTGTCGAGGAGGAGCACAGAGCACAGAGCAGGCGGAGGTGGTAGGCGCAGGGCGAGCAGACGGCCAGGCGGAGGTGTTGTAGCGCAGGGTCGAGGCGGCGAATAAAGATGACGAGGCAGGCGGAGGCGGCAGCCGTGGGCTAGCTGCACGCGTAGCTGCACCAGGACCCAGCAGCAGCGGAACACAGAACGGGCGGGTCAAAGGTTGCGAACAGCGGACGGAGGCACAGGGCGAGCCCGCAAGTGCGGAGGTCGCAGCAGGTTCGCGGGGGTCTGGAACGGCCTGGAGTCGTCGGCTTGGCCGCGTGCAAAGGTCGGAGCAGGACGGACGGCGGCTGTGGGAACGGAACCGCGACGAAATGGCGGCCGGAACGGAACGTCGAAGGCGGCTGTAGGCGGCCGAGACGGAGATGTGACGGTGCGGCTCTGGGCGGCCAGAACAGAGCGCTGACGGGCGGAGCCGCCAGCTAGAGAGGGAGGCGTCGCCAGTGGGCTGAGCGGCGGTGCTGGGCTCCCCACTAGTGCCGCCGGCTTCTGGTGACCGGACGGTGGAGCACCGACGGAACCAATGGACGGAAGCAGGCAGTCCGGCGACGGAAATCCACAGTCTGTCGCGACGGAAATTCGCAGGCTTGCTGCTTCTACACAGCCAGAATTCCAGGGCCAACTCCCAGCTCCCAGCTCTGATACCAATTGTTGGGTGTTGGACTCACACACTCACACACACAAACCTGCACATTAGGGTTAGGTGCAGGGTAGAGAAGCTCACACACAGAAATGAGAGAGAGGGAGAGCCAAAAGTGTGGTATCCACAAAATGCAGGTCAACCCTTGCATGTGTGCCACATCCATATAATATAGAAGTACAAAATATTATATGTTAAGAGTGTCCTTTCACACTTGATGTCCAAGGGGAAAAACCACATAGGAAAAAGTGCCCTTGGTTAAGCCTTGTTCACACATAGCACTACCATAAGTGAGCATATGCCTACAAGAGGGGCGGTCCAATACCAGCACGCTGAAGTAACACCTCCATAGCTGCTCTTGGAAGTGGTTTGGTGAAGAGATCAGCCACATTGTCCTTGGTAGAACAGTAGGCCAGTTGAAGAAGGCCCAACTCGATCCAGTCGCGTACAAAATGATAATGCACTTCAATATGCTTGGATCGTCCCCGTATCACAAGATTCTATGCTAGAGCAATAGCACTCTGAGAATCCGAGAAAATAGTAACTGGGGAAGTGTCGGCACAGCACAAATGCTCTAGAATCTGATGAATCCAAAGTGCCTCAGTGGAGGAGAGAAGGTAGGATTTATACTCAGCCTCAGTGGAAGAAGCAAAAACAGTTCTCTGCTTTTGAGACTTCCAAGAAACCAATCCAGAACCAAGCATGACGCAATATCCAGATGTAGACCTCCAAGTATCAATCCAGCCTGCCCAATCAGAATCTATGAAGCCAACCAAATCAGCACCACAAGAGTAGGTGATGCCATAATCAGAAGTACCTCGAAGATAACGAAGAACTCTCAAAGTTGCCTGCCAATGAGACCTTCGAGCGGTTGATGAGAACTGACTGAGAACACTCATAGCATAGGAGATGTCTCGACGGGTGTTGGCAAGGTAAAGCAATGAGCCAACAATCTGCCGATACTCTATGGAATCCACCAAGGGCGTATCATCCTCCTTGGATAACTTGGCATTGGGATCCATGGGACAAGAGAGAGAGGTACAATCTGACAACCCATAAAGTGTGAGCAGCTTCCCACATTCTTCTACTGAGAAATGAAGATATAGTCATCTTTCTGCCAAACCTCCAACCCAAGAAAATAATGTAGAAGGCCAAGATCAGTCATCTCAAATGTCTCTGAAAGCTTGGATTGAACCTGTGTGACCAACCCAGTATCTGAGCCAAAAAGAATGAGGTCATCAACATACAAAACAATGACACAAATATCTCCATCAGAGAGAAGCACATAGAGATTGCTGGCATATGCCCTCTCAAAGCCAAGAGATAACAAGAAGGCATCAATCTTCTGATACCAGGCACGGGGTGCCTATTTGAGACCATAAAGAGCCTTCTACAGAAGCTAAACATGGGTGTGTTGTCCCTGAATCACAAAACCAGGAGGCTGCTCAACATAAACTTCCTCTTCTAAATCTCCATTCAGAAAAGCGGATTTGACATCCATCTGGAACACGGGCCATCTGAAGTGTGCAACCAGAGCCAAAACAATCCTGATGGTGGTATACCTGGCTGTAGAAGCAAATGTCTCATCAAAGTCTTCACCTGCCTTCTGAGCATATCCTCGTGCAACAAGGTGGGCTTTGTACTTGTCCAAAGTACCATCTACATGAAACTTGACTTTGAAAATCCATTTCACACCAATAACACGACGATGTAAAGGCCGTGGTACCAAAGACCAAGTGCTATTCCTCTCAATAGAGGCCATCTCTGCTTCCATGGCTTGCCGCCACTGCGGCTGTGAAAGAGCCTCCTCTGGAAGAGTTTTGTATATATGGCACAGACCAAAGCTTCCAAATAAGGTTGAAGGCTTTGGTCTAATAGACATCACCTTCATCTCACTCAAAATTTAACTAGAAAGAGAGAGAGGGATAGACAGAGACAAAGAGAGAGAGAGAAATAAAGAATTATAACTACAAAAAAAGATTAAGAACATCTCTCTCTCTCTCTCTCTCTCTCTCTCTCTCTCTCTCAATCATCATGGTGACATTAATAAATAGTAATCATCATGATGACATCAATAAAATAGTAATCATCATGATGACATCAGCAAATAATACTTACACGCATCCCCCAATTGTATTCATCATAAATTCACACAAGCACACACACTTAAGCCAGTTTTGTTAAAAGACAAACTTACACATTACATGGGCAAGCATCTGCCGGGAATGGATCATCCAGAAAGTCAGAAGATGCATCAGATGGACAGGAATCAATGCCAAACAAGCTCTCATCAAATCGAGCATCACGGGAAATGATGATGTCATCAACCTTCGAACCCCAGAAGCGGTACCCTTTGGATGTGAGACTGTAGCCTGTGAAGATCATCCTCTTTCGCTTCGGGGCAAATGTGGTCCTTTTCTTATCTGGGACATGTACATAAGCAACACAGCCGAAAACAAGAAGATGAGAAACAGATGGCTTGTGGCCTGTAAAAGCCTCCTCCGGAGTCATCCCCTGAACCGTTTTTGTGAGAGAGCGGTTAATGAAATAAACCGAGGTAGCCACAACTAAACCCCCGAAAGCAGGAGGGACACCTGCATGATGCAACAAAGCACGAGCCTCTGTTTGACAGTCCGATTCTTTTGTTCCACAACTCCATTCTGCTGAGGAGTATAAGGAGTCAGTGAATGCCCTTCTAAGCAAGGAAGTCATCAAATGGTACAAACTCGCCACCATTATCAATCCGGAGGAATGAAACTCTACCCCTTGATTGATTTTCCACCATCGCGATCCAAGTCCTGAAACTGGCAAAAGCATCTGACTTGTGAGCCAGAAAACATACCCAGACTTTGCGAGTGAAATCATCCATAAGAAGAAGAAAATATCGAGCCCTGCCAAGAGACTCAACCTCTATAGATCCTGCAAGATCTGCATGTGTAAGCTCCAGTCTTTGGGTTGCTCAATGAGTAGCCTCCTCTGGAAATGCATCTCGATGATGCTTGCCCATCATGCAGGATGAGTAGATGTGTGAGAGAGACCTAAGCTGAGGTAGTCCGCAGACAACCTGTTTAGAAAGGAACTTCTGTAAGGCAGCAACGGGTACATGACCAAAGTGAGAATGCCACAAAGAAGTATCTGCCTCAGAAACCAAAACCAACACAGGTGAGAAAAGCTGATGAATATGGGAATCAATGTGAGGGATCTGGGAAGAAAAATTGGTGATCTTGTAGAGGCCCCCATCATGGACTCCATTGGCAACAACCGAGAGAGTCTTCCTATCGATTACTTTGATGACCTCATCATCAAAGTACACAGCAAGTCCTTTCTGAGAAGCTTTGTATACTGAAAACAAATTTTTGGAAATTCGTGGTACATGCAGAATATCATGTAAGGTGGCAAAGAGTTGTCGCCAATACGAACAAAAGAAGAGAGTCTGGTAGTCCTCCAAGATATGGGCCTGATTGGTCATGTGGGCAGAAGCACCACTATCACCAACCCATTCCACCGCTTCAGGTGTGACACTAACCTCTTCAGGAGAAGTCATATCTGTGATCACGAGGGATGAATCCTTTGAAGAAGTGGATGAATCTGTGACTGCCATGTATGCAACTTTGGTAGATCCCTCCTCTGAAACTTTGCCTTTATCTTTGGTGTTGTCCTTGTCAGATGCTTTAGAAACATCCTAGGCTTTATACTTGGCTTTTGCTGCTCGAGAATCATCACGACGAGCAAAGCAACGAGCCTCAGTATGACCTCACCTGCCACAATAATCACATTCATTGCTTTTGTCCTTGGATTCCTTAGAATTCTGTTTACCCTTGCCTTTGCCTTTGTTTTTGTTGTTGTTGTTGTTGGAGTTCCCTTTTCCACCTTTGCCTTTGCCCTTGTTAGAGGCAACAAAAGCAGACTCCGACTTGCCTTTTCCGCAAAGCATGCACTCGTCATGGAGATAACTCACAACTTCCTCAAAAGGAGGGAAAGGATCACGGAAATAAATATTATCCCTAAAAGAATCAAAGGAAGCAGGCAACTTACCAAGAAGTTTATGGATGGGATTGTTGATGGTACTCCCGTACTCCTCAAGTTGCAGCTTGATATGGGAAAACTCTCTAATCTTCTCAATCAGGTTATCTGACTCAGTGATGGTAAGCTTCTCCAGATCTGACTCCAATTTGGTAATCTTCACTGTCGAAACTCTCCCATACCTCCTCTGGATCTCTGTCCACATCAGATGAGCATTACCTCGAGAGGAGACAAACTATACCTGTATGCAATGTATGATGATAAGATGAGCCCGAGCATCCAATATGCTTCAAAGCAAGGTCCACCAAGTGAGGTGTGGAGATGGCCATCCACACACCGGCTCCTTCCAACAACAATTGAGTGTAGAAAGACCAAGTATGATAGTTGGATGTTGTAAGCTTCATGGAGTCACTGACTTGGGTAGGATTGTAGGATGGTATGTGGGTAGGGGTGGGACAAAGACCTAAATGAGAGAAACTCATAGAGGAAGATTGGGAATAGGAACCACCTGTGCAACGGCGGGAGTAGGGATCCAGGCTGCGATGGTGCTGGAGAATCAACAGGAGAAGGAGCAGCAGTAGAGAAACCTCGTGAAGCCATGTCCTCTGACAAGAAACCTTCTCTAAAGAAAGGGGCTAAAAAAAATCAGCAAGTCGTCCTCTCAGGCTGTGCACAGCAAGAAGAAAGGGAGGGAAGGCGGGAAACTAAAAGGAGAGGAAGAAAAATCTCTCCAAGATGTAGTTCCCTGTCCTCAGCGCCTAGAAGAGGGCTTCAGCAATCAGAAAAATCAGCAATATTTACTGAAAATTCACAAATACAACAGCCCCAAGTGTCGGATGAAGAAAACACAGCACTCTTGAGGAAGCCTCTGCTCCCGGAAGAAAACGCAGCACCTTCTACATTGAAATCTGCAGAAATCGCAGCATACTGTCGAAGCCTCTGCTCCAAAACAGAAAACGCAGCTCTCTTCTGCTCACAGGTCACAATTTTTCTCTGATATCATGAAAGAAAGTGAAGCAAATATAAAACACAGATGTAGGCCCAGGTACAAGACCTGTAAATGCTGGAAACTGATGTTTATTGCTGAAATCTCAGCACCAGGGAAGCCCGTAGGTGCTATACAATGGTAAGAAGCAGTAGCAGCTGCTAATGACCTCAATTGAATGCTGAAAAATGAGAAAAACTGGGGGAAAGGGAGTCAGCCCTTATATATTCCCCCAGGATGCTGGTCGGCCAGCTGTTGCAGGCCTGGCAGTAGCATAAAATGCTACAAAAAATGCCTAAAAATACCAAAAAATGGTTTTAAAAATGCTAAATAATCTCTGCTAAGATATGCCAATGTAAGGCCTCATGAATGGCCAATACAAGCATGAGAAAAGGTGATGTAGACCATCTGGAGATGATATAATCCAACATATGCACCATAAAATTAAAAGAATAGTCTAAGGCTAAATGGTTCGAGCCCAAAAACCATGGTTTATTGAAATCAAGATGGATTTGAAGAATATGGCAAGTGGAAAATGGTGAATGAATTTGCACACATGGTATTTGGTGGTGATATTTAGGTAGGTGGTATAGGATAATGGTTTTGTCTAGTGGTTTCTTTTGCAAGGGTGGTGTCAGGCTCCTCTTCTCTTAGTTGCATTAGGCATGGTAGGCTCATGCATTGGATATCCTTAGTGTAGTCCCCAATTGCTTGAGTTAGCATTAGTTAACTAATGTGCATGGTGTGCACATTTTCATGCATACAGAGGGTTACCAAGCTATAAAAGGACGACTCCATCCCTTCTCTTTAACACACCTACTTTTGAGCTATTTTATGCTGTCATAATCCTATTAGTACCTCTCTTATAGTATGTACATTGAGTACTAGCCATTATAGGTAGAGGCTAGCCTGGTTCTTTTGGAGCATTTACTTCACATTTGGGAGCTTGTGGGACACAATTCCCTAGGAGGCGTGGGCTTCCTAAGAGAATTGGAGGCTTTCTCAACACCCCACAGCACATCAACCTCAAGCTTTTGCAATTCTATAAGTAGGTGATTTACTTCTTGTTCATATTTTTGAATTTTTGGAAGTACAACAATCCCTTTTATACAATTAAGTGCTTGTATTTCAATTATTTTTACCTCTATCAGTAAATATTTAAATCAATTAAATATGACCTTTGTGACCATAGAAACCCACATTACAGACTAGCCACCATCTCTATCAACAAAGCTAAGAGTCTGTACACGATGAATTATCATCATAATGAAGCTACAACACACGGCTAATTTAAACAAGTATGTAAGCATACATGGGGGTGACTAGCTATAATTTGCAGGCCTATTTGTAGGACAACACCGACTTTATGTTCAACACGGTTGTTAGCCACAATATGTTGGGCAGCATCATGTACAACGCGTCCATCTCAACGTTGTTGTGTAATACTAGTAACTCAAGATTTCTATATTCTCACACAACTGGATGTTAGCCAAAGAGAAGCATCATGTGCAAGGTGTCCATCTCAACATTGTTGTGCAATACTAGTATCTTAGGATTGCCATATTCTCACATAATCGACTGTTAGGCAAAGATTATCATCATGCAAACCCGACCATCTCAAAATTGTCGTGCAATACTAGTATCTTAAGATTATTGTCCTCACTCAGCCACCTCTATCCAAACATTAAAGTCAACCTAATAACCCCTCTCTCTCTCTCAGCTGAGGCCAGGATATGCCGAGTATGCCATGGGGAGCCAGAGACAGAGCTGCATTATATATGCCATTGTACTGCATACTATGAGATACGTGGTCGTTTCCACTGTTTATTCAGAGAGGGTTTTGGACCACTTTCCAGAGTCATGGGGTACCAGGACCAGAGGTGTTTGGGATTGTTCTTGCTTGAGCTGCGGAGACATAGAGATAGCCTGCTTAGGCGCACAGAGAGCCAGACTCAGAGGCACATTACAGACTTCTTTAGTCCGGCCATCACTGCGCCAGATGGACCACAGCAGCAGCAGGACATGGATACCGCCCACACCAGGGGTACACTGATTGATCGTGCGATTGAGCTTGGGTGGTCCAGACGCCCACGACCACGGAGGAGGGCATCCCAGCATAGACGGAGGTTGCAGCGGCAGATTCGGATTATTCTTGCGAGGCATGCGAGACACCCAGTCAGGGTGCTGACCACAGAGGATATTGAGGAGATCCGCCAGTGTCCGATGCGGCACATATTATGAGATGGAGGTACCTCCATAGTGTACCTTCCAGTTCCAGTTTCATTTTCTAGGTGCCAGTAGTATCATCTTTATTTTTCATTTTCTGGGTTTTTTTATCCAGACATTGTATCAGATCCACCATGATGTAACTTTTGGTCTCATAGGTCATTATGGCCTTTTGAAGACGTTAATATAACATTTCATTTCATTTCTCTCTCTCTCTCTCTCTCTCTCTCTCTCTATTAGGGTGATATGAGAACTCGCTGCTCATGTACCTAATAACCCCTCTCTCTCTCTCTCTCTCTCTCTCTCTCTCTCTATTAGGGTGATATGAGAACTCATTGCTCATGTACCTAGATCAGATTTTTTGTTATCTTTCTTTATTACTATTTTGTACCCAGGATGATGTACCTCATGGATATGATGTAACCTTTTGGTCTCATAGGTCATTTTGGCCATTTGAAGACGTTAATACAACTCTCTCTCTCTCTCTCTCTCTCTCTCTCTCTCTCTCTCTCTCTCTCTCTCTCTCCCTATAAGGGTTTCTGTTTACCTTCCAGTTCCAATTTCATTTTCTAGGTGCCAGTAGTATCATCTTTATTTTTCATTTTCTGGTTTTTTATCCAGACATTGTATCAGATCCACCATGATGTAACTTTTTGGTCTCATAGGTCATTATGGCCTTTTGAAGACGTTAATATAACATTTCATTTCATTTCATCTCTCTCTCTCTCTCTCTCTCTCTCTCTCTCTCTCTCTCTCTCTCTCGGAGTTACCTCGGACCAAGCCTCTGCACTCCAACGTGCCCGACGCCCTCAGCCCCCCCGTCGGCCACGATCACCTCATCAGCTCCATATCCAGGACATGCTCCACCGCCATCAAGCTACCTTTCCACATGACATAGCTAAGGGAGACCTCTCGGCCATACTCATTAGCCCCATGCTTGATATTTTGGAGAGTGGTATACCATCTACTCGGAGCTGATGTTTCTATGTTCTTAGTATTCCATGATGAGTTTCCATGGACAGTTTTGTATCACCCCAATGAGATAGCTATGTTTATGTTTTCTTTCTGTTTTATTTTCCATTCCATGATGAGATATGCCATGGACATTATTGTATCACTTTGGTCTCATAGGCCCATTGGGTCTTTAGTAGACGCTTAATATATCTTTCTTTCTTTCTCCCTCGGCTTACTCAGCCTCTTTCCTTCTTTTATAATCAACCCTCTCTTGAAGATTAATCACAATCTTTACATGGAAATACAACCAAAAAATGCTCTCTAACCTTTTCTACTTCATTAAACCAATAATTTAAGGCAAATAATCAAAGTGTTAATTAATCTTTGAAACCAAATGAAGCACAACTAGCACTTACTTGTGTGCCTACTACCCAAGACCGACACTCACGGATATTTTTCCGAGAAGCACATCCAAACTGCTACAACCATGCATATACAATCAACACACAATCATGTAAACAATGGAAAAGTAAAGGGCTTTGCCACCCAACCATAGGCTCCAAACCACATGCAATGGTAAGCAATTGCAAATAGCCAACCTTTGTAAGGGATATCTTATTTTAGTCTATGTATAAATTAGCTGCAGTAACATTAGGATAAAAACCTTAGGCCATGTTTTGACAATTTAAAATGGGCAACCCTAGGATTAGCATTGTTAGTAAATGTAATTATCCTTAGCCTTACCTTCTAGATAGATGAAACTTGGGAAATTAGAATTTAGAAGGCTATCTAGGGATTGATTCATTTAATTAAGTTTTTACACCATAAAATGTGCACTCAAATGTAACTTTACCCCCTTTTACATATAGACTTTTTTTATTTAAAATAAAAATTCCTTGGTTGAAGTGAGTAAATTATGGGTTAAAAGAGTCTTGAAATCAACCCTAACTCTAGCAAGATTGGTGGGAAAAAGAATCTAGATCAAACTTACAAATAGAATAATTTATGCTCAAATTGGGTAGAAGCCTTGCTGTGTTGATCCACAACCCTAAGCCTGATTAAGAACAAGATGTTGATTTAAACATGATAACATGATTAAGACAGAGGAGAGAGAAGAAGAGAGAGATTGGTGTCAGGGTTTTCTATATCAATATGGTACAAAAAGGTTGCTTTAATGCCTGTACATGGTTACTGAATATATTTGCATGATTAGGCCCTTGGTCAACACCAGAGGGGTGACCTCTGGCCCTTACATAACTTCTATTGACTTTCTACAGTGCTGAAATGATGAATGAACTGATTCTCCTGAATGATTTATGTGAATGAGTGTCTTGTGCTTTTATATGATGAAGGGATGCTCGTCGGCCAACATATGCTGCTGTCGGCCAGCTCTTGGACATGGTACCATGCAAAAAAGCCTATTAAATGCTTCGATTATTCCATGGCTGGTCCAAACCTACTGTCGCCTTCCTAATGCTTGCCCGACTGGCTGCCTAAGTCCCCTGCTGCTGGCAGTCAACTGCTGTTGGGCACTTACGCACCTCCATAATGTTGGTGATGATGATGATGGTGCTGTGGCTGATGATGATGTTGCCGATGGTGCTGATGATGATGATACTATTGATGGTAATGATGATGCTATTGATGCTAAATGCTTACTTAATCAGGGATTATGCTCTTCATGTTGAAGATTAGCCATGGCATGGGCATTCACGTGATCCTCTCTTGCTAAACTTGATGACGGGGTGGACATTGTTTCATCCTTCCTCCCTGGACTACTGACTTTGACTTTGACCTGCTACTGTAACTGACTTTGACTTTGACTGATATTTTTGTCTGAACACCTTCCACTTCTCATCTCCACTTCCAAGTCTTGCTGAAGGACTGAGCAACCGTTCGATTGTTGTCCCCATGCCTGCTTTTCCCTTACCCTTAACATAGCAGTGTGTCACTTGCCGGATTTTTTTATTTTTATTTCTTTATTTTTTATTTTTTTTGGGGGGGGGAGGGGGAGGGGGGAGGTGCGCGCGCATAGGGACCCGACATCTGTGCGGTGTGTGAGCAAACTTTTCAAGTTTGCAATTTTTAGCTGCTTGTCCAATAATTCAAGGTGTGAAGATCAGAATATAATTCTCTATTCTTACTATAGCTAGAAGCTACAACGCATTAGGGTACATGCATTTTAATGGAGGGACGAGTAGTTGAGGAGCATGTGTAACTTGTGATTGCTTAATTAGCCTTTAGGCATAAAGCAAGAAAGCACAAACTGCATGCAAGTAATCTTAACCTGCCCAATTCGTGCTGTTGCCTTTGACATCAATGTTACAAAGTCCATTTAAATCAATCCCAAACATATCAAGATAAATATTAAAGTCCAGATTGTGTGCATCATAAAGGAAAATGACCTTTGTATATAGCAGAACAACAATGATTGCATGTAACCAAATTTTGAACCCGTTTATATTTCGAATACCTATGTTTTGGTATTAAGGTGGATCACACTCCATAGCTTCTTTGGTTTTTTAAAATTTTCCCAAGGAAAGAGATCCTTCTATTAGTTACCAAGAAAAACAGCCATAAACTAAGTACAAACTCGGCTCTCCACATGGGGAGCAAGAGTCAAGAAACATAAAAAGGGGGGAGGATGCTCTTCTCCTCTGGTTGGCCGCTCTAGGATGAGAAGGCTATCCCATACACTGGGCGAGGGGGAAACAACCACACTGGTGGTGTATAGTGCCAAGTGGGCTAACCACCACACTGTCAGTGAGGCCGACTGATCATTCAGGTCCACGACCTCTCACAGCTGCTAGCCAACTTGATACAGCTGGCCGACTGGTGCATTTTGCTAGTCGTGGAGAAGTCAGTCCCTGTCGGCTGCCCCTTCTACTGGCCGACTGCTCTCTTGGCGCCATATAAAATGGCCCCATAGCCCCCTTGCCATTGTATCTTGTTTACACTTCGGGATCTTGTGTATATAGAGCAAAGTTACACACATATCTCTCTCCTTCTCGTGCTGTCTATTTTCTGCAATCTACTTGCTCTTGTGGTCTCAAATTTGGTTATCATCTCCGCTGCGTATTTTGACATGGTATCAGAGCCCTAGGCTCTTGTTAGATCTTGGGAGTTTTCTGAGCAAGAGGGGGACTGTTGCGTTGCTGATTGGTGGATTGTTAGGGACTCTGTTCAGGAAGAGAAGAAGCAAGAGGACGGCGGGCTGAGTTGCTAGACAGCCAGGTGTAAGTTTTTTTTCCCAGCCACCCACCCTTTTCAGATACATCCCCGCGATGGCAGATTTGTTAAAGATGGCTGAGAAGCATGTGAAGATCCCAACACTCCCCACGTTCCCAGTGGACCGTCAGTTGGACAGGAACAATTACAGCATATGGAAGGTTATGATGGAGTCTCTGTTGGAGTCATATGACCTTGCTGATTTCATCGTTCCACGGCCGGAAGCAGAGGAAGGGGAGTTACAGTCAACCAGAAAGGACCGCGAGGCACAGGCACAGATGTGGGATCATGTCAACGCCAAGGTCCGTTCATTTATCTTCCTCAACTGCACACCGCAAGTAATCAATCACGTAAAGCATATGACGCTGGCCAGAGGCATATGGCAGCACTTGGCTTCTCTTTATAACAGGGTATCGCCCATGAAGAGGATTTCCTTGGAAGTACAGATGCGGGGTATGAACCTTGCAAAGTCGTCGACGATGCGGGGGCACATTAACAAGCTGCAGGCCCTTCAGCAGGAAGTTCTCCAAGCTGGGAAGGAGATATCATTAGAAGATATGGCCATTACTTTGCTGTCCCACTTGCCTTCTCAGTATTCTGCTTTCTACTCCTCTTTGATTACTAGTGGCAGGCTCAACACCATTACATGGGAGGAGCTTGTGCCCATGGTCTTGAACCAAGAGGAACGATTCACGAACCATCCTCACAGCGGAGGTTTGGAGGCCTTAACTGGCCAACTGCCGAAAGGCCGGAATAACAAGAAGGACAAAGGGAAGGCTTCACCGGAGAAGTCTTCTGAGAAGAAGCCTGACACAGATCGAGAGAAACTGAAGGCCGAGAGGTCCTGCAATGATTGTGGCGAGAAAGGCCACTATTGGCGGAAGTGTCCTAAGCGGACTGGGAAGAGTGCTGATTCTTCAGCCTCAGCTGCAAAGACTCCGGCATTTGTGCACTTAGAGATGATGGACTCGGATGCTTCATCGTCTTCGAGCAAGGCGGCAGTTGGCTTCATCGCAAAGGATACCCGAGAATGGATTCTTGACAGTGGTGCTTCCAAGCACATGACTCCTTCCCGAGACTTCTTTTTGGATCTTAAACGGCAGTCAGGACGCATCTTCATTGGCGACAACTCCGCCATTCCGATACACAGTGAGGGCCGGATGGAGATTGTTCCCAACAGCAAGGGGGATAAGCATTCCTCCCGTGCTCTTTACGTCCCTGCTCTTGGTTTTCATCTTCTGCCAGTGCATGAAGTATGCAAGACTGGCTTTCGGGTGGAGTTTGAGGAGCATTCAGTTGCTCTACGGGCCATGAGACTGGCCAGGTTGTTTGGGAAGGCAATGTGGAGAATGGTATCTACAAGCTCTCTGCACTCTCCTCATTGACAGGTTCTCAGGTCGGAGATCTGTGGCACTTTCGTTTTGGCCACTTAAATGTGCATGCACTGCGGCGAGTTTTCCGGGACCAAATGGTGGTTGGCTTGCCAGATGTTGGCAGCAGGCAAGGACGTTGCAGTTCTTGCATACGTGATATGCAACACAGGGAATCCTTTCCGAAGCAGGCTTCCAGGCGGGCTTCAAAACCATTGGAGTTGATTCACACTGACTTGTGTGGACCTCAGCAGACACCATCATTGGGAGGATCTCTCTATTTCATGTTGCTTGTTGATGACTGTACCAGATTCACGTGGGTCTACTTTCTTTCACAGAAGGACCAAGCTTTTGCACGGTTCAAGGATTGGCACATGATGGTGGAAAAAGAGTCTGGATTGCAGGTAAAGACTCTCAAGGCTGACAAAGGGGGTGAATTCTCTTCGAATGTTTTCGTTAGATTTTGTGCATCAAGAGGGAACTGGCCAGTACAGGATCGCCTTCAGAGAATGGAGTTGTAGAACGCAAAAACAAGACCGTAGTGGAGATGGCGAGGACCATGCTGGAGCATCGTGATCTTCCTCGTCCACTTTGGGGAGAGGCTATGGCAACGGCTGTCCATACCCTCAACTGGTCTCCAACGACTTCAATACCTAATATGACTCCGTTTGAGGCAATCTTTGGCAGGAAACCTGATGTCTCCCACTTCCGTGTTTTTGGGAGCGATGCGTATGTACATATTCCGAAGAAGCAGAGGGGGAAGCTTGACTCCAAATCCCGTAAGCTTATATTTGTGGGGTATAATTCTCTTTCCAAGGGATACAGATTGTATAATCCAGAGAGGAATGAGATTGTTGTCAGCCAAGATGTGGTCTTTGATGAGCATGTTCCAGTATCCATTGTCGAGGAGCCGCCACTTGTTGGAGATCCAGAGGAGTCTGATGATGATTCCCAGACCATTGTTCTGGTTGGTCAACCACAGTCAGTACAGGAGGTTGAGCAAGCAGCTGGAGTAGAGCCCCTGCAAAACAGCAGGAGGCTCCACGATCTGTTCGAGTACCCAGGTGGTTGATGGACACCCTTCGGGAGTCAGGTGTCACGGAGCTACCCTCCGAGTGGACCACAGAGGACGGCCCTTGAAGATCACACAGAGTCCACGACAAAAGCAATACAGCAGAGCTTCTTCAGGTAAACTATGCTTTGATGTCTCGTATTATGCGGGACAAGGATCCCACTTCCGTTAAGGAAGCCCTTTCACAGGATACTTGGAGGAAAGCCATGCAAGTGGAACTTGATGCCATCGAGAAGAACAACACATGGGAGTTGGTACCGAGGCCGTCGAAACGGTCAGTCATTGGTGTCAAATGGGTCTTTAAGACCAAATATGCGTCAGATGGGTTGATGGACAAACACAAAGCCAGACTCGTGGTGGCTAAAGGTTATGCTCAGCGGCCAGGCATCGACAATGAGGATACCTTTGCACCGACAACAAGGATGACCACGATTCGGACCGTTCTTGCCCTTGCTTCTTCTCAAAAGGTGGCCTGTGTATCAAATGGATGTAAAATCTATGGTTTACAGGTTACGTAAGGCCTTGTATGGTCTTAAACAGGCTCCCAGGGCTTGGAATCAGAAGATTGATTCCTTCTTTGTTCGGACTGGTTTTCAGAGATCGGTTGCAGATCCCAACCTATATCTCTTCGGGAACGCGGCATGGTTACGATTATCATCCTTTATGTGGATGATCTCATTCTCACCGGCGGTCATGTGGAGCACATTGGCGTGACAAAGGTTGCCTTGTCAAAGGAGTTTGAGATGACCGACCTAGGCTTACTCCACTTCTTCTTGGGATTGGAGATCTGGCAGACCCAGAGGGGGTTTTTTTCCTCTCAGCGGCGGTATGTTCATGAGTTGCTTGAGGCCTTTGGGATGGAGAACTACAAGCCTATTACTTCGCCGATGAACCCAAATACAAAGTTAATTGTTAATGATCCTTGTGAGCTAGTTGATGCCTCACAGTATCGGAAGTTTGTTGGTTCATTGATCTTGCTGCTGAACACCAGATTGGACTTGCGCTTCTCCGTGGGGCTGTTGAGCTCTTTTATGCAGACGCCATTGAAGTGTCATTGGGACGCAGGATTAAAGATCTTGAGGTATCTGCAGAGTACGAAGGATCTAGGACTCTTCTACACATGAGGGGATGGAGTCAGACTCCCAAGGTTGGAGTGCCTCAGATTGGGGAGGAGATCCAGACACGAGGAGATCTACTTCAGGTTACAGTTTTACCCTCGGCTCACGAGCAGTTTCTTGGAGCAGTAAGAGGCAGCCAACTATTGCCCTATCTTCGACGACAGAGGCAAAGTACCGGGCTGCTTGTGGCGCTGCTTGCGAGGTTGTGTGGCTACGGAGGCTGCACGGCGAGATTGGGTTTCCACAGCAAGAACCCACAATCATCCAGTGTGATAACCAGAGTTGTATAGCTATTGCTCGGAACCCGGTCTTCCATGCCCGGACCAAGCACATAGAGATACAGTATCACTTTGTACGTCAGAAGATCTTGGCTGGTGACATCTTGCTACTTTATTGTTCGACGGAGGACAATGCGGCAGACCTCTTCACGAAGTCTCTACCTCAGGCTATGCTCAGGCGGCACTCCAGCTCCCTAGGGTTGGTTTCATAGCCAGGAGCTGAGAGGGGGTGTTAGAAGTCATCTCCTGTCTTTATCAGACACCAGGGCCTCTGTTGTGGGTGTGCCCACCCTTTGTAGGTGTTTTCTCATTTTTCCTCACTCCCCGTATTTTTTCCCCATTTTTCCCTATTTTCTTGGCTTGGGTGGTTGCCTTGTGTTGGCAGGAGGGCCCATGAGCTGGCCGACTAATCATTCAGGTCCACGACCTCTCACAGCTGCTCGCCGACTTGGTACAGCTGGCCGACTGGTGTATTTTGCTGGTCGTGGAGAATTCAGTCCCTGTCGGCTGCCCCTTCTACTGGCCGACTGCTCTCTTGGGGCCATATAAAATGGCCCCATAGCCCCCTTGCCATTGTATCTTGTTTACACTTCGGGATCTTGTGTATATAGAGCAGAGTTACACGCATATCTCTCTCCTTCTCTTGTGCTGTCTATTTTCTGCAATCTACTTGCTCTTGTGGTCTCAGATTTGGTTATCATCTCCGCTGCGTATTTTGACGCTAGGTCCATAGTGAAAATGCGGAGAATCCACTGCGAAACCTGCTGAGCCTTAGGGCAATCCCAAAGACAATGACATTGGGACGCCTAGGGATGGCCACACCTTGAACAGAATGCTAGGCTACCTCCTATGGCTAGCCAAGTGCCAACCGCTAGGCTCTGATGTGCGAGCTGCCATAGAAAGAGAGTGATCTTTCGCGACCGAAAACTATCCCATAGTCTCTTTCAGAAATCTGAGAGAAACCGAAGAGGGAGGTCCTGAGACTGCCAGTGTGTTGATACTGCTGGAGTGCCGGGCACATTCAACCTCTGGCATCTGAATCCTACGGCCCAACCGTGCTGTGTAGTCAAAGAATGGGGCACCAGGAGTCTCCTCACTGTCATCTGGATCATGCCGTGTCCACTCCCTCGGGTCCCACTGGAGTCGCCTGAGAGGACGCCCTCCCAAATCCACAAATCTCTCTCTGGCCACCTTGGTGGGCGGAGGGTCTATGTGCCACTCATGCGCATGGAAACCCCACTGCAAGGTGCATCAGCAATAAACTCCAAGGGGGCAGCATATGGAAATTTTCAACATGTCATTTTTCAATGAGATTGAATGACTTGCGCAATACACTTTACAATGGCTGTTTTGCCTTGTACTTGTTCTCGCAGCCCCCTCTCAAATTGTTCTAAAAATTTTTGAAACAAGTGCCATACCTCCCACAATGACTACCAGCTTTTGACCAGAAAAAAAGGCTATTTATTTTGGAGTCACCAACTCTAGGCCCTTTGATGGTAAGTGTTTTATGAATACTAATATTGAACTCCAAGGAAGTCTAAACAATTTAAATAGAAATGTCTTTTTTCTTTGCTGTCACTATATGAATGCTAACATGGATGGCCAGTTAAACAAAAGCACCCTGGTAAATTACTAAAATGCACTTCACAAACAGCTTGGCCCTGCTCATAAAGCTGGCGAAGAATGCATGTTTGAGTAAGCTACTACGAGACCTCTGAATTGAGGACTTGACACAAACAACAAATACACACTTCTTGCATTGCATATGACACACATTCAAAAGGTAAAAGCATTAGTGACAAGGCAAACTTTCAAATCTCAAGCTAGACTTCTACATCCTGAACAAGGTTAAGTAATGCGTACCAATCAGCAAGAGGATTTCCAAAATGGAAGTTGTCTCCATCAAGTATCAAGCGCACCAAGCTTTCGCCGCCATGAGCACCTTTTGGAAGTAATTCTTGTAGAAACTGCCTTTCTGAAGATGATAGGCATCCCTTCCAAGCCTATAAGCTGCACTGTGAGTAAAACAAAAATTTCTGTTGGGGGAACTTCCAAGTATCAATAGAATTTCATGCTAACCTCTAAAGTGAGCACATCCTTCAAATCCTTCAGTTGAAACAACTCAGGTGGAACTTCAATCACATCAGCAACTGCAAAGTGCTTATGATTCCCCCAATGCGAACGAGGGAAGAGATGGCGCCATGATGCTGCAACCTGGTTACGTTTAGGCACCACCTTTTGTTGCAGGGCATCCCAGTCCAGGGCTATATACGGCCGCAGCCTCCACAGACCATGCCATGGTGGCATTGTGGCATCTAGAGGTGGCTGGCTCTTCCTTGTTGTGCTCATGGTGATGTGATGGGCCTCATGTCTTCTGGGCATTGCTTGGGCCCGGCTTCCCTTCTTCTCCTCCCGCTGCCGCAAGGCCATATGTTCCAATCAAAATGCTGTCTTCGAAAACGGCTACTCATTTGTACAAAGAGTGGGGTCCATGCGTGCCGCCTTCCTCAAAGGACAAGTGGCAGTAGACGAGCTACTTGCATGCCCAGATATTAGGGCCAGAGAGCATATTCCCTGTATTCTAATCTGGTGCCCAAAGTCAATTATCTGCGTGGAGCCGCAGAAGCACCCACTGGCTGTTTGTTTCTGTGCATTGACTCCCAGTGTATATATTTCTTTTTTCTCTAGGGGAGGAAGAAACAGAACAATTCGACGCCGCAACGTGCTCACCAATACACCTGTGGTAGCAGCAACAAACAAGGTCAGGGAGAGCTGCAACACAGACACACAGAGGGGAATGTCGATGATGATTAATAATAATTAAGCATGCTATTTTACAATGCTACGAAGATTAGAATATAAAAACTATATCCACTAAAAAAACAAAAACAATGCTAGCGGATTTTTGACCCTTCACACAGCCAGTTTTAGACACTTTTACCAATGTCCCTCCTAAAGTGAATGTCCATTTCCAACTAAAGTAAGCCTTTTATATGGAGTTAGCCCTTCAAATATACGAGTGGATGAGACCCACCTCCCGCAGGTCGATTGTTAACTGGTGTTTATATATATATATAATATATACACACACATATAGAGAGAGACATATATGTATATACATACATACATACATATATATACACACACATATGTATCTATATGTGTGTGTATACACATACATACATATACATACACACCCATATATATGTGTGTGTGTATGTATATATATATGTATGTGTATACATATACATATGTATGTATATGTATACACATACATACACACACCCACGCACGTGCACACACACATATACACAGATATATATATATATATTAAATATATATGTATTTAAATAATAAACATAAAATTTATATATATATATATATATATACACGTATGTATGTATGTATGTATGTATATACGTGTGTGTATTTGAATATTCTCTCTCTCTCTCTCTCCGCTATAGATATATACAGATTATACTCTTTATATAATCTACACACACACACACATGCATACATATATGTGTGTGTGTGTGTGTATTTATATATTTGCTTACACACACACACATGCACACACACACATATATGCATATATATATCATATTGTATTATATAAAGAGTATATGGTATATATATCTATCTAGGAGAGAGAGAGAGAGAGAGAGAGTATTGTAATACATATATATATATATATTTGTAATTATTTTAAATAAAAATATACATATTTATCATAAAATAACACACATAACACACAAACACATACATACATACATACATATATATATTATATCGTATAGTTATATATACATACATATATATATTATATCGTATAGTTATATACATACATACATACATATATATATTATATTGTATAGTTATATACACATTATACTCTTTATATAATATAGTATAATATATACAAATATATATGTATATTATTTACATACATACATACATACATACATACATACATACATACATACATACATACATACATACATATATATATATATATATATATATATATATATATATATATATATATATATATATATATATATGAACATGTGTGCATATGCGAATGTATATGTGTGTGCAGGCATGTAAATTTTTTATGTGGACATTTTTGTGTCTGTGTGTGCGCACGTGCATGTGCATGTGTCTATGAGATTGTGTACATGTACAAGTGCAAATGTGTGTGTGCCTGTACATCTATATATGCATATGTGCCTATCAATGTGTGTGCACATGTATTTGTGTATTTCAGTGTGTGTATGCGTGTATATATATGTAAGTTTATATGCATGTATGTGTATGTGTGAGGTTAAGTAAGTGTGTGCGTGTAAGTGTGCATATTTGTGTATGTGCACGTGCATGTGTTTTCTTGTGTGCGTGTGAGTGTTTTTTGTGTGCACGTGCATGTGTTTTCTTGTGTGCACGTGCATGTGTTTTCTTGTGTGCGTGTGAGTGTTTTTTGTGTGCATGTATGTGTGTGTGGTGCGTTGTATGTGTTTTTTGTGTGCATGTATGTGTGTGTGGTGCGTGTGAGTGTGAGTGTTTTTTGTGTGCATGTATGTGTGTGTGGTGCGTTGTATGCATGCACATGCATGTGTTTCTGTTGGCATACATATAGATCTATTTATATATACATATATACATACCTATAAATACACACACATATATGTGTGTGTGTGTGTGTGTGTGTGTGTGTTTATATATATATATATATATATATATATATATATATATATATATATATAACTCATTCAATGAGCAAATGACTCGATGGTGACAACTAATTGTGAGCCCCAATGCATCTAGGCTTGTGGAAAAGAACGTTCCTTTTTAAAAGTTAAAAAATGTGAAACTCTCCTATACATACATACATATATATATACTCATTCAATGAGCACATGACTTGATGATGACAACTAATTGTGAGCCCCAATGCATGTAGGCATGTGTAAAAAATACTTATAAAAATTGAAAAAATATATCCTTTCTCCTTCACGTGAAAGATCTCTCCTTCTCTTGCCAAGTGGGACTCTCCTTTGCTTGCCACATGCCAGGTTACAAGTAGTATATTTATAGATGGGTGCCAAATTTTGTTTCATATTAATTAATTAGTTGATAGAAAGGAGCTTTTGGAGTTGGGCATTTGAATATTTTTTGGGAACTTTAGGAGTGGGGCGGTTGGATCTAGAAAGTTCTACTGATGGTAGTTTAGGCTGGGGTATAAAATGGGAGTGGCCTCCTAGCTGCTCAAGGCCTTGCGCCTCCATACAATGTCTGGAGCCTTGGGAGGAGGCGATCCCTTCGGGCGTTTTGGCTCTTTGAGGTAATAGAGAGAGAGAGAGAGAGAGAGAGAGAGAGAGAGAGAGAGAGAGACGTGTTTGCGAAGATGGACGTCGTTTTTAAACAAAAATAATAATTAACGGTTCACTGCACAGAGAGCGAGCGAGAGAGATGTTTGTGATTGTATATGCCATTGGCCTGCAAACAACGAGAGAAATGAAATGAAATGAAATGAAATGTTATATTAACATCTTCAAAAGGCCAAAGTGACCTATGAGACCGAAGTTACAACCATGTGACATCTAATACACTATCTGGAAAAGAAAAGAAAAGAAAGAACTATAGGTAAGTATCTAGCCCTACAATACATCAGTAGGGAGCATCCGGAAGCAGCAACTAGGGAGAGTGGAAAGCTAATGCTACTAGTCAAAATGGGGTACATGAGTACATGGATACATGAATACATGAAAGAGAGAGAGACGTGTTTGTGAAGAGAGAGGGGGAGAGAGATACGTGTTTGTGAAGAGAGAGAGAGAGAGAGAGAGATTTACGAATAAGATTTGTTAATTTTTTTAAAGGTTTTAAGGTTAAAACCTTAGGTACACCTCATTAATTAATTAGTGCCCTGTTAATTAATTAGGGTATTCCAAGTAGGTTGGAATCAATGTCTCCTACCTATAACTACTTGTTGGGCCATGTGTAGCCTCCCCTTTATTCATGTGCATGGCTTATTTGCCACACTAAGAAGTATCTTTTAAATGATATGGCTACATAGCACACTGCCACCACTTCCAACAATATGTTTAATTCCATGGCCACACAATCTCTAACATTAGAGGGCCCCTTTTGATTTAAGGGATTATACCATGTTAATGGTGAGGATTCTTTGGTAAGTAATGGCTCTATGAAACAAAGTAGCATTATAAACCTATTGGCATCCCACTCTTGTGTACCCCAGTCTCTAGTGGTGTTAGTGGATCATTAAAAGGAAGGTTAAAAAGAGACACGAATTAGAATAATAAGAAGGCACGTAAGTGGGTTGAGGTTGTTGGTTGAAAAGAGAAGATGAAAAGATAGTATTTGGGGAGGAGGGTTTGTAAATGTAGTGTGGGTTCTAGTTTTAGAGCTAGTACTTGTATCTTATGGGTCGTGCAATTATTCATAATGTCCTTCATCAAGGTTTCCATGCCCTTTTTATTTGCATCCTTTGGAGGGCTTGGATCAATTTTTGTGCAACTACATGAATTTCTTAAAAGACCTCATCAAAATATGTAGCATGCATATCCTTGATTGTGTATTTGATGACCTTCATTTAATGTTAGCACAGTTGATGATATAGAACAACAATACTATGGGGCTTGCTTTCTATACCATATTTCTCAGCTAGATATCAATATGTAGCCTCTATTTCCAAACTACTTCATAGTAGTGTAGTTATCAATCTCTTCTTATTCGATCGATCGATGATGTAGGATACAACACCGCCCCTAGAACATTAAAGTGATAGGAAGAAGTAAAAAAGAGTATATAATTGAGGGCGGTGATGGTTCCATTGAAGAAATTAATGACTATGTGTAGTGAGAAACTTTGGAAGGCGAGTTAGTAAAAGAGGCTTGTTGAGTTAATGTAGTTATCAATCTCTTCTTATTCGATCGATGATGTAGATACAACACCACCCCTAGAACATTAAAGTGATAGGAAGAAGTAAAAAAGAGTATATAAGTGAGGGCGGTGAGAGAGCAATGGTTCCATTTGAAGAAATTAATGACTATGGTGTAGTGAGAAACTTTGGAAGACGAGTTCGTAAAAGACCAAAGGTATGTGCATTAAGTGATTTAATGATGAAGAAGATGATGTTATATTGCAATACAGAGTGTTAGTGCTTTTGTGTGGAGTGTTAATGTTTCACATAGAGATAGACCTGGGGCATCACAAAAATAAAATAAAAAAATGTATGATATCACCTAAGTGCACGGGGAGACTTGACAGTTTTACATTTATAAGAGGTGTCCTATTTATTAATTGCCAATATATATGTAAGCATGAAATGCATGCAGCGATTTAATGATGAAGAAGATGATGTTATATTACAAAACGTAGAGTGTAAGTGCTTGTTAACTCTTTTTTGTATACCCAAAATCCCTACTTCTAGCCTAACATTGCATTATGTACAGGTTGTGGGCCATTGATGTATCTAAGCCAGTCCACAACCACAAGCCTTGTATATATGGGAAGAGATAGGAATTGGACACTCACTTAAGTTTAGGTGGCTAGGCAAAGCAGTGTTATATATGTACAACATTTGATGATGTGAATGGGAAAATTCAATCATTTTTCAAGCCCAAAGCTTTCTTCTTCGCTCTTACCTCCTTGCTTGCTTGATTGTTGGGTGCATGCATGTGTGAGTGGATGGAGTGTGTTGAGTGTGCATGCTCACTTGCTTGAGTGAGTCTTAGTCATAACTTCTATGGGGATGCCCATTATTGTATTTGGGGATATTTTATTTAGATGTGCCTTTTATTTATATCATTTACCAAGATTAATGTTTTTAATCAGCTATGTGCACGACTAATATTATTTTGGATGTAGGCGAAGACTGAGTAGTAGATTATGTGTTATCGTGGGTGAAACATGTGTTGGACCACTATGAGATATTTTGGAAGACATGTAAACACCTTTTATAGTTTAATATTTAGGCATCCATTTTTTTGTAAGGCTAAGGCCTCATACCTTTGTACATACCAAATAGTATTTTATACTTTTGGTAGGCCCACGACTTTATATTATTGCTTGCTATATTTTTGTAGAGCTTTTATGCTCAAAAGCACTTGTGCTTTGTTTTTGGAAGTTGTCTTTTTTAAACTAGTGGCTTGACCCGTCCCCTGAGACGGGCAAGAGTATTCTTATTTGTCGATCACAAATCAATGCAGTAGAGAGAGGTGTTGCTCTAGAGTCCCAAGATCATGGATTCAAGCCCTCATTTCGAAAGCGATGGCATGCACGGGTGTGTTTTTTTCTTACTTTCTAATTCCAAACAATTGAAAAAAAGAAAAAAAAAGCAACACTCATCTTCAAAGGGTAAGTAGGATAAGCCTTATATTTGAAGCCCATGATGGACCCCATGGTCCTCCCTAACTTGCCAACCTATATATAAACACACCATGCCTGCCATATATATACTCCTAAAGCACTTAATCTCATTGAATAAAGCACCAAACTTGGCGTAAGTAAACAACCAACATTTCAACCCAAAATAATGTTGACAATCTCAACACACCTGAACAAATCTTTAAAACAATCTTCGAACAATTAGATTATCTCTCCTTGGAAGCCTATACTCCTCGCCTCCATCTGGCAAAAAAACATTACCTAGTGCAAGATAAACTTTTCGTCAAAAAAAAGAAGGAGATTCAACCCCATCTCCTCCTTTTTTCTAACACATATATGGGTGAGTGATACAAGGGCCACACTCATCCTAGGGGAGATTCAATCCAATCTTGTGTCGACGGTCACCTCTACTCTATTCTCCATCTTTCTTTGTTTATTTAATTTTATTTATTAAGGTTTATGCTTTCATAAATGGCTTGGAAATACAAGCTTTTTGAAGAAAAAAAATCAAGTCCTTGGTCTTTCACGTCCTTGCTTGATTGCATTTCCACCATAATGATGCAATTTCAACCAACTGATTTGCAGCACACTTAACCTTATCTGTCTTGGAAAAATTTATCCCATAAAAATAATCATCAAGTTGACTAATCCATGACAACACCATTTTTGCATCCTTTTTACCATCAAATTTTTAAAATGTGAAAGCTTTTACAACTGATTTTCTTTCCTTTTTATTTCCCTTGTTTACACGGAAAGTTCTTTGATGGTACGCCTAATGTCAAAGTTAGATTCAGCACTTCTTGATCATTTCCTATTAGACAGTAGTTCTTCCAATTCTATCCTCTTAGCTCGTTCTTCATTTAATTGAGCTTGAAGAGATAGAAGCTTCTAAAAAATAGAAGGATGTTGTGGGTGACATGAGAAGGAATTGAGAGAGAAAATAAAATTACAAAAATTTGATAATAATTAAGATAAGAAAATAAAATTACAAAAATTTGATAATAATTAAGATAAGAAAACAAACAATATGTGAAGAGTAGTACTTACGGTCCTTGCTCGAATTTGTTGAAGTCATAGGTTGTCCCAATTTTGTGGAACAAGAATCCCAACTTCAATTGTCACAAAGCCCATAAGTGGTATTTGAAGCTTGGGTCATCGATGTTGAAGAGGCATAAAACATGAGAGTGTCTATATCATACCAGCGCGCACAACTAATTAAACACATTAATCCTCATAAATGATATAAATAAAAAGCACATCCAAGTAAAATATCCTGAAATAAAATAATCGCACACAACTAAGTAAACACATTAATCTTAGGAAATTATATAAATAAAAGGCGCATCCAAATTAAATATCCCAAAATAAAATAACGGGCGTCCCCATAGAGGTTATGATAACAGTGGGAGTGTGATCGAAGAAGAATGTGGTTACAAGTTTTCAGCTTAACCTTTGCCTTTTGAAAGGATTACTTAGTTGATTAGAGAGTAGAGGAAGGCCACTTTAGCCTCTCCAAATGATTACTTAGTTGATTAGAGAGTAGAGGAAGGCCACTTTAGCCTCTCCAAAGGGACTTGCATGACCCAAGACAAGTGGTTTAACCACTAGCACTATGGTTCCTTGCTAGAGAATAAGAAAGGTTATTGATATGAACAAATGGCACCGTTGCCTCTACTAGTGGGAATCAAACTAGTCTTGAATGAGGTTAGGAAGTATAGCTATTTTTCTAACTAAAAATCTTTTGTTTTTTACACTCTACTTGCTCTTGGATGCAAATCGTTGGTAGATTATTTAGAAAATGTGTTCTAGAGCAAGATTTGAGTTACATTGTATGATTATGTGTATAATTGGTATGATTAGGAGTAGATTTGTGCGATTAGAGTAGGTTTTGCTTATAACCTTAACCTCTTTCGTGTTTTATGTTACTTAATTTGTTCAATTCTTTGTCATGGAAATGGTGGAATGAAGAGCAAGCTCTCACAGGTGTGATTGAGGTAAGTTATCTCTCCACTTGGTTTATTTCTTCATGACTTGGAGCATTAGCCTTAGATTAATCAGGACATTAGTGTATATTAGTATTTTTTTGTAAGTTTTTACCAAGATTAGCTTAATCAAGGTATTAAACTTAGTAGGTGTTACATTCCCGTAACGCCGCTACGGGCATTACCACAAGAGGGGACGGCCTCTGGCTCACCACCCAGCCATAGAGGAAGAATGAGGATTGCCCCTCATCCCCCAGGCTATATAGTGTGTGGCCTGCCGTCCACACTAGCCTGGCCGCCCATGACTCCACATGGGCGTCCTCTCCCACTGAACCCCGGATATAGCCATCCGGTCTGCCGTCGATCACAGGCGTTACAGCCTACGTGACATAACCCCCCCCTTAAGAAGAGTTTTCGTCCTCGAAAACAAATTGGGGAAACCTTTTGGAAATTGCACTACGGCGTTCCCAGGTTGTCACCTCCTTATCCCTATCTGTCCATTTAACAAGTACCTTGTGGTACACTTTATGTCGGGTTTGTCTGTCTCGATACCCAAGAATCCTTTCCGGTTCATGTGGTATCTTTGGTGGAGTGATCAATTCCACCAAAATATCTAAAGAAACTACGTTCTCTAACCCGCGAACTGATTCTTCAGTTTACTAACATCATGGAAGACAGGATGAACTTGAGAACTCTCCGGTAACTCAAGTTTGTAGGCTACGTCCCCAATCTTCTTAAGGACCTTGAAAGGACCGCAATATCTAGGAGAAAGTTTATCACACTTTCCCGTTTGCATGGTTGCTGACTGCGCAGGAACCTTTAAAAATACAAAGTCACCTTCTGCAAAGGTCACTTGTCTGCATCCTTTATTGGCAAATGTATTAGCGCGATCCTGTGCGCTACGGATGCTCTCGCGTGCAGCTTTGAGCATATCATTCATTTATCAAGGAACTCCTTGACAGATTGAATATTCTCCTTTTCCAGGCCTACAGCCATCGGAGATCTCGGCTGGAATCCATACATTAACATGAATGGTGTAAATCCAGTCATCGCTGAGTGTTTGGAGCTATTATAGGCAAACTCCAATAAGGGCAAGTACTCTTCCCAATTAGATTGCTTCTTACTAATATAAGAACGCAACATATCCTCGAGTATTTGGTTAACTTTTCAGTTTGACCATCAGACTCCGGATGATCTACCATACTCATACTCACAGTAGTATCCAACTTTTTGAAGACTTCTCTCCAAAAATGACTGTTGAACTTTCTATCTCTATCTGACACTATATCTGCAGGCAGGCCATATAGCTTGTAGAGATGTTCAATAAAGAGTTTTGCCAACTCTGGCGTTTTTATAGTTTTCTTCGTGGTAATAAACTTTGCCAGTTTAGTTGTCCACTACTACCCACACCGAGTCATTCCCTCGACTCGTCTTGGGTAAACCGGTAATGAAATCCATGGAAATGCTTTCCCATTTCCCTTGAGGAATCTCCAGCGGATGGAGTAGTCCTCCAACTTTAAGACGTTCTGTTTATTGACTTGGCACTTGCTGCATTTCAGCACATAAGTCTGGACGTTCTTAAACAAACTAGGCCAATAAAACTGTCTTTTTACTAGTGCATAGGTCTTCTGAATCCCAGGATGACCCGCACATGGACTATCAAAACTATACCCCGAAGGCTCTCCGGAACAACTCTCGCCTCGCTACCCGTCGCACCTACGGCCAGTCTCTTCCGACTAGCATTACGTGCCAGCGAGGAAGGTGGGCGCGGCTGTGACAGTGCGTACGCGTACAGCACGCCAGACCTCTGTAAAGACAGGATCATGCTCACACAAGCCATGATTTGGTATTTCAACCAAAACCCCAAGGCAAATTTCATGTGTTGATTTTGCATCATGTCATTAGCACAAAAGCTAATGTACTGGAGAGCACTCTAGTATCGCAAGTTCTTAGACTATGCTACTAGATATTTGTAGACTATGCTACCATGTTGCTTCACCAACTTGTTAAAACTTCTCCTTGGAAAGCTCTACGGCCATAAGAGAAATAAACTAGAGTCAATCTAATCATGCATCACAAGGATTAGTTCCAAAGTTGAGAGATACTTTCTCTCTTAGAGTAACATCTTTGCACAAGCATATGCTCTAGAATCTTGTTGAGTTTCTAACTACCATCAATCTACGGATGGTTAAACTCCACTCTAACTCAGAGTAAATGTAACTTTTGAAAATTTCCTTTCAAATATAACAATCAAACTTTATATCTCTTATGCCATACTATATCTGCGGAGGCAGATCATATAGTATGTGGAGATGTTTGATAAAGATTCTTGCACCACTATACGGGTGTTTGGAATTACATCCATTCACTTACAACTCTTTGTTGCTATTACCAGACATATCCCTTCAAGTATTGTCTGGACTCACACAACTATTCGAGTTTATGTGATATTTGAGGATATCCCTCCTTTCTCTCAAGAAAGGTTTGTCCTCAAAAACTTTACTCTCAAGCGGACTACGCGCTAGTGTCATAGGTCCAAGAACAAATCTAGACCGTGTTTAATATCATATGTTATATTCTTGAGTCCTTCCAAGAAACTTTTAAACATCTTGCAACGAAGATGTGGTATAGTGTCTACGCACATATGGTGGTACTATTGATAAACTGCTTTGCAACAGATCAGTGGTTTCACACTTGTAACAAAGTGCTTCATTGTTGCATATTATTACCCTTCATAAGCGGTTACACACTTATGAATCATTTGGGTGGGTTGTACCATCTATCAAGAAAAATTCCAAACTACTAATAACCACATTATCAATCCACAGATAATGACTGAGCTTGCTGCGAAGCCATAGGTTGCTAGATAATTGATGGTAATTACACAAGTCCAATGTCTCATTACATCATACATTCAATATAAATGCAAACATCACAGTACTTCGTGATGATAAACTTAGGAATTTCATCCTATCCCTGTTTGGTGTTGGTATGAAGTATAACTATGAGAACATTATTTGCTGCCTCCTTATCATAGCGGCAAAGCTACCTACCCATCACAGGTGGCAATCTCTACCAAGCTATAACCAATGACTAGCAAATAAACGAGTACTCTTGTAAGAACTTCATAACCATATCTCACACCCAACTCATAATCACTACGGATTAAATGCCAGGGCTTGCAAAATTGAATGTTATCTGATAGGTAGAGGGGATCATCAAACTACGGATGACCTCGACAACTCACTAGGACTAGTGATGTGTAACTTTAAGTTACTCCACTCTCCTTGTTATTCCATACCATCGAACAAATCGGTCCCTCGATTTGAGCAACGTCAACATATTTATGAGTACCTCGATACTCATGGATTGTGGTTCGGTAATTTAAAATGTTGATCTAGAGTATCTTTCACTCAAGGATCTTAATTTTATTAGCAGTTATGTATTAGTAGTGAGTAACTACGTATCCACTATCATCACACTAGTGAGTAACTACGTACCCACTATCATCACACTAGTAGCTCCATACTAGTCTGTGAGTAACTCCGTACCCAATGGCGTACCTCCCCCGAGTGGGAGTACCATATACAGCCATCTATAACAAGATGCTTAAGTCACTTGCTGCTAAGAAGTGACTACACAAATTGACCCCTCCATTGCACATTGCAGTGCAAATTCTGGTATTACAACACGAATTTCTGGACGTCCTTATCATAGAGGTCAACTCAAAAACTAGTGCATAGGTCTTGTGGAGTCTCGGCTGACCTAACCACACCACTGGTGACTTCCTACAAAAAATGTGGCGCCGAAGTCACCACCTATGTACTTTAACTCCGTAAAGTACATGGTCTCATCTATCATCTATGGAAAGTTGTAAAACATTCCTGCGAGATAGATTTTTATCACCCTAAAATTATTGTGCACTATTTTAGTGTGAAGAGCTTTTTTCCTGGGTACCATGGTTCACCCCAAGCTCATCTTTTGCTAAATTCTCCGATTTAACAAAAGATATGTCTGCCTCCGAACACTCCGGTTCAGCCCTAGACTTTGAGTTTACTTCTTAACACTCCGGTTAAGTCAAAACTCACCAGATACAGTAGGATTTACCACTAAGCTCTCCGGCTTAGCCTTCTATCCTAACTCAGCCCGAGTTTATGTACACTTCATATGTCGGATCCGATACTAACAACAACCAGGCTCATCTGGAGTGAGATACTACTCACTATTGCCATGTAAAACCTTATTAAATCCTAGAAATGCTCCACTCATTCCCCAGGGGTCATACGACTTATAGGGTTTACACGCACATGAACTTTGTAAGCAAAATAGCCTGTCATGCAATATTACAATTGCTTATGTAGGAAAGTAATATATTTCCCAAATTCATATGGTAGCAACTAAAATGTGCTCACAATCGCACACTTATGTTGAACATAGGCAAGACTACGCTTGCAAAATGCTATAGGGCGTCCCCCATGCATGAAACTGTCCAACCAAACTAGTCTTACTGCTAACCTCTAGATTTAGATCACTCCGGAACTAAATCACTCTGTTAGCACTAGCACACCATCATGGTCTTGCTACCTAGAGCTTCTCCGAACTCTGTAACTGGGTTTTATCCCAACTTATGGCTATATTTGGTAATTTTCAAAGTTCAAATTTTATCTTGCACACTTTATCACTACGGACAAGTGTACATACAGACCTGCCAAAGAGTCAAGTTACATGCACAAGCCTTGGCGTCCCATTCCACCAAGACTACAATCGATTCCGTGAGAATTGGATGTCCCATACCATCAAATTACCACCAAACCAATTGATGTGACATATAAAAAGGCTCTTTCCCCCCTCGAAAGATCACCACAAACTCTCGAGCAGTGGGATGTCGACGCATGGCAATAAAAAGAAGACAAAAACATGCTAGTAAGTTTAAGAACAGTTCTCTTCGATCAACTTGTATAAGGGCATTGAGCATTACATCTCAAGACTATACCCCTTCAGATTTACCTTTGATTTGTACAAATCAATCCTAAATATGCTATTATTATCTAGGCGTACGCTAATCCTTCAGATTAGTACTCCTAGATAAACCATTCAGTAGAGTACTGCTAGCACCACTACTAGCCCCTTCATCCCAAGTAATACACACATAGGGATTACTTTTACCAGGCAATCACGTGACTAAATCAAACTAGTCACCACTCTCTAGGCCCAAGTAGTGACACTATTTTGTTACTACCAACAAGGGCCAGCTTTTCTCTACGGACCAAAGCTCTCTTGTTGCTACAAACAGTAAGCAACTTGTTTGGACACAAGGCATAACCACATCAAGATTACGCTTGTACATGGTTCTCATTTGCCAAAGTGTATCACGATCTTCTAGCAACTGTTAAAAGATTGTGAAGGGTTATAAGCACTACGGCTCAATTAGGCTTACCTTGATTTCTCGTGATAAGCACTTCGTCTAATTTGGGCACAACTGACGCCATTGTCGGTCCTCTTAGCCCAAGTAAAACACACTGCGGTTTCAGATTTACACTATAGCCAAACTACGTGACTTTGATGGTCAATACTAAGTCTATGCTCAGCTTAAATTTAGTCTCTTCAAACCAAATGTGTGATCACCAAATGTGCTACTCTCGAGGTGCTACGGTCATAGACGTGTTCACTGGGCACAACAGCCATAGTACGGCTCTCTCTCGAAGGACTCGGCACTACGGCCGCGGGATTTGTCGCTCTCTTAGCACGCGGCGCTACGGCCGTGTGAGGTGGGTCTCTTTCGTGGAAAACAGGCACTACGGCCACACGGCGCGACGGCCGTGTTGGGTTTGTTTCGCGGGGTGTGCCGTTGTTTTGGGTGTTATTTTTATTTTTTTTTAAAAATAAAATAAAATAAAAAATAAAAAAAATAACGGGCCGGGCTGGCCCTCGCCGCTTCGGGCGTGGCCGCCCGCCCGTGGGTGGGGAGCGTTCTTAGGGCCGAGTTTCTGGCCGCCGCCACTGGCTGGCCGCCCGTTTCATTTTTAATGGAAAGAAAAAAAGAAAAAATGAACCATTAAAATATATGGGGTTTTTTTTTTCCTGGCCGTTAGAGGGTTGGCTGGCGTTTGCTGTCCGTCAGTCGTCGGGTGGTGGCCCTTGGCCGCCGTTGGGCTGGCCGCCCAAGGCTGGCCTGGCCGTCGTTTGGCTGGCCGCCCGCTGGGCTAGTCGCCTGGGCTGGCCGGTTGGGCTGGCCTGGCCGTCGCCTAGGCTGGCGGCTGTGTTGCTCTTCGCCCCCCCCCCTTCAGACGGCGCACTTCGCACGGGCACAGGCTTTCACCAGCTATCTACAGCAGCGGCAGAGTACAGCACATTTCAAGTCTGGCGCAGGCCCTCAACGCCGCTCGGCCAGCAACTGCATACAGCAGTCAGAGATGGACGAAGCACTCCCCCACTCCCCACGCTCTTCAACGCGGCTCTTCACTCCCCAGCAACTGCATACAGCAGTCAAAGATGGACGAAGCACTCCCCCACTCCCCACGCTCTTCAACGTTTCCAAGGCCGCCTGGCAAGCCCAATCTCACAAGAGGGGGCTGCTGTTCGCCTTCCCCCCACACACAGTTCAACGAAATACTTTTCGTTCCAGAAAAGCTTCAGCGAATTCTTTCGCAAATAAGTTTCATTACCAAACGAAATTTTATTTCGCATAAAACTTCAACGCAAATTTTATTTCGCATAAAACTTCAACGCACAGAAAAAACGAGCTCTTACCTGCAAGAGAGAGAGAGAGAGAGAGAGAGAGAGTTCTTCCCCTCCATTCTTCCATGGCTGCCTCCCTCCACACCTTCCATTCGAGATAAGGATAAGGAGACGAATGGTCAAAAACCATCGAGTGGGCTCCGGTCCCCCGGTCACGCGCGGGCTCTGACAATCCCATCGAACCACGCTCTGATACCAGTGTTACATTCCCGTAACGCCGCTACGGGCATTACCACAAGAGGGGACGGCCTCTGGCTCACCACCCAGCCATAGAGGAAGAATGAGGATTGCCCCTCATCCCCCAGGCTATATAGTGTGTGGCCTGCGGTCCACACTAGCCTGGCCGCCCATGACTCCGCATGGGCGTCCTCTCCCACTGAACCCCGGATATAGCCATCTGGTCTGCCGTCGGTCACAGGCGTTACAGCCTACGTGACAGTAGGTGTTGTTTTTTGTTAAATTAACTTGGAAAGCATGAAATTAGAGTGTTGCTAAGCAACCCTATCATGTCAAAACCCTAAAAATAATAAGAAAAACCTTGAAAAATAAAAAATCTACAAAAACTCGACATTTAATTCTATGGAATTTTTGGATAGTCGCGACCAACATCCAAATTGTTGACTGTGGAGGGTTGTCAATGAGGAAGCTTGGTGGAGGGAGCTTTTCCTAGCTACATCTCTCTACTTTGAACACACACATACACTCTCTCTCTCTAACTCTCCCCACCACCTCCTAGCCTAGCCTAGCCTAGCTCCTTCCCTCTAACCTAGCTCCTCCCTTTCTCTCACTCTCTATATTACCATCTTTCTCTTTCTTCTATCACACTCTCTTCTCTCTCTCTTCTATCACACTCTCTTCTCTTCTCTCTTCTCCTCCCACCACCTCCTAGCCTAGCCTAGCCTAGCCTAGCTCCTTCCCTCTAACCTAGCTCCTCCCTTTCTCTCCATTGTCAATGAGGAAGCTTGGTGGAGGGAGCTTTTCCTAGCTACATCTCTCTACTTTGAACACACACACACACTCTCTCTCTCTAACTCTCCCCACCACCATCTCCTCCCACCACCTCCTAGCCTAGCCTAGCCCCTTCCCTCTAACCTAGATCCTCCCTTTCTCTCTCTCTATATTACCATCTTTCTCTTTCTTCTATCACACACTCTCTCTCTCTCTCCTCTCACATTCCCATCTCTCTCTCTCTCTCTCTCTCTCTCTCTCTCTCTCTCTCTCTCTCTCTCTCTATTTATCTCCCTTCTACCATCTCCTCTCTCTATCGCTACCATCTTTCTCTTTCTCTATCTCTCTCTCTCTCTCTCTCTCTCTCTCTCTCTCTCTCTCTCTCACACACACACACACACACACACACACACACACACACTTACTTTCTCCCCCCCCCCTCTCTCTCTCTCTCTCTCTCTCTCTCTCTCTCTCTCTCCCCCTTCTCTCTCTCTTCCTTCTCTCTCTTCTCTCTCTTTCTCTATCTCTCTCCCATTTCTCTCTCTCTCTCTCTCTCTCTCTCTCTCTCTCTCTCTCTCTCTCTCTCTCACGCGCCCACACACACACACATCAACATATTACATTCGTTTATGTAGACAAGTTATGTAGTGCCATCAAAATGATACTTTCCTATAATGGGTACTTTTAAATTCCTTCAAGTTGTACCACCTCGCAAAACCCTTCCATCTATTGATTTCTTCCAAAGAGAAGGACGGCTAGTATCATACACAATATATAGCATAGTTAACATCTTGCATTCTGGAAGTTTCAACAATTATAGTCTCTTCTTCTCATCACCAAAACTGACAAAATACTAACTTTGTGCTCTTTAGGCAATGTGCAAGCAAGTAGGGTATAGGGTCACTCCTCATTAATGTAATTTGGCTTCTCATCCTAGTTAATTTGAGCTATTAGACTATATCACCATTCAAATATCACATTAATACAAGTTTAAAAGTAAGAATTAATGTATATATATCACATAAAATGAGAGACTTTACCTAAATCAATCTTCTCGTATTTCTAGGTTGCTACCATAGCTAGTTTTCTTGTATGCATCTTTAAGGTGGGATCATTTTTGTAGTACGCTTTCCTCCTATCTTTAAATTGTTTATTGCTAATAGAATCCTTTAATAATTCTCTCTCTCTAGTGGTAGAAAGGTACTCATCCAACATATTGAGCAATTCATATATTATTTATCTTACATTTCTATATAGCTTTATACTCTAGAAATTGCCATACTATCACTTGGAATATGATTTATACCATGATCGAAAGATGATAATTACTAAAGGTCGCCCCCTTCGTTTTTGCTTCTGCCCACCGTAAGTATGGTTTCCTTATTTGCTGTGCCCATTACTCAAATAAGACATATCTTGTCAATGGCTGTTGAGGGAATGTAGCCCACCTTGTTCATCCTATAAAAGTGTCATTACTTGAGTTACAAAAAATAAAATAACAAATAACAATAGCAACAATATAGATTATAAACAAACAATGGCATACCAATTCAATCTATAAGTGAGAGAACATATCCCTCATTCTCTTCCTATATGTTTAAGAGAATCGTATCCACATAACGGTGGTGCTCAGATTTCTCTTTAAATACTGATTGGACACAATGGCATACCGATTCAATTTAGCTATAAGTGAGAGAACCTCTCCCTCATTCTCTTCCTCTATGTCCAAGAGAATCGTATCCACATAACGTTGGTACTTCGCTTTTTGTTTAAATATTGATTAGATACAAACTTGATTTATTGTAACTTAATCAATTAGTCAATCTCAATAGAGTTAAAGCATTCCAAAAACTTACCTTTATTATAACTTAATTAATTAGTCAATCTCAATAGAGTTAAAGCATTCCAAAAACTTACCTTTATTTATTTCCTCCATCCAAGCTAGAAGACGGTGATTACCATCCTAAACATATAGCATCTTCTCATATAGGAAAGCCAACTCGGATTCTCGTATTTGATCTTTAAATTTTTTATTCTTTGGTTTTTATATATCTTTGCATGCAATGAAGGGAATCTAGGGTTACGATAGCATGGAGTACACACATAGAGAGTAGCCACCTAAACATGGGAAGACTGCAATAAATCAGCCCCATAGAAGCATGAGCTCCAAGAAATGACATAATAGTCAAAAGATCATAAAAGGGTCAAAAAGGTACAATAGTTCTAGGGCTGGTGCCTTTTATAATTCCAAGGCCCACGTGCTCTAACACCACATGTGTAAATGTCCCTAAGCCCCATGGGCCTTGTGCATGTGCATCCTAAATCCCTTTGTTACAAACCATCCCCTCCTACAATGATTTCATCCTCAAAAGACGCATACAAAAGACTATATCATAACTACTTAAGTGTCAATGCCGTGATTTAGGCTATATCATGGCTACTTAAGTGTTAATGCCATGATTTAAGCCATATATAAAAGGCTAAATCATGACTACTTAAGTGTCAACCCCTCCTAGATAAAATGCGAAAGAGTGTAGTGAAATGCCTATGATGAAGCAAACAATACGTCCTCCAAGTTGAATATGAAGCCAAGGAGTCATATGACCCCAGGGTCAAATGGAAAGAATAATAAATTCCCATCAATGATGAAGCTAATCATGCAACCACTAGGATCAAAGGAAAATCTGAACCATCCAAAATCCAAAAGAATGGCCCTCCAACAACCACCTAAGTCAAATGGTAAATATGGGAGACCAATGTCGATGATGAGGCTAGCCCCAAATCCTCTTGGGTCAAATGAAAGACTAACAACTAGCCCATCTTTCACAGTCGTAATGCAACTCTAGTACTAAAGATATCCACACAATGAGCTCGAAACTTGTGGCCAGAATGTTGACCTGTCCTAGGACAAAAGGACCATTGTGTAGGCCAAGACTAGAATGTGCCATAAGTACATCTGAATGACGAGCCACATAATCAAAAACCACACACTGCAAATGGTAAATAATGCATCTACCAAAGGTAAATGTCGCGCCTCCGTAAAACTTAAGGTAAATGTCGCGCCTCCGCAAAACTTAAGGTTGTGTTGCTGACAATCACAGGAACTAAATGCACATAGCTCATAGTTAGCATCATGTAAAGTCAGATAGGAATCGACGTCGTCACTTGATGTAGCACAACTTAAAACATCCAAGGCATGATCCACTATAGCCATGTGTGTGATCTAAACTATACACCAAATCCTCATCCTCTAAGGTAAAAATATGATCAATAGGATCATCATAAATGTCATCGTTCACTAAATATTGACAACATATCCACACATGAGAGATAAGTGGAATCATCATCTTGAAAGTCACTAATGCTAGAATCTCCAAGGTCATTGAAGTAATCCTCATAGGTAGGGTCTATCTCCATCAATACTTGTTCTAAGAAAATGTCTAAGTCAAAAGTAAAACTATCTAGATCCATATGTATAATCATGTGTCTTCTATGAGATCCCACCTCTATAAAGTCATCACTACCCTCATGTTCAATAAAGTCATCACTACTCTCATACACTATACCCACATAAACGTTGCTAGGTAAACTATGAGAACTACGAGCAGTAGCATTATGAATGTCTCCACATGTGAAAGCCCTAAAAGAGTAGCCTGATGTATCTAGCAACAAGAAACTCATGCCTATGCTCATGTGTATCCCATGACTCCACATGCAAAGTAACACTAACCTCGTGTGTGCTAATGGATGCTTCATTAATTGAATGGTGACCCATGAGATCATCTAATACCAAGCTATGATCCCTAGGAACGTAGGTAGGCCTAGATGTATGAACACTTGTAATGCTCAATGCCATCCTTGAGATCATGCCCACATGATCTAGTTCACACACATCACTATCATGTGTATATGTGCACATATATCACTATCATGTGCATATGTGCCCATGTCATCATGTGCACATATATCACTATCATCATGTGCACATGTGTGTGATACATCAATATCATCACATGTGTGTGTGCGACGATACATCATCATATATATGATTATAAAATATATCATCATCATCTAGATCCGTGTCGATGGAATCTACACCATTAGGAACATAAACATGGTAGCTCAAGAGTGTGGGACAGTCATAAAAGTCACCAAAAGAAGACTCGTCCCATGCAAACAATGCCAAACCATCTGTGTCGAGGTAACCAAGCTATGAGTTGATGAAGTCTCTTATATGCGGACAATCTAGACCATATATCCTCCTCATCAAAATAACAACTCAAATGACTAGGCAACAAGCCTACAAGCTCGAACATCCAATCGTGGCATGAGTATGCTGCCTCATCATAGCATGAAGTCTACGAATAAGGACATAGAGGTCTAAGCCTCAAAGTACCAAAAGTATGTGTGAAATTGACAAAATATATTTGAACCATGACACAAAATGGCAACTCAAAATATCAATCATAAAGCCATGAAGTAATGCATGAGTGACACTCCTAAGATCAGGCTATGAGATGGTAATATAGTGATGTCGATGATGATGTGAAGGAGATCAAATGAAGGGTAAAAGTAGTAAGAATACCCATGGTCGCATGTGAACACTACTCAAAGTGTACACCAAGAAATGGTCACTTGTGAATAATCTCCACAAAATATAAAGCTTAAGAACACCCTAAACACGATGCATAACACGTGTGAACACATAATGCACACTCCACAAAATGCTGTGTGTGAATCGCACCGCACAAAACAAGGTGCATGAACAATCCAACAGCTTCACCCATGCGTGTGACACACCAGGCTACACACAAAGCATGTGAATAGACTCAAAGTCAAGTGTTTGTGTATGAAATGGCCACAAAATTAAGGCTAGACAAAAAGAAGAGTGGAGTGTGTGGACAATGGGTTAATGGGTTGGAAAGGGGTGAAGTGTGGATCATGAGTGTGAAAATGGAGAAGAGAAGTCCCAAGGTCTTAATGCAAGCTCAAACAAAAAAAAAACTTATCTTCCTCCATGTTATGGCGTGGCTAGCGGTGATGTTGCTTCCTCTTTTTTTTTTCTACTCTGCTTGTGAGCCTCTGAGAGGCGATGATCCCCAATATGTTTTTTTGGGGTTTTTTTAAAAACTTTGTCTATTGAAGATATTTGGTGAGCCTTGAAAAAAACAAAGGCGATGAAGCCTCCTTTTTTAATGATCTATGTTCCGTAAAAGGCGATTCAACTCTCTTTTTTTTTATGATCTCTGTGCTCTGTTAAAAGTTGATAAAGCCTTATAACAATCTCTCCCGGTTCTACGCAAGCTCTCCACAGCTTCTATGGAGTTCTTGATCACCCAAGGCTTGTAAGCTAGGGGTTTTTACCTTGTGTATAGTTTAAGAATACACGCCAGATTGCTCAGGCCATAAAAAAGCTTGAGCATGTCAAGGCCACCTAAAGGATGCTATTGCTCATAAAGTAGGCTATTCCTTTCCACTAGTTTTGTGGTGGAGTGGGAAGAACAACCTAAGCAAAAGCTAGGCACTTTAAAGGTCGTTGGGTGGCCAGTCAAGTTTGCATAGTTTTTTTTTGGGTGTGCTGTCGTGCACAAGAGCACATTAATCCTTACATGTCATCTCCTTGCCACATAGAGCTCATCATTTCTGAGAAAGAAGTGCCTATCAGTGGCACCTCCTCTTAAGGTACTTATCTAAGGAACTAATTGCAAGGGAGTGTGATTTTTGAGGGAGCTTGGTGGAGGGAGCTTTTGCTAGCAACTCCTCTCTTAAAAATGTGGACATTCTCTCTCCAGCCCCTCCACCACTACTTCCTCCCATCTCCTCCAACTACCTCCACAACCACCTCTAGGCCCAGCCCACTTTCTCCCCTCTAGCCCAACTTAGCTCCTCCCTTCTCTCTCCTCTCTCTCTCTCCTCTCTCTCTTCCTCTCTCCCCCTATATCCCTCTCCCACTTGCTTCTCTCGCTCTCTTTCTCTCTCTCTCTCTCACCCCCCCCTCTCTCTCTCTCTCTCTCTCCCTTCCTCTCCCTTTGCTACCCTCTTCCCACTCTCCTTCCTTGCCCTCTCCCTCTCCCACTCTCCCTATGCATAATCTCTTCCTCTCTCTCACCCTTTCCCACCCTCCCTGTGACTCTCTCTCCTTCCCTCTCTCTTTCTCTATCTCCCCCTCTTCCCTCTTCCCTCTCTCTCCCCCTCTCCCATCCTCTTCCCTTTCTATTTTCCTCTCCCTCCCTCCCCCACCCCCTCACCTCTCTCTTTCTCCTTGATTTCCCTCTCCCTCCCTCCCTTTCACTCTCCCACCCTCCCTCTCTCTCCTTCTCTCTCTCTCTCTCTCTCTCTCTCTCTCTCTCTCTCTCTCTCTCCCCCTATGCATAATATCTTCTTCCCTCTATCTCGCTCATCTTCAACCTTTCTCCCTCCCTTTGTTCCCTTGTCTCTCTTTCCCATCGTCTCTCTCTCTCTCTCTCTCTCTCTCTCTCTCTCTCTCACCTCATCCTTACATGCCTTTACATGTCAATGCACGTATGTGCCATTAAAATACATTGCATTGCATGGCATTGCATTTGGATGTTATTATATGTATATATCATTGCACGGTATTACTTGCCCTTTGCATAGTATTGCAGGTTATTTGCATAGTGTTGCATGTCATTGCATGCCTTTACATGTGATTGTATGTCATTTGAAGCCTTTGCATGTGACTTCATATCATTGCATGCAAGTACAAGTGACAAGGTGAATAATGTACACAATTATACATACAAGATAATTTCATTCTAGGAAAGATATCTAATATGCTTTGCGTACTATTTCATAAAAAATAGGGAACAATGTAAAATTATTAAGGTTAATAATTTTACAATTATTATTAAGGTCATGGCATAATTATTTGAGAGGAAGAGGGAGAGAGAGACAAAGAGCGAGAGAGAGAACAACATGACAACATTACATCCTCAGGATCGAAAATAATGCTTTTAAATATAAATAAAACCAAGTTCATTTGCATATAACTTTCGCACAGCGAGCATCCCACGAAGTGCGCAGAGCTTCGTGTGGTGGAATAACGCATTCTACATCATGTCTTCCAACCGCATCCTCGCGTTCAACCTACATGAGCCTAAAATATGGGGCTCTGTTAAACTTCCTTCTTTGCCCCGCATTTGGGACTCGCACTTTATGACGCTTCACGTCATCCGCCATCGCCTCTTCTTGCAACTTCCAAGAGCAAGGAGAGAGAGGGGGGGGCGGTGGCCCTTAAGTGAGGGGAGGCCCCCTCAAGGTTGGTGGTGGAGGGGGCTGGGCTGTGCTGTGCTGGGAGGTGGTGGGAATAGTTAGAGAGAGAGTGTTTAAGTAGAGAGAGAAGATAACCAAGAAAAGCTCCCTTGGTGACCATCCCTATGGCAAGGATGATTATGCAAGTAAACGACTACGCTACTACTTCAGGAAGGGATGTCTCACTATATGGGGAATGAAGCTTTTAGTTCAAGAAGTTTGCACATGTGCCTACTTGATATTGGCCTTGGTTTTGTTGGGATTTGGTCGATCTTTTTTTATGAGGTGAGGCAAGAGTGGCAGGCACTGTATCATCATTGATCTCATCACATGAGTGATGGATCAAGGTGAGAAATTGTATTGTTTTTTAATCTTTTTTGAATAAGGAAAAACCTTTGTTTGATCCATGTAGGCCTTGTATGTTTCTGCTTCAACTTCTGCTTGTGCTTGCGTTGAGAATGATGGATAGTGTGGAGCTTATCCACAATTCCTCTACAGTTGGGTGGTGAACAAGAGCCCTCCTCTCCTCCCTCATATTGGGCGGTTATGGTGTCTTCCCTAGGCAATGCAACATTGGTATGATATGAGAGCATTTCAAATGGGCTTTCCCTGCACGACCTCTCTCCAAAAAGAAGATAAGATGTTTAATGGTCATCGTTTTTTTTTGGGACTGTGTGGATAACGTTTACACAGGAGGTCATCACTTCGAACTGTTTTTTGGAGAAAGAGAAATTCTTTTCTTGGAGGAGCAATGTGGAGGAGACCAGCGAGAGTAGTGCTAAGCAACGAGCCAGCAGGTAAGCTCAGCTGCTGCAATGCACTAAGCAAGCAAGCTAGGTAAAAAGGAAATAGAGGCGGGCTTTGCGGTTTGAAGCAATGAAGACGAGTGTTTTCTGCAACCTAGACAGCTATTTGTGTAGCGCTTGGGAGAAAGAGAACACTAGACATACGTGACGGCTGCCTGTATATAGCAGCTGCAAAGGGAGACACAAGCAGCATACACCAAAGAAAGACGCGGCCACACGTCCCAGTGCTGCAGCCAACAAACAAACGGGAGGACGTCTTGAAAGTCCGAAGGTCGGGGGGCGTGACCAGCGCCATCCAGATGCGAATGGCATAGCCGTGTATGGCGTAACCAGTGCTCCAGCAGCACCCAGTGCATGGTGTGATCCAGCCGCGCGAGGGGAGATCAGCAGCAAGAGGAGATCCGTCTGGAAGTCCAGAGGCCGACTAATAGTTACGGCAGCGCTTCGACTACCTGCATCCAAAGAGGAGGCTGATATCTTGCGCACACAAAAGGCTCAAAGCTAGAGTTGCCAGCAGCATTTAAAGGGTAAGGGGAAGAAGCCTAGGCTCTGGCCTAGACGCATGCTTTCGTCGAAATCCAAGGCAAGGTCAGAGAGATCTAGTTGTTATCATTATAGCCCAAAACTTTCACTCGTGCCTGTAGCAGGTGTATGATACTTAGGCCTAGCATCCAGCTAGTGACTTTGTAAGAGGGTGGCACCGCCCATAGCAGCACACAATCAGCCGGAGACCCAAGAAAAAGGGGCACCCATGACGATCAAATTGGTCCTCGATCCCACGACGACGTAGCTTATCCTTGGCATCAACATCGCTTTGGCTAGTACACTCGTGAGAAATCTGGTAACCCAGCACTTGTGTTCATTTTTGCATCATTTATCATGTACACTCATGGCGTCGAGTGATAGCCCAACCCCAACCCCGACCTCTGGGGGTATTTCCAAAGTCTTGTCACTTTTCTCCGACTGAGCTTGCTCATATGCGGCAAGAAATACATGCACATCAAACGAAGGCCATTCGTCCTCCCTTAGCAATCCAACTTTGCACGCACAAGAGTGATAGTTATCATAGCATAACCCAAACCTTACCATTATCTTTTAACGACCCCATAGATCAGTCTGTAGTGGCTAAAGATGACCCACATTTGGGAGCAGATTACATAGATCTAAACACTACCCAAACGAACTTAGAGACGGACTAGGACCTCTTAGACATTGAGGAGGATGTTGTTGTAGATGCGCAACCCGATGAGATTGCCACACCACAGGAGGTTTCACATGAAACCCCCTTGGAGTTGTTTAAAAGAACCCAGACTTTACAACAAATATCTTGAAAGTCCTTTGGGACATACACCACTGTTTGGGAGAGCAGTCAACAACCCCACCATTTCTTGTTGAGTTCCCTCAACCGAGCAAAGTGAATTTCAACTCTACTCGATGAGATTCCCTGCAATCTGCACGAAAACAGTCCATAGCGTCTGCCACGCAATCCAAAGCAGCTGTGAACATCTTAAAACATCTCAAAGCGCCATTCTTTGGGGGGAGAAAAAAGAACACAACAAGGATGCAGTCAATATATTTTTGTAAGAATGGTATGACCTATATAACCTTAGGTATACACCTAAGGAATATAGAGCAGTTGAGACCAGCCTAACGTTGTAAGAAGGCAAGGCATACAAATGGTGGATGAGCCTAGCTGATAGTGCTAGACAACCTTGCAAGTGGGTCAAATTTTAGAGCGCATTCCGCAAGGAATGTTTACTTGTGAACGAGCTTCAGAGGTCATGGCAGCATGAGTGGGATAGATGCTCCATGAGGGGCATAACAGTCACACAATATATTTCAAACTATCCAAGATAGTTTTGAAATCAAAGGGAATCAATGCATTCCAAATTTTGCGCAGATTTATGCATGGTTTAGAAGTCGAGTACAAAAGAACCTAGAGACCTCGAGGAAGCGATCAAGTACACTCAAATATATGATGATATATCTCGTAGATCGTAGTCAGTTTTCTTTTTTTTTTTGAACTAGCTGGAATTAGAAAGTAAAACAGAACACACACACCCATGCGTGCCACCACTTGCACAGTGAGGATTTAAACCCATGACCTTGGGACTCTCAAGCAACACCTCTATCCACTGCATTAACTCGTGGTTGGCATTGCAGTCAGTTTTCAGACACAACAGCCTAGGGAGGGTGGGACATCAAAATTTGAAAGAATTTTTTTCGAAGTGGCAAAAGGGACATGGGGAACAAGGGGGTCATGGAGGGCAAGAGAGAAAGGGGGACAAGGGGGCCATTGTACCAAGAGACATAAAAAAAACTTACAAAGAAAGGAACCACACACACATGCAAAAGAAAGAGCAATATAAGAAAGCAAAAAAGGGATAATCTATGTTTTCACTGCTTCGAACCCGGACATAGTAAGCAACTTATCCTAAGCTAAGTACTAGACAGAATTTCAATGAGGCTTAGAAGGATGCTAAGTCTTCTAGGCAATTACACATGGTGCAAGTGTTGCCTATCCAGATCAAAGAGTTTAGGGAGGTGATAGTCTATCACACTGATAGCACCCATGCCTATAGTGTTACGCAGGCAATGTGGAAGTCGTCATTTGGGCCACATGATTTGATCTAAATGCATGGTTCGATCAATGACCATAGAGTCATCATTATGATTGACGACATTGCCACACACAATTTTCTTAACTATGCGTGGTTAAGAAATTGAAATTACCTCAAACTCGTAGTGAGATAAGTACATGGTATCATTGGAAAATGGCTTTAATAAGACCGTTTGGGACACAGTGGTTTTAGGAGTGCCTATCTCATTCTAGGGTTATGAGACCAAACTTGACTTTCAAGTAATGCACTTGACTAAAACTGATGTGATACTAGAGAGGGAGTGGTTATTCCACTTGGGCCCTAGTCTGCGTTGTAGTTACCAACACAATAGCTTTGAGTTTATGCATGATGGTAAAATCATTGTATTACATGGTGAACATGATGTGCTGATGTCACCCCTTGATTTCTTCCATGGAGTTGTACCACGTTATCGAGCTCGAACAAGTTGATTAGATATATTCTTGCACTCTTCATTTTGAAGTTATTTTGAAGATATTATTGTTTGCGTAGTTAAAACATAACACATTAATAACTGGCAAAGATCCATTGTTTGTAAATCTTGTTTTATTTGCTTGATCAAAACATAAATAGTCCAAAGTCGAAAATGAAAATTTGAAAAATCGTCCCTTGAGGCTCTCCAAGCTCACTTGTAGAAGCTCCAATCCTCCACTCTGTCGCCGCAAAGTCGCTCACACCAACAATGGAAGGCAACCATCCTCTCACTCTCCCACACCTAAGCATAGAAGAGGCACATGCATAAGAGTACTCTCTCTCTCTCTCTCTCTCTCTCTCTCTCTCTCTCTCTCTCTCTCATACATAAGACAAGACAAGAGCTCTCATAGCACAAAGGGGGATTATGTCTTTCCATTATGAGAAATTTCCTTATATACAATTGGCTCTTATTCAGACGTGGGCAACCATCCTTATATACAACTGGCCCTTATTCTCTCTCTCTCTCTCTCTCTCTCATACATAAGACAAGACAAGAGCTCTCATAGCACAAAGGGGGATTATGTCTTTCCATTATGATAAATTTCCTTGTATACAACTAGCCCTTATTCAGACGTGGGCACCCAAAACTTACTAACTAAAGCCTTAGTTGGCCAGTATCTCATAATGTATAACCTTTATAGTGCCATTACATAACACTTATTAATGTCCTTAATGGGAGGAGCATCTTTGTTAATCCAAAATGGCATTAGCATCCCCCCCTACCTGATGTAGGTTCTATCCTCATAACCTCTTACCTAGGTCAAAAAACCGAATCATGTCTCTAGACGTTACGACGTGACTGAAACTTTTTGAGGGTTCTTTTGAATGCAAGTGAGAATTCTAGAACTCGGTGTCTATCATATCTTCGAATGTTACATGCATGTATTTTGGTAGACTCATGAGGTGATGATAGTAGAGCATCATCCCTCGTTCCTCTAAGCCTCTGTTCATGTCGAAGCAAAGGTGTTCGGCATCATGCCCATCATATCTTTCTTTTGGCTGGTCGATTAGAACGACAATCAACTTCAGAAATCAAAGTGTAGCCCCACTATGTTTGGATCTGGGATTCTACGCCATGATCGAATTCATGTGAGCATCTGATTCTTTTGACTCGATATATCTGGAAACTTTGAGGACAATAACTTTGGAAAGTTGTAGCATACATGTATATGGCATGAGTCTCCGCTCGATTGGCATGTATAGTAGGCCAACTCTTTGGCTTGGTGCGGAGCTGCTTTGATATTCCCAACTGTATTCTGGTATAGTGAGGTACTCTTTGCGCCAGTCAGGTTATATACCAAAATCTTCCAAGCGGGGATTGTCACTATCTATTTCTATTGCATAATACCTACCCCTTGTATGCACTAGATTTTGCTTTCGCCACCTGCGGAAACAATAACTTATCACAAATGTAAGAGCTTTAGTTTCCAACAAATTGGCTAGGTGTGGGTTCGCTAGCTTGGTGTGCCCGCCACATTCTTTCACAAAGCTCCTTCTCCGCTCATCGGCATCAATTCTCCCGAGACTGGAATTGGGGCTCGGATAGGGTACGGAACATTAGGTGGCCGCCTCAACCCTATTGTAGAGTATGCTTCTGGCAGGATCCTACGTGTAGGCTCAAAAGGTTTTATATGCATTAGTACTTAGAACATCAACTTTGGCTTTAATAGTGGGTTCCCTATTCGGATTAGTAGGCCTTCGTATTCTGTAGATGACAAAGATTCAAGCACATTGTCATCAGTAAAAGGTCTAATGTCATCCCTGTGGGTGCAGAGTACGCACCTCATCGAGCTGCTTGTGTGGAGATACATTTGTTGCCGCGGCAACTCCTCGAGGTTGAGAGGGTTAGTGGGAAATTCAACAGGGGGTCAAGAACAATGCGAAAATATACACTTTGCCTCAGTTTTGTTAGTAGGAGATACACTAGGATAAGGATTTATAAGTTTACTAGAGAGGGAAGTAAACATAGGATATGTTACTAAGCTGGACAACCTGGGGGTTTCTTCTTGCCCTTCCCTTGGACTAGGTGGAGGTTGGGGAGGTTAAACAGTCTTCATGAACTCGTGGAGGTCCGTGATTTCTTCTGGGGCTACATTTGGATATTCTATATGTGTATTTTAAAATCATAAAGGAAATAGTTAACATAGCCTCTAGGTGTTTATGTATTTTTCTATATAGTTTAATTATACCCAAGGGGTGATATAAGGTAGACTCAGAAAGGTTTAGGTATTGATGAGTATCATAGACCTCAAACCACCCATGGTTAATCACCCATTGATAGCTACAAGCAACAACCTCGTAGTTAGCCGGTGTGGATGGCATGTCATCTAGCATGAACAGGTCAAGTTTGTTGATACTGTCATCTAGGATGGCATATTGTTGCAACACCCAATACCAACTCTGAAGGTTGAGCACTACAGGATGTAGTTGGAAAAAGAAAAGATAAGCAGAGTTAGTAAGGATAACATCATCTATAAGTATGCTCATTACTAAGATGGGCTCAGCGTCCCTCTCCATGTTTTGATGTATTAGTGTTAAATCTCCTAAACTAAGGTCCTTTGTCTGGTTAACCTCATATTGAAGCGACAAGAGTGTTAGTGCAGACAAAAATAAGGTATGCGTTTAAGGAGGGGTCCGAGGAGTTACCGCCAAAATGAACCTATCTCTAAGGCACGCTCGATAAGTTGTCGTAACTCATCCGTTTGCCCACTTCTTTGAGGTTGTTCTTTGAGCGCTAGCTACTACTCCAATTCTTGGATCCTTCTATCTTTGGCATTGAGGAGCGTGGAAATTGCATCTTCTCTTTCATCCTGAGTAGTTGTGAGCTCTGTGTACCTTCTCTCCATTTCTTCATTGGTAGTTCTGTTGGTGGTATCTTGGGCCTGAGCCTCCTCTAGTTGCTTGAGGTGATCTTGTGCAGTGATTGGCTGCTGTTAATGTGTTGGTTGACATGTTCGAGAACTTTAATGTAACTCTCTATCATCTACTCTATCTCTTTGGTTGACATGTTCGAGAACTTTAATGTAACTCTCTATCATCTACTCTATCTCTTTGGTCTTTGCACTAACAACTTCATTGAGCTCCCTTATCTTCTCTGTATGTGCTTTGTTGAGCACTTCACGTTCAGTTTGTAGGCTAGTTACCTTTTGTTGAGCGGCAGCCTTCTCTTCTTTGAGCTTGCATATCTGTCTAGTAAACCCCTCTTCTTTAGCCTTGTAGGTAGCATGAGCTTCCATTAGTTGGTGTGTGTGTTACTCTTCTTTTTCTTTATTATGTTCCACTTCTCTTTGGAGCTGTTCTTTAGCCTGTTCGAATTGCATGTTGCTGAGTGTCTCATTTTCCTTGTGCTTGATAACAATTGTCTTGCTCAGTAGTGTATTATCTTCTTCCAATGTTGTCATCTTTGCTTCTTGGTCCTTTGTAGCCTTTAAACTCCTAACAATTACTTCTTGATGTGTGGTCTCGACTGCAGCTAGTTATTCTTTTAGGGCTTGCACCTAGCTAGTGGTCGCTTTGATATGCTTCCATAGCTTTTCATGCCTATTATGCAGTAGATGCGTGGTCATTAGGTGGCATCACCACACTTGCTATTCTTGTGATGACCATATATTTGTGCTGGTAGAGACGGAGCCTTCTGTTTCCTGAAGCTGGAGCTGTATTAGCAATTGGTCCATTCCTTCCAGGCTTTCTTCTAGAAAAGTATCTACATCCTTTGGCATGTCCAACTGCTCTAAGAATGAACTTGCGCCTTGTAGGTTTTTGAACTCAAGGCACCTTCTTTTACTGGGGCTAGGACTCTCTTCTTGTCTTTTCCATTTTTTGGCTTCCTTTGCATGTTCCTCCATACTATGATCTTGAGGTGCTGAGGTGGTTTCCTCAATTTCCTTAATGACCTCTGTCTATGTGGCTGTTGCTACTCCGCCTTGTTTGTTTTCTCCCTATTCAGCTGATAGGGGCAGATCTAAAAGTATTGTATCATGCAGAGGCAAGAGGTTTTTGAAGACTAAGGCCGTCGGGCTGGAAGGGGGATTTGGAGTTCCCCTGTCCCCAAGGGTAACTGCTCGGTGAAGCTGATGGTTTCTACACCTGATTTGGCATCAAATGTTGTTGTCACTTGTAGAGGAACTTCCTAGCCTTCCAGGGCTGTATTATATTCTGCAATGGCCATGTTTTCTTCCAGCCTTCTGGCTTCCTCTTCGACTTATTGTCTGGTTACTAGCTTTCTGGATGGTTCTGTAGGTAATGTTGCCTTTGATATGTCATGGTTTTTCTTGCTTCTTTCCTTCCTTGGTGCCTTTAGACATCCCCTTCATGAGCTCTTTGGTGTCCTTGAGGGGACAGCTTGCCCTAATTACAGTTCTGCTTGTAGCTGTGTAGGATCCAACATCACCTCTAGCTGGACTTGTGAGACATCCTCTTCTTGATGCATCATGGGTATCAGAATGTTACCAACATGGCTTAGAACTTTGGTGAGGAGATAGGGGTTGCAAACCTTCAACTGGTGGGATTTGAGGTACTACTCCATCTCCTTGTGTAGGTACCAAGCCCAATCATCTTCTTTCTCCTCATGCACACACGGGCTATCTTATGAAGGGGTATTCGGCTGTAACTGTCCATCGGCTTAATTTACATAATCATGGACGTGGCATGGCAAGCTCTCTTGTCCACTTCTTTCTTTATGTTGCCGTACTCTAGCCCATTTAAATTGTAGGAGGGCTTCTTTAGCATATCTTCGACAGGCATCTAATCAATGTGATGGAGATGTGTTGCGACTGGAGGAGGTGGCACGTGGAGGGCCTCTCTGATCATGTGTTCTGTGAAATGGATCTATTCCTTAGATCCATCTGGCTTGGTGATGGTTCCTCTCTTGGTGTTTTTGTTGTATGTCTTGAGGTTCTCTACACCTAGGGTTTGGTTGCAGGTTATGGGGAGTACCTCGGCCATCTTTCCCAAGCCCACTTTCTCGAGCTTGTATTGCACATCTGTGTCCTCCACAATCTTGAGGCATTCAAGGTTGTGATTCTGGAAAAGGAGGTTCCCTTGCTCTATCTTAATGTCCTGCTGCTAGATCACCGTCCCATCCAGATCCTTGGCATAGGGGCCGAGATAAGTAAGTTTATGCTGCGATGCCCTCATTTCCTTCTAGCGCAGGATCTTGTTTTGTCCTCCTTTTCTTCTTTGCCTACAGGAGATCTGGTGGCGCTTGCTTGATTTGTGTTGGTTAGTATCTTTGAACTAGACTTAGATGTTTTAAGAGCAATGGCTAGCATCACATAGATTTTGTAGTTAGTCATGAGATTGTATTTCAAGGTAACCCATTTCACGATGTGAAATGGTACTTCACTATGAAATAGCAGAGTTGAGGATTTCACAGCGTGAAATGCTGCTTCATTAAAAAATAGAAAAGTTTGGATCTCATACCGTGAAATAGCAGACTGCTATTTCACGCCTTCAAATCGATTTTTCATTGGTGATTATGATCTTAAGCAATCATAAATAGGTCAGGCATTAGAGTGCAGGAAATTATAAGATACAAAAGAAAACTTCCATCAATTGAGCATGAGGAGAATCGATTAAACATTTTAGTAGGGTTGCTAGCATGAGGAGGATTGACGAATCTTTAACATTTGAGCAAGCATGATGAGAATCAATGAAGTATTAACATGTGAGAGTGTATGAGCCCCTACCTGAAGAGTGGAAGTGGCGAAGTACCAGGCTAATGATATGCATAGGATGAACACAATCGACAAAGTTGAGATGCAGATTTCGAAGATCAATAGGAGTGAAGTTCAAGAAAAGGGAAAGATTGTGGTTTTTATGGTCCATTTGTCAGCATGGCGGCCGTCTTAATTGGGGGGATGCCACATGGCAAAATGTGATTCGTTGGATCTTGCAGGTTGTTTCATGGCATGAAAAACCCTACGACATGAAATAGTCTTCAGGTTTTCACGGTGTGAAATGCTGCTACACTAAGGTTTTCACATCGTGAAATGATCACTTTCCCTTATCCATGCAATTGGTGATACCCTAGATGGTCCTATATGCTCATTCAGTCCAAGTCCAAAAATCATGCATGTAGTGGAATAGATACTAAGCTCGTGAAACGTATGAACCTATTTCACGGCATGAAGAAACGCTTAACCCTCTACCTTGTACCCATGGAAAATCAAAGTCATGTCCCTTGTATCAAGGTACTCGTGCCTTGCCACCTTCCCCTTGCCTTATTTCCAGGGGAACCAAGTTGGAACTTTAGAGCTTGTTGGTATTTGTTGTCGTAGATGCTTTAGTTCGAAATGAGAACTAAGTTTTCCCTCCATCCAAAAGAGGAGAACATTAACGGAATCTTCCGGAACCTGTTGTTTTTCTTATGCATATGGGTCCACTTATGTGTTAACTTTGTCTAGAACTTGGCCCCTCTTAATTTCTTTGGTGGGTGACATCGGTAGTCGTGGTGTTGCACTCTCTTGATTAATTATTTTCTTCCTCCATACTAATTTCGATGGTGGCTTGACACAAGTTGGGTCCTGATTCTGTTTATGTCCTTGTCTCTCTTCTTTTGTTTTTTGAGGTAAACCCTGCACTGTGGATGTTTTGTTGTCCCTTTGGTAACCATCCTTGGTGAGAGGCTCCTTGATAGTATGTCTTTTCTCTCCCACCTCTTTTGAATGCTCGATGATGCTTAGGTTCGTCTGTGTTGCTGCTTCCTCTGGATGGTTTTGTTTCCTTGGCCCTTGCTTGTATTTCTATTGTGTTGCCTTGACACCCCTGAGGTGTTGATATTATCATAATAGCCTTGGGCTTTGAGCTGGGACTTGGGAATCCACACTATATCCTTGCTGGATACATATAGTGCCCTGTAACTTCTCCAGCAAAATGTCCTCTGGCTATTCCTGAGTATGCTTCTTCTAATACCGTAATGAATTCATCTTCTCGCACACATCTTCTTAGGATATTGTCCTTACCTAGCTTATATAGTTCTCCCGCAATTAGTTGATATGGTGCAGCCGGCTTAATAAGTGGACGCATCTTATCCTTGTTCAAAGGCCGATCTTGTGGAAAACCATAAGCTAGGTACTCGGATATTTCCTCACTCCACTCAGGCGCCATATCGATCATCTACGCAGTTGCAGTTCTCCGTTTGGAATTCTTGACATATTGTCTACCAAAACATGTTGTGATCCTTTCTTTACCGTGTGACTGTAAAGTCAAATTCCAAGAGTGAGTAACCAACGTGTGATCCTTCCCGTGGTGCATAGCTTGTTCATCACCAAATACAATAAGGCTTGATGATCCGCAAAGAATACAAATTTATTAGCCAACAAGTAATGTCTGTAGTTCTTGACAGTATATACCATGGCCAACCCTTTATGTTCAATTGTGGTATAGTTGATTTCTGCATCAGTTCATTGTCAACTGGCAAAGAAAACGAGGTAATCTAATTTGAATTTTCAAGTTGCACTAATCTGCATTCTATAGAAAACTTTCATGCATCGATGTGCATATGGAATACAAGGTCCCAGTTGGGTGGTCTCAAAATTGGTGCACTAGCCAGTGCATTTTTCAGCTAATCATATGCTAGTTGGCATTCTTCAGTCCATTCAAAGGCTATGAGCAGTCTATATAATGGTCTGGCAATTTTAACATAGAATATGAAGAATCTTTGATAATACCCAACATGTGCCATAAACCATTGTACACCCTTGTAGTTTGTTGGTGGGGCTAAATCTAGAATAAACTTCACCTTGCCTTCATCATTGATGGAAATACCATTCCTAGACACAATGTATCCCAATATAACACCGTGCTTGACCCAAAATTGGCATTTTAAAGGGTTTAAGGATATTCGATACAATCGACATCTCTTAAACACCTTCTTTAAACAAGCTAAATGTTCAATCCATCATGAGTGTGCACAGAGATTGTCAATAAATACCTTAAGCCACTTTTGCAAGTAGTCCTTGAAAGCCATGCACATCAATCACGTTGGAATGCTGTTGGGGCATTATTGAGGCCAAAAGTCACAACCTTATAAGCATAGGTCCCCCACATTGTGTTAAAGGTCATCTTGTGTTGGTCCTCTGGTGCAATGGACACTTGGTTATATCTCGTAAAATTGTCTAAGAAGCTGTAGGCTTTGTCACCTACTACTCTTTCTAATACATGCTCTGTATATGGTAATGAATAGTGGTCTTTCATGATGGTAGCTACATTGACCTTTTTGAGATCAACACACACTCTGAGCTTCCCATTCTTTTTTGGCACGATCACGATTGGTGACAACCAATGTGTGTGCTCAATCTCGTAGATGAAATCCGTAACTATGAGCTTATCAATTTCCTCCTTTACAATAGCTATGTATTTGGGATTCATTTGGTAAGGTTTCTGCCTGGATGGTATTCGATCCCTCCATGATCGGGATAATGTATTGAACCACCTCGAGTGGTACACCCTTCATTTCAATATACTTTCAAGTACAACAATCCTTGAAATATTTCAAGCGAGGAATGAGTTCCTCTTCTTCAGTAGCAGTCAAGTCATTAGCAATGTAGACAAGTTTAGGATCCTCCCCTGGCTCAGCAATGTCTACACCTTTTACTTCTGCTGGTCCATTGTAGGACATGGAATGGCCATTCTCCCTCACTCTTTTGGCCGTCAGTTGGACTACTTTCCGCTCATCGATGGTGTAAGTTTTGGAATGGTCTAGCACTAGGTGCAAATCTGGCTCATCGTTGTCGTCATCCTCTTTTTAAGTCATTGCCTGCCGTGCCTCTTGCTCAGTTTCAACCAAAGCCTTATTTCGTTTCCTTCTTCTAGCCTTAGTAAGTTTAGGTAGATCAGGCTCTTGGAGAGTAGATTTATCTTCTCGTTTCCCTTCCAAGGTGATCTTACTCAACTTCTCACCCTAGTTACTAGAGAACTCATTGTGCACCTTAGTGACCTCGAGATATCTTAAGCCCTTAGGCGTATGTGGGTTTACTTTGCAAAATAGGGCATTATGTCGAGCGATATACCTATTTTGTTTCCGCCATTTCCTGAGGCCTTTAGTGTTGTTGCGACCTTGTGGCCCAGGCACTCCTGTGCTTGAGGCTTCATCTTCTGTTTCCTCTTCCATGAGTTGCACCTTCACCATGTGCATTGAGGTAGTAGGAATGGTTCTCGATTCAACATACTCTGTTCATCCGAGGGGAAACACATCTATGGTGGCAAGCACATGCATCCAATTTTCACTAAAGTCTAGAGATGGAAGCGACACGTATATCTCATTCTCTTCCTCTTCACTCACTCACGTGAGTGTTCTTTAAGGATGTAAGGATGTGGTTCATTTTGTTGTGACCGAATCATCTCCAAACAATTGGGCTGTGCCTTCCATGTATAGAGATCTATCTTCAGAATTTGTGAACCCTTTCGTATATATACTTGGTCTAATGCCCAATCATGCACCACTTTGGCTTCCCTTATGAAGGGTTTGCCCAAGATAATATCATATGAATCTGGTTGGCGCAAAAAGTCCATTACAACAAATGCATGATGGTAATGAAATGAAAAGACCTTAAGCTTAATGGTTTTCAATAATCCCATTGGTCTTGAGGATATTCCATCCACCATCTTAATCATTAGATCTGTTGTTTCTAACTCCAGTTTTTCCCAATTTTCCCAACATTGCTTGGTGATAATGCTCACATCCGCACCCCCATCCAAGATAGTAAGTACATGGTATCCATTATGGTGGATTAGAATTGTGGCATTCGTGTCATCGCCCTCATAATAATACCTTCCCAATTGGTTGACGGGTATTTGGATGAATCTGGGTGCTTTCCTTTCCTCAGGCACTATGTTTTTCTCAGTTAGAGGTGTGTGACTCTTCTCTGTAGTGGTCATTAGATTCATTCTTCCGTCTAGCCAATCCTTGACATCTTCCCATAATGCTAGCATGTTGTGTAGCAATGTAGAATTTTGACAGTTGTGGAAAATACTACTAAGAGACTACCTATATCTCTAGGTTCTCTCGCAAGTGAAGTCTCCTTCCACATATTTGTATCATACTCAATCCTAGGGAATGAATGGTTCAACAATTCTTGATATGACTCTACCAACATCGTTGCCATTAGATCGCTATCAGTCCCTTCCTCAGACTCTTCCAGAATTGGAGTTTGCACATCTAACTTCCTTTCTCTTAGCAACTCAGTCTGTATCCCTAACCTTGTTAGCCCTCAACTTGGCTTCATGGTTGCATTAACACTCCTCTACAAGGGCCTTAGGTTCTTCAAGCTTTCTTATTTCCTCCTCTGAATTTGGATGTTCTCCTACATCCTTTGCGATTCCTTGTTGCATGCTCATCCGGTCTCAGTAAATAGATCGTCTCCTTCCTCTGACTGGGTGGAGATGGTATTAATGGTATCTTCCTCGGATCCATCCTGAATTACGACTAAGTTGTCACCCTTACCCACATTTTTCGCTCTTCTCCTTCTCCCAGCCTTAGAAGTTGTAATACCCATCCTGAATTACAACCAAGGTGTCACCCTTGCCCACCTTTTTTGTTCTTCTCCCTCTCCCAGCCTTAGAAGTTGTAGTACCTTCTGGGTTTTTCCCTTTATCTATCTGTTTGACTTGTGCGCACGTCAGGACATTTACTAGCATGATATTTCCAAGTTGCACGCTTATAGTCCTAATGATGGCATGGTTAGATGTAGAAGCATTACCATTGGTACAATAAGGGCAATCCTTGATCAGATGATCAACTCCACACTTCACATAGGAAAGAGTTGGCATCGTGTGGGTCTGTGTCGCTATCGGTTGAGATTGACCAGTATTAGCTACATTTTTTAGAGGACACTTCGCTACTCAATGAGGTCCATTACAATGGAAACACTATATGGTTCCCCTTCTCATAGTCAAGTTTATGTATCTTCCCTTCCACTGTACTATGGTTTGAAACATTGGTACTAGCATCCTATTTTGTAGGACATAATACTTGGGTGCTGTGATCTCAGGTGATTCCTTATAGCAGTCAGTATTCACTTCTACTTCATGCATAGCTTCCCCATCTTCCAAGGATTCTTCAATCAACACCTTGTTGATCTTGGCTTTGTGGTGGCTGTGGTGGTAGAACATGTGGCAGTAATGGCGTCATATCTTGCACCCTGAACATTCATCTCGGTAAAATAGGATGCATTTGGCTACCCTGTAACCACATTGGGTTGCATTGGTGGTTATGGTAAAGTTAATGGTGCTCTGGGTACTGGCAATTATGCTAAGGGTTGGATCCTTGGGTATTTGCACATGGCAGTATCATGGTTCCCTACTCTTTTAACATTGAGCATAATAAAGCAACTGTCTCGGTCTTAGGTGAGAACATTCAGTGCTCGTATGATTTTGTCTACAGAGTGAGCACCAAATTAACTCTCCCCAGGGGTAAAGATACGCATTCCGCGATGCGTCCATCCCATCCCTGGTTTTTAGCTTCTCCAAGATGGTAGTACTAAGTTCTTCAACTGTCATGTTGCCAACTTGCTTATTTTTAGGTCCTACATCTTAATGACTAGAGACTCGTGATGTTACTACCACCGAAGCTGCTTTGGCATGTTCTTGTTTTTGCAACAACTCAAGCATGTTATCCCTATATCTAGAGTAGTCGGTCGAGCTGACACCAAATAATCATGCATCTTATGATCTTGTACTCCTCTTTGGAAACATGTCAATAACTGATCATCCGTTGCCTTTTCCTCAATTTTCATCTTGAGTTTAGGTGCTTGAGTCGAGACACATAATCCCTCATGGATTCATTTTCTTTTAGCTTCATGCTATGGACTTGAGCCACGAGACTCCATCTACCACCACTTCGAGCGAACCTACCTTGGTATGAACACATTCTTAAGCTAAGTGAAATTGACTTTGTCCTCATGCTTTAAGGTTTGATATCGCTGACGGTCCTTCCCGTCTAGAGTTAGGGAAAAGGCGTGTATCATTGTCACATCGTTCACTGGCCCATAGGTTTCACGTGTTGACTCAAAGATCTCTAGGTGTTGGATTGGGTCCCCATCTCCTGAGAGCTTTTCCATGAGTTTTGAGATGATGTGCGGTTTCATCAGAAACGGTTTGGATTCAAGGGCAATGCCCAGTTCCCTAACCATGCCTTTGCCCCTCTCTCTCTCTATTTTCTGCACATCTTTATTCAGCTTGTGCGTTAATTCCGTCGTCGCGAAAAGTGTTAGTTTGTTCAAGGATGTCCAAGACTTCATGTTGAAATACAAGAAGTGCTAGTTCAATAAGCACAAGCATCTCAAAGTAGGAGGCATGCTCCACTCATTGGAAATTACCAAAGGAAAGTGGGAGAGTTTTTCCATGGATTTATCTCACTGGGATACCTAAAACAAGTCAAGGATATGATTCAGTTTAGGTGGTGGTAGATAGGTTGACTAAAATGACAAAGTTTCTTCCTACTAGAAAGAAGATAAAAACTCATGAGCTAGCTAAATTATTTAGCAAACATCTCTACAAGTTATATGGCTTGCCCGAAGATATAGTTTTTTATAGCGATAGAAGTTCAATAGCCACTTTTGGAGGAAAGTCTTCAAAAAGTTGGATACTCCTCTGAGTATGAGCATGGCCGACCATCCGCAGTCTAATGGTCAAATAGAAAGAGTCAAGCAAGTGCTAGAAGATATGCTTCGAGTGTATGTTAGTTAAAAGCAATCAAATTGGGAGGAGTACCTACCACCACTATTGGAATTTGCCTATAATAGTTCAAAACATTCAGCGATTGGATTTAGCCCATTCATGTTAATGTGTAGTTTCCATCCGAGATCTCCTGTAGCCATAGGGCTAGAGAAGGAGAAAACTTAGTGTGTCATGGATTTCCTTGAGGACATGCAAGATATGCTAAAATCGGCAAGAGATAGCATTCATAGTGCACAAGATTGTGCAAAAACGTATGCTGACAAGAGCTGCAGAGCCGTAACCTTTGAAGAGGGTGACCTTATTTTCTTGAAAGTACTTATGTGAAGTTGGAGACTCTCAAGAGACAAGAAAGTGTCAAAAGCTTTTCCATAGATAGTGCGGTCCATTTAAAATCTTGAAGAAGATTGTTAGCATAGCATACAAACTTGAGTTACGAGAGAGCTCTCAAGTACATCATGTTTTTTATATTAGTGGAATATGAAAAACAATGGATCATCACGATAATGTAGTTGCCTTGACTTCTTGGTGGAGCTTATTGAACCACCGTCTCTTCCACATGAACCTGAGAAGATTCTTAGATTTAGAGATTGGAACACGAGGCATACTGTGTAGTATCGACAAGCGCTTGTTAAGTGGAAGGATAGAGACGAAGACGCGTCCTCTCGGGAATGCTTTAGTATACTTAACAATTACTATCCTGAATTTTTTTCCACGAATGAAAACTCTTCTTAAGGGAGAGGTAATGTCACGTAGCTTCCAGGTTACGTAGGGCTCGGCCGGTAATGAAGTCTGATCACCGGAGGGTGATCGGTGAGAGTGTTCGGGGTTCAAGGGGGGTGAGAAGCTTGGGTTGGAGGACCATGCAAGCTTCTACATATAACCAGCAATGCGGAGCTTATCCACAATTCCTCTACATGTAAGTCATGAATAAGAGCCCTCCTCTCCTCCCTTATCTTGTGGCTATGGTGTCTTCTTGAGATAGGGAATGCAACAAAAGCCTTTCCTCTAAGCAATTATAAGACAAAGGCAAAATCAACCTAGTCTTTTGGAAAGTATACCAAGAAGGGGATGATAAGCGTAAGAAGTAAGGAAAATGTACGTGGGAGATTAGGCATTTGCTACTAGTTAAAAAGGTAAAGGTAAAGCCTTTTCTCTAGGCAGCTATGAGCGAAAGGCATAATCAATGTAGTCTTCTAGAAAGGATGTCAAGAAGTAGGGTGATAAGCCCAAGAAGAAAGGCAAATTCAACTATTGTTGGAAGCCAGGCCATTACATCAATGAATGTAGAAAAAGGATGAAAAAAAGAGAAGAAGAAATAGACACTCATGGTTATGGCTAATGCATCAACACCAACTACTGAAAAGAAGGAGTCTGCGAACTATGCATAGGATGATTGGGCATTCATTGTGCACCATAGTTACGATCCATCTATCCATCACGTATGCATGCCAATGATAGATCAGCATGTTTGGTACTTTGATAGTGGTACTAGCAAGCACATGATCTATTTTCCTCACTTGAGTTTGCTCCTCAATGAGGAATAGTCACATGTGCAAACAACTCCTCAAGGAGGAATAGTCACACTACTTCAAATGGTGGGACAATCACTCTCTCATAAGTCTTGTTTGTCAAGTATAAAAAAGAATTTACTAGCAGTCTCTCTGCCATTGCTTGGATAGGCCTAATGGTTAGATTTATTGATGTGATATGACTGGAGTGATGGAGACATCACTATGGTATCTGGTCCTCTAAGCCATGGGCTTTATAGGTTAGACATGTATGAGAGATTGTTACATGATACTTGTTCAATTACTACCACACGTGTTATGAGTGATGCGGAGTTATGGCATGCTAGCTTTGGTCACTTGAATTGCGGTAGTTTGTTGCACCTTTAAAGGCAAGAAATGGTGTCAAATTTGTTAAAGCTTAAGGCTCCCATCAAACATGTATGTGAGGGGTGGATTTTAGGTAAGATGCAACAGACATCATTCTTGAAAAATGGGTCAGGTAGGGCTATCCATAAATTAGAACTTGTATATAGTGATGTATGTGGTTCCATGAGGACACCATCAATCAGGGGGGTAGGAAAGGATATCTCTACTTTGTGACTTTTACTCATGACTACTCTAGGCAAACCTGGGTGCATATGTTGAAGGCAAAGCCATGGGTTTTTACATGTTTTAGAAACTTTGTTTCTCTGTGTGAAAATGCTTCTACATGAAAATCTACTAAATTATTAACTCCAAAATGCAACACACTTAAGAACACCTTTAGAAACCTCTGTGAAAGCATAACACCTTCAATCTGCATGCCCTAAGTAGATGAGTATTGATGAGCTAATGGACAACTTTATTAAAAAACCTACCCAATGTAATGAGCTAATGGACAACTTGCTTAAAAAATATAGCTAGCACTAGTGTAATGAAGTTAAGATATGGGATAAATCACCATGGAAGCTTATCCATGATGCCTAAGTGGTTTAGCCTCCCACCAAGAGGATGAAAATAGCCTTCCATAAGCCAAATGTAAGCCAATAGAGTCAACATGATCAATGTCATGAAAAGGTAATGAAGGTAATCAAAGGGGTATAATGTGCAAAAAATACATGCCTTTTATAGTCCCAAGGCCCATGTGCCCTAAATCCACGTGTAAATGTGTCCTAAACCCCATGTGCCTAGGCCTAACTAGTAAAGTTCTTGCATTGTTACAAACCATCCCCTCCTATAATTATTTCATCCTCGAAATCAAAAGGGTGGTCATGAAAAAAAGGCAAAATTGACCCACAACGTATGGAGTCATAGACTATAAAAGGTACCCATTGATTCATGATACCATATAATAGACCAAGTCACTATCATGATCAAATGGGGAACCACGGGTGTTGATGCATAAATAACACCAACATCATAGGATCCTTGTAACCTCCTAGATCAAATGGAGAACCACAAGTGTCTATGTATAAATAACACCAACATCATAAGATCCTTGTAACCTCCTCGATTAAATGGAAAACTGCATGGACCAACTCCAAAGTTGCAAAACATGATCCATCCTCAATCATCGCATAATCCCCAGGGTCAAATGGAAGTGCTAAGAACCAATGATCCATTTACACACGTGCATAACCACGTGTATGAAGGAAGGAAGCTCCATGCAATGATCCAAATGACCGCTTGGATCAAATGGAACTCCATGAAGGTCACCGTCCAATGTTGATGTCTCACAATCTCATGAGAATCACAATAGCATCCATAATGATCAAGAAAGTGGCCACCAAAAGAACTAGGATCCAAGGGAAAGCTTATACGCCCATCTTGTATTATCAAGTAACCATAAGTGTGAATGTGGCCTTCCTCTATATTTTCGAGGAAATATGAACAAACACAAATGCCTCATAAATATGATATCTAACCTCATAAGAGTATCTATGAGCATCACAATTAAACGTCTCCAAATCTGAATGTGCCAAGATATAAGCAAGGCCAAACCATCAACATAATAAACATCTTGCAAATCACCATGAATAGAACCACATAGGAATGATTCTTAACATATAACTACTTGAAATGTGCATCCAATGTATCACCATCACATCATTGCATGAATTATCGCTTCCAATACTATCATCAAAATCCAAGACCTCCTCCATAAAATCAGCATAAGAATTATCCACTAGTGTAGAGGTGTAATCATAACTCAAGATGAAATCCAAATCTTTGCATTGATGCATGTATGGTTTCTCCTCATCTTGCTCCACAAATTACAAGTTTTTTGTCCACTTCAACTCCCATAATGTGCTCATAAAGCCCCACATAATCATAATCCATGCATTCATTAAATGCAAGAGTGAATGGATATCCCCTTTTGCTGTTTGTAAAGCCACCAACATCCAAAATTGAGTGCATAATAGACTTTCTATCCTTGCTCAAATCAAGAGGTGCACAAACAATTCATATACACTGATTCCACTTGTAGTGTTCTCATAAGAGTGGCTTCCAATAAAAGATATGGGCTGAAGTGAACTCCTTGTAGATTGCCCAATAAAACATAAATTTGGCTTGTAGAAAATCCCACCAACACAAAGATCTCATCTAGGACAATGTCATCATCACTCTCCATAATTCATCAAACCACTTGCATGAAACCTTTGTCTAGTTTTTGCACAAATTTATCTATGTCTCCTTTTTCCTTGAAGTTTGACACAACGAAAGAAAGATACCAATACTCCTCGACATACCTAGACAAAGACTTGTCATGCAGAAGTGCCATGCATCTTGTTCTAAAGCTCATTTGCTTATGGATAGTCACAAAGCTTTGCATAACTTCATAGGCTAAACTCTCCCAACATCACACATGCTTGCCAACCACCAAAATCTAGTTTCGCCTATGAAATGTGAAGTCACTTTCTTCACCTTGCTTTTGTCTCCACAAGGAAATGCATAAAAGTAGGCCTCCCAATTGTGAAGCCATTCCTTAAGTTGTACACAAGTGACTCCTTCACCATTAAATGAAAACATAGCTTGGAAGAATGGTTCGCCATGCTTGAACCGTACATTTCCTACTTAAATAGACACCATGTACTCATTGAATTCATCCCTCTTCATGGGCTTGGCAATTTGGAGCACACAACTTTATACATCTTGTCATATCTTCCCCGTTCATTTTCCTTGGTACTTATTGTTATAATCTCTTGCCTTTGCATTAAAATACCATGTTGTTTGGACTGTTTTGTCTCCAAAAAGTCTTGTATAATGACAACTTGAGAAAGCTCAACCAGAGTGTTTTGATCCTTGACAAAAGCATTGTTTCCTTTTGCTTTCATTGCATCGAAGACATTGCCTCTTCCTTGCATTACATCAAAACCCTCGTCGTCATCCTCGTCAAGATCACTTCCATTGTTACTCTCATAGGTGTGTCCACACAAGATCACTTCCATTGTTACTCTCATAGGTGTGTCCAAACGATCGCTTCCATTGTTACTCTCATAGGTCTTGAGTTGAGATTCATCTTCACTTTCATTAACCCAATCCTCATTGCCATAAGTGAATAATCATAACTACTATACTCATCATAAGCACAGTCATCGAAATCTACATCTTCTGCATGCTCTCCAAAATTATAAGCAAAGTCATCAAAATGCACGTCTTGTGCATGCCCTTGAGAATCATAGGCATAGTACACATCTTCATTGTCACCTTCTATGCAAGTAGAGTATTTAAGCTTGCAACTATCCTCATTAGAAGTGTAATCCTCAAAATTGGAACCAATGTAATCCTCTTTATCATCATCGGTATAACTTCCATTATCCGTGCTATAACAATCTTTGCCCTCATAATAGTTATCATCCTCATTATCAAAATCTTCCATAACTTCCAAATAATACCTTGGGGGATAATAGGAATGCTGATTTCAAGTGAACTAAGGCTTATTGGAAAGCTCTTAGTATCTATTTTCCAACTATGTTTTGTTTTAGTTTGGTCCATATGTCTCTATTTTTTGACTTTTGAGAATAGTTAACCATAAACCAAAATTAATGTAACTTGACTAAACAGTGTCTAAATTTGACAAACTATAGAGTGATGGAATGCTTTTGACAAGCACTATGCATCCATGCATACTCTTTAGCCAAGTTTGACAAAGAACTATCCTCTATTTGACTTTTTTGACCGATCCAACTATTGCCGTTTGACCACGTATGATGTCCAAATCGAGTGATCTTTGGTTTGTTAGGAAGCCAGTGATATGTACACTCCATCTAGATGCTCAATTTCCAAAAATACCATTCTGTTTTAGACTGGGCCCACCTTCTAGTTGCGGTGAACTTTTGCCAGTTGGGTATGCAAATAATATCAGAATCAAAAGTTTGACGGCTCTAGATGTAGCCCTTAGATAGTACTATAAGGCTATGCAAATACCACAAAATAGTCCCACCCCTTTTCAACTGAATTAGGGTTTTGTAATTCTGCAGAACATAGTCAAAGTGCCCCAAAATTCACATAATCGAACCCAATTTGCATTTGCGAATGTTTTATTACATCAAAAGTGTTACCCAGCAATCTTAGGTATGTATTTGAGCATCCCAAACTCATAGATAAGCCAAATTTATGCACTACAAAAATTTTGGCATAACCTCCTATGTATTTGCAATCGAATCTCAAATTAATAAGTGTGTCCAAAAGGTATCAACGATGCATGCCACGTACATAGGTAACCATTACCACCTCAATTGTACTTATTACCATCAAATCCCATTGTCCATTGCCACCATGGCCTTTGCATTGCATAATTTCCATCCATTAATACTTGCATAGTTAATACATTGTCCCTTATTTGCGTAAACCCAATGCCCAATGATCCAATTGCCGATTCAATTTGAGTAAAGTGTTGATGATGAGGATTTGCCTATCGATCATGATATTAATTTTGTTAAAATCTTTCATGAAACCCCAAATCTTGGAAAAGCCATAAAACCTCACCATAGAAGCTTGCAAACCCCTCAAAATCCTCCAATGCCTTGATTAGAAACACCATTAGCATATTGTAGAGCATGAGGAGCAACCAAACACCATTTCTTCTCCACGAAACGGTGCTTGAAACTGCAACCTTATGAGCAAAATCTACACCTCTTCACCTCATGAAGACTACTCCATGTGTTGCTTAGCTCTTGCCCTAGCTTAACCCTAATGTTTGGCAAGCCTTTAGAGTGTAGGTGGTGAGCTAAGGCCATGATAAGCTTAAGCAAAGGGAGGGAGAAGATGAAAAACGTAAGGAACAGAGATTTCTCCCAATTGTTTTGTCCAATGTCTCAAAATTTTGATCCTCCATCCCAAAATTTACCAAAACGGTTCAAATCTTACCCAAAGAAAAAAACGTGGCAATTGATTCATCATCGTGTTTGACCAAAATCCCTTAAGATATGTAAGGAAAACTTCCAAGACAAACCAAGAAAATTCAAAAACATGTACAGAAATCAAGAAAATCTATCAAATCACATGTTAAAATCCATTTTCTTACAAATTTATTGTCATGTTGAAAATCAAAATTCCCATGATCAAAATCAAAGCTCAAATACCAATTTTAATGAAGCTGAGATATGGGACAAATCACCATGGAAGCTTGCATCTATGATGCCTAAGTGGTTTAGCCTCTCGCGCAAGAGGATGGAAATAGCCATCCATAAGTCAAGTGTAAGCCAAGAGAGTCAACATGATCAATGTCATGATGGCAATAGCCTTCCATAAGCCAAATGTAAACCAAGAGAGTCAACATGATCAATGTCATGGAAAGGTAATGAAGGTAATCAAAGGTGTACAATATGCAAAGAACACATGCTTTTTATAGTCCCAAGACCCATGTGCCCTAAATCCCACGTGTGTAAATGTGTCCTAAATCCCACATGCCTTTTTTAGTCCCAAAGCCCATGTGCCCTAAATCCCACATGTGTAAATGTGTCCTAAACCCCATGTGCCTGGGTCTAGCTAGTAAAGTTGTTGCTTCATTACAAATAGTAGGGTAGATAACTCATGACTAGCAAGGTCACCCACACTTGTATCGAAGGTGTGATTTGATATTTTGTGTTACATGCCATCAAAATCATCATACAACTATAGAATATCCACACTTGTATCGAAGGTGTGATTTGATATTTTGTGTTACATGCCATCAAAATCATCATACAACTATAGAATATCCACATTTGAGGCTTGGACTGCAAGGTCACCCACACTTGTATCGAAGGTGTGATTTGATATTTTGTGTTACATGCCATCAAAATCATCATACAACTATAGAAAATCCACATTTGAGGCTTGGACTGCAATATTGTGCACTTTTTTTACAGTATACTAATCACCATGTATCCCACAACTTCAATCATTAGAATCCCCAAATGAGAAACCAAGGTAAACATTAGTTACTTCCACCTCCTTAAAGACAACGCTTAGAAATATCTACACCTCAATCCACAGAACAATAAGCTACTGATGTTATTTGCATTTACCACCTCTGATGCACTGTGTGAGAGAGAGAGATTCATTTTTGTTATTGCTAAATAATCAACATATGTGTGTGGGTCATGTGCATGTATACATACATATATATTATTATATATAACATGTATGTACCTATAATTTGCATTATCAAATTCTTGGATGATTATTGAGGCGAAAATATCATATTATAAAAAATATATGACTTGAGAGAAGGATTGGAGAAGTAAGAGTAGTTTTATCATCATACCTTAGCCAACAAGAGGAGGGGAGGAGGAGCATTAGTTTTATTGTCATAGCCAAGCCAACTGACCATATGATGGCACCAAAGTTTGGAGATAAGGCTCGAACCCGAGATCTTTTGATTGGGAGCACTCTTGAGATTGAGAAGAAAAAACAAAGAAAGATTAAAGAAAAACAATACTAATTTCCAATTTTAAGGAATTTTTACAATGTAAACAAATGATAAGCCTGTTGTAATTTAGGACAAGCCCAAAAGGTCTTAGATTTATCCCTCCTATACCTTGCATCGGTGTTTAACAAAAACCCGAGTATAGTGTAATTGTACCTTCAAATGTTGAGATTGAAGGTTTAAAAATTGGTGCTTTTTTCAAGAGGTTTTAGTAATAATACCTTTAAAAATCATAAAATATTCATAAATTACATGGAGGTTTTAGTAATAATACCTTAAAAAATCATAAAATATTCAAAGTACCTGCAATATTGCGAGATGAGGTTTTTCACACAACCCATATTTTGCATACGTATTCACACAACCTATATTTTACATTAATTAATGCCACTGACATGGCATTAATTAATGTAAAATGCAAGGTATATCTATCGTTGCTCCTCTTCCATCGATGGCATTAATTAATGTAAAATGCAAGGTATATCTATCGTTGCTCCTCTTCCATCGCCTCATCTCCCTCCTCCTTCTCCCGACGTTCTTGCTCACTTGCCATAACTCTCCCTCACCTCCTTCTCCTCCTTCTCCTCCTCCCCCTTCTTGCTCCTACTCACCTTGTTCTCACCTATAGCATAGACCTAGACCTATGTGTGAGAGAGAGTGCTTCTAGTTATAGACCTCCTCCCCCTTCCAGTGTAGACTTAGACTTGTGAGAGAGAGCGCTTCCAGCATAGACCTAAAATCTGAGAGACAGAGGGAGGGAGAGGGGGGGCAAGGGTGGGCTCATCTTCTTTGTCAAGAGATCAGAGTATGAGCACTGCTCGCAAACAATCAAATTGCCCTCCTCCTCATCGCCCTCCATATTAGGGATGGCTAGCTAGATTCATCTTTTGTGTTGAAAGAGAGTATACAATAAGTAACATGCTATTTGAAGATTGCGAAAAGATACGCGTTGATTTGTTTCCAAATATGTGCACACCTTGGCCGCCATAGAAAATGGGATAGTTAATTAATTAATGCCAAACAAGTTGATTTGTTTCCAAATATTTGCACGTCTTGGCCGCGGATAGTTAATTAGTTAATGCCAAACAAAGAAAGATTTTGGTGGCCTATTTTCACTAAAAATTAAAAACTTCTTTTCGAGCACACAAAAATTGGTGTCCAGCACCTAGAAAAATCGGTGACTTGACTCCTTTTCATCGCGATAGAAGGCAGTGGCGGCCGCTGCAAGTGCTACCATGGCTGCAGCAACGAGCTTTTCTTCCCCATTGGTGAAGGTGATCTCTCTTTTGAAGCTTGCTTTTTTTAACAAATGTAGACGACCATTCAGTGGATCTGATCAGAGCGGATATTTCTAATGCAGGGTGAAGGTATTTTCAGCTCTCTTTCTTCTCCGTCGCTCGGTGGGGCGAGCATGACATGGAAACCCATTAGCTATGCGAGGGTTTCTGCCGAAAATTACTTTTGCAACATCGTAGCCGTGGCTGCTCCACCCCGCCCTCAAGAAAGGCCCCCTGCATCCACCGGCTCTGTGAGTACTCTTATACCCCAACTTCATCCCGTTAAGAAAAGTGTCTGATGTTTTTTTTGGTGTGTTTTTAATATGTAACATTATCAGCTGGTCTGTAATCTCAATACATTAGTTAGGTTGTAACTTCAAACGGGCTGGACAGGGTGAGCTTAAAATTTTCACAAAACTGGATTAGTTTGAGTGTGGAATTATGCATTCCTGTTAGCATATTCATCCCCAAATTCTGCCCATGTATTATGTCCACATTTGATCCCTTTTATGGCCCTTGGTTGTGAGCTGGCTACCCCTATTTTTCCCTATTTTCTTGGTATTTTTCCCAAGTCAGGTGACTCACTTCCAGTCGGCTAGCTCTTGTTTGTCCAGTCGGCCAGTTCCTTTGTTCCAGTCGGCCAGCCCTCATGACATATATATAGGTGGGCTAGCCTCTTCACTTTTCAGTAGTTTGGTCATCTTTTGTATGAGACCTATTATGTCTCTTGCTCGGGATTGCTTTCATTGCAGTATATTCAGCTTTGTTGCTTCATCTCTCTCTCTCTCTCTCTCTCTCTCTCTCTCTCTCTCGGACATCTCAGATCAGCACACGCTAGTGCTCATCTTGCTTCCGCTCTGTGCACTCTTTCATGGTATCATTGCTCTAGGTTCAGAGTTTACTTTGCTGCCCCAGTTTCTGCCCTGTTTTCAGCACCTTCTCTTTTGTGTTTTTTCTCAGTTTTGCTGTTGGTCCGATTGCCCTTTTCGAGGTACTTCACCACTGCAGATTTGTGGTCAATCTTCATTAGATTTGACCCCCCCTGGACTCCTATACAGCTGTCAGCCTGCTTTGTATCAGGGAAGCATCATTGTTTGTGCTGCGTTTCTTCATCTACAGGTTGTTTGCAGCAGTCGGTTTGTTGATTTGAGGCTTGGTGGCATCCGGTACCTGGGGAGGACACTTCCTTCTTATGAGTTGTGCATTTTTTCTTATGAGATTGAGCTCGAGTTTTAGTGGTGGCTGCCCCGACTACTCTTCATATGTTCTCTGTGTCTGCAAAGTTGGATGGCTTCAACTATACTTTATGGAAGGTGAAGGTGAAATCAGCCTTATGCGGAGTGGATCTCTGGGACTGGCTTGTTACAGCTGCCAATGCCACCCCTCCCACCCTTTCTATTGTTGGTATGACTCAGGCACAGATTGATGTTTGGCAAGCAAATGATCGTCGTGTTTTCTCCTTTGTAATGTTGAATTGTCAAGATTCTGTTCTCTCACATGTGCGTACAGCAGATGTTGCACATGAAGTTTGGAAGGCATTTGAATTTTGCAGATCTTTACGAGATTAAGTCTCTGGGTTGGATTTTGGCTTTGGAAAAACAGCTTATGAATTTGTCAGTTTATGCCTTTCCAACAAGAACTCCAAGGATAATGACAAAGATAAAGACGAAGATGAAAATAAATCGTCTAAAAACAAGGACGTGGAGTGTCACTACTTTGGCAAGAAGGGTCATAAACAGTCCTAATGTTAGAAAAAGAAGCGGTATGAAGAAGCAAAGGACTCTACCTCCACAACGGTGTCTCAGACATAGAAGGATGATGGTATTCTTCGATTAGTCGGTGCTTGTCGTGTACTAGCGCTTGTGACTTCTCAGTTGCAGTCTTGGTGTAACTATTCCTTAATTTCTCGGGATTTATATTGTAAATTCTCTATTATCCATGGCCATGGATGTTGGACACTACAATGGACATGGGTGGTGGACACTACATGTAGCCATGGAATGTTTAGGGTTAAGCTTCCCATGTATGTGTATGCTAGCTGTATCTACGAGATCCTGGCTGCATAGAAGCATGTTAAGCATTTGATGGATCTTGGAGAACCAAATGCAATACATAATGCCATGGATATTTGATGGATCTTGGAGAGCCAAATACCATAGTCCTTGTAAATATCAAGTACATGTAAATAGATGGGGTTTCTTCAAAAATATGTGTTTAAATGCATACATTTTTGTGCATGGCTTATTTTTATGTGTGTGTATTGTTTTGTTTGCCCGAACAATGCTTGTATTTTATTGCATGAGAAGCTCATGGATCTGGGGACGCTGGGATTGCACCCATGGGTTAGTAATAAGTATGTTGCATAACCTGTCTTCAATTAACTTGTATTGATGGATTTGTACAAGAATAATTGACATTTTGAAGGTAGCCCACTCTTATGCGGGTCATTAGCCGAGAGCTCGAAGATAAGTAGAAGGGCGCCCATGACCAAGAGTATGAGCGCAACGAATTGCTTAAGACCTTTGGCTACATAGGTGGCCAAAGAGTCGTCTTATTTATCAGCGGCAGCACAAAGGATGTGGTCATGGAACAAGCTGCTTGGCGTCCTCGTTTCATCCTGACTTCGGTGGACAAGCAAGTTGAGGGTTTTAGCACAGGCATGACGACGAGAGTTAAGTTTGAAGCTCTAGGTGCTAAATTAGTCATTGAGGGCATAGAGTTTGTGCGTGATTTTATGGTTGCCCCTCTTGTAGGAGTAGACATAATCTTGGGCATTCAGTGGTTTCACAAGTTCCTTCCTAATGTCTAGTGGGATAAGCACACTTTCTAGATCAGCCGGAATGTGTCCAACGTCCCAGTGATCATTAAGTGTGAGCTAGGAATCCCTAACTTTCCGCTCCACTTGCAGGCTAAACGAGCGATCAGGAAAGACATACATTGTGTGATGATTTACATCCGGATTGCCTAGACGGTGGCTAGTGCTTGCGAGAAGTATTTGGCTCTCCATGAAAAGTTCAAGAAGATTTTTCTTCGGGACAATCACCTTTCCTAGCTCCCCCAGTCCTGACCGGAGAACCACAAGATCGACCTCCTCGTAGGCTTGGAACCCCGAGTAAGTTTCCATATCACCTTTCTAAGGCAATGGAATCGGAGTTGGACCGTAAACTCCAAGAATTATTGCAATTTGGCTTCATTCGTCCCAGTGTGTTGCCATTTACAACACCGATCCTGTTTGTCAAGAAGAAGGATGGGTCTTCTTGATTGTGTGTCGATTATCGTGCACTCAATAAGCTGACTATCAAGAGTAGATTTCCAATGCCTCGAATAGACTATATTCCCGAGAGGCTGAATGGGGATAAGGTGTTCTCAAAACTCGATTTAAAGAGTAGGTACCATTAGGTGAGGATTGTTGAGAGGGATATCCCTAAGACAGCCTTTCGTACGGAACGGGCCCACTATGAATTTGTGGTCATGCCTTTTGGCTTGACGACCACATTCAATCGCATGACAATGCAGGTATTCTGGGAATTGATTAGAAAGTGTGTTTATATTTCTGGACGACATACTGGTATTTTGAGCTACTGTTGAGCAGCATGACATTGATGTGGAGAAAGTCCTGAAAATGCTGGAAAGCAACGAGCTCTATGTCGATGAGAAGAAGTCGGAATTTTATTTGTTCGAGGTTCATTACCGTGGATATATAATTAGTGTAGAAGGCATTCTACTTGATCCGGCCAAGGTGGCCGAGATTGTTAATTGGGAAGTACCACTGATTGCTTATGACATCAGATCCTTTGTGGGTATATGCTAGGCATACTCCACCCACATAGACAAGTTTTCAAACCTCTCGACGAACCTCACCGATCTACTAAAGGGTGTCAAGACTAAAAGGCAGTGGATTTGAATGACTCCACGAGCGTTCGAGGCATTCAAGAATCTCAAGGTGGCTTTGTCAGAAGCGTTTTGTCTAGCGCTTGCCTCGTGGGATGAACCGTTCCAATTGATCACCGATGCGAGTAACATCTCAATTGGTGGTGTATTACAATAGAATGGCCATCCAGTAGCTTACATGTCTCGTAAGTTACTACTTATGGAAAAGAATTACTCGGTCTAAGATCGGGAACTCCTCGTAGTTATTCAGGCCTTGAAACATTGGAAACATTTCCTTTATGGTCGTGACTTTAAGGTTTGCACTGACCATCAGGCATTATATTGGATTTAGACAATGCCAAGTGCACAATGGAGTGACCGATAGCACCACTGGAGCTAGATATTCCAGCAATTTGGTGGTATGATTGAGTACCTTCCAGGAAAGGTCAATCCAGTGGCCGATGCTTTGAGCCAGAAGGGACAGGTGACTTTGATTCAGATCACTAGACTCGACTTTGTTGGTATGGGACTAGACGATATGAAGCACATGTACGCGGATTCCGAGACATTCGGTACAGAGTGGGAACATGAAGTGGATGCCAAAAGACATGCTACTTTTTGATACGTGATGGTTGGCTTTTCTACAAAGGCCAATTGTGTGTCATGAAATCGTTTAGGGTAGTTCTTTTCCATGACGCCATTACTGGTGGTCATCGGGACATGAATTCGACTTTGGAGAAGCTAGAATGGCAATATTATTAGAGACGAGGCGAGATGTGTTTGCACGTGTGCAACAATGTGACATTTGTCAAAAGTTGAAAGCTCGTCGTGGGAAGAAGATAGGGTTGTTACAGTCCTTACCAATTCTTGAGAGACCTTTCCAAGATATATCGATGGATTTTGTTACAAATTTACCTCCCAGTCCAGGTAAGCGTAATACTCAGTGCTTGACTATAGTTGATAGATTTAGCAAATTTGTTATGGTTATTCCATGCAGAGCGAATGTGACTGCCGAAGATGTTACTTATTTGTTCATTCGGCATTGGTCAATGTGATTGGCGGAATCCCTAGGACCATAGTGTCAGAGCGAGATTCCAAGTTTAACAGTCATTTTTGGAGGGCATTGTTTGATAACTTTGGTACTAAATTGAATTTTTCCAGTGCATTTCACCCACAGACTGATGGCCAGATAGAAATCTACAACCAATTGGCTTTTGATGTACTGAAGTGTTATGTCCACGATCAGCAAGGTAGGTGGGAATCATATTTGCCTTTAGTTCAAGCTGTTTTGAATGATTCCTTTTCTTCAACTATTAGCAGGACTCCATATGAAGTAGCGTTTGGAAGACCATTCCAGTCGCTATTGACCAGAACCTCGTCTTTAGTACCTGAAGGGAATAAATTGACAGAGTCTTACCAAGAGATTTTGGAGTTAGTAAAAGACAGGTTGCCTAAAGCATAGGAGGGCTACACTCGACAGGCCAACAAAGAGCGAAGGGATATGAAGTTTTCGAAAGGTGATTGGGTTTATCTTCGGAGCATGAAGCAAAGGTTGAAACAAGTGGACAAGCGATGCCCAAAGTTGTCATTCAAGAGCTTCGGGCCTTTTCCCATCTAGAGAAAGATTAACGAGGTTTCAATGAAGTTGAAGCTACCTCCGAGCTGGACTATGCACGATGTGTTCCATGTCAGTTGGTTAAAACCATATGCAAGTCTGATCACTTCAGAAGTGAAAGACCAAGTGGAACCAGATATAATTGATGAAGCTTCTCGGATATAGTTGTGTGTCCAAGGCATATCGTCTATATGATCAGCAAGACGGCAAGGTGGTTGTGAGCTGTGATGTGGTGTTCGAGAGGCTCCTCCATCTTCTGAGGGGGGTGGTGATCTTCTTCTTCCTCCGCCTCCTCCTTCTCCTTTCCCTGCTTTTGTTACACCTCCAACTGTGGATTCTTAGTCAGATGATGATGATGACTTTGCTCCTCCTCTAGCGAGTTCGACTAGATCGGTGCTTGGATGGTATTTTCAGACAGTTCGTGATTTTGGGTGTTATGAGAGCTTCCTTCTACTCCTCCGCCTAGTTCTCTCAGGTGATCTTCCAGAGTTTCAGGGAAACAAATTCATGAGGTAACATGTTTGTTAACTATGCTCTTATGTCCTCTTTTATTCATGGTCCTTCTGATCCCACTTCTGTGGACGAGGCTCTTTCACATGAACCTTGGCGTCGTGCTATGCAGGCAGAGCTAGATGCTATTGAACGGAATGACACTTGGATTTTGGTGCTTGGGCCACAGCAACGTAAGGTGATTGGTGTGCGGTGGATCTTCAAAAGGAAGTACTGAGCTGATGGCAGCTTGGACAAGCACAAGGCAAGGTTGGTTGCTAAGGGCTATGCTCAGCGCCTTGAAGGCGACTTCGATGAGACCTTTGCTCCGACGGCCCGGGTGACTACCATTCGAACCGTTCTTGCTCTTGCAGGATATCATAGATGGCCCATATTCCAGATGGACGTCAAGTAGGCTTTCTTGAATGCAGAGCTTACACAGGAAGTGAATGTTGATTAGAGGTTGGGATTGAGATTCTAGGCAGACAGGACCGGGTGTACCGGTTGAAGAAAGATTTGTATGGTCGGAAGCAGGTTCCACGGACTTGGTACCAGTGGATTGATGAGTTCTTTCAGAAGCTTGGCTTGCGCCGTTCTCATGCAGATTCGAATCTTTATATTCTCCTTGAGAGGGGGTTAGTTGTTATCATTGTGGTCTATGTTGATAACCTCATCTTTACAGGTTCTAATTCTGTGAGGATTTGTTCAGTCATGGATGCTTTGGAGACAGAGTTTGAGATGACGGATCTTGGGCTTCTGCACTATTTTATTGGCTTTGAGATTTGACAGATCCCTTAGGGTATTTTCTTCTCTTAGCAGAAGTACACATGGGAGATTCTTTACAGGTTTCAGATGATTGGATGTAGACTAGTATCTTCTTCTATGGATACTAGTGAGAAGCTTTCTCTTCTTGATGCTTCTCCAGGGATTGATCAGGGACAATATCAGGTTCTCGTCAGTTGTTTGTTATGGTTGACCTAGTTCCAATTGGACATTTGTTTCGCAGTTAGCTTATTGAGTTCTTTCACATCCAAACCCCGTCAACAGCATTGCCGGTGTGCTCTCAGGGTTCTTCGGTACTTGCGTGGTACTTTGGACTTTGGCATCTTCTATGGCCAAGGGTGCACTCTTCTTGGATGGTCTGATTCAGATTGGGCTGGAGATCCAGATACTCGGCGTTCGACCATTGGTTGATTTTTTTCACTTGGGCAGGAGCCATTTCGGTTACTCTTTGTATTTGCAACAGGAATCAGCAATGAAGAGAGGATCTGATACATACATACGTCACAATCGTGACATGAGGTATTGCAGATTCACCTGAGGTACTGCAGCTTTATCTTGATGCCTTGGAGTTGGAGCCGACTCTTGTTACGGCTCATTCAAGTTCAGCAGAGCATAGGTCTGGAGCATTGCCTGATGCTCAAGAGGGGGGTAGCACCTCCGCTCCCTTGTTACGGACAGGCTCAGTTGTCATCTAGGAGTCGCTTGGTGACATCTTTGTATTCACCCGAAGGTACTGGAGGCTGACAGTACATCTGCTTATGGGACTTATATGATATTGTGTACTAGTCACATGAGATGGTAAAGTTGGGTATGGTTCACAGTCAGCCGCACCTTGAACTATAACTGCAACTATGGATAACTCTATGGAGGGCATAAGTCTTGCGAGCAGTCCTAGAGTTGGTTTGGTTCATCGATATATGGATCGAACTCTATTTGTGCATGTATGCATACACTTTCTGAGGTATTATTGTATTCTCGTGCCATTGGATCCTATGAGAATACATTGGGAATACTCCGGATTGTGTCGTGTGAGGCATGTATGTTGGTATGATACATCAAGTACTTTATTATGTTCATGGATGCACCACTGGGTGCAACTCTTGCGGGATGGCCATGAGACATATGTGGGGAGTACTTAGTGGATGTATTGTTTGGATGCATTGAGTGCTTTCATATGCTCATGTTTTACCTCCAGTTGTGGGTCCTACGGGATGCCCATGGGTGTAAGGCTTGCGAGCAGCCTTGAGACTGTTATTTTTGGAGTAGGTAGAGCATCTTGAGGAGCATATTGTTTGTGAATGCATATATGTGTCATGCATATGTTTGTCGTATGTAGAATGATGCATGGTGTTGTTTTGGCTAACACAGGTTACGTGTTTCCACTTGGTTTTGTTGCAGGTTTCGAAGGAACAAGCAAGAGTTGTTTGTCACTTTGACATGACGGTGTGGCCTTATTGTCCAGGATGATTGTTTGATCACCCAGGTGCATTGGAGGGTCATTGCTTTTGTCATATGGGGAGCCTGTGCTCATAAGATGCCTTACTGTGTTATTGAGTGCAATCGAGGACGCTTGCTAATTTTCAAGAGGGGGGTATGTTACGACCCTGTGTTTTTCTCTGGACAGTAAGCAGGTGGGCACGGGCACGGGCACGGGCACGGGCACAGGATGGACAGTGTGAAAGGCATCAGTTTGGAATCGAGAAAGAAACCTATGTGTGGCTAGTCCAAGTGTGAAGGGGACGAAAGGATTTAAAGAAAGGGACGAAAGGATTTTGAGTTTATAAGGATTTATAACCTTTGATGACTTAAAAAAAATATTTGATGACTTAAAAAAAATATTATATTTGGAAGCATGCGTCTTTGCTGTTTGCTTTTTGGCTTTTTGGAGAAAGCGAACTGAATTGCATCATCCAAGTTTATAAAGCGAAGGGTGGCGGATTTCGACGTATGATGTCGTGTGGCGTGTGACGCTTCTCTCCTTGGGTGGTAGGTCGCCAGAGAGCATAGGCGACTCCCAAGGTTGTATCAAGAAGCGTTGTACATGGGCTGGCTGCAGGAATCGCATCTAGGCGCAACATGCACACGTGAGAGAGCAAGGGCGACTCCTAGGGTTGTGGCAAGAGCGTTGTACGTGGGCTGGCTGCAGGAATCGCATCCAGGCGCAACATGCACACGTGGGCTGAGCTGGTGGCGTAAAGGTCGATAGGACAAGCAGCACGGGATGGGCTGCTGCAGGGAGCATCGGACTGGACCGCAGGGTGGTGCAAGGCTGCGGATGTTTGGGACTGCTCCTCCTCCCCCTTACTCGGGCTGTTACTTGTGTGTGGACATTTGGCTGCGTGTGTGGAAGGAGCCAGGCGGGTGACCCTCTAAAGAAAGCTATGGTGCAGGTTCTTACTGAGTTTTTGCAGAGAGCTATGGTGCAGAGAGCTCAGTCGAAGGACCGGGGGTGCTCTACTACAAAGGAACCGGGGTCCATGATCAGGGCCTGGTTGATGGCATGTCTGGAGCTGTGGCCGGTGGCATCTACAACACCGTCACCACACAAGCTATGGCGAGACTTGGATACAGAAGATCAAGCTAAGATGCAAGATAGGATGTTCATGGAAGAGATGTGTTGTTCCTCTTCATCTTGAACTTACGTGTATTCAGGGGATTGCTTGACACGTCTTCTATCTTTCTCTCTGGGTTATGGAAAGGCATAGGGTATTGCTATGGAAAACAACCGTGGTTTTTGGCACTGTGATTGGATGGTGTATTTGTGGGTTTCTCATGGAAAGAGGACATTGGTTTTCGAGAGGAAACAGGACTTTGGTATCGAGGAAACATGCCTATGGTTTATGGGAAATAGGTCTTTGGTTTATTAGATATAGGTCTTTGGTTTCATGTGGAAAGCATGTCTTTGGAGTCATGTGAACAAGTTGTAGTTTTCTCGAGGTTACATGCAAGCTTTGACTATAGGGAAGGACATATGGTTTGGTACAGCCCTACTGCCGTTTGGGAAAGGGTTTGAGGGATCCATGATAGAGATGGAGAAGACCTTTTCAAGCAGGGAGATGTTGTACAAGTGTGCCTTCTCTATGGTATGCTGTGCTATAATAACGAGAGTTCTTATTTGGAAGTCCTGGGTGAAACTATAAGGGATCCTATTGGTGGAGGATTCTACAAGTTGTACTTTGTACTCAAATTTGATCAAGTAAAGAAATACCGCAAGGGGCGCCACTGCGTTTTGGGGCCAATCGGTGTACGTGTAATTTTTGCAGGAGCACTCTAGCTCCCCTTGTTTGTTTTCCTTTTCCAGTTCCTCAAAGGTGTTGAAGTGTTTTGTGTGCAAGTGTTTGTTTCACCGCCTGTCAAGTTTCTGAAGGCCGGTTTCAATGAGCCTGAGAGTCCAGAGGACAACCACAATGGCGGCAAACCATGGAGGCAGAGATGTCCTCTATTGAGAGGAATCACACTTAATCTTTGGTGCCACGGCCACTTTGGATTCATCAGATTCTAGATTGTGGAGCATTTGTGCTGTGTCGACCCTTCCCCAGTTACCATCTTCTCGGATTCTCAGAGTGCTATTGCTCTAGCTCAAAATCTTGTGATACGGGGGCGATCCAAGCATATTGAAGTGCATTATCATTTTGTACGCGACTGGATCGAGTTGGGACTTCTTCGGCTGGCCTATTGTTCTACCAAGGATAATGTGGCTGATCTCTTCACCAAACCACTTCCGAGAGCTACTTTGGAGGTGTTACTTCAGCGTTCTAGTATTGGACCACCCCTCTAGCGTTGAAGAGGAGGTGTTGGAATATATCATCTCCAGAGGGTCTATATCACCTTTTTCATGCTTGTATTGGTCATTTTATGAGACCCTGCATTGGCATATTTAGCCAATTTTATTTGGGATTTTTTCTACCATTTTGAGGCATGTTATAGCATTTTATGCTACTAGACAGCTGTCAGTCTTTTACAGCTGGCCGACCAGCTCTTTGGAGGGATATATAAGGGTTCTCACCCTTCCCCTCACTTTTCATCTTATTCTTGCATATCTGCTGGAGGTCATTGGCTGTAGCAACAGTCTCTTATGCTTGTAAGCACCTACAGGCTTCCCTTGTGCTCAATTTCAGCAATAATCAACTGTTTCCAGCCTTCTACAGTTTATGCTTTGGGCCTACAACTTGTGATGCTCTTTCTTTCAATTATGACCTTTGGCAGACCTTGGGGCTGCTCTTTGTTTTATATTTTTGGGGTGGCAAACATCTGTTTGCTTTGCTTTTTTCTTCTGCAACCTCTTCTTTCCTGTCCTGCCACAGACCAGTCCTTAGGGCAAGCTGTTGTCCCTTTTCTTCCCATTTTAACATTTGAGGCCTTTATAGACTGTGCGTGTCAATCCCTGAGTGCATGCCTTATCGTATGTGCTGTACATTTTGGTGCAAAAGAAATGATGGTTGCTTTTGTTTTTTGATAAAAATTGTAGGTGAAGCAGGCCATGACAATAACAGAGAAGATTCTTGCCCGGGCCAGTGAAAAGGGAAGTTTGTCTCCTGGTGAGAACATCTGGGTCAATACGGACATATTGATGACGCATGATGTTTGTGGACCAGGAACCATCGGAATTTTCAAAAAAGAATTCGGAATGGATGCCAAAGTAAGTGTATGCATTTTGTACTGTAATGCAGAGCAATCTAAAATATTCAAGATGTAGAGCTGATTCGTTGATCACTTGCATTGATTTTGAAGTAGGTTTGGGATCGTGAGAAGATTGTGATTATCCCGGATCACTACATTTTTACAGCAGATGAGCGGGCAAATCGCAATGTGGACATCATCAGAGAGTTTGCACACGAACAAAACATCAAGTATTTCTATGATATAACAGACTTGAGCAATTTCAAGGTGGTGTTTCCACCATAGCCAGCTAATCTCCCTGCTTTCTGTTATTGTTGGTGTGATGGTAGGAAGGTCTATCTGGGCACGTTTTTTGAGTTAGTCATACCACAGAAGTTTAGAGAGGTTCTTAATGTTTGTTTTCCTTTATGGACAGGTAAATCCAGACTACAAGGGAGTCTGCCATGTGGCATTGGCACAAGAAGGCCATTGTAGACCTGGTGAGGTCAGTATCATTGCATTTAGTCTTTTGTGTCATTATCTATTAATCTTGTATTAGTGGCATACCTGGCCTTGAGAAGCTTTTGAACATGAATCTGTTTTCAGGTGCTTTTTGGTACTGATTCTCATACTTGCACTGCTGGTGCATTTGGGCAATTTGCCACTGGTATTGGTAATACGGATGCAGGATTCATCCTGGGTACAGGGAAGCTACTTGTGAAGGTAAAACTATTGATTGTGGTGGTGGCCAGTTTCAGATACAGAAGGCTTCCTGTGTTCATCTGATTCGAGGGGTTAGTGGATGGGTTTGAGGGTTAATTAATGCAGGGTTGGAGCTGTGCAAAATGGGTCTTCATGACGTTTTTGTTCTCTTTTTGTTTTGTTGCTAGGTTTGAGAATAATCCATGACTTCTGTATATCAGGTGCCTCCGACCCTGAGGTTTATTCTGGATGGAGAGATGCCTAGCTTTTTGCATGCAAAAGATTTGATTCTACAGGTATGGCATGGAGCATCGTTATTTTGAGGATGTACTATTGTTCATTTCTATCTCTGAACTTGAATTGCTAGAGTTGGCTTGATGCTCTTTATTCAATGTTGCCATTTTTGTTACTATGGTGCCAGATAATTGGTGAAATAACGGTGGCAGGGGCTACATACAAGGCTATGGAATTTGTCGGGTCTGTTGTGGATAGTATGACGGTGGGCATATGGCACTGTTTTTTGTCTCTCTGCTTGCTTCTCTGTAGAGTAGGCTGCAGCACACTTCCTTATAATCTTGGGTTACTAGTCCTGCTGCTCTAAAGTATGAGAGTGAGTTCATTTGAAGACTTGTTTTTTATGCTTTCCCTGCTTGCTTGGCTCTAGAGTAGGCTGCAGCAAAACTTCCTTATGGTTTTGTCTCCTAGTCTTCCTGGTTTATAAGGTTGCCTGATTGTGTATTATGGGATCTGTGCCCCCCCCACCCCACCCCCCCCAAGATGGAAGATCGGATGACTCTTTGTAACATGGTGGTGGAAGCTGGTGGGAAGAATGGTGTTATTGCTGCAGATCAAGTCACATTCAATTATCTTGAGGTCTGCAATGTAGCATTGCAGTACATGAAATTATTTGCCATGCAAAAGATCGTGTTTTTGTTGCTTCTTAGTGTTGTGTCAGCTTTGTTTCCTTACAATTGCTCTCTCTCTTGATTACGTACATAGGGGAAGAATACGAAACCTTTTGAGCCAGTCTATACTGATGACTCTGCAAGGTAAATATATATTCCAAAGATTTGGACTTGGGTGGGGCTATTTATTTGTATAGATACCTTAACAAATCATACATCTGCTTTTCTTTGGGGGATATTCCTTGTGTTCAGGGTTACTGCAGAGTACAAATTCAATGTTTCCAAACTGGAGCCGGTTGTTGCAAAGGTATTACTTGCTGCTAATATACTTGTCAGTTTGTGTTCGTAACCATGCATTTGGAAAGTGTGTGGCTTACCTTGTGGTTGGTCAATGCACAGAATTTACAGCTATCTTACAAGAAAATCTAATAGGACTCATGCCTAGTGTACTCATTAAGATCACCACATTACATTCAACTCTAAATTAATGATGTATTTACATCTACATTTCCATGGTTGTCAATCCTCTTTCATCCAAACATTAATGACCTAATTAATGCTCCTCTTGTTTGCAGCCACATTCTCCAGATAATCGTGCTCTCGCAAGAGAGTGCAAAGACGTAAAGATTGACAGGGTTTACATTGGTTCATGCACGGGTGGAAAAACGGAAGACTTTCTGGCAGCTGCCAAGCTGTTGAATGTCTCTGTATGTGTTTGGGTCTCTATTATATTCTCAACTGCTAGCTGCACTCTGTCATGATTTAGCTGACACTTCTTCGTTTGTGTGCACTCATTCCATGTCTGGAACTTTTTTTGTAATTTTGTAGGGTCAGAAGGTGAAGGTGCCCACATTTTTGGTTCCAGCTACTCAAAAGGTGCGATTCTTATATGTTCCTCCATGCTTTTCAAATTGTCTTACTTTTGTGTTCCCAAGCACAATTTATTGTGCATGTCCGAATTTGCAGCTAATATTCTGATTTATTCTTTCCTGCTTCTGGTCGAGTTGAGCTATGTGTTGTTTTGGGTTCTCTTTCATGGTGGACATTAAAACACATAGTAAAATGTGTTATACTGCTTTCTGCTTCCCTGATCTTCTAGTTTAGTGTCTTGCTTGTGTGTTATTTTCTGCTATTCCTCAAGATCATCAATCCTGCAGGTTGAGGACCGCAAGAAAACCTTTAAGGGCTCTATAAAATTGAGCTACCACTTGTTTCATGTGCCGCCAACCTGCTGGTGGGGATTCCCCCAGTTTAGATTCACGGGGGAAGTTTCTAGCGGAAATTTCAGGCTGCCTTGTGGACTCTTGAAACACCTAGTAGGGAGCAGGCTTCATGGCATGAAATTGGAACTGTCCTTCTTTTCTAAAGCAGGAGCTGCTTGAGTCCAGAATGAGTCTTGGGTGTGGTAATTTAACACAAAACAGTCTTGGCTGTCTACATCTTCTTTTACTGGCAGGGATTGCTGTTGTACTTTCGGGTCACAAAGTGCTAACAGCAGAAGACTTCAACTTGGATTAACGCTAACAAACTAGATTTTCACTATTCGTATGAATCTTGCAAATACATAGGAGAAGAGAGACAAGACATGTACCCTAATCTATTGTTTATACCAAAACATGAATATCTACTATGATTCTTGGATCTGAACTTAGATCTTACAAAGGCATGCCTACCTACTGATGCATAAATAAACTTAAGTCTTCCATTGTAAGCACTCATTTGACAGGTGGTCTGTTGTTGATCGCTTTGTAAAGGACTATCAAGGTACGTCATTACAGGGGCGTGCTTATAAAGAGTAGTATGTGCGAAGATACCAGCGATCAATGTTCCACTTGTTTACACAGAATTGTTTGGGAAAGATTGGGTTGCTTTATAAATTACAATGATTACGTGAGAAAAGCTGACACACTGTGGATTTCTTCCAAGTACAACTTTTTGAGAGAGAGGTGTAACTTCACTTGGGGGCCATGTTTGTGCTAGGTATCTCAATCTATTGAATCCCCATGCATGATCCCACAGTGAATCTGGATTCTGAAGGACATCCTTATTCAAAGGGTAGCCTCTCCTTGTAATGGTCGAGAGTATATACTATACATGTGCTCTCTCTCTTCCAAGATGATTCATCAGGCTTGAGAGTCTATACATGTTGGGATACCCACCTGGGCCTCCCCCTCCTGCAAGATGATCCTTCGGGCCTGGGATCGACCACAAATCTCGGGTCTGCATGATGCTGTGAGACTTGAGATATTTCAAAAGAAGTCCATTAATTGTTGGTGGTCTCCAATTATGGTCAGTGTCGTGTGCCTCCCACACTTTGTGTTGGCCAGCACGTGGAAAGAGAGAACTGAGGAGTATCTGTGTGGTGTCTTCTTGTTGCTGTGTGCTTGCTTTTGCAAGAGTTGCTATCCATGCCCACAAATCTTTCAAGTAGAGAGCCACACGGATCTGGTCTTTTATACTTGATGACCCTGTGAATGCCTTTTACACACAACAAGAGGGCCTGTATCATGCTGAGCCCTCCATACTCAATGACTGCAAGTGTACCCATATGGTACTGGACAATTAAGGATAGCATGTTCCTCTGTCTCCACCTCCTCTCGGTCAGATGCTACTATCTCCACCTAGTCTGTATCACACACCGTGCATACCTACTGCTTGAAATTCCTTACACTCACCTGTAGGATCCACCCTTTGGCCTGTCTCTATATGCAACCTATGTGATGAAACACAGAGCTGCCCCAGATAATTTCTCATTTCATGTTGTGAGAATTCTCAAGTTTGCTGGCATCTTGACTCGGCTTTATTGGTCAGCTTGATGAAATGGTTTCTGTATAGACTTATTTTGGATACCAGTCTCCCATGGTTGTAGCGTTGCCAAAGATCATTAACTTCTGCCCTTGTTTGGCCGACCTGGCTCTAGGTTCATATCGAAGAGGTGGTAACTATGAGCCAGTCCCACAGGTGATCCATGCTTACACACGGCCAATGTAAGCATGAGGAGCTAATTCCATAGAGGAAGATCAGGACGGCCATGTTAGGTCTCGCATCTGCCCTTAGCTGTCTCTCCAGAGTGGGGGACGGAGGTTCAAACCCTTGAGGAGTACATTCAGGATATAGAGAGATTATCAGCAATGCTGAATGTGCGAATTGGGGGCTTGCTAGTGTCAGACTTCCATGCAAGAAGCTCTAGATCTCTAATTCAAGCCTCATGCCGAATGTCAGACTTCCATGCAAGAAGCTCTAGATCTCTAATTCAAGCCTCATGCCAAATGTCAGACTTCCATGCAAGAAGCTCTAGATCTCTGATTCAAGCCTCATGCAAAAAACGTGAGAGAAGAAGAAGAACTCAAGAATAGCAAAAATAAACCTAGCTTGGCATACCATGTTTAACCACCCAACCATTATATATATGAGTGACCTCGGGCATCCAGTGTGTACCTTCCCGGCCATAGACCATACTCACGTCCCCCTGTTTCCCCGCTGGTGCCCCCATGCTACACATCACTGGGTCTTTGGCCTACAACCGTCACCCATGAACGTTACCCGTTCACACTTGTTAATATAAGTGGTGATGTGCAACAGTATGCCGCCATGAAAATTCTCGGAGCTTTTACTTGTGGAGAAAAAGGAACATCCTCGTCATCTTTTCTCTCTACTTGCTCACACCACCCAGCACCGCGGCAACACCCCTGCAGTGCCAACTTTGTGGCTGCTCCGCCTCTACACCGCTAGTAAGCTGCACCGCCACTGTGCCGCCTGTAGCCGCCTGCTCTATGTGCCTTCACCACCAGTTCCATGGCTGTGCCTCAAGTCATATATTTGCCACCTTGGTGTGAGCCTCTTGGGATTACCTTTTTCTGGATTGAGTGTAGAGAGCCTTGTGGATATTTGGAAACATCAGTTTGATTCCAACATTGGATTTTGGTACTAGCCCAGTGTAAGACTCTTGTGGGTCATCCTCGTGGTGAGCTTGGCATCAGTTATCTTGTGCCTCGACATCGACTCAGCCCGACCTCGACATCGGCACTTTTGTTTGATATTGTATTCATTTGTTGTATTGGTCCTGGCTTGGAAAAGCCCGTGGATTGTTCTTGAAATAAATTCCTAAAGAGGGGGCGGGGCCTGTTCCCTGCTCAGCGTGGTGTACTCTGTGAAACCCCTTTTCTCCCATCTCTTTCCCTCCCTTCTCTCTCTCTATCTCTTGTATATATGATGGAATCTGTCACTGCACGTTGAGTTGGGCTTACATTGGTGGGGGCAGCTGTGCCATGGCTTCCAGACCAAATGAAGTTCTTGATAAGTTTTTGGACTTGAGCCTATGCAAGAACGTGAGATCATTGAGCAAGAAGTGATGTACCACATGGTTGTAAGGTATTAAGATATAACGCTCTTAAAGAAATCGCAGAGAGAGAGAGAGAGAGAGAGAGAGAGAGAGAGAGAGAGAGTTGTATTAACGTCTTCAAAAGGCCAAAATGACCTATGAGACCAAAAGATTGCATCATATCCATGAGGTACATCATCCTGGGTACAAACTAGTAATAAAGAAAGATAACAAAAATCTAGAACTATAAAATCGGATCTAGGTACATGAGCAAAGAGCTCTCATATCACCCTAATACATCCCTCATGGGCCGCTGTGACATGGTGCTCAAGGTAGTAAAACTGAGCTGGCGCGAGAAGGTCTTGCAATGATGAGAGATGATGGCCCGGATCCTCCTGTGGTGGTGTGGCCGTGGGCGAGGGCCATGGGTCTGGGGCGTCGAGCTCTGCATAACTCAATGGCTCTGTTGAGTGTCACACCTCTCGGCCGACCTCCTCTACTAGCATGTGGTCTGGGTATGATGGGTGGATCGGCCCTCGGAGTGTTGGTATGGAAGTAGTCGATGAGAGCGCTCTCTGTGCTGGTTCTCGAGTAAGTACAGTTGATTTGGATCTCACTAAGGAATCCCTGTGTCTACGGAGCTCGAGAAGAAAAAGTCCTAGGCATCTCTAATTCGGGAAGTCCATAATCTTGGAAAGTGGTCCGAACCCAGCTCGGAAGAGGCAATGGAACCTCCCTCGAATCTCATAGTATTTAGGGCATCGGCATATGTAATGATCCTTTGTCTCGGGCTCTGTGTGACAGAGCTGGCATATCCTGTCCTCTAGTGCGGCCGCCCTAGGCCCATATTTGGTAGTCTCCACTCTCAGCTGGTGGGACGAGGTGCAGATCTAGCCGATCGCACATCTCACCCCAAAGGATAGGTGTGTGTCCATGTAGCGTGGGCGGATGATGAACCCATCCTCTGTCAAGCATAGGAGGTGATCTTTGTAGAAGGCCATCTTCGTCCCCAGTGGACGACTAGGTGAACTCCATGTCCTCTGAGTATCCAATATGACAATGTCCTTTCTGATAACCTTGTTCCATTGTGTGCGGCTGAGAGCAAATTACGGGGCCTCTATGCTGTACTAGAATGGGGGAAGTGCCTCCATCTGCATACCGTGCATGCCAAACCAAGTGCCTAACTGTGCATATCAGCACTCTGTTTTTCCTAAAGTGTCAACTCTCTTGAGGACTCCAACGCTAGCCGGGGGTATCTATCAAGTGGAAACTCCCATAGCCTGTGCCAGTATGTCACTGTATGGAATAGAGCCTTTGTCACTATCGGTGCAGCCCGCATCTCTACCCGCATAATCTCATGTGGCACTGATGGCTTACTCCTAATCATGCGTGAGATCATTGCCGCTAGGGGCCTCTCCATCGGCTTCCATCCATCATATACCTCCTTTGTATCTATCTCGGCCAGCTCTCTCCTCTGTCTCCTCCTGTGGTATAAGCTAGGACCCCAGATGGGGGCACCATACAGTAGTGTAGGTGTAACTAGAGTATCAAATAGCCAAAGCTTCGTCCTCGGCTCCTGAAACTGTATCTGTGAGCATTGCCTCTCTAGCGAGCCAAGGGCTGCATATCCCCTCATCAATCTAGCTTTGGCCGCCTTCCGCATGGAGAACTGAGGTGTAGCAAAAGTGATCCCAAGGTATACATATGAGGTAACATACTCCACAGGCTCTCCACTGTATGTAAACTGTACTGCAGATCTACTTATCCACTGTGAGGAGGTGTTAACGATCATGACCTTGGTCTTTCCAAGGTTCACAATAAGGTCCCAGTCTCGCTAAAAGCTCGTAATGCATCCAAATGCCTTCTCAGCCCCTCTGGTGAATCAAAAATAAGAACAATATCATCTGCATACAAGAGGATCGGTATCAGTACTCTTGCCAAATGTGCTCCTGGTCCTCCCTGTCTGTCTATGTAATCCGAGATCTCGTCAATGTATAGACCAAATAGAGCAGGAGACAAGGGGCAGCCCTGCTTAAGCCCGATAGTGCTGTGTATGATCTCCGAGTCACCTCTTGGAGCCCGTGGGTGTGAGAGAGAGAGAGAGCTTTTTATACATAAAGTTGGGAGGTTAAGCTTTAGGAGGTGTGTAAAGTCCCGAGGCTAGCAGACTGTGCAATTAAGCATTAACAAACATGAAAAACACACAAAAGCTCGCGGATAGTCAAACTTGTATTCATAGTTGCTTTTTGATGGGCGTCACGCCCGTTTTTGAGCATTTCGGCTAAAGTACTTGCAAAAAAATAAAATGCCCATAAAAAGCTACACTAAAATAGCAAAAAACTTGCTATATTGCACCAAACCCGTCAATACTGTGTCATCTTCTACATTCTCATTCTCTTCTCTCTCTCTCTATTCTGTGAATTGGATGCTAAAGATTCTCACCACATAAAGGTATACAGAAGGCCCTGTTGTGTGTTATCACGGTCAAGCTCAATGCATGCAACACCCTCAAATTGACTCATAAAGTTACTTGCATAGACCTCCTATAAACTAGGAGTCAAATATAGCACGTCTCATGATAGCTACTTATCCCCTTTTAAGATCCCTTGCCCATAGGCTATGGTCAACCTGACTTGAAGGTCTTAACCTTGGTTAGCCTTGGGATGTAACATACTTCCCCCCTTAAGAACCATTGATGTCCTCAGCAATAAATCTAGGAAAGCGACTCTTTAGACTACACACTGGCTCCCATGTAGCCTTGACCTCAAATCATCCTTTCCATTTGATCAAGTACTTTGAATGGTATGCCGAGACCGTGTAGTACGTTGATCCAGAACCAACTCGGGTTCCATTGGAATATACGTTGTCATGTCCGCGAGATTAGGGATCTCCTCTATTGGCACAATCTCATCACCGATTCTCACCTAGACATTCCTTTAAACAACTGATTTGAAAAGGGTGAATCTTGATTTTAGGAGGTAGTGCTAACTGGTAAGCTACATTGCTAATCCTCTTTGCAATCTGGTAAGGACCACAACATCGAGAAGATAACTTGTAATACTTGCCAATCCTCATCGTCTTAAGAGTCCTTTGGGACTTTGAGATATACCCACATGCCCTCATGTAGTCCGTCGTCGTTGGTTGGCGTAATACTGAGTGCGATCCTGAGCGCTCTTTGCGCTTTCCCTTGCAACTTTCAGCATTACTCGTTTATCATGCAAGAAATCCATTGCTGATTGCAACTTGATTCCCGTAGTCCTATGGCAACGAGTGACTTTGGTTGATAACCGTACACAAGCATAAATGGGCTAAAACAAGTAGCTGCATGCTTACTACTATTATAAGCAAACTCAATTTGTGGGAGATACCTTTCCTCTTAGACTGTCTCTTGGAGACATGCGTCCTTAGCATATCCTCCATAGTCTGGTTCGTCCTCTCCGTCTGACCATCCGACTTGTGATGATCTGAAAATGACATGGTCAAGCGTGTTTCCAATTTGGAAAACACTGATTGCCATAATTGTGCAGTGAAATTTGGGTTCCGAGTCGTTGACAATCTCCTCGAGCAATCCACAGACATTATACAATTGCTCCACGAAGAGCTGAGCCAACTCGTGACTCTTCACCTACGACTTGGTAAGGATAAATCTAGCCATCTTCATCAATCAGTCAACACCAACCCACATTGAATCATGGCTTCTACTCATTCGGGGTTATCCAACTACAAACACTTCGCCACTTGTTCTTAGGAATTTTCAAAGGATGCAATAACCCTGTAGCTCTAAGCCTTTTAGCCTCATTAGCTGGCATTGGCTACACTTCCACACATAATCCTCAATGAAGGGTTTTATGCGTGGCCAGTGGAAATGTTGGCCAACCAAGGCCAAGGTTCTATGTATACTCGGGTGTCCCACACTAGGTGCATCATGGCACTTGTAACTATTTGACCTCCTTGGCTCTATTTACACAATGGAACCCTTGCCCGAACATTGGACAGATAGAAGAAGACATGGGGACATAAACCATAAGATTTGCACATGGAAAAGCGCCAATTTTGGTCAAAAAGCAGAGAAAAGCACAAAAAGTCAAATTGAGTTGATTGCGAGCCAAGAGCACCACTGGCAAGAGGAGATTGAACTTGACCAAAAAGCAAAAATGAAAAAGCAGCTCTAGGGCCAAAAAGCAAGGCCCTAAAGCCAAAAAAGCAAAGCACAAGAACTTATGTAAAAGATTGGTTCTCTCTCTCTCTCTCTCTCTCTCTCTCCATCTTCTCTCTCTATATTTCTATACATGGTGGAATCTGTCATGGCACACCCCCTAGGCTTACAACACATGCAATATCAAAGTTTGGATGTCCAAATCATTCGGCACACAAACCTTGCCATCCTTGAATAGTAATCCACCTCTAATGGAATACTTTTCCAATATCTCTCTCTCAGTAGAACGCATTGGAGTGTCTGGAACACTCAGATCTCGTGGGCTGCAACCGCCGACCTGGACCAATTGCCAGATTCAACCAAAATGGGAATCATGTTGGTAGTGCCCTTTGAGAGCTAGATAGAAGTTAGTCGTCACCTCAGTAAAAGAGATAACATTGACCTTGGGGATCTTGCTAAGAGTATCAACAACCTAATTAGTTTCTCGCTTACGATAATGGATCTCAAAGCCGAACTCTTGCATGAGGTCAATCCATCTGGCTTTTTGACCCTTCAGGTCCGGTTGATCACAAATATACTTCAACGAGTGGTGATCTGCTCGGATAGTAAATCCAAACGCATATAAATAGTGTCTCCAGATTTTCATTGCATGGACATCAGCCATAAGTTTATTTTCTTGGGGAGTGGATAGGATATCTCATTTGTGCCTCTGAAAGCTTCTTGCTTTCAAAGTCTATGGGTCTCTTGTCTTGGAACAAGGCATCACCTATTGCATAATCACTGGTATCTGTTTCGACCACAAAAGGTTTATTAGGATCCATGATTTGCAACATAAGTGCTGAGGTGGCTAGCTCCTTTAGTGCTCTAAAACACCGATCTAGCTTGTGACTCCAAACCATCGGAGGACTTATTTTGCCCTGCCCTTATTCTTCTCACCCCCTTTAAAAGCTGAGTCAGCAAGGTAGCAGCAATTCTGACATAAGCCTTGATGAACTTCTTGAAAAAGCTAGTGAAACCAAGAAATGATTTCACTTGCCAAATCATCTGTGAATCATTCATCATTTGTTGAAAAGTAGCAGGAGCATTGGTCAACCCAACCGATAAGACCAAAAACTCAGTGGCCATAGTGGGTCTGAAACGTTTTCTTAGGTACGTCCTTGGGTTTAATCCTTATTTAATGATAGCTCGACCGCAGATCAATCTTGGTAAAATACTTAAGACTTAAGCACCCTGAGGATGATCTACTAGGTCATCCATCCTTGGCAAAGGATACCTGTTCTTGACAGTGAGTTTATTCAAGCCTTTGTAATCTACAAAGAAGCGTATGATACCATCTTTCTTCCGAGATAGAAGAACGGGAGCGTCCCATAGAGACTTACTAGACTGAACAAAACCTTTATCAAGATAATCTTGTAGTTGCTGACACCATTTGGTCCATCTCCATTTCTGGAGCCACTTCTATGGGATTGTCACTCCATAGAGCGACCCGATTTGTACCATGTTCACATGTGGCTAGGCTAGTGCCCCATGTGAAAGTGTCAGTCATTTTGTGTCACATGGACAGGATTCAGTTTTGTGCCACCCGTGTGTGACCAGTATTGTGCCATATGGACGGGAGCTTGTTTGTTGCCACCCGTGTATGACCAGGATTGTGTCTTATCCATGGGATTGTCACTCCATAGTAGGACTGATATTTGTGCCCAGCTTTGTCGATGGGATTGTCACTCCATAGGAAGGCCCGTGCTAGGATTTGTGTTTTGTCTTGGGACTGTCACTCCATATGAAGACCAGGACTTCACATTTTTACCGCGCCAATTTTTGCCCGACAAGAAATTCTTGTACAAGTTTCATGAAAGGGAGATTTCGTTTATTACATGTGTACATGCATTCATGTTTGCATGCATAAACTTGTTTTCACATGACTTGTTTTCGTGTGTTTGCCTGCTATGACGTGCCAGTACATTGGAAGGGGATGCCCCCAGTGTAACGTGGGTGTGCTGTTTGCTGACGAGTTGGTGTGGCGTGTGGACAGGTGGTAAGTATTACCTTTTTGGCCTTTTTCAAATGTAAAATCTATAAAGTAGTGTAAACCTTAATATTTATAAGGTTGGGCGTTCACACATATTTAAAATTATGACTGGACACCTTTCAATGTGGGTGCCCAAGAATTAACCATTGATTAAGGCCTAATAATATTTTAGACCAAGGATTGCATGGGGAAAAATCATCGCCTGTGGCTGCCTCTATACCCTCCCATCAGCACCCGCCTCCAGCCCTGTCGCTGGCTGTTGCTCGAGTGATCGCCTTCAGTCCTCTTGTCGGCTGCTGTTGCTACTCTTGCCTGACCATCGACTGTTGTTGCTGCTCTTGTAGTCGCTACCAGCCCTGCTGGCTGCCTGCTGCTGAACCCACCATCAACATTGGTTGTTGTGACTCCTGAACCCGCCATCAGCACCGGTTGTTACTGCTTCTATACTGGTTGCTGCTGCTCCTCTACACACCATCAGTACCGGCTGTTGTTGTCCCTGTACCCATCATCAGTACCCGCCGATTGCTAATGTTTGCACCAACTAGGACCATATTAAAGGGGGGATAGTCTCCTCACCTTAGATTCCAATTTGAATCTAAATCAGGCCATTGGGATGGTGATCTTTCCCTGTGAGTATCCTGACCGCGCTCTCACATTCAGAGGAGCCAGTGAAGGTCAATGGGGTTTGAGGGAAACTGGGAGCAAAGCTTATTTGGGAGCTCCATGTATCACTCCCTCCATTGTGTCTCATCTTGCCAGGTGTTAGTACGGGTGTGCTTGTTGGTGCACGGTCCCAGAAGACCAGTGAGGAGCGGGTGTTCACCCAATGAAGGTGTGAGACTACTTGTGATTTGGTCTACTTCGACAACCGATTCTTCATTGACAGAAATCTTATTGTTTTAGTTGTATTCACTCCCATGTTATGGAGAAATCTGGCCGTAGGGCCCTTGAACACTTGTACATATAATACTCCAAGAAATACAAACTGTATTGGGTGGGGGGGGGTAGGCAGCCCTTTCCAGCCCCACTGATGGTGTCAAGTGTTCTTTGCCATTTCCAGTTTTAATGGTGCAAGTATTGTTCCATTGTTTTGTATTGGTTAAGTGATCTAATAATGTGTATTTTATCTTTCGATTCGTAGGCCTCTCGTAGGGAGCGGTTATAGTTGCCGAGCAATCTCATCCTTCTCCTGGCTAAACCAATAAGGTTGCCGGGAGACATAAATAACTACCAGGCAATAGCTCAATCACATGATCAAATCTCCTCTCGAGTGGCAGATGATTTGGTAACTCCCTCGGAAATACATCACGAAACTCTCTTAGAAATTTCTTTGCTTGAGATAGAATTACATTCACAAGTAGATGATCTTAATAAAATTTCAGAATTGAAAAGATCATGAAAACAGCAATGTGGTTCACAATTTGGATCAAAAAGAGTTTTATATATATCCTCAACTAAAGCTTGAGTCGAGCTTACATCACAAAATCCATGGGGGACATCACCCCAGATTATATACCGTTCACTGTCATGAACAAACGAGAGTCTATAGACGGATAATCCAACATCATCGTCTCACTCTTGTTGAAAAACTAGGGCATTCCCAAGATCATGTTGACCCTATCACGGTTCATGATGTGGAAGTCCAAATCCTTCTGATTGTCCTTCATCTGGACTTCCAGCCTAGGCACCGTTCGATCCCACACTCGCACGTCTCTACTCCGAGCAAGGTTGACCACATAATAGTGGTCACTTGCCTCTGTGGGTAGCCGGAGTGCTTGCACCAAACGTGAAGAAATTAAATTGTGAGTAGAGCCGTTGTCAAATAGAATCCGCACCCGTAGGCCGCCTATAGATCCCTGAGCTGAGAGGAGATCATGTGGACCAAAGGCACACTCACTAATCTGACATCCTGGGCAACTACTACTATCAAGATGATGAATTTCAACAAAAGAGATCGAAGAGCTACCTTGCAGTTCCATAGTTCCGTAATGTGTATGTTGTTAAAGAGTGTTGATAAAGAACCATATGAATCACTTCTTGTTACACTTAAAAATGTGCCCAACACTAAAATTCAAGAATAGAATCATCTTTTCTTAAACATGAATCAAAATTCAAGGATAAAGAACGATTCAAATCACATTCAAGTTAGCAAGCACTCTATGCAAAGGGTGGGAGATTTTAAAGGACAAATCAATTAATGTCTCAACTTCAAGATGCTATCATTGTGGAAAACTTGGTAACATAAAGAATGAATGTCACAATAAAGATAAACTTAAGCTTGTTTGTGACTACTGTGGGGAAAATACCCCTTGAAGACTTCTTTTTCAGACAATCCTTGTAGTGATGGCTGGGTTGGTTGCACTCGAAGCATAGGTTGTCCTTCCGCGCCTTTGCCACTAGTTCCTCGGTATTCGATGCAGACTTTCTCTTGCCTCTAGAGCGCTTCTTGGGATTGCATTGCGATGATTGACCCTCTTGTGACGTTGGAACATGCCCTCGCTTTTTGTCTTCAAAGGATTTTTGGCTCTTGCGTGAGGTATCACCTACAGGCTCACCACCTCTTTAAACAACAAGGGTATCATCAAAATTTTTGGCATAGCAATAGATGTCATTGAGAAAATGAATGTGTTCCGAAGGACCTCATTCTGATAATTTGGTGGAAGGCCGAATAATACAGCATGTTGTGTGGCTCCTCAAGTGCCTTACAACGGTTCACTAAGTCTTTAAATTCCCAGGAATAGTTATCGAGGCTCTTCTTTCCATCTCCAATTCAAACAACCTATGAAAGTTGTCTCTTGTTTATATAGAGGAATTGTGTCTTACATGCATTCTGAAAATCAACCCATATTGTTGGCTTCACACAGAGGTCCCCTTCCACTAGGCGAACGCTTTATGCTAAAGCATAATTTGAATCTGAGTAATATGCTAAGCATTAGTGCATTTGTACAGATCAAAAAAGCGGTCCACTTCCGAAGCCAGCTATCCAAATAAGTTTCTCACACTCCTCACCACTGAGAAAAGGTTTTGGGTGGAAGGAAACGTGCAAAGGAGGAGGATTACTAGCTGCAACTTGGGGAGCCTGGGAGCATAGCTCAGCCACTCTCTGTAAATCAAGTAGAGTGGAGTACAAAGAATCCACAAAAGGAGATGCAGGAGGTTGAGGAGCGGGTGATGTCTGTCCATTAGGTAGAGAAGGTTGCACATAGCTCGTATGTTGAGGATACGGAGCATCAAACTGAGAAAAATCTTGAAGAAAATTGGGATCCACACCTTTTTGTATTGTTGCTAGTAAAGGCTGTGCCACGTACTAAGGGAATACCTGTGGTATATTGGGTTGAACCATGTCACCACCTAGTACAAGAGAAGTAAGTATGGTAGCTACTCTAGGTTGACTCTTTGCGGGAGAGGTCGGTGTCATGTGCAGAGAGTGTATCTACCGTCTGCAGCACGCACACATGACTAGCTTCAAGGCTTGCGGTAGCTTGGAGCTAGGCAGGTAGATTCGCGAGGTGGATTGGGGATCGACTGACGGGCGGCACCCATGTTTGGACGCCTAGTGACCGGCCAAGAGCCTTTAAAAGGGTGGCCAAGGTCAGTCATTCAGTCAGAGTCTCGTGAGGCTATGCGAGAGCTCTGCGGTCAAGATCCTCGATTTAGTGCAGACGTGCACTTGCTTCATGCAGCCGAGGCCGGCAGCAAACTCGAGGCCCACGAGGGTAGCCTCATGGCGGCATGGGACGTCATGGGGTAGAGGCTGGTCGGTACATCTAGCTAGTTAGCTCAGCTCGTGGCTCGGTGGGGAAGCCAAGACTTGTAGGCTTTTGGAGTCTTGTTGTAGGTATGCCCTACGAGGAGACCCTAGAGGTTTGACAGTGGTATTAGAGCGTGCCTCGAGGGCATGCAAATCGGTAGGTAGAGAAGAGAAGATCAAAGGAAAGCCCCATTCTTTAAAAAAGCAACTCGCGTGGCAGTTATAAAAAAAAAAGCAACCAGCATGGTAGTTTTTCTAAACTAGCGTGGGCTTGAAAAAAAAAAAAACTCAGCGTGGAAGTGTGGGCTTACAAAAAAAAGAACCAGCATGGGTTTCCGCACGGGAGTTCTCGTGCAGGTTTCTTGCTCCACCTCAGGCTTGCAGCCACTTCTGTTTTCTCTTTTCCTTTGGGAGCTAGATCTCCTTCAAGCCACTGGAACCCTTTGTGCTTGGGAATCCTCTCGGGAACTTCTTCTTTCCCGGAGACGACTTCTCTCACTTTCCACCTTTCCCACTTCGTGATGTCGACCCAAGAATCAGAGATGGAACCTGCTGAGGCCGCCAACAGCGATCTTTTCGAAGATTTCGTGACTAAATGTGATTTTTGGGAGTTTAAAGTCACTCTAGAGGCTTCTTTTACGGAGCATCAAGTGTAGGTAGCCGTGCATATGCAAACTTTATAGACTTCCATCTCGCTTTTGACCACTACCCTGTCTACTCTTTCGGGCATGGATACTTTGGCGTCTGCTTTAGGTCCCAACATCACTCCCGAGCAATTTGGGGGCGAGCGAAAGCAACGTACCAAGGAGATTGTGGACACGTGGCTACATACGTGGCAGGTCTACTTCCAGTTTCATCCATATGGCGATGACAAAAAGATTTAGTTAGCAGTAGGTTTCCTCAAGGAGGAGGAGGACAACGACAATTGCTCAGTTTGCCAGTTTGACCATGTCCTCGCAAAACCGCACTTATGAGATCTACCTCTAGAAATTTAGAGACTTGCAGATGAAAGCTACAAAGATGGATTTTACTACTCTTTTGTGTTTCTTCGTAGCAGGATTACCAGACTCGTACCGTTTACAGGTCAAGGATAACAAGTGCAAAACTTTGGACAAGGCCATTCACTCTGTGTGTATTTATGATGATATGATGGTCTCTTCTAAAACCAAGACCCTAACCGAGTAGGGGAACAAGTACAAAAAGAACTTCTTCGTGCCGATAGCTAGCACATAGAAGGAATGTCTACGGACCAACCTTCAAAGAATTTAAATTCGACTCCAACGAAAAAAAGCCGTCTTCTCAAGGCTTTGAAGCTCAAGGAGGAGGGACGTTGCTTCATGTGCGAAGAAAAAGGACACATGCGTAATGAGTGCCCGAAGAAGAAGGGTGCTAAGACCAACACAGGACCCAAGATGAAGGTAGCAAACTAGTTGTCTTTGACAGGTACTTCAGTCAATGTTATTTCTCGCCCTAATTAATGTTCTGATTGTCTGTTCAACTCTAAGGTTTTCGGCTTGCACGATCTTCTCCGAGTTTATGGAGAAGTGAACGGCCATAGAATATACATTCTTCTGGATCTCGGAAGCTCACACAACTTTGTAAATTACAAACTTGTGTAAAAGTTGGGTCTAGACACGACACCTAGCGATCATACCTATGAGGTACACCTACCGGCGGGTCGGCAAGTGTGGCATCGAAAGGTGGAGAAGCTACCAATCCGGATTCAGGGCTACAGTGATGTTCTGGAGTGCTATGTTATGCATCTGGAGCATGTAGACTTGCTAGTAGAGGTTGAGTGGTTTAAGACCCTTAAGGTCCAGATAGATTGGTGTAGTCATTCTCTTTCTTTTGAACATAGGAACACCCAGTTTTGCATTCAAGGTGATTGTATACATACTTCTCAGGGACCTCTTGTAAATACAGTTGATTTTGGAAATATAATGGATTCTTCTTTGTACACTACTTTCCTTATTGCATTTTCTTCATTTCTCGTACCTGCGATGGAAGTCAATGAATTAAGTGTGTTTGAAAGCAAAGAGTTTAAGAAGTTACTTGACTCGTTTCAAGATGTATTTCCTAATGAGCTGCCATCGGGTTTACCACCTTAAAGGGCAGTTGATCATCGTATTGATCTAGTCCCTGGTGCTCAACTTGTTAGCGTTCCGCCATACAAGATGAGCCATGCTGAGGAAGATGAGTTGGCTAAACATCTCGCATACTATTTGAGGATGGGCTAGATTCGTCCAAGTAAATCACCTTGGGGTGCGCTTGTGTTACTTAGGAGAAAGAAGGATCAAAACTGGCGAATGTGTGTAGATTACAAGAGACTGAACAAAGTGACAATCAAGAACCGCTATCCTCTCTCTAGATCATTGACCGTTCCTCTACCTGCACTAAACTAATTCAGATTCGAAGTGGAAGAGAAAACAAGAGAATTCCCGTTTGCGTGTACCTTCACATAACCCAGCCTCTTCTCTTGTTAGTATCTTCCGACTGATACCCGAATGTCCTCTTCTTTCCTCAATGAGATTCAAAGCGATGCTTTTGGTAGTTTCACAATCCCTTTCGCGTACAACAATATGTTGAACTACTTCAACGAGCCTACGTGTCAGATATCCAGCATCTGATGTGATCAAGGAAGCGGTACCCAATATGTCTCTGAAAAGATCAGAAGTGGTTAGAGTAGTGGCAGCGTGCACCCATAAAGAGATGTTGCCCGATAGTATCCTGCGAGTCCGCTAACGTCAAGCGAGTCGAGCCTCAATTGGCGAATTGGAGTCGTTTTCGGAACAATACTTCCTACAGCTAACACGTGTCCAGCACGCGTGGGAAGACGCGCGAATGTTTTTCCTTGCGGGTACTTGTTACGATAGAACCCGGCTTCTCGCATACTTATCTAGCGTTGCAGGTGGTGGCTTAACCATCTTGTAAGGTGTAGATCATTTAGGGCGTTGTAGTGCATTGCAGAACATTGTCGCAACTTGTATCATCGCAATGATTCCGTATCAGTTGTTCTGATATGTTAAACGTGTAGCCAGACCCGTGTGCTCCTTTGGTTACCCCTTTCCCGAATGGAATGAGGTGAAGGAGTGCTTGCCGTGCCCCACTTTCCCGCCCGGAATATCTGTGGATATTGCAGATGTACATGCATAAACTAAGTTTCTTTGTAAAGTTAAATCTTCACCGATTCGGGTTAGGGGGATATTCTAGAGATTGTTTTTGCATTTCGGATACGAAGTCTCATTCAAAGCCTTAGACAAGGGTGCTATTGAGATCTCAGGTCCTTACGAGATTTCGTACATTATCAATATTATCCAATTTGAATGGTTTAAAGGTGACAAAAACACAATGATTTGTATTAAAAGACGATCTATTGTCCCAAATCAAAATGATTGATGATTCCCGATATGTAGTTACTATTACCCAACCAATATCTGTGAATATCGAATCAAGGATTGAAAGGGATTACGGATATCGTATAGAAGACTTAAATGGATACAGAGATGGAGAATTTCCCGTTGATGCTGTACCTATGCTTGTCTGAAACGGATATCTAAATGGAACACCTATTGCGCTTGGTGTTATGGACTTTCACTTCATGGGCGGAAGTACGGGAAGCTATGAAAGCACTTCGTGGCACCTTAAAATTGGAGCCGGCATAACATCGTGAAGTTGTCGCTTCTGCGTAGGCCGCTGTCTCGAATCCTACAATGTTCTCCAACCCTTGCTGAGTGGCATGCTCCTCGCTAGGAATAATACGATAAACCCTTATCATCTCATTCATCAAAGCACCTGCTCGATTGTTCAAGTCAGTTCCTATGTTGGAATTACTTGTGGCTGGTTGTCCGGTAACCTTGACCGCTTCACGTGGAAGTCAAAGCCTAGTAGAAGCGAAGTATTTCACGAAGATAGATTTACGTATTGGCTACCGCCAGGTACGTATTCATGAAAGAAACGTTGAAAGAACCGCTTTTCGGACTAGGTATGGCCATTACAAGTTTCTTGTATTACCTTTTGGGTTTACCAATGCTCCAGTCACTTTCCAACAAATAATGAAGGATCTTTTTCGTGAACATTTGGGGAAGTTTGTGGTGTTGTGCTTGGACGATATGTAAGTATATAGTCGTACTCTCGAGGATCATATTACACCTCACGATTGTCTTGATTATTTTAAGACAGAATCGACTGTATGCTAAATTTAGTAAATGTGAGTTTTTTATGACAAAAATCGTTTACTTGGGACACAAGATCACAAGGGATGGGTTGAGCATTGACTATGATCAAGTGCAGAAGGTTTTGCTTGGCCGATACCGTAGATGGTGAGACAACTTCGTTCTTTTCTCGGTTTTGTTGTTTTTCTTTGAAAATCTGTACGGGAGTACTCTCAGCTCACACTACCGATGACCAACTTGTTGAAAGATCATGGACGTAAGTCAAATTGGTCTATCACTTGGAATAACGATTGGATACGGCCTTCAAACTTTTGAAAGATAAAGTCAAGGAAGCACCTACCTTAGCACTATCCGATCCTAGTCGGCCTTATGTTCTTGAGACCGATGCGAGTGACTATGTGATCGGGGTTGCTCTATTCCAAGATGGTAGGCTTGTTGCTTTCGAGAGTCGAAAGCTGGATGACACTCGATCTCATTGGCCAATCCTTGAGAAGGAGCTTTACGCTGTCATTTACGCTCTCAAGGTTTGGGGGCATTATTTATATGGCTCCAAGTTTGTGGTATTGATTGACTGATCATCAGTCAATCATGATCAGTCAATCAAGTATGTGTGTGATGCGGATGATTTGAGAGGACGAAAGATTAGAGGGGCAGAGTTAATACAAGATTTTGATTTTGAGATACGCTATCGCAAGGGGTCCATGAATAATGTAGCAGATGCGCTTAGTCGGATCAGAGAGGTGAATACTTTGTCGTTTACCGATATTTCCACTGACTTATATCAGTCATTGAGAGGGCTTTGTAGGACTGATAGCTATTTTGGTCCATCTTGGCAGAGGATCCAGGATAAGAGCTCATTGATTGTCCAAGGCTCGGTGAATAAGCAGCCTACGATTCAGGTTGCAGGAGACCAATGGATGATTCGGAATGGTTTACTGTTCCGTAATGACAAAATTTGTATACCGCAGGTCTCGGACATTAGGTCCAAGATTCATAAGTAGTGTCACGACGTCCCTTTTGCTGGACACTCCGGGATACGCATGACATTAGTTTTAGTGAGACACTTTCTATTGGGTAAAGATGAAAGGGTATGTAGAAGATTATGTCCTCAAGTGTCAAATTTGTCAAGCAAATAAAGCTGAATGCTTTAGGCAGGCGGAGTTATTGCATCCTTTGCAAATCCCAGGTTTTCCATGGTTTTTATTACAGGAATGCCAAGAACACGTCAAGGTCATGATTCTATTTGGGTTGTGGTAGACCGCTTGACAAAGACGGCTAGTTTTTTACCTACATGGAAGACTGTTACAGCTACAAAATTAGCAAGGGAGTATATTGAGCAATTGTTTAGACTGTACGGTTTACCGCATGACATAGTCAGTGATAGGGAAGGACTCTAAGTTTACAAGTGACTTTTGGATTCTTGTTTTTGAGAAGTTGGAAAAAACTTTAAATTTGAGTTTCTCATATCATCCTCAATCTGAGGGCTAGACTGAAAGGGTGAATTAGACTTTGGAGGACATGCTTCATGCATATGTCTCCTATGTTGCAACAGTACTAAGCATACGAGTACAAGTTTTAGTCCTTTTATACTTATGTATAAATTTCAACCTAGATTACCTATCACCGTGGGATTTTCAAGACTTCAGCAGCATGATGCAGCGCGTATCTTTTTGCAAGACATGCAAGAAATGTTACAAGTTACGAAGGAATCTATTAGAAGCGCTCAAGACAGAGACAGATTTTATTCGAATAGACATCGTTCACCGAGAGAGTTCTATGAAGGAACGATGGTGTATTCTCGAGTTTCGAAAGATTTTGAGACTTTACGGACAGGCCGATCTCCGAAATTATCCCCTAGATATTGCGGACCATTTCGGGTTAAATGCCAGATTGGTTTAGTTGCATATGAACTGGACTTGCCTTCTCATGTGAAAGTTCATCCCTTATTTGATGTCAGTAGACTTAAGGAAGTACTAGGTGGAGTAGACCAATTAGTTACTCCTCAAGAATCATAGATATTGAGGATATGACATTTGTGCCACACAAACCGGAAAAGATTCCTTGATTTCATGAAAGACGATTGTGGCATATGCTACTCATGGAATACAAGATCAAGTGGAAGGATCGTGTTGAGGAGGACACTACATGGGAGACATTGACTACCCTTTAGAGCGATTACCCTGAAATTTTATTGAGCTCAAGAGTGAGCTCTTAGAGGAAGGGGAGTATGTCATGTGCACAGGGTGTATCTAGCGTGTGCAGCACGCACACAAGACTAACTTCAAGGCTTGGGGTAGCTTGGAGCTAGGGAGGCAGATTGGCAAGCTGGGTTGGGGATGGACTGACGGGCGGGCACCCGTGTGTGGATGCCCGGTGACAGGCCAAGAGCCTATAAAAGGGTGGCCAGGGTCAATAAGTCAATGAGAGTCTCGCGAGGCTATGCAAGAGCTCTGCGATCAAGGGCTTGGATCTAGTGCAGACGTGCATCTACTTCATGCAGCCGAGGCCGGCAATAGTCTCGAGGCCCACGAGGGTAGCCTCATGGCAGAATGGGATGTCATGGGGTAGAGGCTGGTCGGTACGTCTAGCTAGTTAGCCCAGCTCGTGCCTCAGTGGGGACAACCAAGACTTGTGGGCTTTGCCCATGGCTGTCGTGGTTGGGTGGTGAGTGAGGCCTATACCCCCTTCATGGTTTTGTGGCTTTGTTTTGCAGGTTTGGAGTCTTGTTGCAGGTATGCCCTACGAGGAGACCCTAGAGGTTTGACAGTCGGCGAGGTTCTATGTACCTCTACAGAAGAGATTGAGGTGTCCATATACTCAAGCCATAAATCAGTTCAGAAAAGGAAGCACTTGTAGAGAGTGTATGAGCAATAGATGGTGGGATGAGTACTTATGATAGGTGAGAGTCGATGAAGGAGGGGATGCACAAGTAGGAACCACCAAAGTATGCAGTTCGATGCGTCAAAAAGCATTATCCTTGGTCAACTTCAGAGAATTCAATGCATAGAGTGGCTACACAGTGCACTCTCCCCAAAAAAGCATACTTGGCTCCAAAAAGGCATCTCTAAAAACACTCCTCAAAAAGCTCCACATCATCACGTTTCAAGTTTAAAAGTATCATGTGTCCATTTCAAGGCAGCGCCAACACTTTCCATGCTATTTAAGCAACAAACTAGTATCTTCTGATGTGCGCCTGTATCCAGCCCATGCAGCCACATCTGCTTCACCGCCAACACTCCATGCTTTTCAGGCAGAAATCCGGCACCTTCTGCTGTGCGCCCAAGTTCAGACCTTCAGCCATGAAGAGAGGCGTTCCCTTCACACTCGGGTATACCCAGCTTTTGGGGATCAAAGCCCCACACTTGGGCAATCTCCTGGGCAGCCTGAACTGACCACAACAGTGTGTCTTCCTCCTCTCTGTGCTCTGAACAGTACCTGCACAGTCCTTGTCATGTGAAACCGGCCTTCAGAAATCTGACGGGCGGTGAAACAAACACTCACACACAAAACACTTCATCACCCATGGGAACTTGGAAAAGAAAACAAACAGGGGGAGCTAGAGTGCTCCTGCAAATAGTACAAGGACACCGATTGGCCCCAAAACGCAATGGCGCCCCTTGCAGTATTTCTTTACTTCATCAAAATTTGAGTACAAAGTACAACTTGTCGAATGCTTTACCAATAGGATTCCTCGAAACTTTCACCCAAGACTTCCAAAAGATCTCTCTCGTTATCACAGCAAAGCATTCCATAGAGAGGGCACACCTGTACAACACCTCCCTGCTTGAAAAGGTCTTCTCCATCTCAACCATGGAACCCTCAAACCCTTTCCAAACAGCAGTAGGGCTGTACCAAACCATATGTCCTTTCCTACAGTCACAGCTTGCATGTAACCTCGAGAAAACTACAACCTGTTCACATGAATCCAGAAACATGCTTTCCACATGAAACCAAAGACCTGTATCCGATAAACCAAAGACCTGTATCCCATAAACCATAGGCCTGTTTCCTCGATGCCAAAGTCCTGTTTCTTCTCGAAATACCAATGTCCTATTTCCATGATAGATATACCATCAAATCACGGTTGCCAAAACCTTGAGAGAGAAAGATAGAGGACGCGTCAAGCAATCCCTAAATACAAATAAGTCCAAGATGAAGAGCAACACACATCTCTTCCAAGAACATCATCTTGTGCATCTTAACTTGATCCTCTGTATCCCAATCTCGTAAACAAGGCCTGTAATCCACGATGAGAGAGAGAGAGAGAGAGAGAGAGAGAGAGAGAGAGAGAGAGAGAGAAAGGTCTCTCAGTTGTGTATTTCGTGCAACCCCACCTGCTCGCAAAGAGAGAGAGAGAAAACCCCTTGGCTGTTAGCCCCTCGGTGCTTCCTTTAGCTCGCCTTCTTCCAAGAGAGAGAGAGAGTTGTGCTGCAGCCCAACAGTCGCCTGGATATGTCTCTGTTGGCTGCTTCCACACATGCATCCGCCTGGCTCCCATTGCTGCCTGCAGCCCATATGTGCAGCCACCTGGTCTTCCACACATGCAGCCTCCACCTGAAGCCTGCCTGGCTGCCCGACTAGCAGCAGCCCCTATGCACAGCCACCTGGTCCCCTTTTGGTGGCAGTAGCCGATGCGCAGCCACCTGGCTGCCCGACTGGCTGCAGTCCTTATGCGCAGCCACACCCGGTTGTAGCCCATGCGCAGCAATGCCTGCCTGTAGTCCATGCGTAGCTGCACCCGCCTGGAGCCCATGCGCAGCAGCTGCACCACCCGTCGCCTGTAGCCCATGAGCAGCAGCGCCCTGCTGTAGCCCTTGCGCAGCAGCCTGGTAGCCGCCTGGTCACCCGCCTAGTAGCCGTATATACCACGCGTAGCAGTGCTGACTCCACACGGCGACCACCTCAAGGGGATGCACGCTGCTCCATGCACCACCCTTTGCCTTTTTAAAAGAGGTGATTCGCTTTTTCTCAAAAACGCCAAAAGCAAAGATTAAAAACGCATGCTTTCAAAAATAATAATATTTTTATCATCAAAGGTTATTAAACAAAGGTTATTAAACCTTATAAACAATAAAATCCCTTTTGTCCCCTTTCACACATGGGCTGGCCACCATATACGGGTTTCCTTTTCATATCCAACTTGATGCCGTTCACAGTGTCCATCCCATGCCCGTGCCGGCCTGCTTGTTGTCCAAAGGGAAAAACACAGGGGTCGTAACATCATGCTTACATGCTTGCTTCATATACTCTCCTTCATTCCCTCTTCTTGGTGACCAAAAGGGTTCCCCGCAAAGAGCTAAGGTCAGCTCCACATCCATGTATATCAACACATAGGAATATGGTGACTAGCTCCTGCATAGCCCTAACAGTCCAACCAGGAGAAAATCAGAGCGTAAGTAAAAGCCAAAAAGCACATAAAGTAAGGCACTGATTTAAGGGGCTAGGGTAAACAAATTCCCTGCACATGAACTCAAAAAAGCAACAGGAAGCATGATGCTTTTCCCTCTGCTTTTTTCTCATGGATATGGAGTTTTTTGCAGAACTCCCACACATCCAGGGGTACCATTGCTTGGACCATGGAGGCAAGCCTAGCATTCCTCCTCCAGGAGGATGGCGAGGTCCTAGCATTTCAGCTCACCCACTTCTGTATCTCGGTCATCCCTGTTGCTTCGGCTGGGCGCTTATCACCAGCATTGATGCATGGCACATTATAGCAGGGGCAGTGCAGCGAGTTTATTGAGGATTCCATTGCCGTGCTGGGGGACACCACATGCTTAATCTCGATGGACTTTATTCAATCTTCAAGGTTGCTTGGAGTGCTTGCCAGGCTATGAGGACTGCTTTCCTCCGCAATTGGAGCTTGGGCCTCTTTCTCAGCAGAGGGGACTTCAGACAAATTTGGCAGTACAGGCCTCAGTGTGGCTCTCCGCCCCCCCCTTCCGCCCTCCCCCCCTAAAACCCTCAGTCTCCTCCAGCCTCCCTTCAAGAGAGGCCAGTCATGGAGGGAGTGCCCCTCCCCTCCTCCCTGCATGACGGCACAGCTTCCTTCCTCCTCTTTTTTACTACTTTGTTTCATTACCTCGAGTGATTTTAGTCTGCTTTTTAGCATACACATTTTTCTACTAATAAGAGCTTTCTTTCGAAAAGAAACTGATGTCGCCTTGTACTGGTCCCATAGGCTGTATTCATCATCCCGAGGACTATCTATTTCCCATGTAACAGATCCTTTGAATTTACGGAATCCTCTGAAATGGTGCAGCATCAATGTGAATTATGTGAGCCGCATCAACTTTGAGAGAGAGAGAGAGAACTAACAGCGGTACATTTTTTGTGTCTATAAGGTTTGGGTGGATGTGTATACGTTGCCAGTACCTGGAGCTGATGGTAAGACATGTGCACAAATTTTTGAGGCAGCTGGCTGTGAGACTCCTGCGAGTCCATCATGTGCAGCTTGTCTGGGTGGCCCTCGAGATACCTATGCTCGCATGAATGAGCCACAGGTTTGTTATTCCCAATGTTTACATTTTGGACATCGTGGTGGTGTGTTTGGAATGGAAGTAGTATCATGCCTCTTTCTGTGGGTGAGTGGCTTTATTTTTAATGCTAATGCTAAGACGCCTTAATTTTCATGGTTTTACTGGCCTTGTATTACAGGTTTGTGTGTCTACTACAAACAGGAATTTTCCAGGAAGAATGGGTCATAAGGAGTCCCAAGTTTACTTAGCATCCCCTTACACGGCTGCCGCCTCAGCTTTGACAGGTTTTGTGACAGATCCTCGGAAGTTTATATAGATACCATGCAAGCACTGAGCCTGATAAGGATAGTCTGTGTAGAGTCGAGTGAAATGGTGAATTGGGCATGTACTTCTGTCCATGTGGCGGAATAGTGAAGCATGATACCCAAGTCCTCACTAGTCTTATTGAGAATTTTTTAGATTACTGTTAAAGTAATTTCATGCAATTGCTGTCTTATACTATCTTTTGCAAGCTACCTAATTCTTCAAGGTTTTGTAATACATTGGCTGGGATGAGGTGTTGCTTTTCTGACTGATTTAGTCCTCAGGGGCATTACGTAGTTGATAGTTTAAGGGATCTGATCACTTAAAAAAGTGAAACGCGACTACTTTAAGTGTGGCCAATAGAACAACAGCTTCAATCCAGCTTTTCCTGGTCTCATGAACTAAGAGTCCCGAACGTATTCCTGCTGAAACTGTGCAGGGCGAGGTAATAACCCTGTCCTTACACATGTAAGTGTACTTGCGTATGCTGGTGGAGCAATCTCTAATAATGGTGGTTCCATCAATTCAATACCTTGATGCCTAGCCCGTCTTCAGAGAGGAACACCATTAACAAGTCAAAAGATTGAGCCCAGGATCCCATCGTGGAAAGTGTTCAAGGCAATTTGTAGATCTACAGGAGAACCTCCATCCTCTAGGGAACTTGTTTTGTGTGAAGGTTTTGAAATTTGGAGAAGTTGAGATCTTACGTGTGTACACGAGTATTTAGAAGCGCTGAAGCAAATGCTACCTACAAAGTGATGTTATAGGCAAACCACTTTTTTACAAGATAACAGGTTTTATCCTTTTTAGTACAATGTTGATTCATAAATATCAATATGTCGATGTACAAAACTGTATTAATATGTTTATTAGAATGTCAAAGGGAGTCCATTCCTAAATTTATTCCTAGTAAGCTACTCGGTGTCATGGGACATGTCGTGCCTTGAGCAGCAGACGAGTATATTCCACACAAGGGGCCTTAGTTTGTACACGAGTATTTAGAAGCGCTGAAGCAAATGCTACCTACAAAGTGATGTTATAGGCAAACCACTTTTTTACAAGATAACAGGTTTTATCCTTTTTAGTACAATGTTGATTCATAAATATCAATATGTCGATGTACAAAACTGTATTAATATGTTTATTAGAATGTCAAAGGGAGTCCATTCTTAAATTTATTCCTAGTAAGCTACTCGGTGTCATGGGACATGTCGTGCCTTGAGCAGCAGACGAGTATATTCCACACAAGGGGCCTTAGTTCGATATGAGCCTCATGCTTAGCCTAATAACACTCGTGTAAGCACGTGTGCAAGCGATCTTGCTTATCCGGTCTGATTCATTCAGAGGCTGCGAAAGCGTACATGAGGTTTTGTAAGCTGGCAACTTTTTCTACGGGGCCGATTACCATAAAAGTCATTGGTGATAAGTGTGCTCTTAGATTAGGTCCAAAAACCACTCTTTATAAGTTGCCCTTTAAATGTGTTACACTTCTACATAGAAGTAGTTAGGTGATTATAATTTATGAGACTGGGAACTCGTATCTGTGTGCGCGCGTGCGTGCGTGTTCATGGAGTGCGAGCGGCAAGAACTCTCATCTTCTTGTCTTTCTTACATATGTTATAGGGAACTGCCACCTGGTAGCTCCATGTCCCTCTCTGCTCAAGCGTGACCAATTGATAAAGAGATTGTCAAGTTCATATCTTATAAGGGTGTTCCCACACCACACCTCCTTGCTTGGCCACGTGGTAGCTCCTTGTCCTCCCCACTCAATCGTGAGCTCTCAAGTTGATGAAGAGACCACTGAGTGTGATCAACTGATGAAGGCCACCAAGTAAGACCGATTGAAGAAGTCGAAGAGGTAAAGAAGATTGCTTAAACGTTGATAAGTGATTGGTTGAAGAAAACAAAACACGTTGACGACAAACGCATGCATAGAGCTAAGTAAGATGTTCAAGTTAAGAGCTTACCTTAGCCTTGTCGAAGCATGTGTCATAGGTCTTTGGCTTAGAGCTGCAAATGTAGCTTTCCAATATGGGTGTGCTAGCTTGTCCGTCGTGTTCTCACTCAATTGTCACACTAAAACGCTCCTTGTCACCTAATGGGATGAAGGGAGAGGTCTCTTTACTTAGATGGAGGAAAATAGAGGTGGTCCTTTGCAATGGTTCTCTCTCACTTAAAGTGAGGAAAAAAGACGAATCTAGTCAAGAGTAGAGAAGAAGGGAATCTCACAAGTATTCTACTACAAGGGAATGATTGTGTGTTGCTTATTGTAAAAAATGACATATATACAAGTGAGTAGTTTTACACATGGGCAACCAAACTTAAAAATGGTATGGTCTCTATTACTTTTTTAAGAAAGTATATACACAAAGTTCTTAGGCATTTCCTATTTGACATTAAGTACAAGGTAAGGTCGCTTTATATACTCGAGTGTCATCTTATGAAAAATAAGTGTTTGTTTGAGCAAGTAAGATAGCAAAGCGTCTTACAATAGGTAGTGTGAGTGAAACCATGTTAATCTACAGAGTGGTTGATAGATGCATGGATGAAAAGAGAGAGAGAGAGAGAGAGAGATCAGAGATGGGGGGAAATAAGAGGAGAGAGAAAGAGAGATTAAACAATTGGAGATGGGGGAAAATAAGAGACTAGGATTAGTTTTAAAAATATATTTTTATTTTGTTAAAAAATTATTTTGTTAAAAAAAAGCCTTTTTTACACACACACACACACACACACACACAACCTATACAATGGTTGTTTTTGAGTTGAGAAAAAATTAGCATATCTATATATTTAAAAATATAAATAAATAAATTATGTTTGTGTGTATATATTCAATATATATTAATGTTCACCATAATCTTAATGTAAAATAAATATATGTAAAATCGGTATTAGAAAAAATATGAGTGTAAATTTGATTAGAGAACCACTTTCATGTTTAGTATTAGCTACCTTGGAGACTCTCCTTCACGATTTTCCATCACTCTTGCTTTTTTCTAACTTTGCTTTTCTCCTTACTTCATCTTCACTCTTTTTATTGCTTTCTTTGACATTTTTAATTATTTTTTTGATGGTTAGCCTTCTTGGTGATGTACTTGTGTTTGGTCCATTTGTCTAGGCTTGAGAGGGATGCTAGCTACGGTAGGAAAATTGGTGATTCTTGGCTTTCTTCTGCAGCATAGGCTTCTAAGGTGGACACAAAAGGAATATCCCATTCAGAGTGTGTTTGGCAACAGTGTCGAGGTTCCAAGAATTCTTGAAGATTTCCCTAACCCTTTGCTATGCCAATAATATCAGTAGCCTTTGGTTACCATTGCCACCTTGGGTTAGTACTTTCCTTAGGATGGTTGAAGAAGTTGGAGGTAATGACAGTATAACTTTAGATATCCAAATGCTCTTGTTACCTTTGTAGTAATCAAGCAACAGCTTTAGGCTAGGTCTAGGACCATGGTCATGGGCTCAAGTATAAAAGGGGGCTCATGGACCACTATTGTATCTTTTGGACATATTATGATATTGGTCATCTTGACTCTTGCAGTCTCATGGCTTTCATATCTTGGTTTGTGGGAGATTATTTTCATCCTTTGGTGAAAGGTTAAATCACTTAGGTATTATGTGTGATTCTTGGTACAACTTTAGATTAGGTCTAGGAACATGGTCATAGGCTCAAGTATAAAAGAGGGGTCATGGACCACATTTATATCTTTCGAACATATTATGATATTGGTCATCTTGACTCTTGGAGTCTCATGGCTTTCATAACTTGGCTTATGGAAGGCTATTTCCATCCTTTAGTGAAAGGTTAAATCACTTAGGCATTATGTGTGATTCTTGCTAATTGCATGATGCTAATCAACATAATGATTTGTTCCATATCTTAGTGTTTAATCTTGCTTAATCATATCTTAGTGTTTCGTATCTTAACCTTGTATTAGTGATATTCCATTTCAATTGGTATTAGAGCGCTTGTGTTTTGATCCATGGTTCCATTGATTTTTACACGTTTTTGGTTAAGACTATGATTCTTGGATCAAAACTTTTCTTTAAGCTTTCCATGGCTAGGATAAATCACATAGTAACCGTTTGCAAACACAACCTTGGGACTTTGATTGGGGACATTCTTAACAACACATAGAGCACCATTTTGACCTGCTTTTTAAGCATGGATTTGATGATTTTTCCCCTTTCCATGAGAACAAGAAATCCTAGAAATCCCATTCCTAAGCTTTCAAAGTGATCAAGAGCTATCATGTACACCATCTACTATCTCTAGGACATATTTAGAAGCATCATATGTTTGTGCTACCTCTCCAAAGAAGCATACACGTTGGTGGTGAATTCAACCTACAAAGAGTTTTGTAATCATCAAAGACTTGCTTAAATACAAGTAAGGGGACTTCTCTAGCTTCTACCATCACTACTAGGGGCTTGTTAGGCTTGTGCAACCTCTTCAAAGGAGCTTACACGCTTGCGGCAATTTCTGCTTGACTGTACGGAATTTTATTTTCATCAAGAACATGCCTAAGTACAAGTAACCACACATTCTCTAGCTTAGAAATTATATTGGAAGGCCAAAGAAGACATTTTGGTGTATTTCTTAAGGTTCTTGGTGGTTTTGGAGCTTTCTTAAAGGGAACAAATTAGAGATTAATGCTTCACAAATCTACACAAAGAGAGGGCAAATGTCCATCAACTACAACCATTGGTGATACCTAAGAGCCATTGGTGAGTTGCTATTGCCATTTCTTGATTCCTTGATTGTTTTTGCCATTTCTTGATTCCTTGATTGTTTTCTAAGATTCAATGGCATTTAGGGATTTCTTCAAGAATTCCTAATTTCTCAGAAATTGGCCATTCCCTCTTGTCATTGAAGCTATTGAAAGCATTGTTAATATCATGATGCTTGCATAGGCTTTCATTTTGGACATTTGGCCAAGATTTGTCTTATTGTGGCATCATTGGATGGAATTTCAAGCTTATGGATTGTCACTTACTTAAGGGTTGATGTGTTGAATGACAATACATACTATGGATGTAGCATTGATGCTTTAGATTGGATATTGAAGCCATTTACATACTTATGAGATCACTCTGGCCATCTACATGCCACTGTGGTTTCATTGAGTTGAGAGGGCATTCATCTAAGCTTCTACACTCATTTGATGCCTTAGAATGCTATTAGGCTTATATGCATGAAGAATTGATGACAATATGCTCATATTTGGCATGAGTTATGATTGTTTGGTTGTGGTTTTGATGTTTGGGAGCTACTTTGGACAATGGAAGGAAGCATGAGTCCATGCTAAGTTGGTTAATGATATGAAATTGTGGCATGAGGCCATGCTAAACTCAATGAAAGCATCTCTACTTCTACAATTGGTATTCATCTATACCGACACTACACCTTGTATCACACGTTACTTTTCCTAGCATACTAGTGATGTGTGAGGGTACCTTAGCATACAATGGAGAAGTAAAGGGGATCGTGCCTTGAACCAACGATGCCATGAGTGCTTTTTTGGTAAAGCGGTACAAGAGAGGATTTGATACATTAGCATGAAGACTTAGCCCCAACTCTTGCCTTCTTGGACATTAAACTCAGTAAGATGATGGGAAGTGCTTCTTGGTCGAGAGATCGGCAAGCATCAAAGCACTTCTTTGACACTTGAATACTTCAAAGGACACTTGCATGAGAGAAATGGGGCCCATCTTGTGTTTACATTAAGTGATGCCAACTGATGTATGCAATGTGGGGCAAGTGCAAGTGATTGATTGGATATTGGATTAGATGCATTAAGAAAATTGAGATTTGGCTCCAAGTGCAAAGGAGACCATGTTAAAAATTTTCCAAAGATTATATGCACATAAGGGATTGAAGGAAAATATGGTTATTATGATGTGCTTTGGAATGCTTATTATGCTTATGATATAAGTGAGGATGACCTAGTGCAATTGGAAGACAATCGGAAGCTAGAGTCAATTTGACAATTTTTCCAGAAACTAAAAACCCTAATTCAATCCAAGAACATTTGAATCAAGGTTTTGGCATTTAGGTACTCTCAAAGTACTCCCTTAGATCTTCCTATCAAGTTGTCAACTATTCAAATCAAGCACTGTTTGACTTTCCAAATTGCGTAACCTCACCGGAAGGCAATCTAAAAAAACAGCAAGTTGTTTGAGGCATTTGACATCATGGGATACTTATCCAACCTTAGGGCTGTCCAACAAGCCAAAGTACACCCAATTTTGATGCCATTGGATGCCAAATCTCTAAGGTTGACTTTGAGATTTGACATTTGGCATCATGGGATAATAATACAACCTTAGGGCTCATTATACAACCTTAGGGCTCTCCAACAAGCCAAAGCACACCTAATTCCGATGTCATGGGGGGATGGTCAAATCTCTAAGGTTGATTTTGACTTAAAAGTCAAAACAAAGAATGGTTGCACATTGACCAAGGTCGCAAATCTTCATTTTTAGCTATATTCCTATTAAATCTAAAACAAAGAATACTAACTAGGGCACATCCAATTTTCATTTTTTTTTCCATAGATGGATAGGGCATCTTAAGAGATTTCTAACAAGCCTTAGATCACCTCATGCTGACATCTCTACTCTATTTTATCCAAGTGCAAAGGAGACCATGTTTAAAATTTTCTCAAAAATGATATGCACATAAGAAATTGAAGGCAAATATGGTCATTATGATGTGCTTTGGAATGCTTATTATGCTTATGATGCAAGTGAGGATGACCTAGTGCAATTGGAAGACAATCAGAAGCTATTTGGAGTCACTTTGATAATTTTTTCAAAAACTAAAAACCCTAATTCAATCCGAGAACATTTGGATTACGGTTTGGGCATTTAGGTACTCTCAAAGTACTCTCTTAGATCTTCCTATCAAGTTGTCAACTATTCAAATCAAGCATTGTTTGACTTTTCAAATTGCATAACTTCACCGGAAGGCAATTTAAAAAAACAGCAACCAAAGTACACCCAATTCCGATGTCATTGGATGGTCAAATCTCTAAGGTTGACTTTGACTTAAAAGTCAAAACAAAGAATGGTTGCACATTGACTAAGGCCAAACCCCTTATACCGTTGTTTAGACACTCCTATAGCATTTTCAAGAGGGCTAAAAAACTTTGAACTTCGATAAGTTGTAGGGATTTTAGGAGTAAATCTTCATTTTTAGCTATATTCCTATTAACTCTAAAACAGAGAATACTAACTAGGGCACATCCAATTTCCATTGTTTTTCCATAGATGGATAGGGCATCTTAAGAGATTTCTAACAAGCCTTAGATCACCTCATGTCGACATCTCTACTCTATTTTATCATCCACTTTTGGAAAATTTTATATTTTCATGGGCCGGCATGCCAAAAGGGAGATCGAGGAAGTTGTCATTGGCCATTGAGGAAATGGATGGAGGGTATATGAATGATCATGACACTATGCAAAATATGGAGGACACTATTGGGTCAAGCCTCAAGGGAAGTTGAAGAGGATTTGAATGTGGAGAGTGCTCATAAGCCAAACCCTCAAGCCTTGCAACTCACAAAGATGGGAGTTATGGAGGAAAGGTTGATCCAATCCATGAATCAACCTTAAGTCAGTAATCATAAAGGGAGAAATGGCGGGCATCAAGTTGGCATTGGCAAGCAAACCTTCCAAGAAACTTATGTTAAAAGCCATAGGGAAGAAAAGCAAGCTAGGCAAGAGGCTTCCTTGAAAGCTGCCTGTGATTTCAACATTAAGGCTCCCTCAATCGGACTCGTGATGGATGCTAAAAGTACCATTCAAGCCTATGGATACATCTTTTAGGGATACCAAGAGGAGGGTGTTTATCCAACAAAAGACAAATCAGTTTATGATGGGGCAGAAGAGGAGATGTATTGGGATGAAGAAGAGTCATGCATGACACACAAGATTGGGAACATATGTCCTTCATAGAGAGACAAGGGGATGCACATGGTAGAAGGATGGAAGTACCTATTTTCATCAAGAAGGAGTAAAAGGGATTCTCTCAATTCTTACAATCTTACTCCAGAATGTAGAAATTCAAACCTTCACCATATCAAGCAAGGACAACCAAAGACTTTTCATCTTCAAGGGCAATGGGTGGAAATGCCTATCATAGGCCTTTATCAATTGAGAGTCAAGATAAAGGACAATCTTCTTTTGAGGACATAAGGAGTATAGAACATTATGGTGGCAATGTTCAAAGTCAAAAGGTTGTGGATGCAAAAGCAAGATTTATGTTTGCCATGATGTATAGGCTTATGCATGCAAGGTTGTTAAAACCAATGAAAGTGCAAACTTTTCTTGAGTATATCATGTCTACTCAAGTGGGTAGTTTATGGTTCAAAAGAGGAGAGCCATTTGCACAAACATTGTTTGCATTTGATGGTTTAGGAGTCACTTGCATGGGACTCAAACGTTGGATTCATTTGGGATGCCTATCTTCATGCCTTTCCTAGCAAGCTTGACAAATTGAAGAGAGTGACTTCGCTTTTCAAGGGAAAAGCTAGATCTTGGTGGATGAAGGAAATGCACAAATATGACTGGGATTGTTCGAATCTGGCATATGATGTTGTGCAACACTTTGTGACCACTTAAGGGCAAAAGTGCTTTAGAGATCGATGCATAGTATCTTCACATGAGGACTCTGTATATAGCTATATGGAGAGATATTGGTACGTTTCCTTTTTTGTCCTCGTGTGACAAGAGAAAGAAACTATAGTGAGTTTTGTACAAAGATTAGACGAAGACTTCATCCAAGTATCTCAAAATATTATGCAAATTGATGAGGACATTAGTCTGAAATCATGGTGTTGGTGAGACTTTTCTACATGCATACCCAAACGGTCAATCTCACAAAGGCAACTTTGTCGAGCTAACCAAGATAGAAATAAATAAGTTGGTGGTACCTCATTCTTGGCTACACTTCACGCTTGAGAGGGTACAGAATGCTTCAACTTATGTTGAAAGATTTGGGTATCAAAAGTGATAAAAGAGATTACCTGCTCACTTAACCTTTTGGTCATTACATGGGCTATGATTATGTGGGCCTTTGTGAGTTCATTGAGGGTATCCTTAGGGACAACACACTTGCTGTGAAATTTCTGAAAAGCAAGTGATTGTGAATCCATACACTCAAGTGCAAGAAGTTTTGGACACCATATCATGTGTCGATTGTATTCCGGCGTGCATAGATATTTTTTCTATGTTGGAAACATCCATATGTGTTGATGTAGTGGCCCATCGTGAGCTAATGATGAGCTTTATGATGGCTAGAAAATTTCAGCCCATTGATAGTTGTGTGGACGAGCCTCCTTCACCTTTTTCAAGGGACTACTTACACCCTGCTTTATGATGCATTCATTGATTGTAAGGTTTCCCCCTTTAAAGAAATAGGGAAAAACCATAAGATAGTCTAACTCGAAAATTTCCTACTCGTCAACACCTTGACCATGTAAAGATACAAGGATACAATTCGTAGGTAAGACGTAGTTCTATCCCGCAGGGGGAGGCGTGGTCTTCTAAATGACTCTTAAAATCAGATCACTCATAGAGTGACTAATCTTAAATGGGGCAACCTCTATTCTAATTCCTAGAAACAATGCTTTTTTTCTCATCTATGCAAGGCACAGCCGCCCACTGGCCTAGTCCTCTAGAGTAGAGTTGCCCGCGAGAACCTACTTACCTAACGTCAAACCTCTAATTAATCTATTAGAAAGCTACCGACTAATCGGGTCCACCCGTCCATAGGATGGTGCCGTCATGGCATTCCATCCTCCCACTTTCCGTCAGGGCAGCATCATATTACTCGCCTAAACCGGTGAACCTCATCTTCCCAATGGCAGGAGCGTTACCGTGGGTCGACTCCGGGCCTTGCTACTAACACCGCCGCCCAACTACACAAGCATGGAAACGGGGTTAGCCTCGAGGCAGGGAGAAGATGTACCTATACTTTTTAACTTAATAAAGATAACAATTACTTAAACTAAACCATAGAATATGATAAACAACATCACCTTCTCGAGAAAACAACAATATCACAAGGATTTTGGTAATTTTCAAAGCAAGGATAGTGATATCTTTCTCTAATTAATTTAATGCTAATATTAAAAATTTAATAAAAACCCTCTTTTAAACGATGACCAAGCTAACTTGGCCATTAATTCCTTGTGGGACTCCCAAGGGGAGAAATGGGGTCGCATCCGGAGCATTCCCTCTAGGGTCACTGTGTTATGCATGCTTTTTGAGGTGGTATTTTGGTATCTTTGTGGAGGAGCCATTCTATTCACCTCCTCGTAGCCCACGTTGCCCTGAAATGCAGCGCTTTAATCGGATCACAAATCGGAGGTCGTTTGCTCACTTTATAAGCATAAAACTGCTAGGTGGGAACCACCTTTAAGAGCCAAAAGAGCCCTTACTAAAGTCATCGCAAATGGGAGGAAGGTGTCCTTAAACTAGATTTTGGGGCAAAAGGCTGCACCTACAAGGAGAGAGGGGCCCTTAAGTCTATTCACAGAGACACACACACACACACACACACACAGAGAGCAACTAAGGACACCCTCTACTCAACACAAGGGTAAGATGGTGAAAAATTCTTAACAGAGCTTACTTGGAGATGGCTAAAAAGGCTTGCTAGGAGAGTGGCTCCAGATGGCTATCATGTACAGTCCCGCACAGAGTGTCAGGTACAGTGTGTCAAGTGTACAGGGGTATGGGTGTAGGGAAAGGGGAGCAAAGCAGGGTACAAAGGACGGTGTACGATGAAAGTACGCTCACCTGTGTGGCTGCATGAACCTAGGGAAAGGCATGGTACCTGTGCATGAGAAAAAGCTGAGGTAAGCATGTACCTTCCAGGTCAGTGGCATCATGGACGTCCACATGTCGACCAGTGTGGACCGTACATTGGGGTGGTCGGCCTTTGGTCCTTACGTGACTATTGTACAAGTGCCCGAGTATGTGAACGCCATTTTTTTGGGGCGAGGATCCCTAATTTGGGACGTCGATCTCGATATGCGTGTCGAAGCGCCCAACGGGTGTGAAAAAAATTTCAGCAAAAATGTTCGATGTGTTTCCCTGGTGGTCCTGGGGATGTAGATCGTCAATCGGACACCTGGACATGCATTTATTAAGGTTTAAATTTTATCGTATTTTAACTAAAAATAACTAAAATTTGTGTATAGGCTTAATCCGGTGTTCGTTTTGAGTGCCATAAAATCCTATTTTAGGGTAAAATCGCACGCAGATTCTAAATTGAGACTTAGATTTTTAAGATTCCGAGTGAAATTAGCTCGATTAATAAAATTGATAATTTTTACATCATAAAAAGACCATAAATTCATCTATCAAATGGGCATATATTATTATTGAAGATGGGCATGTTACATCAATAATTGTTGTGGGAAACAAGAACATGTGGATTGGCACCGAGCTTCTTGGAATGATTCATCTTTTCTTGGGGTTGACTTGGTGGATTCGTCTTCAAGAGATATTGATGTGCATGAGATAATGGAGTCCATATGTGTTATGGAGGTGAATGGTTTTGCTTTGGGCACTACACCTTCTATTGATGCATGTATCCATGGGTATGATGACTTTGTGGAAGAGATGGATGCCTATGTTCACGAGAGATTGGACAGTTGTGCATCTACTTTGTGTGATGCTCATGGTCTGGACATATGTAATGCTCATACATGGGTTATTATTACTCATGCATTGTTTGGTGTGGACAGTGGTGCCTTGCATTCACCTATGGATATTGTTGGTCATGCATTGATATGTGGTCTATGGACTACATTTGTTGTGAATCCAACTTATGATGTTTTTTTGATTTCAAATCGGAAGGTTTATGATTGTGAGCTTTATGAGACCACTTCACATGTGGATGCCTTATCAGGGTCCAGTATTGACAAGGGTCATGCCTGTGTTAAATTTGAGGATCACACTTGGGACATTGGGGAGGATTACACATGCAGTGATGATGATACACGCAAGGATTTAGTCTATGTTGATCATAGCTATGCGCATTACATTGATGCTTTACACACACCTATTGGAGATGCTTTGTACTACAGTGATGTGTATGACTATTCTCCGAACGCATGGGATATTGGCAAGTTCTATACTCATTGCATAGAGGATGACACCCAGGGAGTGACACCTATAGAGACTCTATAGGATGATCATGATCACACATATACTCATACGGATATTAGTTATGAGGTGTGCATATTTGGACCTTGTGGATGATGATGCAAGGTGATGGTTTATGCATTTGGGCCATTCACTTTTGGATGTGCTTTGTGTCATTTGGAATGTAATTTTGATGGAGAGCACATGACTATCTTCGTCTCGTAAAGATGATGGTCCTTACATTTTCTATTTGATTTGGGAGGATACATACTTAACCTTACCTCCAATGATGATTTTCGACATTGGCCATATGATCCAGGTGGAAGATTGCTTAGCTTCATCTCATTAACGGGAAGGCCCTAATTCTTTCCATTTAACCCTGGGGGTCATACTATTCATGTTATGGTATTTGGGTCTTCCATGACAGTGGCTTACGATCTTTGGCTTTCATACATAGCCTTTTGTATATATTTGATTTCTACATGAAAACCCTTTGATTTCAAGGATAAAATCATTATAGGAGGGGATGGTTTGTAATGAAGCAACAACTTTGGATTAAGTCTAGAACCATGGTCATAGGCTCAAGTATAAAAGGGGGCTCATGGACCACTATTGTATCTTTTGGAAATATTATGATATTGGTCATCTTGACTCTTGGAGCCTCATGGCTTTTATACCTTGGCTTGTGGAAGGCTATTTCCATCCTTTGGTGAAAGGTTAAATCACTTAGGCACTATGTGTGATTCTTACTAATTGCATGCTAATCAACATAATGATTTATTCCATATCTTAGCTTCTAATCTTGCTTAATCTTGTCTTAACGTTGCATTAGTGATATTCCATTTAATTTGTAATATCCTTGGGTCACTATAGAAGGACATTAGGTACCCACCATCTTTGAAATGGAGAATCACTAATGAAAGATTAAGAAGCTAAGATATAAGACACATCATCATGTAGATTATCATGCAATTAGCAAGATTCACACACGTATCTCACATATTGCCTAAGTGGTACCATGAGAATGGAAATAGTCTTCCATAAGCTAAAGTGTGGTAGCTCAAGGCTCCAAGGTTCATTCAAATGTCAAATGATCAAAAGATACAAAAGAGAGTCCATGTGCCCTTTTATACTTGAGCCCAATGGCCATAATCCTAAACCTAACTTATAACATTGCTACTTTATTACAAAGCATCCCTTTTTAAAGATTTTGTCCTCAAAATCTATGATGTGTATAGTTGTCGTATCTAAAATATACATTGATGAGAAGTGAAAGGTTCTAATCATAACCACAAAGCTATGGAAGGATCTCTAGAATTAGCCATAATGATGTCGTATGAATCATAGAGAGTTTCCATGAATCCATAGCATAGTCGATGTGGAATTAGATCCTCCAAACATGAAAGAATTGCTCTTGGTGCATAGTGGAATGTTATGACAGCCCATGTAGTCATTAAAACCTTGTAAATCCTTCCATTGTAGGTGTCATAAAGCCCATAAAATGCATGCCATATGGTCAAACCACATCATCCAATGATAGCCCTTGTTGTTGCACATAAGGAAGTGGTTGCCATGTAGCCTCGTCCATAAGTTAATGCTTCCATTTGATGAGGAACTCCTCTATGCTTCTATTCCTTAACTCTCTTGTTCTTATTCCGACAATGCTCTATGGTTCATAAATAATCTCACCCTCTTCATCCATAGGTGGAAGCTCTTCACTTCATAAGGTATAGAACTCACATACTTCTTGAGATTAAATACATGAAAAACGTGATGGATTCTTGTAGAAGAAGGAAGATCAAGCTTGTAGGCCAAATCACCAACCCTTTTGAGAACTAGGAATTGACTGATAAACCCCTTGTGAGAGTGTTGTGAGGGCTCTTGGTGGGTAGCTTCAAGAAGAGAGTACATAATCTTCTTCTTGAAACTTCACATTATGCCTATGCTCATCCGCATTAGCCTTCATGACCTCTTGGGCTTTCTTCATGTTGCTCTTACATAGTTCAAGAAGTTACCTCATTCTCTCCAACTCTTCTTTAGCCAATGGGTTGACTACCTTGTCTTCTTGAAAGGCTATTGAACATGCACTTGATACCCATAAAGAGCCTCAAAGGGATACATCCCAATGCTCAAATGCTTACTTGAATTATGGCAAAATTCGACATTCAACCATTCATCCCATGAAGCTTGTATATCATGATAATAATTCCTTAAGTACACCTCAAGCCACTTGTTGGTACACTTTGTTTGCCCATCCATTTGAGGATGATAGGCTATAGATGGAGAAATTTGTGTGCCCATTTTCTCATACAAAGATCTCCAAAAAGTCCCCATGGTGTCTCTATGGCAAACCATACAAGTTGAATACATACTCCATGAATTGTTTGGCAATTTGAGTTGCTCCATATGTGACCTTGGTAGCAATGAAGTGGGCTGATTTAGTAAGCCGATCAACCACCACAAATATTTGATCCAACCCATGCCTAGTCTTGGGAAGACCCATAATGAATTCCATTAACATATGGGTAGAGGATGAAGTAAACCACCATGTAGTTGATGGCTACTTCTTTGACATGAAGAACATTCCATCACAAACTTCTTCACATGCCTCCACATGCCTTTCCGAAAAAAACTTTTGCTCACTTTGTCATATGTCTTCAACACACTAAGATGATCATAGAAGAATGCATCTCATGAAGCATCGTGGTATGTAGGATAGAGTATAAATAAGATACACTCGATCCTTGTATAATAAGAGCTTGTTGCTTGTAATGGGAAATATCTTCATGATTAGCTTGTTATAATTTCCTTTAAATGTGAACAACAACCTCATTTAGGAGGTATTTCTCTTGAATCTCCTTAATCCAATCACTATAAAACTTCATAATTGATACTTTAGTGTAATCCCACATTCTTAACAATGCATCTGCTACTACATTGTCCTTGCTATGTGTGTGATATCTCAAAATCATAGCTTTGAAGAGTGGCCAACACCCCTCTTTTTCTTGGAAGAGAGAGTTGGTTGGGATAAGAAAAATTTCAGCACCCTATGATCGCTTCTCACCTTGAAGTTGGAACCATACAAGTAATGATGCCACTTCTTGATAGCATGAAGGATAGCGAGCATCTCTTGCTCATAACATACAATGCCATCTCCTTTTCACAGTAAGCTTTCTACTCTCAAAGGCAATAACTCCATGCTCTTGATACAGCCTTAATTCCTCTTCTACTTGGATCCGCTCTAACATAGAAAGTCTTGGAGAAATCAGGATAAACAAGAATGGGGGTGGGATAAACAAGAATGGGGGTGGATGTAAACAACGCTTTGAGCTCATTGACGCTTTTGTCAGCAATGAGATAGAATCCCAAAAGAAAGCTTTCCTCTTGAGATGATTAGCAAGATGTGCCACTATTGATGCATAATGCTCTATGAATCTTCTATATAAAGAAGATAACCCCAAAAATCCTCTCAATTGAGTTGAATTGCTTGGTGTTTTCCAATATTTAATACATGCAACCTTCTTTGGGTCGACTCTTATGCCATTCTCTCCCACCAAATGCCCAAGATATTCCACTTCATTGACCATGAATAAACATTTACTCTCTTTATTCATTGACCATGAATAAACATTTACTCTCTTTTGTAAATAGCTTGTGCTCCATCATCACTTCAAACACTTGCTTCACATGAGATAGATGCTCTTCTTTGCTCTTGCTATATATCAATATGCCATCGAAGAACACTAGCACAAACTTGAATAGAAAAGGAGCCAATATCCTATTCATCAATGCTTGGAAAGTGGCTAGAGCATTTATAAGACCAAAGGGCATGACCATAAAGTGAAACAACCCTCTTTGAGATCATCAATGTGTGGAATGGGATACCTATTCTTGATTGTGACCTTGTTCAAGTCGAAGAACACTAGCACAAACTTGAATAGAAAAGGAGCCAATATCCTATTCATCAATGCTTGGAAAGTGGCTAGAGCATTTATAAGACCAAAGGGCATGACCATAAAGTGAAACAACCCTCTTTGAGATCATCAATGTGTGGAATGGGGTACCTATTCTTGATTGTGACCTTGTTCAAGTCAAGATAATCAATGCACATTCAAAAGGACCAATCTTTCTCCTTCACCAATATAACGGGAGAAGCAAATGGAGATTGTGAGGGTTAAATAAGACCCATGGAAAGCAAATCTTGCACTTCCACTTCCTCTCTTTCCACCTTGGACAACCGATAGGGAGGCTTGTTGATAACCTTTGCATTGGGTTCAAGTACAATGGCATGATCAATTTCTCTCTTAGAAGGCAAACTCTTTGGCACTTGAAAGAATCTCCAAACTCCTTAAGAAGAACTGCCAATCTTTGTCCATATGATGTCCACTGCTTTCCATCCCTTCTTTAGCAAGATGAAACACATAGATAGTGCCAGGAGTCTTGATTTCCTTCTTTAGTTGCTTTGGGGTGATCGAACAGAGCTCTTTTAAGTGATTTCCAACAAGGGTTACTTGTTTTCCATGATGTTCAAAGCTCATAACAACTTGTTTTAGATTCATGTGAAAGTCACCCACCAATGTTGATAACCAATCACAGCCCAATATTACATCAATAGAACCCATGTCTAAGACCACCAAATAACCTTCCCAAGTGTATGAAGGGGATAAAATCACCTTAATAGAATAGCATGCCATCTTAGTCTCCTCATTTTTCCCATTGGCCACTTGTACTTGGAAGGTTATAGGTAGCTCCATTGTGGAGTAAGCTTGAGAGAGTTGATGGATTTAGAATTGATAAAGCTATGGGTGCTACTTGAATCCACTAAAATGTGAGCAACTCTCGCATTGATGGATCCCACCAACCTTAGGGTGTTTGGACACTAATTTTTGAAATTTTGAAGTGTCATTTCACTCACCAATTGCTCATCATTTCCACCACCAAAGTCAAATGGAAACTCTCTATCCTATTGTATGAAAGAATTGTCCTATTTGACTCCTCATTTAGTGTTACTTCATGGCAATTTTCAAATTCTTCAACATCGTGAGTCTCCTTGGCATCCTATCCTTCATCCATGAGGATTATAATCGCCACTACCTTCTTAGCTTTGCACACATGCCCGGGTGACCATCGCTCTTTGCACTTGAAACATAAGCCTTTGCTTCTCAACTCATCAATCTTTGGGTCATCCATCCTTTGAGTATTGTTTAAGGTTTGAGGAGGCTTTTTGTTAAAGTTGTTCCCTTTCTTTGCATCAAAGTGAGCTCCACTCTTGGACTATCCACCCCTATATGCTCTCTTAACGATCCGCCAAGGTGAGATCCCATATTCCTGATTTCATACCAAATTTTACTCTTCGAGTACTCTCTTAATGATCTGCCAAGGGGACTCTTATTCAATGATCACTGTTTTGGATACTCTCTTTAACGATCCGCCAAGGGAAGTTTCATTCCTCATATTATTGTTTCATTCCTCATATTATTGTTTCTCATTTCCAACTCTCTTCGGCCCTTTGTTATTTCAACATCACTTCCTCCACCTTCTTCGAAACATAACCAAATGCCCACCGGCGATCTTGGTGTAAAATAAAATTCTAAGCAAACAAGTCAAGTATACGCTTATCTAACCACGACATTTCTCTTCTAAGAAGGTCAATCCATTTTTAGGATACTCTCTTTAACGATCCGCCAAGGGAAGTTTCATTCCTCATATTATTGTTTCTCATTTCCAACTCTCTTCGGCCCTTTGTTATTTCAACATCACTTCCTCCACCTTCTTCGAAACATAACCAAATGCCCATCGGCGATCTTGGTGTAAAATAAAATTCTAAGCAAACAAGTCAAGTATACGCTTATCTAACCACGACATTTCTCTTCTAAGAAGGTCAATCCATTTTTAGGTTATTCATCAATCCATTTCTTGCAATCATCTTTCCTTTCTATCCGTCGAATAATTTCTTAAATTTGAACCTCATCGTTCTGAGCTTGATCACAACCTTGGGATAGTTCCCACAATCATTTCCTTTGATTCCGACAACTTAATCCTTTCCGAACTGATCTTGAAATTTGAATAACTTTCTTACATTCCCATTCATTCTAAGGTCAACGGTCAGACTCGACAGTGGAATAAGACTCACACTTGGTTCACAGAATCAATGCTTTTTTTCCCATCAAAAGTGAGGCACAGCAGTAGAATCCTTCCCCTGAAACGAGGACTTATTCGGGTCCTATAATACAGAAAGAAAATCTAAATAAAATCTTGTAACTTTTCGTTATCTACATAACATCATAAAAAACTATTCTTCTCCCGATCCTTCAGCGAGGATAACAACACGGCCATTATCCCACTATGATTCTTGGCCATTCTGAGGATGACCACCTCGATGTTTCATTGATCCTTGATCCTTTCTTCAAGACCAACATTTATAGTATGGTACGACTTCATTTACAGTCACAGACATTGGGAAAATTCACTTCTTACTAGGGATCTTTCCCATCAAGGAAGCCTTTTTGCTCGAGGATCTAGCCTTTTTGCTCGAGGATCTAACCTTCCAATTTGATTATATTCACTAGGATCGTTTCTTTCCCCTTTTCTTCAAAACAAGGGAAGGTTCTTATGCGTCACAGGTCTTCACCTTGTGACTAAGTGGTCTTTATCCATTATTTCTACTCATCTCTTAACCCACGGCCATTGAACTAGGTCGTCGACCATCTTATTTCAAAGATAATTATATCTAGGAAAAATTTTGCCAATAACTTGGCTGCTTTTCGAACGATTTCTCAAATTTTAACCTAATATTTAAGAAGCTTGAAAAATGAATAATTAATATCCATCCTAAGAGTTTCTTTCATTTCCTTTTTCAAAGAAATGAATAAATATCAATTAAACATAACATAAAATATCATGAGACTTCCTCTTTTAATATCTAAATTATTTATTCATATACTTGCATAAAAGTAAGCATAAAATATGATAAAACTTCCTCTTTTAACATCTATAAATATGCATGCATAAACATAAACATAAACATGAAAATGTAACTAAAGATCATTATTTTGCATTAATGACTCGTGCATACACATACCATAAATATGTATATGGAAATGTAAGTAAACATCCACTTTTAGCATCTATATGATTCATGTATACATACCATGAATGTAAACATGCAAATGTGACCATTCATCCTCTTTTGACATCTATATGATTCATGCATACACATACATGAATGTAAACATACAAATGTGACCAAACATCCTCTTTTAGAATCTAATTACTTCTGCATAAGCATGCATAGATATAAACATAAAAATATACTCATGAGTCCACTTTTGGACATAAAAATATATACCTCTATTCATAGTTAAGAAGCTAACTTCAATGATTTGATTCTACCCATGAGTCTACATGGATATCCTCATGCATGGGTTAGACACTATCTTCATGGCTATTCTAAGTTTAGACGAGAGGATAGCTTAGTTAAAGCTCATCCACATAAAGCCCATGTTCATAATCTAGACATCATTATAAACCCTAAACCAAGTATTAAGCAAGAGGGTTAACATCTTCATCATTAATCATCTACTTATTTAGAAAGCATGGTTTAAAGAGATAACCATGAGAGTAGCATACTTCCAAAGCATGTGGAAGAGAAGAGAAGAAGGAGGGTTATCCTTCATGCATACATAATCAAAAAGAAAGATTATCTTTACTTTAAACATGAGTATTAATCATAAATCATGACCATAAACATGAAAGATTTGCATATAAGCCAACTCCACATGGTTTAGGAGGAGAACCATGGAGTAGAGGACTTCCAAGTCATATGGAAGAGAAAAGAAGAATCCTTAATGCTTAAAGAAGAGATTTAACATCACTTAATTCATAAAACAAGATTTAGAAAAGAGAACCATGCATCTCCATGCTTCCAAAGCATGTGGAGGAGAAGAAGATAGTATAAACATCATTGTTTAGGCTTACCCTTGGTATGAGCTTGATTCTTTATCTTGCAAGGAGGTGTGTAGCCCTCAAGGAAGAGGCTTGGCCACCAAGAGAAGAGGGTAATCTTCAAGAGAAAGTTAGCCTTCAAGAGAGGGTTCACCATCAAGAGAAGAAGCTAAACCACCATGGAGAGGATTAGGATTCAAGAGGAGAGACTCATGGCCACCATGGAGAGGATTAGGGAAAGATAGAATGGTTTAGTGAAGCACCAAAGCTTCAAAATGGAGAGGCAAGGAAGAGGGATGAAGGAAATACACTAAAATGAAAATTACACTAAAGTGAAAATACACTAAGATGAAAATACAAAGGAATGGGGGTATATTTATAGGTGAGAGAGGCCTCCAACCAAGACCAACTGGGATCTAGAGGCTTCCAGCTTCAGTTTGATCCAATTTGGACAAGATTTGGCTTAGTTACACCCACTTTTTTATCTAGTTTGGAAGAGGAGAGATGAGAGATAAAAGATCCCATGCTTTCAGAGTATTTTTGAATTAAAAAATGGAGGTTTGTTGGGACTTCTAGGAGCCTCCTTGAAGCATGCTTCCCACTCCCTTGAGGTGTCAAAAGGCCTCCAAAAAGTCTCCTTTACATATCAGAAACTTATGATTATGAAATCTCCACCTCATGTGAGCCTTTCTTTACTATTTTCTTGTGGATAATTCTAAATTTTTCTATTTTTCTTTTAATCCTATTTTCCAACCTTATTGGATAAGGATATCCCATTTTTAAATTAAAAAATATTTGGCAAGGCTTAGAACTTTGAACTAGGGGTCCTCTTGGCTCACCCATCATCCAAAACTAATGCAACTTAGAAAATTCAGAGCAGAATTCCGTTTCAAGGGATCATCTTAGAATATCGTAAGGAACAATATTACTCAAAACTATTCCAAAAGTATTCTACCTCCCTCTAGAATAAATTCTCTCTCTAGTCCAAAACAGGGTCAAACAAGAGGGGGATGATTACAAGAGACTGAAGGGGAGGTTCTTACATCTTTACATGTTCAAAAGTTGGAGGGAGGAATCTTACATCCTACCCCACTTGAAAAACACAAGATGTCCTCATCTCGTAACTGGAGGATAATCTCTTACATCTCTTCTTCTTTTTCTATTACTTCCAGCGTTACTACTTTGGAAGTAGATAGCTAGTTTGGGAACCTTTCTCTTTGACTTCCCTAATTTTGAGACCGAGGTTTTGCATTACTTTGCATCGAAGCTGAGGGTTGGTTAGGGAATCTACCTCTAGGGTTTCCCTGATTTTGACGGAAGGGACTTTGATTACTCTGGAAGGAAGGAGCTGGAATCTTGGTCCTTAACTTCCTTGTCCTGAAAACCTTGATCTTAAAAGAGTATCTTCATCTAGCGGTGGCGAGTATTTGAGGAGGAGAGCGAATGCCTGGTGATATTCCTCTGTAGTTTGCCTCCCCTGGGTTAGTTCAAGAAACTCATTCATCTTTGTTTCCGAGAAGCCTGGAGGACAAAATCTCTTTCTGAGGTAGGCCTTGAGATCATCCCACGTCTCGATGTTCCGATCCAAGCGGTTTGACTCACAGCGGTTCCTCCACGCTACTGTGGTTGTCTCTACGATCTTCAGCCTGGCAAGAGCCATCTTACTTTTATCGTTGTTGTAACTTTTGACATCGAAGTACTCCTCCATAGCTTCGATCCATTTCTCTACTGTTTCTCCCAAGTGCTCCCCTTCACCTTTGAAAGGTCTAGGCTGAGATCTATGAAAGAGCTTTGTGAACATCTAGGTCGAGCTCTTCCTCATCAACAACGAAGATTGCCCTACCTACCACGATGACCACAAAACATAATTCTGACAAAACGAGATATTCTTTAAGATTCCATAATCTTTTTGACTTAATAGCTCCTTATGCTTTAATCAAAAGAATTCTAAATCAACAGTCTCTTGATTAACGATAATATTTTCACAAAAGAACCTATAAACTTTACACAAAATCCAAAACTTTTTCTTATCGCTATGATACCAACTGTGAGATCCCTACCCTCTATTGTCCATCGGAATGCTAGCAGCGGAATAGCAACTACGTAGGGTAGAGCATCTCACTCGGGGCCTCGCCCACAAATGTCCGGGCAAGAGACTAATCCGGCAGTCATCCTAAAATCGTACCCAAAAATTTTTTCTTGTTGGAACACAGGCAATTCCTCCATGAATTTTCAACATCTTAAGGTCTATCTAACCAACGGTTTCCCGAATCATCTAAAACTTTATCGGTATTATACGACTCCTTCTGAGAATATCTCTTTCATACTTCTCACGAGTAAAAGATATATATGTGGCTTCCTCGTGCTCATGCTGCCGACAGCTTACCTCTCGAGTATAAAGACCATAAATTAAGAGATTTCTTCTGAAATTCTCTAAGGTCTAACTTATTACATCTATCTTTATCTAGCTCAACAATTTCCAGTCTTAATGTTGGAAAGCACCCATAACTGCTTGGGTCCACCCTGCCACCTGCTTTCTAGTTTAAATTATAATCCAAAGTATTCAATTGGGTTTGTGTCCGGGTACTTAGAGAGAGGTCTTCCCTTCGAGCCCCATCGTTGTCTCACAGAGTAAGGACCATCACATGCATAGAAAATAGTCATACCACCTTAAAATTCAAACAGTATTTATTCAAATAATCTATCCAAACATAACTGAACCTTTATCTTCTCTATTGCCTGATTATCAGTGAACCTTCAATTTTGAGTTGATAATGAATTCTTTTCTTCGTTCTTGACTCTTATGTTACTTATCCCTTCAAGTAGCTCTCTTAATGATCCGCCAGGGCGAGCTATCCTTCAATCCTTATTTCTCTTTGGATGCTCTCTTAACGATCCGCCAGGGGGAGCTATCCTTCACAATCCTTATTTCTCTTTGGATGCTCTCTTAACGATCCGCCAGGGGGAGCTATCCTTCAATCCTTATTTCTCTTTAGATGCTCTCTTAACGATCCGCCAGGGTGAGTCATCCCATATTTTTGATTTCATACCAGTTTTTACTCTTCAAGTACTCTCTTAATGATCCGCCAGGGGGAGTTACCTCTTATTCAATGATCACTGTTTTGGATACTCTCTTAACGATCCGCCAGGGGGAGTTAACGATCTGCCAGGGGGAGTTCCATTCCTCATATTGTTGTTTCTCATTTCCAACTCTCTTCGGCCCTTTGTTATTTCAACATCACTTCCTCCACCTTCGAAATATAACCAAATGCCCACCGGCAATCTTGGTGTAGAACAGAATTCTAAGCAAACAAGTCAAGTATACGCTTATCTAACCACGACATTTCTCTTATGATAAGGTCAGTCCTTTTTTGAGGTTATTCATCGATCCATTTCTTGCAATCATCTTTCCTTTCTATCCGTCGAATAATTTCTTAAATTTGAACCTCATCGTTCTGAGCTTGATCACAACCTTGGGATAGTTCCCACAATCATTTCCTTTGATTCCGACAACTTAATCCTTTCCGAACTGATCTTGAGAATTGAATAACTTTCTTACGTTCCCATTCATTCTAAGGTCAACAGTCAGACTCGACAGTGGAACAAGACTCGCACTTGGTTCACAGAATCAATGCTTTTTTTCCCATCAAAAGCGAGGCATAGCCGTAGAATCCTCCCCCAAAACGAGGACTTATTCAGGTCCTATAATACAAAAAGAAAATCTAAATATAATCCCATAACTTTTCGTTATCCACATAACATCATAAAAATCTATTCTTCTCTCGATCCTTCAGCGAGAGGATAACAACATGGCCATTATCCCGCTACGATTCTTGGCTATTCTGAGGATGACCACCTCGTTGTTTCATTGATCCTTGATCCTTTCTTCAAGACCAAGTTTTATAGGATGGTTCTCTATACGACTTCATTTATAGTCATAGACATTGGGCAAATTCACTCTTATTAGGGATCTTTCCCATCAAGGAAGCCTTTTCGCTCAGGGATCTAACCTTCGAATTTGATTATATTCACTAGGATCATTTCTTTCCCCTTTTCTTCAAAACAAGGGAAGGTTCTTATGCATCACAGGTCTTCACCTTGTGACTAAGTGGTCTTTATCCATTATTTCTACTCGTCTCTTAACTCACGGCCATTGAACTAGGTCGTCGACCATCTTATTTCAAAGATAATTACATCTAGGAAAATTTTTGCCATAACTTGGCTGCTTTTCAAACGATCTCTCAAATTTTAACCTAATATTTAAGAAGCTTGAAAAATGAATAATTAATATCCATCCTAAGAGTTTCTTTCATTTCCTTTTCCAAAGAAATGAATAAATATCAATTAAACATAACATAAAATATCATGAGACTTTCTCTTTTAATATCTAAATTATTTATGCATATACTTGCATAAAAGTAAGCATAAAATATGATAAAACTTCCTCTTTTAACATCTATAAATATGCATGCATAAACATAAACATGAAAATGTTACTACAGATCATTCTTTTTGCATTAATGACTCGTGCATACACATACCATAAATATGTATATGAAAATGTAAGTAAACATCCATTTTTAGCATCTATACGATTCATGTATACATACCATGAATGTAAACATGCAAATGTGACCATTAATCCTCTTTTAACATCTATATGATTCATGCATACACATACAAGAATGTAAACATACAAATGTGACCAAACATCCTCTTTTAGAATCTAATTACTTATGCATAAGCATGCATAGATATAAACATAAAAATATACTCATGAGTCCACTTTTGGACATAAAAATATATACCTGTATTCATAGTTAAGAAGCTAACTTAAATGATTTGATTCTATTAAGAGCTTTTGGTTTGCCGATATCCTGGCCAAGCCTTCTCACCCCCTTACTAAAGTTTAGAATTCAATGGTAAGGGTTGAGGCCATGTCTTGATCACCATGTACCTAATCCCCCTTCTTGTCGCTTTTCCAAAAGTACTCATAACAAGGAGAGTTCAAGCCATGCTCCTGCTTGGTCTTTCCACCAATGCGAAGGGTACCCTCTCAACATGCTAGATTCTAGTGCTTGTTTGGAATGAAGTTATACAATTTGATTGAGGATCTGACACTATAAAGAGAGTAGAGTGTTTGAGGGATTATAATTCAAAGCATATACTCATACTCATGTACATTATAACTTTAGCATGTAGTCATGCTTACATTATGCTACTTGTACCCTTTCTTCATCAAAATCCTTTGCTCCAAAGCTTGCAATAGTCATCCAACCATAGAGAACAAAACAATGCCCTCACCAAGGCATAACAAATGCATAAAGCATCAATGTTTGCATACTCTCCTCCTCTTTCAATCCAATTGTTGGCTTCTTTGCGTGTATAAGGTAAAAGTGATGGGAATAATAAAGAGCAAGTAAAGGTCCAAGGCATTGTAAGCAATACGCAAAGGAATGACGAGATTCCCATGATATGCAAAGAATTTTTCCCTAAACCCTATTTTCTCCCAAAACCCTAATGTCCTTGGCCAAATTGATCAAGCAATGATTGATTAGGTAGAGGAGATAAAGGGAAGAAGGATTGTGGATTGAAATCCCACCAGAAATTCTTATCTTGAAGGCAATTCTCCCAAAACCCTATTTCTCCCAAGAAACCCTAAAATTGTTATCATTATTCAAAATCAATGATATGAGAGAGTAGAGAGAGATAGGGGAAGAGAACTAACACCTTGGATCTTAGAAATTTTAAGTGAAAACTCTAATTTTGGCAAGAAACCTCAATCCCCAAAGTAGCCAAGAAACCCTAATTTATTATCAAGAATGCAACAAGGGTGGCATCTGTGATTGAGTAGAGAAGAGTGTGAAGAAGATCCAAGCAATGCCAATTCCATGAAAATATGTGGAGAAACCCTACTTTTTAAGAAAACCCCCAAATTGAAGAAAAAGGTCAAGAAACCCTAATCCCATGGTTTAAGAGTTAACCAATGCATAAGTGAGTAGGGGAAAGCACGCGAAAGTAGATTATGGAATTAATTTTGGCAAAACTTCCACAAAAACGCTAATTTTGTGAGGAACCCTAAATCTCAAGAAATTTCACCAATCTTGTAAGAAAGCACGAGACTAGCAATATTTAAGCTCAAAAGAACTTGTAGAAACAATTTTGTAAGAAAGTGTAAGAGTAGCAATCTTGTAAGAAAACGTGATATTAGCAATGTTTAAGCTGAAAAGAACTTGTAGAAGCAATCAACGGTATCAAAGATGGAGAGAAATTGCAGGAAAATGCTCACGTGTAGCAGTGGCCATCGCCATGCTCATAAGATTCGAATCTGAGTGCGGCCGCTTCTCCTTCCATAGTTCCCCTCCATGCTTTGCTAAGCTCCCATGGTGCTTTATGGAAACCCTAGACCTCTCATTTCTTCCCAATTTCCTTCATAAGAAGAGGGAAGAGAGATGCTCATTTTTCTTACAGGTCCACACCTCCATAACTTGTCCACCCTAATCAAATTTTGGCCCAAACTATGCTCGGTCATCAAAATTGCTCCAAAAATGATGCAATTTCTCCCAAAATGAGATCCAATCTTGGCCAACATCCATGATCTTTATGCCCACTTATCCATGTATGAGATCATGTTGAAGAACTTCATGCATGAAACGAGATTTTCAAGAAAATTAAGAACTCTTGCATTCCATAGAAATTTACTCAAATTGGCTAGGATTAAGCCAAGAGCTCTGATGCCAATTGAATGGAGAATCCATAATGCAAGATTAATCAAGATTAAGAATCTAAGATATGGGACATAACATCATGTAGATTAGCATGCAAGTAGCAATAATCACATACATATCTCACATAATGCCTAAGTGGTTTAATCTCCCACCACTATGAGAATGGAAATAGCCTTCCATAAGCAAAGTGTGGTAGCTCAAGGCTCCAAGGTTTTTTCAAATTTCAAATGATCAAAAGATACAAATGAGAGTCCATGTGCCCTTTTATACTTGAGCCCAATGGCCATAATCCTAAACTAACTAAAAAAGTTGCTACTTTATTACAATCTTTGAGTATAACTCCGGTTGTCTTCTTTGATGGAATGGTTTTGACTGTGTTGGTTTGGGTAGCCAAAGTTGTTTTTGATCTGCATAGTATCCTTGGGCTTTTAAAACAACTCTTTCCTAACGAACCATATCTTTGGCTTAGGGTTGGTTTTTGAGATCTGCCTTGTAGGCAGTGGACTTATGTTGTTGCTTCCTCTTTGGTATCCAAATTTGCTTTTGACCCTCATAGTATCCTTGTAACCGTAGTATTCCTTTTGCCACCCACCATGTGTCACCTTTATTATCAAAACATTGGCATTGTTGGGGAGTGGTCGGCTTGGGCACCTACAGTTTTGATTCTACAAAGTTAGAAATGTTAGTAGCATGGGTGTTAGTTGGGTTAGTTCTTAGAAAGGCATGTTGTGTTGGAGCTTGGTTTCTTATGCTTGGAGCCAAGTAAAGGATCAATCTCTTTTTGAATGGCATGGTCAGAGTATAGGTTTTCTTTAGGGACTCAATTGGCTCTAGCATTTCTTTGCTGGGAGAATAGTTATTTGATGTTGAGGGTTTGTAAGGCATGGGCTCCTCTTTTGTCTCATTAGAACAATTACCTGTCGTTTTGTGAGGCTAGTTGCAAAGGTAGCAGTTTGCGAGTTTCAATCAATTTGGCACCGATTGTGTCCTATCGACCCTTGTCTGTAATTCTTCATGCATGGTACCTATATGCATGACATAGATCTTCCCTTCCGAAAGAGTTATTTCCAATGTGAAACATGCCAGTGAAAGCTCTTATGCATGTGGTTTTTAATGCATTCATGCCTTCCACTCACACTTTTGTGGGAGTTGACGATGATTGCTGTAGCGTGCACCAAGTCTCATGGGACATTAGGTTATTAGCTCCCGTGTCCACCATTAGCGCTAGCTTTTATTCTAGACTGGTTTCTATGGTCATGCCGTACAATAGTCTATTTTAGCGGTAATGATAAATCTTGCTTGAGTTCCTTAAGAAGCTAGACTATTTGGTCCAACAAAGTCAGTATCCCATTTCTTAAATGGTTGTAAGGAAACTACAAGGTGTAGGGCATTCTATCACGATTATGAACCTCAGTAAGACGCTGATATTTGTCACAGCCTTTTATGAATTTTGCTGCATTTTCGAATAAGGTAGGCCACCACAACCTTGCTAGTAGGACTTTCTTTGCATTGGTGTTTGCCACGAAATGTCCAACATCCATTCCAGAGTGGGCTTGCTCAAGGACATTGACATATTCAAATTCTTAAGGACATCACCTTATGATTCTATCTTAGCCTAGCTTGTACAATTGCCTCACAATCAAATTGGTAGGGGGCTCCCTTTTTAATAAGTTGTCGTGCTCTGTCTCGGTTAAGGGGTCTCTTTGGGGAAGATTATTAACCAAATAATGGACTATCTCTTCAGCCCATTCTTGAATAATGCAAATTTTGAATAGTGGTGGGATATCACTTCATTCATCCTCCACTCCAACCAGTGGTTCTCCATTAGGGATACTTTATAAGCGGTGAGTCTGCTCATACTGTGAGCCTTTTGCATGGTCATAGTGGTGGGGCATCATGTAGTTTATCCTTCACTTTGATCGATGTTCTCCATTAGAGATGCATGAGAAGTGGTCAACATGCACATTCTATGAGTCCTTCCACGCAGTCAAGATCAAACTCTAGCAAGATCAAAAGCCATTAGGTTATTGACCAAGTAAAGAAGTGCCTGATGCTCTACAAAAAACACGACTTTTTTTGCTAAAAGATAATGGCGGTACTTCTTTACACTATAGACCATTAAGAGCCCTTTTCTTTACACGACTTTCCACGCGGTCAAGATCAAACTCTAGCAAGCTCAAAAGCCATTAGGTTATTGACCAAGTAAAGAAGTGCCTGATGCTCTACAAAAAACCCGACTTTTTTCGCTAAAAGATAATGGCGATACTTCTTTACACTATAGACCATTAAGAGCCCTTTTCTTTCTGTGGTGGTGTAGTTCTGTTCACCATCATTCAATTAGTGGCTAGTGACGCTAACATGGAAATCCATGTTATTCTCTCTTAGTTGTGCAAAACACATCCAATTACAAAGGTTGAAGCATTAATGTGCATGTGGAAGATAATGTCCTAGTTGGGGGGATTGGTGCACTTGCCATGGCTTTCTTGGGAGTGCCATTGGCTTTTTGACACAACTCATGTGTCCATTCAAAGATGACAAGTAGTCTATACAAGGCTCTTGCTATGTCCACGCATAAGATTATGAATCTTCTATAGTAATCAACATGTCCCATGAATGGTTAGATCCCCTTGAAGTTTGTGGGTGGTGGGAGCTCAAAAATTAGCTTCCCCTTGCTATCATCAGTTAAAATGCCATGTTTGGAAATAATGTGGCCAAATGTTACCCCATGTCTGATCCAAAACTGGCATTTTAGTGGGTTTAGGGAGATTTGATACAAATCTTAAGTACCTTCATCAACCACCAAAGATGCGCTTTGAATTAATGCAAAGGTCATCAATGAAAACCTTGAGGATCTTGCAAAGGTATTCTTTGTATGACACACATGAGCCTTTAGAAAGTGCCCAGGGCATTGGATAGATCAAATGGCATAACTCTATATGTGTAAATGCCCCATTCCATGGAAAATGTAGTCTTATGTTGGTCATTCGGGTCCATCTCTACTTAGTTATAACCTGAAAACCCCTCAAAAGGAAGCTATAAGCCTCCTTTCCCACTATACACGTTCCAACACATGTCCAACTTCAATGAGTTTGTCAATTTTGTCTGTGACCATTCTAAAGTATTTTGAATTCATATGATTGGCCCTGTGCCTTGATGGCTTTGCTCCTTCAAGACAATGGGAATAGTGTGTTTGACCACCTTCGGAGGTACACTCTTCATATCAGTGTATTTCCAAGCAAATAAGACTTGGAACTCTATGAGTAGGTCCACTAGGTCCTTTTCTTTCTTTGAAGCTAGGGCTTTTCCAATGTATATTGGCTTTGGTTTTTTGTTAGGTCTCACTAGGTTGACCACCTCAACTTTAGTCAATGCTTTATAAGCCCTTCCAACCTTCCCGTCATCAAGGGTCCTCTTTACCTTGCCAAAATGTACAAAGCGGATGCCCATGTTATATGCTTTGAAGTGCTAAGGCACCTGCCTAAGATCTTTTATGCCAATGCTCTCTTGCAGAACATGCTTAGCTTCTTTTTTAGCATCTGCTAAGACTTTGTTTCTTGCTCTTCTTTTGCAGAGCGAGAGAGTTTTTTAGATTCTTCCAAACCTAAGGGTTTGTCTCTTTCTATGGCCATTAATATGACCGAAACTTCAGAAATGTTAATCTCCTTTTACCATTGATGGGAAAAGTGTACATGGGAGTCTTTGGCCTTAACGTATCAAAGTGAATGGTCTTCACTTCTTCCTTGGAAAAGATATAAATCCTCTCTTTTTTGGTGTTTTGGGGCCCAAGCTACCACCTTTTTGGTCTTGAATATTGCCTTCAAGTTCGGGTGTATATTGCATTGAGCTGCAACGCTCAACATATAGATTGAAGCAATTTCTTGCCATCTACATATCTAGTGCCTATTTTAGTTGAGCTGCAATGCTCAACATATAGATTGAAGCAATTTCTTGCCATCTACATATGTTGAGCTGCAATGTTCAACATATAGATTGAAGCAAATTCTTGCCATCTACATATCTAGTGCCTATTTTAGTTGGGAGAACATCCATGGTTGTAAGGATGTGCATCCAATTCTCTGAGTCTTCTTGCTTTGGAAGTGAGGCAAACTCTAAGCTCTCACACTCCTCGTCCCCAATATTTTATGACATGTGAGACATATGTTTAGTTTCGTGGTGTTAATTATGGTTATTGAGTCTTTGGCAAAAAGTCCACCACTCATGGATGAGTTTTCCATGTTCTCAGGCTTACCTTGAGGGTTTCATTTCTATTCCATATGTAGATGTAATTTGTGTTCCAGTCATATAAGAGTTAGGCTGCTGAGAAAAGTTCATTACCACCACAAAAGAGTGACGAAAGCTTAGGACAAAGGTCTTGATTCTTAGATTTGGCAAAAGCCTCATGATTTTTACTATGCTTGACTATTAGGCTAGTAATATCAAGTGAAGATTTCCCCCACTTCTCCTAGCACTACTTGGTAATAATGTTGATGCCAACCCCTCCATTAGGACTGTCCTTGTAATTTACTGGTAGGATGGCATTTGTGTTATCACTCTTAAAGTAATGGTCTAATTTATTTATTGAAACTTTTGGAAAATCTTGGAGAACTGTCTCTTGCTTACCGGGTTCGTCACATCATCAGACTCATATGAGGATTCTGAAGGTGGTGGTGCTTCCATGCTTGCTCTTAGTCTTCCGTCCATCCAATCCTTTAGGTCCTATTAGATATTTGGTAGTATTATACCGTGAAGTCATATACTTGTGCCATGGACACTTTTATCCCATTGGGTTTTTCTCCATGGCCATCCAGATGTGAACAGGCTCCTTAGGGTTAGCAACCTCATTCATAGTTTAGGGATGATTGCTCATTTGTACTTTCTCTTTGTACTAGTTGAGAGCTTAATCTCTCTCTCTCTCTCCCCTTTAGGTTTGCCAATATCTCTCACACTCTACACCCTTGTGTTCTTGTCTTTGAGAATTGTGTGTGTGTGAGTCCAGCTCTCCATTCTATGTGAGCTAATAGTGGTAGCAAGGCTTTTCCATAGCTTGCTCACTTGTACTCTTCAAATTACTATTATAACCAATGAAGATGGGATTCACATGATGCTCAAGCTTTGGCATTGATTGCCTTGTCAGTTAAATGGTCTATTATTTTGCACATTCTCTCTTGTAAAGCATCCATGCATGCTTGATTGCCTTGTTAGTTAAATTGTCTATTATTTTGCACATTCTCTCTTGTAAAACATCCATGCTTGCTTGGAATACTTTAAAAATAATGTATCATACTAAAGATGATGCAAAGATTTCCTTTCTTATCAGGCAACTTGATAATGAAAATATGTAAGAAAATGGGTCCATGAATGAACGTTCACTTAACAAAATTACAAGACTTAAGAGAACAACTATCTGGGTTTCAATACTTCCCTCCACCTTTCTTTGAGAGGCAATGCAATCCCTCTTATCTATTAGCAGCTTGTTAGCTTATTTGCAAGTCAGAAAGAGAGTTCTAGCAGTGATCGAGCTCTAGCAACCAAGGATAAGGGGGATAAATTTCAATAGAAAACCAATTCCAACAAAACTTATGAGGCTAAGGGTGATTCCCAATAGCCAAAGAAGGTTACTTGTCAGTATTGCAAGAAATCTAACCATGGAATTGAAAATTGCTCAAACTTCAAAATAAGGAAAAGAAAAAAAATGGATCCAACAAAGGTTCCAACAGTTTCTGCCTCTCACAATTAGAGTTTTAAGAAAGAGGACTCTGTTAAGATCATTATCAATCAAGGCTTCTCATTGATGGCTATTTGTTGTTATAATCCTGAACATGATTGCATGTCTTCGTGTGCAATTGTCTGTGAGAGTTGGTTTCTTGATAGTGGTTCTTCTAAGCACATAACTTCACAAAGAAATTTGGTCGCATATGGAGACTGCGCAAAGTGGTCACACTTTTATGTGTGCCGATGAATGGCTCTTACCTCGTCTCAAAGGTATTGGTGATATAGTTCTCACTACTATAAGTGGTGAGGATATTTCTCTTTAAAATGTATGTTTCATTCCAAGAATTCAAAAGAATCTGCTTTCTATGCCCACTTAGCAAGGGGGATCCTAATGTTGAACTTGAAGATGATAAATACATTGTCTGTGATAGAGAGAACATGACAAATAGATTGTGCTTTACTGATCTTTTACCACCAGTGGTTTGTACAAATTAGACATGCATGATAAGTGTGATGTTACTTGTTTAGTTGACAATTCTAATGTAATGAAAGATGCCCATTTGTGGCATGCTAGGTTTGGCCACACTTCTATTAGTCGTTTAATGCTTTTGCAACATGGGATGTTAGAAGATCTTCATCAACTTGATTTTCCACCAAGATGTGTTTATGATGAATGCATCCTGGCAAACTTGCTCGCTAACCTTTCCCAAAAGAATGTAGCTAGATAGAGCCAATCACAAATTGCAACTCATATACAATGATGGTGTATGGGGTGTCCGATAGACTACTTCTTTGGGAGGATACTTATTTTTGTTACATTCATTGATTATTATAGTAAGTACGGCTGGTCTTACCCTCTTAAGGAAAAATTAGAGGTATTTTCTCATTTTCAATACTTAGTTACTATGGTTGAAAATGAATCTTGCTTCAAAATTCAAACTCTCCATTGAGAAAGAGGAGGGAAATACATGTCCAATCCATTCAAAGATTTTCTGGCACAAAAAGGCATTAAGCATTAGTGTACAAATCCTTATGCACCACAGTAAAACGATGTTTGGGAGAGATAAAAAAGGACTCTCATGGGAGATGATTAGATGCATGGTTAAAGGTCAACACCTTCCACATAAGTTTTTGGATGGAAGCAGGTCTTTGTGCTACCTATGTGCTAAACAGGTGTCCTACTAAAGCTTTAAAGACTATCAATCCTTATGAGTTTGAACACATGTGTGGTTTTGGTTCAATCAAAAACTTAAGGTTGAATGTCTACGTGTTTTTGGTGGTTGGTTAGTTGGAATATGCACATGTACTGGTACAAAATAGAACTAAGCTTGATGAGACAAAGTAGTAAAATTCATTTTTATTGGTTATAATGCTGAAAAGAAAGGTTATCGTCTCTATAATCCTCTCACTAAGAAGATTATTGTCATTAGGAGTGTCATTTTTATAGAGGATTCTATCTATCCATGATGGATTTTAATAAGCATGCCTATGCCAATTCTCTGAACATGTTTGATGGGTTACCTGTGCCAGTTTTTGTTGATTTTCTCAGCAGAGTTTGCCTACTGATCCTTGTTTGTTGCAAGGGAGGAATACTCAAGGAATTAATGCACTAACTTCAGATTAGCTGGAAGATACAGTAAATGCTAAAAGATCAGTAATACATGAATCTAGGGTTATGCCTAGATGGGTTAGAAGCACCTTGCAAGATAGCAAATTGTCTGCTCCTTTGCAAAGTAGCCACATCCGGTGCTCATGCCAATTTTTCAGCAGATATTATAAAGTTTGCATTTCTTAGTTCTCTACATTATGTAGACAAACCTGAGTCTTTTGAAGAGGCTTAAGAAGATCGAAATTAGGTGAAAGCTATAGAGGATGAAATTCATTCCATTTTAAAAAATGGTACTTGGGATTTAGTGAAGCTACCATTTGATAAGAAAGCTATTGGTACTAAGGGGGTTTTTAAAGTCAAGAGGATCAATTGATAGATTCAAGGCCAAATTTGTTGCAAAAGGCTATGTCAACAAAAAAGGGATTGATTATGATGAAAATTTTGCTCCCACTTTTAATATGACCACTATTCGATTTGTTATTGCGTTGGTATTGCATCATGGTTGAAAAGTGCAACCAATTGGATATCAAAACAACATTTCTGAAATAGTGACTTACAAGAAGAAGTTTATGTGCGGCGTCAACCAGCTAGATTTTCCCAACCTAGTCAATAACAAAAGATATACAAGCCTAATAAAGCTTTATATGGTTTGAAACAAGCTCCCATAGCTTGATACCATAAGATTCATGCCTATTTGACTAGAAAAGGGTTTCAAAACAGTCCTACAAAAAATGCACTTTATATGTGAAAAAGGACAAACAGGATTTTTCTTGTTGTCATTCTCTATATAGATAACACCCTAGTGAGACAAGCACCAATGAGGATTTCATTATAGCCTTCAAGGTTAACCTTGCCTCAAATTTTGAGATGTCAAATCTTGGTATTTTACACTACTATTTAGCTATGCAATTTATACAGCAAGATGATAGTATAGTTGTAAAGTAGCCAAAGTACATCAAAAGCATTGCTCAAGAGGTTCAACATGGAAAGTTACAAACCTATCTCTACACCAATGAAACCTCGTGTAAAGCTTAGTCTACAAGATGGTTGGTGAACCATTCAATATACCACTTATGATTAAGCTATTGGATGCCTAATCTATTTGTGCAACTCATGGCTAGACATCTAGTATGGTGTCTCACAACTTTCAAGGTTCATACATTGCGTATGCATTAAGCATTGGCAGGTAGTTAAATGTATCTTTTGATACTTGCAAGGCACTTAAGAACTTAGATTATTCTATGCCAAGGGGTATGATTTAGAACTGCATGCCTTCGATGATTTCGATTAGGTAGGCAATTATGATACATGACGTGCCACATGTAGAAAATGTTTCTTTCTTGGTCAAGTTATACATATCTAACTAAGAACCAACTAACTATGGCAAACCTCATCCTATGTAGCTGAATACAATGCAACATTCATTGTGATAGATGAATATGTACGGTTGAGAAGATTAATGGAGGATCTTTTTTGTCCTTCAGACACCCCTACTCCTACTCTTACTGATAATCAGAGAGCGCAATTGTAAAGAATATTGTCTTCTTTCATGCCAGGACTAAGCACATTGATCTACATTACTACTATGTCAGAGAGAGACTCCATATAGGAGAGATCAATTTGATCTATTGTAGTACACATGATAATGTGGTAGACCTTTTTAATAAAGCCTTATCACGTGAAAAAGTTTGAGGCCCTCTACAAAGCCTTAGGCCTCTTCCCTTTCCCATAATGATATGCAATCTTCCTAAACCTCACATTTGTACTACAGGGAGTTTGTTATATATTTGTTAGTACTACACTATGAGGTCATGCACTTATGCCTTCGACACTTTTGTCCCACTAGGTTATTCCCTATGGCCACCCAAGTGTGAATAGGCACCTTAGAGGTAGCTAGTATATAAGCAACCTCATTCACAATGTAGGGTTGCTTACTCATTTTTACTTTCTCTTTTTACTAGTTGAGAGTCTAATCTCTCTCCTTTAAGTTCACCAATCTCTCTCACACTTTACACCCTTGTGTTCTTATGTTTGAGCATTGTGTGTGTGTGTGTGTGTGTGTGTGTGAGAGAGAGAGAGAGAGAGAGAGTCTAGCTCTCTATTTTGTGTGAGATAACATGTCCTTCCATAGACTTTGGCTTCCTTGTAGCCAACACAAATTTGGACTTGGGAGGAGAGGAAGGCTGTGATGTCTCGAGGGGTATGACCATTATCACTCACATAGCTTTCAAGCATGGTAATGGTATATGGAATATGTACAGGCTTCTTTGAGTGTGTAACTCTTCTATCGTCTCCTAGGATTTTGGAGGTAATGGCTTCAAAGCTTTGTCCTTGTCCTTTGTGCCTAATCCCTATTTCGAGATTCCCTATGGGTTCTTTTTCAAGTCATCTCTAAAGCAAAGTGAAACTAGCATCTACATTGGATTCTACTCCAATAGTCGTAACTATCGGAGGTTCAGCATCTAATTGCTCTTGGCATGCTCTTACCAATTCTTGAGCAACTTCTAGCATGCTTTTTTCCTTAATAGGAAAGAAGTAAAGCTTGTAGCTTTGGGACCATAACATTGATGGTGTGGAAGATACCAAGTTAGTTATGACATTATTATAGAAGATTAGGTATTTTCATAATGGGTACATCAATAATGTGAAATCTGGAAATAAGCATAGTGATGCATTCAGATTGAGGTTATGTTGTCGTGTGGGATGGTCTACCAAAAAGCAAGCTGGCTAGTGTTATTGCCTCGGCCTCTTCGAGAAACACAATCACAAGAGGTTACCTTGGCAAGCTGTCGATTGTCATGGGGATCTTTCCAATGGCCAATCTTGAGCACAACACCACTTTAAGAGCTCCACACCTGCTTGGGTAGCAGTTTTCATCAACGTCTCCCTCAAGAGAATTGTCACACTATCACGTTAGATGATGGGTCCAATGTCCCTCCTCTCACCTCACACCACTCTCATAAAGTCTCACTAGCATGTATTAGAGAAGAAGATTAGAGAGAAGAGTAAGGCTCTATTGCACAATGGGAGAGTATATTGTATTATGAGAGAAAATACTATTTGGATTCTACTATTTTATTGGTTTATTTGGATAAGCCAAATCTCCATGTACAAGGTCCTTTTTAGCAGTGGTATCGAAGCACCGTCAAATTCAAGGAAGATTTTGAGCAGCACGAGAGTGTGTGAAGGAAAACTAAAAATTCAATCTTTGGTGGAAGAGTCTTAAGCAAATTGGAAGCTTCAAAAAATTATCTTTTACGTGAAGGGGAAAAATTTGCAAGTTATGCAAAAAGTGAATTGCATCTACATCAAGGTCAAGGATAGGGCTAAAGGCTAAGGAATAGTTAAGACTAAGGTTCTTCACAATGGACAAAGGAACTTTACTAGTTATCATCCAAAGGCTAGAGGTAAAGTGGGTTTGCATCATTCAAAACCACTCTTTTTATGAAATGCGGTTTTCCCCAAATTTTAACCTCTTCTAGATCAGCCACACCATGGATGAAATCAACAAGTAAAGAGGACCAATCTCCTACTCTCATAAAAAAGGAAGTTATTAAAATAGATTCCATCCCCATGAATAGTGATGCAAATTCTCCTTCTTCATAAAACTGCATTGGCATAATCAATGCCTTTGCTTCTTCTTTTGTTTAGAGCTTAAGCTTTTAAAACCTTAAATGCTTTAAAAGTCTGAAGGCTACATAAAAAGCTTTATTTTTAAGGCTTGTAAAGCCTTAGACCAAGGCCTACAAAGCCTTAAAAATAAAGGCTTATAAGAAAAGAGAAAATCCTCTTCAAAGGTTCATCAAAAGAGCATCAATAACAAGCTTATACGAATTCTGATTTTTTTTGGAAAATCTGCACCAAAGGAGGATTTTAGAAATAAAGAAATTCAAAAAACCAATCAACTCAGAAAATTCCAAAAAGTGGCAGCTTCCAAAAAAAAATCCTTGCAATAGATTGAGTGAAAGAAATCAAGGGAAGAAACAACTAATAAAGCAATATTTTCCTCGATGGCTCGAACAATTTCGCATCAAATTACTCAAACCTCATAGCTTCTACAAGTCATGGTGGACTGCATACTCTTGGCAATCATCACCAAATGGAACGTTTTTCTCTACCATGTGTTACTCTGGATTTTCAATGGTAATTATCTCAAAACGAATGGTCAAAGGTATGGTTGAGAGACCACTAAAAGTATGTTTCGTCATGGTTCTGTGGGTATTTAGACCAAACATTCGATTTTGTCATTTTATAAAACGTTATGAAATTATCCAAGGTTATAATATCAAGGATGATCCAACTATTTCCAATGGGGAATTGCATGCACGTTTGGAGTATCTAAAATCCATATTACCCCTAGAAAAGATAGTTGTTCCTTTCCATATTTTAGCTATCAAAGACTCTTGAATTTAGTCAATTTAATATTGTAGGATTTTAATTTTTGATGTATTTGCTCCATTAATATTTTTTCAATTAAGTTGTTGTCATATTTGCCAAGCTACAAGTGAAGCAACTCAAGTAAGCATTTTGAATAGTCATACTCATGCATAATAAATGTTTTACTACATCGTTTTATAGTTTCAATAACTCTTAAATCTAGTTTCAATCATTTTATGTTTAATGTTATTTGGTCAATTCATTGCCAAAATTTTAAATTTTAAATTTATTTTAAATTATTAATGGTAATGTTGTGCCCTCTCATGTTCTACGATACAAACTTTGTTGCCTACAAAACTCTTCTTTTGATTGAGGAATGTTGCCCCTCAAACAGGAGTCCCTATCATGAAAAAGGGGAAATCAATCAACTTTGTAGCACAAGAGTGATGAGGAGCTTTGTGAACATACAAATGGAGACTACAAGTCATAGGGAAAAATGGGTGATTGTAAGATTCCTCCTTCTAGCTTTTGAGGAGTAAAGGTATAAGAACCTCCCCTTCTGTTCTTATAATTATTTCCCTCTCTGAAATAGAAGAAAGATCTTGTTTTACCCTATTTTGGCCTAGAGAGAGAAAATGTATAGAGAGAGATAATCCAAAATTAAGATATCTTTGGATATAAAAATCCTCCTAGTGTCTAAAATGAATTCCCCTGAAACAGAAGTTCAAAATGAACTTTCCAATGTGCATTAGGAATTAATTGAAAATGGTATAAGAGACCTTAGCCTAAGGGTCTATATTTTTAGAAATTTTTAGATTATGGTCCAATTAAGGTTCCAATGGGCCAATTGGATTAATCCAAGTGTTGGGATGAGATTAATCTAAAAGAATAAAAGAAAATACCCAAAAATGAGTAAATGTTCACATAAGATGAAGAGTTGACTGAGTAGTTAAAAATTAAGAGAGATTACTAAAAAAATGAGATATTTTAGAATAATGATGCATTTTTGACACATTGGAAGGAAAGGGAGACTCTTGAGGTAGGCACCTTTTTCACATGTGTGGAAGGGTTTTTAATTCAAAAAAATTGTGATATTTTTATCTCTCCTCTCTCTTGGGATCAAACCAAATAAAAAAGGGGGCCAAACTGGTCTAAATCTTGTCCAAATTGAGTCAAACTGAGGCTGGAAAATTCTAGAACCCAGTTGGACTTGGTTAGTGGACTCCCTCACCTATGAATAGACCCTCAGTCATTTGTAATTGGATGTTGGAGCTATACCATGCTGGTATTATATTAAAATATTCATATTTTCTATTATCCCTTAATTTTCTCTCTCTTGGGAGCTTGGAGCTCTCTCTCTCTACGACAACTCTTTAAGTTGCTCTTCTCCTCTTGGTGGACCAATTGATTGGTTGGGGGCTTCATTGCAATTAGAGAATCAAGCCAAACTTGGAGGGTAAAATCAAAATTTTATGGTTTTTTCCAATTTTCTCAATAACTTTCTTCTTCTCAACCCCTCTCAAGCTTGAGAAGCTTTCTAAATGATTGTTTTAATTCAAATCAAGATTTTCCTTAGAGTCTTAATGTTTAATTAAGAGAAAAGTAAAATCTTTATGCTTATTTGTAATGCTTTCTTTAAGTAAATCTCTCTCTCAAAAAGAATAGCCATCTTTATGGCTAATCCCTTGGAAAAGGATGCTTCTCAATGATAGTCTGTTAATTCAAAGCTAAACTCTAGGCTTGATAAGCTAGAGATTAAGAAAATGATATTTTCATGATTTTATGCTATTAAAATAATGGTAAATTCTTTTATATTATTTACGAGTAGTTAAAAACTACTTTAATTCATTCTAAATGAGAAATTGATTATCCTAACAATTTGGAAAAAGAGGAATGTTGAAATTAGCTTAATCTAGTGGGATAATCATAGTTATGTTTATAATTATGGTTAAAATTATGATTTAAGTTCATAGTTTGATTTTAAGTATAAAAGAGGAACTACTATCATATTTTCATTACAAGCTTTTACTCTTTTAGAAAAATTTGAGAATTATCAGTAATAGCAGCGAAGCTATGGTAAAATTTTTAAAAAATAAAACATATCTTATTTTTATGCATAATGCTAAAAGAGGACTTCCTACCATATTTTAGGATTGGACATCCTATGCAAAAAGAATGATTTTCATCATATTCATGGGAAAAAAAATTGTAATTATGCATAATTAATTGATTATGAGAAAAAGAGTAATTTTTGGTAAATTTATTTTTATACAAAAAGAGGAATTCCCATGATATTTGAGATCCAAGTAATTAAATGGTAAAAGAGAAATTTTGGGTAATTTATTTTTATACAAAAAGAGGAATTTTCATGATATTTGAGATCCAAGTAATTAAATGGTAAAAGAGGAATTTTTGGTAAATTTATTTTTATGCAAAAAGAGGAATTTCCATGATATTTAAGATCCAAGTAATTAAATGGTAAAAGAGAAATTTTTGGCATAATTCAAATTATGAGTATTTATCAAAAGTGAAATTTTGAGTATTATTATTTTTATTGGAAAATATGGGTAGAATTGATTTTTGTAAATCCCATGAATCTTTTACTCAAAAAGAAGAATATTGAATATATCTTACTTGAAAAATTTGAGAAAGAATATGAAAATATCCATCGAGAAAACTTAGATAATTCTTATTCAGAAAAAGGGAATCTAGAATCCCTGGGAGGATCGAGGATCTAATGAGTAAACGGAAGTTTAGATTTAGTTCTCATTAATGAATCTTAAGGAATAAAAATACAATATATAAATGCTCTTTTTGAGTTTTTACTATTCAATTCTGATAAGGTTTATTTTTCCTTTTTAAACCTTCAATAATACTCTGATACGTAGACTCATTGGGATCGAGAAAAAGTACCTTTAATAACTAGGCCAAGGAATTGGCAGAAACCTAGAAAAGTCTTATCGGTATCGAAAGTAGAAAACGGTACTAAAAGTGGATGTGATAAGATGTGATGTGGAGCTGAATGAATGTAAATGAATGTGATGCGATGTAAATGGATGCGATGTGATTAGATGAGATGTGAATGTGAAAAGAGGAGATGTGAATGCGATGTGAGAAGATGTGAATGCGATGTGAGAAGATGTGAATGTGATGTGAGGAGATGTGAATGTGATGTGATGAGATGTGGATGAGATGTGATGTGATGTAACTAGATGTCGATGTGAAAGTGATAAGATGTGATGATATGTGAATGGGTGTGATGTGATGTAAATGGATGAGAATGAGTTGTGAAGTGATAGTTGTGCATGTGAATGAATGGATGGATGTGGATAGATGTGAATGTGAATGAATGGATGGATGTGGATGAATGTGATTTGGATGGAATGAATGTAATGTGATGTGGATGGAATGAATGTGATGTGATGTGGATGTAATGGATGTGATGTGATATGGATAGATGTGGATGGAATGTATGTGATGTGATGTGGATGCAATGAATGTGATGGATGTGAATGGGTGTGATGATGGGATGTGAGTGGATGTGATGAGATGTGAATGAATGCGATGAGATGTGAATGGATGTGAACGTGATGTGATGATATCTGAATGGATGTGGTGAGATGTGGTGAGATGTGAATATGACGTAATGAGATGGGAATATGAAGTAATGAGATGGGAATATGATGTGAATGGATGTGATGTGATGTGATGTGGATATGGGTAGATGTGAATGGATGAGATGTGATGAGTATGAATGTGACGTGATGTGATGAGGATCTGAATAGATGCAAATGGATGTGATGAGATGTGATGTGGATGAATGTGATGTGATGTGGATAGATGTGATGAGATATAATATGATGTGATTGGATGAGAATGGATGAAGGATGATGGGAATAGATATGACTGGTTGTGGAATAAGCAAAGTGAATTGATTTAGAAGAATGTGGAATAACGAGAAATGATGTGGGAAGATGAGAGTTTGTTAGAAACTGTATTTATGACCTGTTTTTAAATGACTATTTTATGTCAAGAATGTTGCGGAAGCATTTTGACCATCTTGTGAATGAGGTCGTGGTGGAGACCTAAGTGATAAAGTTGTAACAACTGACGGAGAGTCAACGGAGGACATCTCGCGTAGCAAGGTCGCGGCGGCTGAGGTCTTGACCAGCCTCGGTTTGATTTAAATGGTAAGCTTCTGGTACGGTGGATGAGGGACCAAGGAAGTGGCCTATGAGTGAAGCGCTAGGTGACCTGTGAAGGAGCCTAGAGGGTGCTGACCATACGGTGCTCGGGCTCTGGGTCGCCGAAGATACCCATGCGTGCATTGGGAAAGAAAATGGAATAAAGAGTTAGAGTCGTTTTCTGAACTTGGGTATGGATCTGGTTGATTAGCCTTGCTGGGCCTCAACGGATGAGTCCATGGCTCTTTTATATGGATCTGTTGGTTGATTTTGCTGATCTTCAACGGAGATCTGGATTTTTCTTATGTGATTATATTTTCGGGTACTATGAGCTAGGAACTATTGAAAAGGCCCCTGAGTGAACAGGTGGTGAGCGTTCTGGTTACCAATGATGCCATGGTACATCGATGAAGGAATGGTTGTTGTAAATTAGAATTCAAGCTATATATTTTGGAGGATTATGATGAGTGACACTACGGTTTCATTAGAAGATTGTTTTAAAGACATCTGAATCTGTGAAACAGGCAATTTCATATTGGGTGTGTAAGTGGTGTGACTATCTTGAAATTTGCTTGAAGCGCCGACTAGGGGGCCTGGGAATTCTTTTCCCTGGTACCCGGGACAAAACATAACCAAATTCCTAATTGGATCCTATCACTACAGTGGTTAGGCGGTTGGCTAACCCATGGGATTGGATGGGGTTAGATTGGACTGATGGATCCCTAAAATGAGGCTCAATTATGTCAAGTTACGATAGTTAAAGTAAATCTCAGATAACCCTTGTTCTATGGAAAAGAATCAACAGCTGTGCCTCTTGATGAGGAAAAAAGCGTTGGACTCTATGATCCAAGTATAAGTCTCTTCCTTGATCTAACCATGAGACTTACGGGCTCTGTCGGATCAGTTTGGTTAGTGATGACCTTGACTACGTTAGAATAAAATATCATGGAGGAATCGCCTATGTCTGCTAGGCGAGGGAAGTTTTCCGAGTTCGGTTTTGGAAGAACCGAGGGATTAGTCTCTTGTCCGGATATCCGTAGCGAGGCCCTGAGTATTGCCATGCGCAAGAAGTGCTACTTCCGCTCGCTAGCACCCCAGATTTCGTTGCGCGGAGGGGGCATTGATCTTTCAGTGATTGTATCAAGAAGGCGATTCAACAGGCTTCGATAACTGGATGCCAAGAGCACGGCATCAAACATAAGTTAACCAAATCTTACAGTCACTAAACAAATTTAAAAGCTAGATAAGCCTTTTCTTTTCCCTTTTCCTTTACTTTCATACATTGATTACATTATAGACAAGATCTACGACCACACAAAAGGACCATTAACTTTAGATTATTAACTTTGATGATTTAATGTATTATTGTATATATGATTAGTAAAACTAGGTAGTCAGTTTTACAAGCCTACTGTCAAGACCATCCTTGAGATAGTAGGATAAGCTAACCTTAAGCCCTGTCACATTGTTGACCAAGAAGACATCATAAATTATTGAGTCTTGACATAGTTGCTAGAGATTTGTCATAGTTTAGCCACTTTGGAAAAGTTTCTAAACTGTGGCCAAGAAGATATTATAAATTATTCAGTCTCGACATAATTGCTAGAGATTTGTCATAGTTTGGCAACTTTGGCAAATGACTTTAGTATTTCCCAATAATCTCTATAATAAATTTTAATTATAGGTTTAAATTCTTAACATTTCCATGAAACAATAGTAAACACTAGTATAATGCGAAACAAAATTCTTTAATAGCACTTCTTGTGATAATAGTTCTTAATTTAGGTATGACTCTAGAGACACTAAACATATCAAATATTATGACACTCTTGCCAAAGCGAAGGGGGAACTACCGATGAGACATAAGACCTAGAAGGGAAAATCTTTAGCATTGACCTCAATGAACCTTTAATCAAATGAGTGCTACTCTTGCTAAACAAGAGAGAATCCAGCATACTCTAAATGTGAAAGAGAAAATTATATACTATTGACTTTAGTTACATGATTCAACTTTATCAAAAGCAAGAAGAAGAGACCATAGAGTCCATAAACAATAGCTAGAAAACACTCTACACCTGAATATTCTTATCAAGTACAATAGTAATGACTAGTGACTTTTAGCCTAGATTAGCCTATACGTTTGAATATGATTATTTCCTAAGAGTTGAAAAGCCTAACTTAGAGACTTAAGGAAAAAACAACCATGCTAGTTTGATGTTTGGTGTGTATCTCCTAGATGTGGAAGAAGATACATGCTAAAACATCATTTGCTATCAAGTACCGAGACACCCACATTTTGAAATGCGATTAGACAATAATGCACATGTCTCATAGTGTTGGCCGATCGATGAGGATATGTTACTTATTGTCCTTTCACATTGAAAGAAACTTTCAAAATATTGAGCTTCATTGTTTTCCTTGATGTTATACTGGTATGTGATGGATACATGTTAAGGAATTTAATAGTAACAATCATCATATTTATATAGACCAACTCAATACTTAACCATAGTCCTCATCACTTCATTTCACCAAGAGTAATTAGATATTTACCAAGATCTTTTAAGTAATTGCCATTTAGAGCTAGTATATCTTATGACCTTCAGGAACCATTCAACTCAAGATGCCAAAATTTTTTTCCATCAATATCCAAATTTTATCCGCTCATATTAGTAGGCATGCAACCGAGGTCAACTCCAATCCAAGCAAGAGGAAATGTTACATGTGATGTGTACTCTCTCTCTCTCTTTCTCTATAATGCACTTCGGATGCCTAGTTTATCATTGTATTTAGCTCAATATCATGGGTTCCAATCTTGGAAAAGCATTCTATTAATGGCTCCAAGGGAAATTTTTGTTACTATGGTCATAATACTATGTGTAGGAGGAGGAGCCACATGCATCGGGTTGCGTGCGAGGGTAGGGGGGGGAGATTACACCCAATATTGTATTTCTCTTATTATTGTCTTATGTTTTTGTCTATGCTTGGTGTAAGGTTTAATTTCCTATTCATAGTATTTGGATTCTACTATTTTATTGGTTTATTTGGACAAGACAAATATATGTGTATAAGATCCTTTGACATACCTAGTCTCTCGAGACACACAAACATAGCATCAATTCAACTTGTGAATGAGCAATATGGAACATTGAAGTCATGAATAGGTAGATCGTTTCTTTTTTAAGGTTAAATTTTCATTTCTTAATGGCTCAAACATTTGATTGATGTGAAGAATCATGAGTGTTCACACGAGCACTACAAAATAATTATTATTTGAAGGAAATTGGCATAAAAATTCTTTTAGGTTAATTCACCTAAATTTGAATGGGTCATCGAGTTATTAACAACATTAACATGGATAGCTTGATTCATCATGATTATGGAGTACACATTATTTTGGAGTCTTTTAGGTCACGTTAATTCACCTAAACTTGAATAGGTCATTGAGTTATGAACAACATTAACATGGATAGCTTGATTCATCATGATTTTGGAGTACACATTATTATCACAAGATTTTAAAGGGTCACCATCATTGAAACTAATCCATTATATTTCAATGATGTTTGGATAAATGAACTCTACGTTTTAAGTTTTTATGTTATGATGGGATAATTTTTTGTTTTTCGAGCTGGGGTCAGAGAAGAGCGGACTCCTTATGAGTCTCGAACAGAGAAACGCTTTTATTATTAGCTTTGTCGTCCCTAGCCCCACAGAGACGGTTTCACTACTTCCTTAAGGTATTACCTCAGAAAACCCATGAAATGGGCATGACAGACGACCAAGTACTCCCGGAGGAGCCTAGGTACTGTGGGACTTGCCACCTGGCGCACCCACAAAAAACTCTGTATACCCGAACATCTATATAGCTAGGTAGGTGCACTATCAACTTCCTTTTGACACTTCATCAAAGACAATGTCCACTTTTGTATGTTTGCATGCCAGTGTTGTAATCCTCAACATTTTTACGTTAATGTGAAATGCATAGTCCATGTGCTTGTGTTTTGTGAAAATTAATGAAACATTGGAGAGCCGGTGGTTTGAAGAAAAAGTAGACTTGGGAGTTGGGAATTGATGGTGTGTCTACAAAAGAGAAAGCATAGAGACAATCATGCAAGGGTGGTGTAGATGTCTACTTACCTATGTGTTCTTTGAAGATGTTAAAGGCATTATAATACAAACCTATCCTAAAAAGGGATAAGCCTCATCATAGAGACAAGTTATAACCCCTTAAAATGGACATAGACAATTACACAACTCTTGATGAAAACAGGGTTAATAGAGTGATGCAACTCGATACCACATAGAAGAAGGTTGAAGAAAGATGAACTTGAACATACAATCAATGTGGTAGAAGCCTTTGCGCTTGTAGCATCAACATGGATGTTAGTTATGCTCTAGATGCACATTGGAGGTTCATGTGTGCATATGCATGCATGTGCACATGCAACCTTAGAAATACAAGAAGAGAAATATACAAGATTTGATTCAACACTTTCAATTGCATTTGAAAACTATAGTGAAACCACTTTTTTTTTTGTGTAAAGAGAAATAACAAAATATACGAGAAGTGGAGCGAAGTAGGGTTTTCAATCATTGACTAAGAGCACAAATAAATATGTTTTTGGAGACATTATCTAAAGATTTGAGCCCCACACCAAGATACTCCAAAAACAAAAGCCAATTTAAAAAGATAAATTTTATATGTGAGAAAACATAAAGAAATGAGGCCTAGACACAAAGGGACAATTTCTATGTAGGTTGTTTTTAAACAAGTTTGCCCAAGCCAAAAAAACGGATGACTACGTTGGCTATGTAGTGTAGTTGGTCCACTGATGTAATTTATAGACAAGAACAAATGATGTTACAAAAGTCCATAACCTAAAACTTGATTAGATGAAGGGTAGAAAGATACATTACCCTTTGAAATCAAGACATGGTTTGCCCTTTCAATCCCTTTACATAGAAATATAGCCTTTCAATTGGAAATTTGAAGCCACCCTTCTTATGGCTTGTGGGAGCAGTTTGGTTTGTGTGGGTAACCTTGTGTTTTGTTTATGTGAGTAACTTTGTGTGCTGATTTTTCCACTTTTTTTTTTGGGGGGGGACAAAAAGCTTGTCCATTGGATGCATGCGAATCCACCCCCCTTAGGATCACATTTGGTAGAATTACTCATTGAATTGATGTGCCAACAACGAGCATGAGCATGAGCATGAGCATGAGCATGAGAAGGTTTTTGAACCGGATAGAAAAAGCAGTTAACCTAGTGCATTTGGTTGTTTGATTACTCATCAAATCAACCATGGCTTACTTACTATGCATTGCCAAAGTGGATGTGGAGAGAGAAAGGGAGGTATTAATGTCGGTAGAATGCACGGTGGGGCTTGAACTCGGGTGGATCATGGCCTTTATAAAGGCCCAATACACCACCATGCTCATCATCAAATTACTTCCATCGCACCGCTTCTTTTCTTCCTCTTCCCACGTCTTTTAGCGTTTTAAATTTAGCCGACTAGAGTGCTTTGGCCCTTCACGATGATCTGCCCTAGCCATAGACATAACCATCTCTGCAGCGAAGCTCAGCGTTACTGTTTCTTCATCTGCTTCTATGTTTCCCTGTTTATCCTTTCTTTAATTATTAGCAGGGGGGATGCATCCTGGCCGTCCAGCCACGGGAGCCTCTTTAGGCTGCAGCAGCACAGGTTCAACGGATCACTCATCAGAAATGGGGAGAAGCCTGTGAGCTTGGATCACCTTGCTCAGATGCGGCGGCGTGATAGGTTTCGCCATAGCCGACTGCTTGCAACAGCTGCAGCAAACCCAGACTCCTTTCTATTGGGCGGCATTGCCGATCCCAACATCGCCGGGTACTAGCTCCCTCTCCCTCTCCCTCTCTCGCTCTCTCTCTCTTTCTCTCTCTCGCTTGAAAAAAAAGCTAGACCATACCAGATAGCGATTTCATCTCTTTAATTTCTGTTGTGGGCGATCATTTCTCGTAAACTCCTTTTTTGGGCGATCATTTTTTCTTTTGAGCTCCTCTTTTGGGCGATCGCTTTCTTTTTGAATTCTTCTCGTTTTCTCATGCGCGGTATTCTTTCCCCGACTGCATTCCTGGCGGATTCAGAAGGGAAAATTTAGCCATACAACATCTCCCCTTCTAACTCGAATCGCCCATTCTTTGCAGATTATACTTCACAGAGATTGAACTTGGGACGCCCCCTTCCATGTACTATGTGCAAGTGGACACAGGGAGTGACCTTCTGTGGGTGAACTGTGCTTCCTGCAAAACTTGCCCAACATCAACTCAACTCGGGGTATTTTTATTTCTCCTCATTTCTTCTCATCAGAATATGTTTGTTTGCACAATAAACTTTCACAATATGCATATGAGTTCAGCTCTGCAGATTTTCAATCTCCAACATTACCAGTTCAGTTGCACTTTCTTCTATGTAGGGCATGGTTTTATCATCAGCCAAACTGGGCTTCCTTGCATTTAGTTTTGATCACCAGCCAAACTAGGCTTCCTTGTATAGCTTTTTTTTTCCCCACCCCCCCACCCCCCCGCCTCCCCCCCCCCCCCCCCCCCCGACTGGCCTTTGGCCCAGGATCCTCCCATAGTTACCAAATTTCACCGTCCGTAGACAGCCACCTGTAGGCGCTTATTTATCCACCCGTAGGCGATGCCGCCGAGGAAGCACAAGGGGGGGACCTCTTGGTCCTTGGCAAACACCTTCACCACTTGAGCTATCACCTCATTGGCCTTCCTTGTATGATTTTATCACCAGTCCATTGTGACTTCTGCAATAAGTACATGGTTTTAAGCCCAATGTGACTTTCTTGTACATACTAAATCGTATGACCAGCCTCATTGGGCTTTGCCTTATATTGTATGACTAGCCCAGCCGGGCTCTCTTAGTTGTCTTACATTGTATGACCAGCCCAGTTGGGCTTTCTTGTATGTCTTACATTGTATGACCAGCCAAATTGGTTTTTCTTGTGACCTCATTGAGTTTTTTTGCTGCACACAATCCCACTTGCATTGTCTTGCAGTTTAAGGTTGCTGTACAAAATCTGCTTGGATCTCCTTGTAGGCAGATAGGTTCCCTTATGAAAACAGATTCCTGGAATTGGCAGGTCCGTCTTGCTCTTTATGATCCCAGATCATCTACGACCAGCAGAAACATATTGTGTGGAGATTCCTATTGTGATGGTGCCTATTCAGGAGGATGTCAAACACAGGAACTTTGTGGTTATCAACTTGGATATGGAGACGGAAGTTCATCGCAGGGATACTTTGTTAGAGATGCCTTGCAACTCAATATAGTGGCTGGAAGCAAGTCTGCAACTGCGAATGCTACTGTGGCTTTTGGGTTGGTGCACTTTTACTTTTTGCTCTTGTGCTTACCTTAGATCAGAGAGTGTAATCTATCTAGCCTGTCCCGTCAGGTCTGTTCCATTTGCGGCAGGTAGGTGGGGAAGCATGGCCAGATTGCCCATGGTACATTTATGTAATGTAATGCCAGTTGCATGCTAGAACTGTTGAATCTTGTACACACCATTTGTCCAAGCTAAAATAACCCATACACATCCATTAAACGAGTGAACCCCCCTTGCAGATCCCTGCCTAAAGCACAGTTGCAGAATAAGTAGGGAAAGGTGTGTCAAGAGCCTTTGCAAGATGGAGTTTGAAAATACAGTATTTATTTTGAATGGTTTGCAGCTAATTCACTGTACTCTACGTGTTGAGCTTCTCATATTGTTCTACTTGTTTTCTTTCTTGCTACATGTAGCTGTGGGACAAACCAGGGTGGCGAATTGCAGAACTCGGATCAGGCCTTAGATGGCATCATGGGTTTTGGGCAATCGAACTTATCAGTCATTTCGCAGCTTGTGAATCAAAAGGAGGCTCCTGGAGTGTTTGCCCATTGCCTTGAAGGAGAGGGTAAAGGTGGTGGGATCCTTGTGATCGGTGATGTGCAAGCACCTGGACTTGTTTATACTCCCATTATACAAAATCAGTAAGTAATTGTCATCATCAAGCAAAATCTCAAGGGCATAGTTTAGTTAGCATTGCCTTGTGGGTAAACAACTGTCTTATTTCAGTTAAGGGGCTGTATAGTAGGATCTTGATGTGGAGACTCTTGTCTGTGCAGACCCCATTACAATGTCAATTTAAAAAGCATCAATGTCAATGGTGTTATTATACCCATAGATTCATTGGTATCTCAAAATGGAGGCACTATCATTGATAGTGGAACAACTCTTGCTTATTTCTCCGATGTGGCATATCAACTACTACTACAGGCAGTATGTGATAGTAGTGTCATATGTGTAATTAAGTGGTCAATGTTTAGCTTAAGTAACAAAGTGGGATTGCGTCCTCCTGATGTGGGTCTGTTTTTGAAGGTATTTGATGCTGTACAATTGGATATGACCACTTTTAAGTGGGAGGGCATGACTTGTGTATCTTACACAGGCAGGTATGTGATGACTTGATATGAAACATACACTTGCCTCCTTTTTTGAGATATCATAGTGGGAAAAACCTAACTAGAATGCCCACCTTTGTGGTTAGTGTTCATGCTGGGATTTTGATTATTAACTGTTGAGTCAATGGCAAATGCATGCATGCATGTATGCTTTTGACACTACATTGTGTGTGTACAATCTTTAGGAAACTGTGTCGATAAACAGAATGTTAGTTCTTCTAAGTTTTTTTATTTTTTTATGGAATCAGCAGTGTTTATGATGTCTTCCCTTCAATCACCTTCACTTTTGATGGAAAAGGGGCCATGATGATCATCAAACCACACGAATATTTGATCCAAGCTGAAGGCCAAATGGTATCCTATTTTGACTTGGGTTTTTCAATTAATGTATTGTTTTTTGTCATCTATTAACAAGCATGTGATTTTCCATCTTCTAACCTATCGAAACAGCTTCTTGAGTATGCCAATTTAAGTACCACATCATGCATTTAGCCCATCATCTTCTTTTTGCTCTAATTTTCTAGTTTGTGCATGCTAACAACTTTTTGTTTGTCCATCCCCTTGCCACAACACAAAGAGAACCTATTTTGTGTTTGTTTTTCTTTCCACTTTGACAATGTTTGTGGTGGGTGCAACAATATGTACAGAAACTCTTTGGTGGACTCCCTTATCTTCAGGCCTTTGTATCGGGGCGGTGATAATATTACATCCTTGTCCATTGCACTTATGTTGGAAGCACCCCTTTATGCTGTTACGCTAATGTTGGTGCCACTTTACAAGAAGATGTTTTGGGTGGACCATGCCATTGGGCATCATGGAATGCTTGTCATACAACCTCAGGACCGTTGGATTTGTAGTCTAGCAACGAAGAAAGTGCAGGGGTGGGGTTGTCTTTCAAGCACCTGGCTTGTTTGAACACATAGGCATTGTCAAGTGCATCCCACACTTGGATGCCACGTTGACATATCTGTACTCCAGGTGCAAGACTTGGAGTGGAAGCTTGTCCTTTGTGAGCCCCAGGCCGGGACGAATCATAGCCAAGGTTCCACTCTAAGTGTTCAAGGTGAGATGTACTAGTCCCGTACATGGTCTTGGTCAGGTGTGCAAGTCCCGCACATGAAGCAGTGCGAGTCAATACTATGAGTCACCCTCTGGAATGATGACAAGTGTTCCGGCTTGTAGCTAGATACTAGGCATGTGTAGTTGCATGTAGAAGAAAGGGACAGCCCTTTGGGCTACCCCAGAAAAGGGTTTGTAACCCTTGCCTATCAAGGGAATATTCCTCGTGGGCCACCTTAGGGGCCAAGAGGCCTATGGCCAATGTCCAACAGCCAAGACTATGGTTGGGCATGCTGTTGGCCAGGCCTAGAAGGGCCTGGGCAGCAAGGCGGCCAGCCCTACTGGACTGGGCAGCTAGTTGGCTAGCCCATTGGCAGCCAAAACAGTAGGCGGCCAGGACACAGAGGCTGCCCAGCAGCCAGTCCAGCCAGGCGGCCAGCACCTAGTGTGAAAAGAGCCTATTAAAGGGCATTAATTCAGGTCGTGGGGATATTTTAAACAGGCCGACCCCTGTACCCACCGACCAACATCGAGAAGGAACTATAAAAGCAAAGGCTAATAATTCATTTGGTCATCTTACGATTCACAAAGGGCTTGAGCATTCCAAGGGCCAAGACAGCCAAAGGGGACTCTAAAGCCAAGGTGAAGGTTGAAGGTCAAGAGTCAGATCAGAAGATCTACAGATTTGTGCTATTTTCTCATCATTCTAATAAAGCAAATACACCATCCGTGGTGGGGGCCCTACAGAGGGTATTCGGAACCCAATGCTGTGTTCGAGTCACTCTCTATCTCTCTCTCTCGTTTTCTACACATATCTCTATCTTGTGCGTTATCTTTGTCACGAAAGATTGCTGAATTCTATCCATTGAAGAATCGATTCTATTCATCAAGATTCTGCATGTTACATTGGTATCAGAGCCTTCTTCTTCAAGTGTGAAGATTCAGCCAAAAAACCATTTTTTTTTCCGCATGTGGCTGGTTTCTAGACTCCGGAGGATCACCCCTTTTCGTGCGACTCTTGTCCCTTGAAGGACGGTTGGTTTTTAGTCTCCGGAAGCCTTTTAAAAGTCTCCCGCATGCATAGTGGATGGTTTTGTTGCGGTCCGGAAAGAACGTGACTATTCCCACTACGGCGAACTTCGATGAAGAGAGAGAACAAAGAAATCCGGAACAAGGAGCACCAGGCAGTCCTTCGGGAACGATAGACATGAGTGTGCATGAGATGTTCTAGACTATGATGCAAGCACTCGCAAATGAGAACACCAAGTTGGAAGAGCAGAAGGCGCAAATCTTGGCCCTGGAAGAAAGAACTTGTACTCCAATCCCTTTTTCTCCATCTCCTTCTCTCTCCTCTCTTTTCCAAAACCCATTAGTTTTTCCTCTTTTGGGTAACCCTCCTGAAGGGTTACTACCGCAACTGAGTTCACCACTCGAGTTGCAAATGCGAGCATTGGAGATTCGATTGATGGAAGACCGTGTGGTAGCATCCCGTGTTGCCACTCAAGAAGACGCAAACGACCCGTGGAGCACGAAAGACTTCTTGCGTGTCACGTGCACGACATGTGTATGCTAATTCCCAAGACTAATTCCTTGAAGGGGCCTGGGGCAACACATAAACAACATATTAGAACTTGATTCAGAAGCTATAACAGCCAGGCATGAATAGGGAAGCCACTGGAGATGTCCAGGAGGCTGTTGGCCAGAATTCAAGGAGATCTTGTTAACAGTCATCGCTTGTGTGTACACTATACCAGGGCCTCTATTGTGGGTGTGCCCGCCCGTTTTAGTGTATTTTTGAGATTTTCTCTAGTGTATATAGTAGAGTTACACAGCTTCTCTCTCTCTTTTTTTTTTTCGTGAAATGGTGTTTTATATTATATGTAAAAATGTACATTAGCCACATGGCTCACACAGAACCTATGGCCCCAAAAAAACCCCCACAAAAGATCCTCTAAAGGATCATGACCATGCAAACCTGTACACTAATAAGAAAGCCTCCTAGCCAAATAAGCATCCCAGATAAAAGCATCAAAGATGAGCGAGCCGAGCCGCCGTAGACCATAACGAAATAACATCTGCATCCAGTAGCTGAGCTGAGAGAAGAGAAGAAAACTGCCAAAGCAGCAAACCGCGGATACGTAGAATGTGCCCATGTATTCCAGACAAGGAATCAAAGATGAACCCATTCCGTGTAGTCCAAATATGCCAAAGTCCTGTCCATCTAAGGAAATGGAATATCACAAGGTGACTGTCCGAAGTAATGACTTGAGGACAAATCCCAAATATCCGTTGATGAGCCGTAACGGTAGACCTCTCTACTGTCTCCCAGACGCGAGAGACAAAAGACCAAATTTGACGGGCCACTGGACAACTCATGAACAGATGCATAACTGTTTCAGTGCATGTCGTGCAGAAGAAGCAAGAGGCCAATGTAGTTTTACGACGGCTGAGCTGATCCCGTGTAGGTAACCCTCCCACCAACATCCTCCAAATGAAAACCTTACCTTGGTAAGGGAGTTTAGATTACCAACCACGCATAAGAGTTTTTTGCCACCATGATTTAGACTTGTGCAATTCCCACACCTTATTGGCCTTGGCTGAAATCCAATCTTTCTCTGATACGAGCTTATGATAGACCTGGTTAGCTGAAAGTGATATCAAGTCACCAGATTTACATAGTGCCCAATCAAGCCAAGGCTGATCTGCAGATGGTCGAGGCAATGGAGTAAAAGGCTCAACTGCATGCATGATGTCAACCCATAGTGGCTGAAATGTCCGAGGAACCCTAAAGTGCTGCCGAATACGACGAAACGAATATGGCCTGTCACGACCAGGTATCACAGCATCTCGGATTCTAACCAAGCCTAACCTGACCATGCGGTTGAGTCGTATGCGTGAAGTATCTCTGTCTGGCCAAACAATGACACGCGACTCCACAAATGTTTCGAACACAGCTTCTCTCTCTCTCTCTCTCTCTCTCTCTCTCTCTCTCTCTCTCTCTCTCTCATCTGCGTTTTGCTCTCTACAGCAGTTGTCTTCATTTCCGTTGTGCATTCTGACATGGTATCAGAGCCCCAGGTGGCTTGAAGCTTGGAGACAGCGGGACGTCGAGGGTTTGCTGATTTGAAGTGCTGATTGGAGATTGTTTGGGCTGTACGGGACTTGGAGATCGGGTAGAAGGCGGCCATCACCGTTGGACAGCCACCTTGCATATTATTTGCTGCCTCTTCTTATTCTTTTTTCCCACTCACCCTCCCTGCACAAGACCTTGTGAACCCTTGAGATGGCAGACTTGCTTGAGATGGCTGAGAAGCACGTGAAGATCCCAACACTTCCCACGTTCTCGGTGGACCAACAGTTAGATGGGAACAACTACGGCATATGGAAGGTAATGATGGAGTCCGTTTTGGAGTCTTATGACTTGGCTGATTTCATTGTTGTTGGGGTTCCACGACCGGAGTTGGAACACGAGGAGTTATCCTCTATATGGAAGGAACGGGAGGCTTAGGCACAATTATGGGATCGTGTCAATGCCTGTGTCCGTTCTTTCATCTTCCTAAATTGCACACCACAGGTGATCAATCACATAAAGCATATGAACCGGAGTTGGAACACAAGGAGTTATCCTCTATATGGAAGGAACGGGAGGCTTAGGCACAATTATGGAATCGTGTCAATGCCTGCGTCCGTTCTTTCATCTTCCTAAATTGCACACCACAGGTGATCAATCACATAAAGCATATGATGCTGGCCAGAGGGATTTGGTAGCATTTGGCTTCTTTGTACAACAGGGTATCACCCATGAAGAGGATGTCCTTGGAAGTTCGGATGTGGGTGATAAATCCTGCAAAGTCGTTGACGATGCGGGAGCACATCAACAAGTTGCAGGCTCTTTAGCAGGAGGTTCACCAGGCAGGTAAAGAGATATCATTAGAGGATATGGCCATCACGTTGTTGTTCCATTTGCCCTCTCAGTACTCAACATTTTACTCCTCTTTGATCACAAGTGGTAGGCTCAGCACCATCACGTGGGAGGAGCTTGTGCCAATGGTCTTGGACCAAGAAGAGCGATTTATGAACCCTCCACAGGGCGGAGGTTCTGAGGCCTTGATGGGCCAGTGGTCGAAAGGTTGAATAACAACAAGGGCAAAGGGAAGTCTTTATCGGAGAATTCGAAGCCCAATTCAGACCGTGAGAAACTGACGGCTGAGTGGACGTGTAACGATTGTGGCGAGAAAGGCCACTATTGGAGAAAGTGTCCCAAGTGGAATAACGGGAAGAGTGTTGATTCTTTAACTTCAGCTGCAAAGACTCCAGCCTTTGTGCACTTGGAGATTTTGGACACAGATGCTTCATCTTCTTCAAGCAAGGAGGCAGTTGGCTTCACCGCTATAGAGATACTCGGAAGTGGATTCTTGATAGTGGTGCTTCTAGGTACATGACTCCTTCCTGTGATTTCTTATAGGATCTTAAACGGGAGTCAGGTCGCATTTTCATTGGCGACAATTCCACCATAACAATTCACAGTGAGGGTCGGATGGAGATCTTTCTCGATGGCAGAGGGGGGAAGCATTCATCTCGTGTTCTTTACGTCCTTGCACTTGGTTTTCATATGTTGTCAGTGCATGAGGTTTGCAAGATTGGCTTCCGGGTGGAGTTTAAGGAGCATTCTGTTGCTCTACGGGACAGAGAGACAAGCCAAGTTGTCTGGGAAGGCGGAGTGGAGAACGGTATATACAAACTCTCCGCACTCTCCTCTCTTACAGGCTCTCAGATTGGTGACTTGTGGCACTTTCGGTTTGGCCACTTGAATGTGGATGCGCTGCGGCGAGCTTTCCAGGACTAGATGGTGGTTGGCTTGCCAGATGTTGGTAGCAGGCAAGGACGTTGTGGTTCTTGCATTCGTGGTAAGCAGCACAGGGAATCTTTTCCGAAGCATGCTTCCAGGCGGGCTTCGAAACCTTTGGAATTGGTACACATTGACTTGCGTGGACCTATGCAGACACCATCCTTGAGAGGTTCTTTGTATTTTATGCTGCTGTGCTTGATGATTGTAGCAAATTCACTTGGGTTTATTTCCTTTGCCAGAAGGACCAAGCTTTTGTTAGAAGCCATCTCCTGTCTATATCTATTTACCAGGGCCTTTGTTGTGGTTGTGCCCACCCTTATTAGGTGTTTTCTCATTTTTCCCCACTCTCTGTAACTCGCGGCGGGTGCCCGGGGGACTAGGGCCTTTGACATACTTGTTGATACCATCAATGCATATTAAAACACTTAAACATGGCCATAGCGTTAACACATCCATCATCACTTTGCATAAAACATAAAAGCTGAACAAAACATCCACAAATGCTGAAAATGGATCTTGCACATGTGACACCACATAGAGGCTGGAATGGGCCGACCCCGCCCCTTGGAGTATTTTATTACCCAAGGAGAATAATATCATGTACAAGCTTTGAGGGCCTTACTCTCCCCACGGGAGATGCCGGATTATCCACATACAAATGCCATAACACAGCCCAACACAAGGCTACCAAGCCGGAACATAGGCTGTAGAAATGCCGAGCCAACAATATAATCCATATACCTCCGTGTGGGTACTGATTCTTCCCCAAAAACCACGGGTCTTCATGCAATAGAGCTGGTACAGCAAGTACAACTCTCCATTCAGCTAGTACAGCAGGTACAATGGCTGAAACAGCAAGTACAATGACTGGTACAGCAGGTTCAGTGGCTGGTACAGTCGGTACGGTGGCTGGTACAGCAGGTACAGCAAGTACAAATGTTGGTACAGTCGGTACGGTGGCTGGTACAGCAGGTACAGCAAGTACAAATACTGGTACAGCAGGCACAATGACTAGTACAGCAGGTACAGTGGCTGGTATAGCCGGTACGGTGGCTGGTACAGCAGGTATAGTGGCTGGTACAGCTGGTACGATGGCTGGTACAGCAAGTACAACAAGTACAAATGTTGGTGCAACAAGTACAATGGCTAGAAATCATAATAAATGATTAAATACCCTTGCCTTCAGTATTTCTTCGCGATGGAAGCCTCCAAAACAGTCCCCAACAGTCGGTATTCTTCATGGGCAGCCTTCAAGAGAGAGAGAAAGAGAGTAGCCATCATTAGGGCAGCCTGTAACGGTGGTAGAGGCTAGTGTGCAGCAAGAGAGCCTCCATTAATGAAGAGAGAGGGCTCCAATTTATAGATTTGGGCCTCCCATAAGCTAAAATGGCAAGAGAAGGCTACGATGACAAGTGGAGAGCCACACAATAGCTGAAGTGACAAGTGTGAGGCCACTTGTCTCACTTTGATCCACTTTCTAACAAATATCAGGCCACTTGTCTCACTTTGGTCCACCTCCTTGCCATATGTCCCAATCTAAGAGATGGGTCCTTCTATAAACTTTATCTCTAAAAATATCCCAACTGGTAGACATTCTGTCATAGGCACTTTGCCAACTCTTGGTATCTGCTCAATTCCAGATGTAATGACGCGAACAGAATTTCCATTGGAGTCGGGCCAAAAATAGCAACTCTCCTAAATTTTAGGAGTGTGGTCCTTTGTATTCTAGGATAGTCCCCCATTCCCAAAGCTTGTACTTTTCAAAAATTTAAACATCCTGGAGTCCACCAGACCCCTTTCAGACTGGGAAATGTCCAGACTGGTGACATCCTCCCCAGCTTCTTAAAAGTTGTCCGCAACTTTAAGCTTTAAGCCATATATTCAAGATATAATCATGTTCCATCGAGTCGGCGAGACGAGACAGTCTCAAAAATCCAATATAACTGAAGAATCCATGTCCCAAAGAAATGGGCGAGACTAAATAAGTCTCCATAATATCAAAATCATGTCCCAAGATAAATGGGCGAGACAAAAAACAGTCCCATAAGTCCAGATATCATAATCATGTCCCAAGATAAATGGGTGAGACAAATCAGTCCAAAGCCTCAAATCAGCAAACCAACATCTGCAAAACACCTGTAGCAGAGGAAACGCAGCACTTACAGTACTACTACTATGAAAACAGAGCAAGCTGACAGCTGTATAGGGGTCCCAGAGGTCAAAAAACGATGAAGATTGACCACAAACTGCAAAGGGGAAGTGCCTAGAAGAGGCAGGACGACCAGCAGCAGATCTGGGGAAAAAACGTAGAAGTGAAGGTGCTGAAAACAGGGCATAAACTAGGGGCAGCAGAGTGAACTCTGAACCTAGAGCGATGATACCATGAAAGAGTGAACAGAGCGGAAGCAAGATAAGCACTAGAGTGTGTTGATCTGAGAAGTGCAAGAGAGAGAGAGATATATGAAGCAACTATGCTGAATATATTGCAATGAGAGCAACCTCGAGCAAGAGACAAACTAGTCTCATAAGTGAGGGATACAAAAGATGACCAAGCTATAAAAAAAAGAAGAGGCAAGCCCACCTATAAATAGGTCATGAGGGCTGGCTGACTGGACAAACAAATGTTGGCCGACTGTAGATAAGTCACCCCGCCTGGGAAAAATATCAGGAAAATATGGAAAAATAGGGGTGGCCAGCCCACATCCAAGGGCCATAAAAGGGATCAAAAGGGGACAACAAACATGGGCAAAATTTGGAGATGAATATGCTAACAACCTAAAGGGATAGCCCCCCACCATCCTCCTCGTAAGCTTTGACAACCTCAGACTCTTGTGGCTCATGCGATGGTGCCCCATGTAATGATCCGGGTCAAGGCCCTATCCATCGTGAAGATGCGGAGAATCTGCTGCCAAACCTGTTGAGCCTTCAGGCAATCCCAAAGACAATATTGCTAAGACTCTTGTGGGTGGCCGCACCTTGTGCAAGTTGCTAGTCGACCTCCAATGGCCAATCACGTGCCAACCACCAAGCTCTTATGTGCCATCAACCAAAGAAAGAAAGAGGGTGATCTTTCGAGGCCGAAAAGTGTCCCGTAGCCTCTTCCGAAAATCTGAGAGGAAACGCTAAGAGAGGCCCTGTGATTGCCAATGTACTTTTGTTGCCGGGGTGCCATCAATCTCTGGCGTCTGAATCTTGTGGCCTAACCGGCACTGAATATGCAAAAAATGGGGGATCCAGAGTCTCTTCCCGATCAGCGGGATCGTGCCAAGTCCACTCTCCCAAGTCCCACTGGAGATGACTGAGGGGTCGGCTCTCCCAAATCCATAGCCGCCATAATCTCTCTCTAGCCACCTTGGCCACCGTAAGATGCATCCATTGAAATCCTCCAAGGGGAGCTTGGATCTCTCTAATTTGCCATGGGGACCAATAGAGAAAGTGAGCAAATCACTGCCCTCATCCGCTCCGTCGACTGCCAAAAGAATATCATGTTGAGTAAACTCTCCGAGCCACAGTGGGGGGGTCGGGTCTGGGATAGGTGTCAGCCACTCCTGAGGAATAGCACGAGTCGATATTGATGCAGAGCCTATCTCTACCCTGGATCCTTGCTAGGCCTCTCTCCTGAACCTCCGGGGGTAATTGTCTGTGTGCAAGCCAATCTCCAAGGGACTTGGCAGGTCCTAAGCTTAATGAGCCTCGTGAAACATGAGGTCGGGCCCCCAACATGTGGCCATTGGGTAGCCGGATCAAGGGGTTCCAAATCAAAGGCTGCTAAAGACGCTCCTTTGAGGCAACTGGAGCTAGCTGCCTAAGGGCCGGCTTGAGGTGATCCCAAGCTCGGAGTAAACTGATTGCAAATCTGTCCTCAAAAGGCAAGACTAAATCCGCAGGCCCGCATCACTGTGAAATCTGGGCCTAGACTCGGGGTGTGGGCTGAAATTTGTACTAAGTACCCATAAAAGGTTCAACCATGCATTCATTTAGGCATTTAGTCCTATAGCATATGGGTCATAGAGTAGGACTCTTTTAAGTCAAGATCTCTTTTTCAAGGGCAGCCTATGGCTTGCCAGATTGTACACCTTTTTGTACATTATGAAAACATTGAAACTCAGCTCTCTCTCTCTCTCTCTCTTCTCTTCATCTTCTGTATGCGTTTTGTTGCATCTACATGTTTTTGCAAGGTGTTTAGGGCTGAAAGAAGACTCCTAGAGCTTCCGCATGTGACATTGGTATTAGAGCTTTAGGCTGGTCCTGAGATATTGTTGTTGCCCATGCCCCATCCACCCTTACTGCATCGCGCATGGATGAAACCATCGCGTGTGTCTTGATCTTTTGGTGGTGTGGTGACCAGGCAACATTGTTTCAGTATGAGTTTGGCAAGGCTAAACATTGATTCAGTCTGAGATGAAGGTGCACAGTCCAAGGAGAGTAACTCAAGACATGGAAGAAGTTCTCAGGAGGTTGGTCAAGACCCAAGGGGAATGGCAGTCTTGTGAGTCGGATGCCACTTGGGGCATACTAGAAAAGGTTTCAACCAATGGTTCCAAGGAAGGATAATCCTCCAAGGGGTGGAGTGAGAGTGCCAGACTCAATACTCAGGAAAAGAAGACCAAAGAAAGTGTTCAGGGACAAGTCAAGAAGGCAAGGGAACAAAGTGGAACAGATGAGTAGATCTTCATCAGATTAGGAGTGGAATTGGAGAATAGGGCCGGGTTCTTAGTGAAAAGGTTACTAGGAAGGAAAGGGATAACAGGTTTGGGAGTCCATGAAGAGACAAGGGGATGATGACAATCATCTACGGTCAGAAGTACATACTTCTCTCTGAGCTAATCCTTGAAGGGTAGCATATGACGTCGGCTGCAAGCACAATATTCTATGAATTTTCATCTAGCATTTGTTCAATATAAATGGTTGTCCCAAGTACCTATAAAAGGTTCAACCATGCATTTATTTAGGCATTCAGTCTTATAGGGACCGGGTCATAGAGTAGGACTCTTTTGAGTCAAGATCTCCTTTTCAAGGGCAGCCTATGGCTTGCCAGATTGTACACCTTTTTGTACATTATAAATATATTAAAACTCAGGTATCTCTTTCTCTTCTCTCCATCTTTTGTATTGGTTTTGTTGCATCTACGTGTTCCTGCAGGGTCCCAGAGCTTCCGCATGTAACACGGGCATTGGACGCCACAAGACCATGCCGCTTTTTGAATTTGTGTTATTTTCTCATCATTCTAATAAAGCAAATACACCATCCATGGTGGGGGCCCTACAGAGGGTATTCGGGACCTAATACTGTTTCCGACTCTCTCTATATATCTTTCTCTCTTTCTGCACATATCTCTCTATCTTGTGTGTTATCTTTATCACGAAAGATTGCTGAATTCTGTCCATTGAAGAACCGATTCTATTCATCAAGCTTTTGCATGTTACAGGCATGCACCCACCCACCAATCTACCTGTGCCATCTGTGTTATGCTCAAACCTAGTACATACCATCATTGCCATGTAGAGATATCCATGATCTTAGTACTTCAAGGAGAATAAATTTTTATATGTTTGAATGCGGTATTGAGCATAGGTAACATTAGAGAATCCCACACACAACCTCTTCTGTCCACATGTTTAGCCTATTTCCCTGCACGCGTGTACATGAAGCCACGCCCCATCATGCTTATTTGCTAGCCTGTAACCCCTGTCTAGATCTAATATAAGTGCGGAAAGTTCTCATGCCTTCTGCTAGAAATGCATATTTCAATTGGAGTTTGTAAATGGACTTCATTTGGAAGGAAAAATTAGCTTTTCTTTATGAGCTTTCTCGTTAAATTTCTGCTGTCATGTTTTTTTTTTCCCCTTCAGGGAAAGGGTTGGTGCATTGGCTTCCAAACTCCTGGCTCGAATAACTTGAACCTAAACATCTTAGGAGGTGAGAATTTACTGCTCAATTATATGTTTCAGTATAGATGATCATTTTGTGATGTCAACCACTTATATCATTTAATATATTTGCAGATCTTGTGCTTAAGGATCGAATCATTGTCTACGATCTCGAACAGCAGCGCATTGGTTGGGTTGACTATGATTGTAAGCCTCTAAGCCTTTGGGAAGACTTTTATACTGATGATTGAAGCTACCTCTCTTTGTGTTATGCTTACAGTTACTTGAAACCTGTTGCATGTGCAACAGGTAGCACAAATGTCAGTGTGTTATCCTCGACAGGCCAAGTAGAACACGTCTTGGCATCTTCGATTCCTATGGCTAGCATTGCAAATAATGCTCCCCAATTATACTATGGAAATGTCCAGCCAATTTTCTGGTTGTTGTCTTTATTACACTATATTTTGTGATTGCTTTTTGGGGCATGGATCACGTCCATGGCATACAGAGTAGTGTGACTGGGTAATGTGCCCTCACCAGCTGTGAAAATCTACGTAGCTTCATTATGGAAGTCCACTTTTTTAGTGGCATATATTTTGTAAAGTTACACTGCCCTTGGTATCCAGGGGCATCCAATTTTTGTATCATCAGGTGGTTTGAAGAACATTATTAGGTGCAGCAAAATTCTGTTGCATGTTAAAAAGGCTTAGTTCATACAGTGTCCTGCCTAGACCTGTAATGAGGTTAATGGTGGAGAGTTCACAATGCAATTTACAGACACTTTCCGGTATTGTACCATTGAAAATCCCATTCAAGATGTAGATTGTTTCCCAAAATTTTTTGAAGATTCGGAAGCTAATTTTTTAATTCTGTCCACCTCTGCCTCTTTATTATGTTTGCTTAGTGGTGTGCTATGAATGGTTATGCGTTTGCAGCCTCTGAAGTCCAAGATCACAGTCACGCTTTGTCATGCCACACCGAGGTCTTCCTTAACGAGCTCCCAGCTGATGCATTTTGCATGAATTGGATTTTATGCTTTTATTATTGTGTTATAATCAGTAGAATTGACAGTCACTACGACCTTAAATGCCTACTAGACAATTCTTTCATTATATTGTCCTCAAGAGTAGAAGCAGTTTGCTTGCTACTCTCGTTGTGTGCACTTCTTTTTCTCTTAAGTCGATAAGTTCTTTTGGTTCAAATGCATATACAGATAGTCCATTCAATGCACTTTATGGCCACTTGATCACACACGCTCTCTCTCTCACACACACATTTTTTTTTGGTAAAACCATTGCTTCATTAAGGAGAGTATGGTACATTCATAGTTGTCCAAGTTGGGATGGCTACTATGCATATATCAGAAACAGTGGAAAAACACTTCTAGTTGTTGAGAGGAAAGATCTCCGAGATCAAAAGAATCTCAGAGTGAAAGGTGAAGAGGCCTCCTTAGATAAGGAAAGCATATGATTTCATGACTGGAAATGATCTTATTTCGTGCATGGTAGATCGTCCACAAAGCCTAGTATTTGGTCCAAGAAAGGTGAAGAAGGGTGGCCGAACATCCAGAAGAATTTCTCAAAGATGTTGGGAAATCGCAATCTCAAGTGCTTTGACAGTCTGTCCAAGAGAGCATGAGAAGAGGGGCATCCCCGTAACAAATGAATAATTGTCTCTCGGTGATAAGAAGACCTCTTACAAGAGGCAAGCGCAATGTTTCTCTTGGCTAAGAAGGTGCCAACTGGCAATGCACCCACAATGCATCTCCACAAGAAAAGTCTATGTTTGAGAGGCAATTCGCTTTTCCAAATTGTACTCAAAGAGGCCTTCCACCATCGAAGAGGTTGTTTACATGCCACAAGTGATTTACATGTAATTGTATCCAAGGTTGAGGGAAAAAAAATTTATAGGCTCTAGTTGCTATGAGGTGATGGAAAGGAAAAGGAGAATTAATTTGGAACTCGGGAGACAATGAGGATGGTATCCTTTGTCTTTGTCTAAAGAAAACACCAAAGTTTATGACTGCATTCATAGAGTAATGGGAAAGCATTGTCAAGGGTTGTCATTATTTGGGTTATCAAGGAGTAAATGAAACACTTGAAACGATCAAGTCTAGGTGGTCTATTGATATTGGAAAGCATGGAATATCCACTTCTTATATTAAACGTTTCATCAATGCATGTGGTTGCAAGAGAGTACTAAAGAATGGCAAACATGTGGTCTCCCACATTGATAATATTTTTGCATTGACAAATTATCTTGGAACTATAGATCTTACAAACCACATGTTTGCTTTTTTTCCAATAATCCATAGGTATGTGTACTTTTTGATTAAGTTGCTTGTAGTTATTTGAACAAGGAATGTTAATGTTGTTTCATTACAATGATCATTGCACTCTTTTAGCTTTTTACAATGTGCATTTGAAGCATGTGCATGGGTTACTCACGAACAAAGAGTGTCATACTCTTCTTTGACTCCTTGTCCATATGCTCACCTCAAGATTATCTACTGAAGATGTATAGGTAGACCACCAACAACACTCAATCTTGCTATCTTTTGAGTATCAATTGTTTTACTTGTCTCTTATTGTTGGTTGTGATGTATGTATTAGGGTGTTGCAACACCTCGGTCCAAATTGTACTAATCCAATCTTAAAGCTCTAGCTTGAGAGCCCACATGATCACTTTGAGTTCATGCAAGTGGAGGTATGAATCATGTTATGTATGCCCTTATGGCTACCATTTGTTCAATTAAAGCTAATTTGTGTACTATATATGCACATGGTGTTCACCTATGTACCGTGTCAACCGAACAATGTTGATTGTGGATATTGTGTTGGTGTTTGTGAGGTATCTTATTGAGGGGGCACCCTGAACAATGGGTAATGTTACACTCTCGTTTCTTTAGCTTGTGTTGTCATGTTCTTTGGAAATATACTTTTCTACTTTCTCTTTTGTCTTTGCATAGCTTTCAAAGACTTAGTTTACTTAAGAAGATGTTTTGAAGCTTAAAGAAGATCTCAAAATATGGTGTATGACCGTTTTGCAAAGATGATTGACACCATAGTGTGCCCTTTTGTAGACAATATCCATGTTTGATTTCCATGTATGCAAAATATCATCTTATGCATGGCAAATTTTGTTTATGGTGAATATAAACATTTTATGTATCCCTTTTGTGATGAATATAAATCTCTTATACGTTTCTTTATTTACACGATGAATCTAAGAGGCCTTATAT